>NC_086250.1:37939170-38565995 GCF_021018805.1 Prinia subflava | reverse complement strand
CAGATCCCGTATTTCCTGCCATTGTCGGTTACCAAAGATCTGGTTAGGTCACACCACATTCTGTGGCAAACTAGACCAGCTACATTGTTCGTGGAAAAGCTTGATTTGGATGCTTAATTGTGAGTAGCAAGTTGAAGGCTGGAGGGCCATTCATTCCTTCTGCTTAAAGGTCATTGCACAAGTAGCCTTTGAAGTTCAATTACTTCAAGGCCCATATACCACCCAAATCTGTCTGTGTCTCTGCTGTAAGGTTTGAAATGCACCACTGTATTCCATAGCATCTTGCATGCCATCTGTTTTCCAAATCACTTTCCTCAGCTGCATAATTTAATTATTGAGATAAGAACTAGAGGGGGGAGGATATGGAGAAAAATGGAAAATTTTTTTGTGAAGTCTCTGCATACAGTTCTCCCTTTCAGTGTGTGTGTGAGAAGACATAGAGGCACTTCAGGGGCAAAGGGGACCTGGTCACACTAACAAGGCTCTCAGTTTCCCACTCTCCCTGGAGAAGGCTGATGCAGGGAACAAAGTCTCACCATGCTGGGCTTTCCTGTGCCTGGCAGAACACAGGTCATGAACCAGTATCCACCTCCTCCTGCTGTCCAGAGCTTTACCTTCACTTTCTCTGGTCTCTTCCTCTTTGAGCTGGTACCCAGCCAATGGTCATACTTGCACCTATGGGAAAGTCAGTGCAAGACTAGCCTTTTTTCAAATCCATCACTCGTGTTCCTCATGGGGATAGGTGACAGTCTGGGGCTGAGGTGGATTGGAGTCTCATTTTCTGGGGACAGCCTGGAGGGACTTCGGAGTAGCAGATCGTGTTTGGCCAGAGCAGCTGGATTAAGGGAGTGAGAAAAGGTCTGAGAAACGAAGAGTGATGTCTGACAACCCATGCCCTGTGAGCCCATGGCCGTATAAAAACCTCAGACTCCCCTGGAACAAACCGGGGAGATTAAAAATAGCTATTTGCTTTTGTTGATGACAAAGTAATTTTAACACAGGTCACTTCCCCAGTCTGCTGCACTGAGTGGCAACAAGCAGAGAGATGTGGGAACAAGTGGGCAGCATAGGGAATGGAAAAGAGGAGGTGGGAGAGAGCCACTCCCTTGGGGACAGCAGGATCTCATGCAGACAATTCCAGTGTGGCTGTCCCTGGAGAAGCTGAGCAAGGAAGGAGAAGAAGGCCTCCCCTTGGTGCAAGGACCTCCTGGGCAAGGTGAGTGTGCTCCTGCACTGCGTGATCTCGTCAGCTCAGCCCCCTGCTCAGAGCAGACAGAGTCTGTCCCCTGCCATCACACCAGATGGTCCTTCACAGACTTTTTTTCTTCTGGTTTCTGACAGCGTGCTGGATAGAGAAGGGAAAATAAAAAGTTGTCACCACAATACTGTTGGAGGTCTTTGGTGGCTTTCTCCTTCTTCCTAGCTGCCTTCCCACCCCAGCATGGATATAGGTGTGTTTTCCCCCCGTGAAATGGATGCATCTTCCCCAGACAAGAACAGAAAAAAATTCACTTGCCATATTTTCTGTTTTTTCTCCTTTTTCTGTCATGGACTCAGTGCAATAAGATGTTTAGATCTAATCCCAGCAAAGCAAACACAAATCCATGGTGAAGGATATTGCCAGGTCAAGGATCTGAAATTTTCTCACCTGCCTTGGTTCAACAACCACAGCATAGTTGATGATAGCACTTCTTTTTGCTTTTTCCCTTCTCCCCTTTTGTAATTGAAAGCTCTGGCATTTTAGAGGCAAGATTTCATCCTGGGAACTGCTGGAGGGTGCTGGGAAGTTGCTTGTTCCCAGAATGTTTACAGAAAATTTGTCACAGCCTGACCAGACCTTATTGGCACAATGTGTAAAGTAACAGGCTCCTTTGATATTTTTAGTACCTTTCTAGCACAGAACTGTTGGCCATTAATTAATTCCAGCTGTCTGCCAGTTCATTCTCTCAAGGTTGGATTCTCACAAATATTTTAGCTCCAGGTGTCTTTCAGATCCAGTGATAAGACAACAGGATGCTGGCATTTATCATGTGTGGTGTCTTGAGCGTATCTTTCCTGATGTTTGTTACTTTGGACATTATATATCTCTTTATTGCCTTTTCAACTATCCATCTTTTTCTCCTAGTGGTTTCATTACTGCAACTTTAGTCATTGACAGGCAGGTGAAATGCCCCCAATTAACACATGGACTTTTCTGTAGCGGTCTTTTATTTGTACAACATTTTTTTCCCTAGCTAAGATGCATGGAGCATTCTGAACATCTTCTCTTTGCTTTCTGCATCCTATTATTTTTACTCTGTGTTTTTACAGTGGAGCTCCATTCATACCAAACCTATTTGTGCAGCTTTACTACAGGCCATATTTGATTTTCCAAGAAGTTTGGGTGTTCTTATCTGGAATGCCCTGAATCTCTTTTTTAATTTCAAGATTCTTTACTCTCTGTGTATGGAAAACAGAATTGGAGGGCCTTCTTCCTGTGCTGGCCACATTATGGCCTCAAGCTTGATCTGGGCAAAACCTAGATACATTTATCCCACGTGTCCAACAGGACTGGGAGAGATCTTGTGATTATAGTGGAAGGGTTAATTTTAAAACTTCTATTACTAAGTTTCCAAAGTAAAAATTTCTGAGTTAGAAGTGGAGACAAGGATTTAGAGACAAGAGAGAAGTACCAGATCAAACCAGTTGTGTGGCCTCCCTGATATGGGGAGGGTGAGAAAACTCTGCCTTTAAACTTGGAAAGAAGTAGCTGCTCCACCTGCTCCTGGTTTGGTTTGGCACATCAGCAAACAACCACCAAAGGCAAGCAAGGACACTGTGTGTGATTTGGCAGGGATTTTGGCATGAGTGTGCAAAAAGTTGTGTACAATGATGTCTGGCCAAGCTGCTGCAGCTCTTGCCAGCGGCGCTCGGAGCCTGGCGTTCGGCTGCTGCACCAGGCCATGGCTGTCACCCTCCTGGCCTGGCTCTTGGCACTGGGCTCATGCTCTGGGCCTCTGGAGTGCACAGGTCCCAGTGAGCCTTGGGATGGGCACTGGTGGGGCTGGTGTGTCCGCATCACGCGCCTCTGCTGTCCCCAGCACGCGCTGCTGCCCCACAGCTCAGCGACTCGAGGTCTCGGCATGGAGGGAGGAACACACCAGTGCTCAATCCCAGCTGGGCTACCCCAGTTTCCTCTCTGCTTGAACCCTGGAGCTGTGTGCACCCATCTAGAGCTCTCTGCTGGCTAGGACATGCTTCTGCCACCCTTCCTGACTGGGAATTTGAGTCGGGGGGATGGGGGGAGGGCAGCTACAAAAAACATTTGTATCTATCCTTGTCTGCAATGTTGGCCTTGTGGCCTTCTCTTGTGTGGAGATATTAACTGTACATTATTTTATCTTTACCGTCTCTTTGGTGTCTAGACTGGTTTCAGGACAGAGCAGAACTCAAGAGATAAACTTTTATATCCCAAAGAAAAAATCTCACAACTTTCTCAGCCTTTGCTACACATCCCCTGAGCAAATAGTTCACAGTACAAGTCAATAAATCATTCCTTCTTTTAAATAAACTTGTCTTAAACACTTCTGATGACCAATAAGGAGTAACTGAAACAGAGCATTGGCAGTAAGCAGGCTATTGCCAAGCACCCTGACCCCACAAGGATGGTTATGCTAATGGTTTTAAGAACTGTGGAGAGCAGGAGGAGAAGAAATACATTTGTTAAAAAGCATGGTTCAGATCCTTAAGGGGCAGGCAGCGATGGAGCTGCAGTGCAGTGCTAATTGGTACAACTGCCTGGGAAAATGTCTCTAAAATAACACACACTCAAGTTCAAGACCCACTGTGGTTTCAGATATCCACTGCATAACCCAGACAGTATCTGGCTTATTAAAGGAGGGCACAAGACCAGAGAGGAGAAGAGAACAACGGTATCTTTCCACATGGGCACTAATCTGGCCAGCGGGCAAGAGCAGAGCCTCTTTTCCCCCAACAGGCTGAGGCTGCTGATGAATTTAATGTTCTCTGAAGACTGTCTCAATTGAAATCAAACTCTCTTCTGACCTTTCCTCTGAGCAGCAGGACAACAAAATCCATAATGCGAAGGCAGTCAAACAGAAGACAAGAATGTGATTTTTTAAAGGAATGTTTTATTCATGAAGTACTTATAAAAATGTGTAAAATACACTCAAATATATTTGATTTGTTGACTGTAGCTAGAAATATAAAAATATACTTAAATGCATAAATTAAATTGACAATAGTAGCACAGTTCTGTGTTCACCCAGTGTTTGTGGTGAACACAATTATAAGTAATTATATTGCATATGAACACAGAATACATACTGAAAATGTTTTTCAGACACTTTACTCCAGGCACCGGCAAAGAATTTATGGCTAGCCACATTTCAAAATTGTGGGGTTTTCACTATAGTGTACTGCCCCGGTCTAGAGCAATATATATTTAGCTTCTTAATGTTACCTACAGTATTTCTTTAGCTTTCAAATAAATCAAGAAACAACTAAACTGTCATGGATATTAGACTACCGGCATTGCTGATACTGTATGTTTCCCAGTTCAACAGTTTTTTCTCAATTAGCTGGTCCCTAGTCTCCTGTATTTCCTGTCAGCCTTAAAAAAAAAAAATCCCAGTTTTGAACCAGGTGTTGATCTGTGAGGGCACTGATAACAGATCAGTTTGCTTTGGCCATAGTGGTGCCACCAACAGGTCAGGAGTTTGATTTTGTCAGTGTGAGCGAGACAGTTGAGGGCATGGGGTCTACAGCAAGTTGCCAAATATTGGGGTGAGCATTCATTTAATTTGAAGTTGCAGCATCCTGGGATTATAGGTCCCAGAGCTCCAGAGCCCAGACAGGGCCGTGAGGGAGCAGTGGTCATTCTATATTGCATTTTATTTACACAAACTGTATGTCTGAAATATTGAGAGAAATCTGAATAAATGTTAAGCACCTGCCAAGGCATTCCTTGGACATGAAGCTGTGGCTGCACTAGCCTGTATCTCTGGGTGTCAGATGCATTTCTCTGATCCGTGGCCTTGGAGAGAGATGCTGCAAAGTGATGCTGATAGAGTGATTTGGTGGCTATTGTTCTCATCCCTCTCGTCCATATATTAAATCCCAGGCTGAGGAGCACAGCTAAGTGCTCATATACTCCTATCTGTCTAGTGTTTAACTTTTTGCTTTCAAAGTGTAAATAACAATATACAATACATACTATAAACTTAAAGCTCACATACTTTCTTTTCTCTGTTCTACAACTGAAAGGAAATTCATAGTATATTATGGCACAAAATAATATTTCTGGCATTTTAGGCATTATTTTATTGCTAAATAACTGTAGCAGCAGAGAAAAATGTAAAAAGTTGCACTTTTTGACATCTTCACAGTATTGCCTATTTCTCTCACTTTTGTGTTCCATTAGTAACAAAAAATATCATTTATCAACTCCAGCAATGTAAAATATGTTTTTTCCCCTACAATCGCTAGTGGATCTTGTAATTGTATTGCACAGATTAAAAAATACTTATTACAATTTTTTTCATTATTAAATAACTTTCAATACAAACATTTGAATTAACCTAAAAGCCCAACCCTGCAAGTGCTTCAGAAGTGGAATGGTATTTTCTTCAGGCAAGCATTTGAGCTGACTTTCATCAAAGTACTCAGGTAGCTTTGTGGATAATACAGAGATTTGAAGGATGGGCTCCAAGTGTGCAAATCTTAGCTTATGGATCAACAACAACACTAGCCTTGCTTTCTAACATTATTATTGGGAAACATCAAGAAAAGAATTCAGAATATCATCAAGGACATCATTCAAAAGATGTCTTTTTCCTTAAGAGCTGTCTTTGTTCAGCACATAAGCTTCTTCAAATCCATTCTTACTTCAACAATTTCCCATTATTCCTGTTATTCAGCTTAGAGGCACAGTAAATATAATTACTTATACTGAGAAGTAGGTGTTGTATATTAAAAATGCTACATAGATACTTTTTTACTTTCTCTCAGTGGATTTACAGTGGTTTCAGATGAGCAGAATTGCCTAGAAAGGAGAACCAGAGCAATAATGTGTGTATACAGTCTCATGTGTGACCTACTTGGGCAGAAATGTAAAGCTGCTCAAGAGCACTGTGCCAGAGTGTTTAAGGTCATCTGTCATGTTATGAAGTGATGAGGAGGAAGAGGCTTATGAACTGTGTCCATTATTAGCTGAGAGAAAAGATGAAACTAGCTGTCTGCTATGCCATCGTCATTTTGGGTGCGCATTTGTGAACTCTGTTGCTGCAGACAAGGGAGCTGAGAATGATAAAATAAACTGCAGAATGATGTGTGTCTTTCTGAAAATGATGAACAACATGCACACAGAGCATACAATCAGACTTTTGCCCTTAGATCATACAGTACTGAGTGAGATCCATTTCCCTCAGCATTAAAAAATGGCATGGTGATCTAGAGTGTGAGGTAATTTATAGGGTACACTTGGTGTGTCTTAACAGTGTAATTGTACTGCTGGTAACTAAGATGGTGACCTTCATTCCTTGGCTACCCCTGCAAAAAAGAAAGCACCAAATGCACTGCATGTAACATAACAGCAGTTTTCATGATGCCTTAAGTCCAGCGGTTATTAGCACAATCAACAATCGACCTAAAGCTGCCATGCTTGTTTGTCCTTGCTTGCTAATGTAGTCATCTAGCAAAGCAAATAGAGGAAAGAAGGCATCTGCAGAAAATGTGCACATTTCTTTGTGGTTTTGCTTAGACTTTCCTCAGTGAAAATGTTTTCCACTCTAGTACTAGTTCCCTTCTTCTTCAGTTTCTATTAAGGGTGGTGAATTTCGAGGTTCATATGGTGCCAAAGAGGACGAGCAGGAGGGACAAGCAGTATTTCCATTCAGAAACACCTAAAAAGATTAACCAAATTTACATGTGCTGAGCAGCTGTGACAGCTGATTCGAAGGGTGGCTTCTGAGGCATGTGAGGGTATTTGGTCAAAAAGGATGAGATTCCAGGTGGAGTAGGAAGAGTGACTATCAGGCTGTTATCTTCTCAAGGAAAACTGGAGTGACATGGATGTGCACAGTCCTGCTGGGCCACAGGAGCTCCTCAGCTAGGCACTCAGGTAGCTACTTAGTGATTCTCAGATGGCTTTCAGAAATATTTATTTTTCTCCAAAATAGAAGTGGAATTTAGGCACTTGTCTTCAGTAATAATATCTTTCTCTACAAAAGATATGGGTATAATATATGAAAGAAGAACAATGAAGCCCTTCCCTCTTTCCATGATGGAGAGGAACTGTGTATTGTCTCTTCACTATTTGTTTGAGGAGCATTTTATAAAGACAGAGTGTTTAGACCCTTGAAGGAGGAGAGAGAGGCTGTGCATAATCCACTTGGCTGGGCAGGATACCTGGTAAGTGCTCTTTGATTATACCTCTTGCTGATCACCACATGTTTTCAGTAATGAGCTCCTGCCTAGGGGCAAGGGGTTTAGAACTACATGATCTTTAATGTCTTTTCCAACCCAAAACATTTGATAATTCTATGATCAGGACAGCCCTGCCAGCCTACATTTCCTGATGAGACCTTTTCCATTCCAACTGCCCCTGTCATGGTGACATCAGGTAACATTCCAGTGGAGAATTCTTTCTATGCAGACATGCTGGGGCCAAACTGTCCCTTTGTGAAACCAAGTGGCATTTGAAGGACACCAACACTTGGGACAAAGTGCAGTCTAAGGCCAGTTGTGTAAACTGTGGGATATATACCTTTATATGTCTTTGATTCAATAGATTTGCAATCTCTGTTGTTTTCTGTCATGGTACAGCCTTGTTTCTAATGAGCTATGGAAGTTGCCAGACTTCACATCCTTACAGGTCTGTTAACACAAATGTCTGAGGTGTGTCTTTGAACACCTTTCTTAATTAAAATTATACACACATGAAAGTGCACAGACACAAGTTGTGGTCTGATTCTGCTCTCTTTAACCAGTATAAAGAAATCAGAATGTGACCTGTCTCCCCCAGAGTATGTGGTGGGAGAAAGGTCTGCTAGGCTTCATTGCAGCGTATGTTGTTTGATATTTTTCTACTATGTCACACTAGACTGAAACAGTTGCTTCTAGTGAGGTGAACCCTATTTTGCTTAGTTGTTAATGAGTTCTGTAAAAGGTATGCCACTGTGATATGGGTTACTCCCACTTTTGTCAGATGAAAAGCGCTAAGTTTAAAGTGTAGAGTAGCATGGCAATTCCTATACAGGACTACTGTTCCCTTGCTTAATAGTAGCTTATTTCATCTCACAAACACTGCAATATGTTTTTAAAATGAGGTTCTCCATATAGGACTTTTCCTGTGGCATGCCAATAGCGCCCCAAATGTAGCAGTCCTGTTAGCCATACAGTTTAAAATAGTTTATATAGAACAGTTTATAAAAACTGTGATAAGAAAAAATAGTATTATCTGAAGCATAATATTAACATAAACAATGTAGAAAAAAATACATATTTACATAATGCCAAAATACAATTATATACATTAATATCTATTACATTTAAATTATATATCTTTTTAAAAAATCACCAGACCAATAAATTATACACAGTCTCAACCAAAAGGTCTGGCACCTTTCTGGTGCACGAAATACATACATAAAAAAACCCAACAAAACAAAACCCCTAGTTAACAAATGCGTTCACAACAGCAGATATCTCTAACGTTCTTAGTGCCTTGAATAAACAGCATCTGAAAGCAAGGAAAACTCAGATTAGAAAAAGTAAACCAAAACAGATTCAGCAGTGCTCTGAGAGATGGCTGTGTGGCAGCAGCACTAGCTGGTGACTGATGTGACAGCTAAAGATCAGATCCCACCCTCTGCTTGGACTGTCAACGTGTGGAACCTGGATATTTCAGTTTTTGATTTCCTTCAAGCCTTTTCTACCTGTTGATGACACCTCTGATTTCTACAGGCTAAATCAAGAAAATTATTTGGATTTCTTATCATATGAACCTAATTACTAATGTCCAAATTTGTGGAGCTAATGAGATCCTTCTCTTTTGACCCTAAAAATGTCTACATCTTTTAAGAATCAGCTCTACCAAGGCACAAGATCACCACTGCTTACAGCTTCTCCACATTGGTCCTCTGGCCATGGGCACAGGAGGTGAAGGGCAGTGCTACTGCCAAGTTTGCCACTCCTGCAACTCTTATCAGCAAGGGACTGGATACAGGCTAGGAAAAGAAGCCTACAAGGATGGGGAGTCCTGGGAGAAAGCAAGAGCACAGCCTAGGACACCTATATTTTCCAGTCAAGGCAGATGGGAAGTCTCCCAAGGCTGCCTATACTGTCAACAGCAGATGAGGGCGATGCAGACAGAAATCGAACGCCATGAATGACAGAAGAGCCCAGTGAGTGCTGTCAGTGGCCTCAGCTGCTTATGGATGGTGTACAGGCTTGAGAGGTAAAACAAATACCATGACAGGGAAAGGGGTTCAGTTCCCTTGACAGCATAGGAAGCATGAAGTGTGAGACAAGGAGAGAAGAAAGGTAAGGTGGGAGCAGGAAGTGATGTTATAATGAGTACTAATGGAGAAAATAAAGACACAACTGCAAGAATGAAAAGAGCAGAGGGAACAAATGAAGGTCCAGGAAATAAAGAAATATCAATGGTTAAGGATAACACAATCTCCCTCAGTTACACCATTATCGAGCTATTACATTTAAAACATTTTACAATTTGATAAACTTGCAGTTACCTCTGTGATACTCTGGATTCACATTTTCATATATTGGAAATAAGGGATTTTCCTGTTCACTCCGGAGTTTTCTGGCTCTTAACACATCTCTCACACATTGATGTAGATATACATATTGACACTGCAAAAGATTTGTAACTTAATTTTCTGTAATGTGAAAAATCATTACAAGCTAACTCCCTCACAAAATCAAGCGTGGTGTTAAGACTTAAAATATCCTTCTAAAATTAATCTCCTTTTCACACTAGTAACATAAACTTTTGTGATCAACTCTCTTTAGAAATAATACCAATAAAACATAAATGAACACAGTATGTTTTGACAGATCATGCCATTTGTGAAAGCTTTAGAAACTGTAAAGTGCAATTGCATGTGGTGCTGTGTTGGATAGCTACTATTCTTGAATACTTTGGTATAAAGTATATGTAAAAGAACTAATATGTACAGGGAAGCATGCAGAAGACAAACAATTTCCTGATTTTTCTTTTTGTTCTGAAAAGAAATATTTTCCACAGAATTTTACAATAACATGTTTTAGACAACGAGAAACATAAATCTCTGAAAAAAATTGAAAAATCTCTGAAAAAACCCTATTTTTTTGATCCAGCATAAGTTCTAAGATTGTTTCTGACTATGGAGCAAATGACAGTCTTTTCTGCAGAGTGCTTTTCATAGAACGGAGCTAACATGACTTTCACAACCAAAGTAAGGAGGGTCAGCATGTTGTTGACTATTGACTATTGACCAAACTACCTTGATAGAATAGATTATTAAACTTTCATGCTTTGCTACTCTTTGTGGTTTATGACATGGGTCATAACAATCTTTGGATTATCAAAGGTGTACCTTTTAAACATTATCTCATAAACATAATTTCTCCAACAGGTATACGCATTTTCTCCCCTCACATCCTTGGCCATTGCCCTGGCCATTTTTCTCAGTGCTCTGGCTCTGGGAAAGTGAGGATATCTGCCTTTATGCACATGCAGCTGCTCTCTTTGTGAAGCAGAACCCTTCATCCCATCCACCAATGCGACGGAAAGCTGGCCAAGCATGGAGAATTTCTTTGGCAAAGACCATTTTCGACTGGAATGGTTACAGCTGCTGCAGCATGCTGCCTTTTGAGCTGATGCAGAGTTTTCCCTTGCATGTCTCCACCTGCAGTCCCATGTCACGAACAATGGTGAGTCTGAAGCAGGAGCATTGCTTTGCTGCTGTTGTTTTTCTGTGACTGAATATTGTCAAGTACGATGGTACTGCGGCCTTTGACTTTTGTGTGGATGTGGCTGCCTTCTGACTTAGACGTCATGTCAAGCTCATGACATGAGCCAAAGGCGGGTTTTGTATCACACAACTTTAGCTGTATATACATCAAATTTAGGCTCTTGAGGTAGTCCCCTCTTTCTTCCAGCTAGGGAAAAAGAGCTACCCTCCTAAAATGTCCATCTGCCTTTGTAGACTATGGGTGATGGGAATGTAGGAGGATCTGTCTATGAAGACGACCAGGCTGGGAATCTGTCTCCCCTCCAACAGAAGGTTTGCTGTGATTAAGATATTTCCAGGAACCCCTTGGTTTTGTGTTCCCAGCTGGGCCTCTCTTTATACCCATATGAGACTTTTACATCTATCAGGAAACCCTGTCACTGATATATTGGTTTCCGAATTGCAGCAAAGAGCTCCATTAGTATCAAGCTACAGGCAGACCCATCAAACTTGTTCTCATTCTTCTAATAACGGTTCACAGGGAAAATGTAAAGACTACCTCCACAACACACCTTTATTAAATCAGCTCCAAAGTGTTTAGCTATCAGTATAACATGATGTTCTTGCTGTTTTAAAAGCACAGACAGAAATACAAAACATTTACTTTTTCCGAACTTTGAGAGTAAATGTACTTGCTTTTCCATTGTATGGAAAAGTTAGGAGAATGCCAATCAACTTTCCAAAATCATTATAGTGAAAATGAGAGAGCAGCTCAATAAAACATAAACTGCAAAGGCACAAGGTCACAGTGGCTAGAGTTTTAAAAACTGCATACATCTAATTTTCTCTGTTCTGCATTCCTCTTTTCTATTATGTCAACTGATCAGTCTGTTTTAGGTTTGTCTTCCAAACCCATCCCTGAAGGACCCACCTCCCCTTAAACTCATTTACTGGACTCTGCACTAAAGCAAGAGTGTGCTGTTAAGTGTCTTGCATAATGATGCTGGGGTGATTGTGGGCCAGAGCAAATAAAAGGAGAAAACTACAGGAAGCATAACTGCCACTTGCAATAGTCTGGACCTCTCTAAGAGAGCCAATGGAAAAAACCTGAACTGGAAATTCAGGAAATTCACAGAGCTAAAATACATCTAACTAGCATTTCACAGTGGAGTAAGTGCAAAGTGCTTTAAAGGCCTTTAAGATGAGAGATTGATTATTCTACACTGTAGCTGTTGTCACTGCATAGCAGGCTATCCAAACCTTACCTCTGTCTGAACCATGTGAACGCGGTGAAGCCTTAGATCATGCACTGCTGCATAAATGTCAACAGTGTCCTTCGAATCCAGCTGCTGCAGAATTCGGTCCAGTGCAATGAACGTGCCAGTCCTGCCAACACCAGCACTGGAAAAGAAAACAACCCAAGAGAAAAGCAGATGGATCAAAGAATTCACTATATTTATGTAATACTTTTGTAAAGTTCAGATCTCCAGGGTGAGAAGCAAATTGTTCAAACGGCACCTTTGGGCCTTTATAACACATGCAATTTATTTAGGAAGGGGGAAAGGATAGTCATGGGAGAGGTATCTCTGCTACTGCCTGCACTGCTTTCTGCTTTGGATTAACCCAGTCACTGAGATACACTGAAAGACTGCACCTGGCTCTAACTTTGAAACCTGCTCTCTCCAGGGATGCAGCTGTGGGACACAGTAAACATCTGACGTGCTGCAGCACACACTGTACAGGCACACACAGGCAGGGTCACAGAAGATACAAGCCTCAGCCCATAATGGTGGAGGGGTCAGATACTACAATCAGCTACTACCAGTGAACATATGGCTTTATCAGAAGATACAGCACCAACCACAATCTTTCTCTCTCTGTAGCCCTGCTACGACTGGCTAGTGGATAACAGGTCAGGCAGTTCAATTTTGTCATTTTTTATGCAAGTGTAAGGGTGGACAACATAAGTGAGGGAAAACTGCAGCCCTGTGACTGCCAAAGATGGAAAAAAGCAGAAGGGCATGAAAGGGCAGTAAGAAAAGGAGGTCTCAGTCAGAATGGGGGAATGATGGATCTGGCAGCTAGTCTCAACATCCACACATAGTCAGACTCACCCCAGGTATGTCTTACCTTTTAAAACACTCTTTTTTGATTCAAACATTGGGCCACAACAGCAGCACATGGGCAATTTAAGAATGCAAAAGCTTATGAGCAGTGGCAGCTGTTGGCACTTTCATGCTCTCCAATGACACACAGACACAGTGGCTCCCTAAGAATAATTTTCGAGGCACCTCCAGGTTGTGGGTGAATGCACGTACCTTGGGAACAGTGCTCTGATGTATGTGGAAACTTAAGACCATCAGCTATCTCTCAGATTCTGTGGCTGCTCATAGTCTAACAGGGATGAAGATTTGGGATCTTCCCAAGGGTAGGCACAAGGGCTCTGTGCCACTGACCTTTTGCTGCTGCACGTACCTGCAGTGTACAATACTTGGTCCTGTGTCTGGGGTCCTGTTGATATAATCTCTTACAGTTCTGACAAACTGAATCAGGGACTGGGTGGTCTCTGGCACCCCATGATCTGGCCATACAGTGTAGTGGAAGTGACGAATGAGCCTCGTTGAGTCAAGCTGCTCTTCCTGTTGGGATTCAAAAGTGTGGATCATCAGGACAAGAGGGAAAGAGACACACAGAACAGGTGCCTTCAGAAAAAATACTATAGCTTCCACCTGAGGGAACCAGGCATGATGTAACTGTGGTACAGCAGAACAAACCTTCCTAATTTAGCCTTGCAAGTGTTTTAAGCCAATTAATCGTGAAAAAAAAAAGCAAACATACGCTGCAGATTTTAAACTCTCGTATTGTCCACTCTGGGAGCACTGATTCAGACAGCATCTCAACAATCAGGTCTCCATAGTACAAGGAATCCTGGTCATGGGGCCAGTATTGATCACACTTTACCTGCAGGGACACAAGGAAAGACAGATATAGTGCTCGATACAGCCATAAACAATGCCTCCATCCTGCACTGGCACAAGCAGACTTCAGACCTCTTGTGCCTGAGGATGAAGGAAGAAAGGCAGCAGCTGAATTCAGAGAGAGATGCCACTCTCTGCCATGTCAACAAACGGGGTCTGGACGGGAACAGGTTAGCACTTCACTGATGCCCACTTCTACAGTATATTTGCTGTGTCAACCCTTCTCAAGTCTCTGCTTGGATGAGAGCTATGCCTCCAGTGCCCCTTCCTCACCTCTTGCTGCCTACTTGCCTACTTGGTAGTAGGGTCCCACCTGGAACCAGTGAGATGCAGAATGACCCAGATTCTATTCTGTGTCGGCTTTCACCATCTCGTCAGGAAAAAATGGTAAGCTGAAAGGAACTGACCCTATATGTGCCACTAGAGGATCACCACTTCAAGTTTGTTTAATTTTCTTATAGATCTAGTTGCTGTCTTACAAAGGGTACAGGATGTGGTCAAACCTGGGGAGGTGTGCTACACTTGCCCTCAGTAAGAGTGTTAAGTGCATGAGTGGTCTCTTTGCTAACTACATCAGGGCTTATATATCAGAGATAATTTGATGTATTTACTGATCGACATTTGCTCTCCAGAGCTTATATTTAAAGTAGAAGTTGATCAGAGTTGATGTGATAAACAGGCACTTTTTGTTACTGGTTGTCCTCCTGCATGCTGAAGAGAATTGTCTAGTGAACAAAGTCCTGGATTAGAGACCAGAAGGACTGAGCTCTGTTCCTAATTCTAGCCTTGACATGTTGCAAGATCTTGAGACAGTTTGTGTAACCTCACTTCACAGCCTTAGTATCTCTCCTGTCTTTATATTACACCTTATCTTTCATGCCGTGTATCTCCTTAACTGGGCTCTTTTTGGCTTCAGTGGGATGCAAATAAGAAGCAAAAGCTTTTAATAGATGTTGAAACAGAAATTAATAATAAAGAAGAGTCACTGCTTACCCGGCCCTTTTCAACACACTGCGTTACCATGACAATATTGTGAACATTTTGCTCCCATGCCATCTTCCAGAACTCATCTTTGGTTCCAGGCAAAGGGCCCTGAGTTGCTATGTATTCCCTGCGGAAATTATTGCCCTGCAAATAAAGAGAACTCCATTAGTTTCCAAAAAGGCAGAAAAAATACCTTCTAACAACTGAAAAAGCCTTGGGGTTGCAGCCAGGGCTCTGCAGCAACCCTTGCTGAGACAATAGTTTTGAAAACTAAATTGTTGCCTTGGACCTGGAAGCAAATGACTGACTGGAACAGCGAGAAGGAAGAGACTATGGCAGTATATCCAAACACTGTTCCTTTTGTCACAGCCAAAGTTTTCCACTGTACTTCTGTGCTAAGCACACTCTCAAGCAACTTTAAAATTGCTAGGGGTTTTTGTTTTATTTATTGTTTTTAATAAATTAGCTGAGTTCTGGCTTGAAATCTGGATTGCTAAAGTCACTGCTATTATCAATCATAACTCTTTGGCAAAGGGCATTATTTTAATTTCAGCCAGTTTTATCACCCTGCAAGGTGCCAATGCTGTCAGGATGAGCTACAGCTCCACAGTGAGGATGCCACCTGCAGTGATACCTACGGTTGTTGTGGACACTGTATAAAATCAGCGACCTTTAAAAATATGTCCTTGGCCAATTAGACTTGCTATCTTACATAACTATAGCAGTGCAAGAAAGTGTCCTAAAGTGCTGGATAAATCACTCACAGTTAACTTAATGGCAGTCACACACAGTCTTTCAGCACACTCCAAAAATGAGTTCTCAGTTTTTTAGCTCAAGTGAATCAAGGAAGGGAGAGGGGAGCCTTAACCATGCAGCTTTATATTCAGTTTTCAATGAAGGAAAAATTATCACTGGAAGGAGGACTATAAAACACCAGCCTTGAGTCACTTACTGGTATGTAGCTTGCATTAATGTAGTCTGAGCAAGGGTCATCATCCACATTGGAAAGCTTCACTCTTGATGTATCATCTAGCAAGAAATTGATTACAAGAGGCTTAGGGCTAGGTCTTGATTTTCAGTCCCCTCGGCACATACAGAAATGCATTTGTGAAAGGACTGGCAGCACTATTACAAGATTCTATATGAAGAGCTAATTTATAAGGAATAACTGCTGGGTTTACTGCCTCTTTAATCTGTGAGTGCTGTGGAGTGTTCCAGAGACTAGGAGATAGATGGGTAAGAAGGAAGCAGTAAATATGCGGAATTTCCTCTGCTGAGCTGCATAGGATTTGTTATGACAATAAAAGGGCCAAAATAGCATAATCCTTTGAGCCTAACAGCAGTGTGCTGTACTGGAAAGCAGCACCCAGCTCTGCCCTTGAAAGAACAGTTGCACTTTAGTGATATTTTGAGTTAATGCTGAGCAGCTCAAACATCCTCTGTGGGTGAAGGGCCCTCTGTACAGAGACACAAAGTGCCTGAGCTGCCAGGACACTGATTCAAGAGATAATGCCATGTTGGATCTCAGTCAGGTGTCACTGCTGGCATGAGCAGGCAGGACACAGGAGAGGCTGTGCTGCAAGCACATGCCACATCCATTAGTGGGGATGTGGAGCAGGAGTTATGTGGTGTTCCTCTCAATGTTCTATCTCCAAAATGACAGGCAGGAGATTAAAGGGGGAACCTCTCTATGACAGACAGGTCTTGCCTGAGAAGAACAGGGTTAACTTGACACACGTGTCTTACCATGCAGAATTACACTACCTCTTTATTGTATAGTAGGTTTGCTGTGTACTCTGAAGAACAAAGATTTGGCAAGGATGTCAGAGAGCACTGAATGGATGATACCCCATATGTAAAAACCCTACTGTTATTTCTACTGTCCTTGTTATCAGCAGTGACTGAATGTCCCTAATAGCTGGAGCTTTTTCTCCCTGGACTGAATGCTAGTCATTACACCTCCAGTGTGAAATTAAATTACTGGTCTGTGTGAAGCCATTCAGGGCCATGCATCATCTGCCTCCTAGCACAAGGACCTGAGCTGGCAGAGATATTTCATCTCAGATGGAAAGGAGGGAAGGGATTGGCTCCACTCTTTTCCACTAGGCTTGCTGAAAAAAAAAGTGAAAAATAGCTGGTGTGATGCAATATTACACAACCAAAGCTAAAACTCACAGGGCAATATATTATTGTATCGATTTTTCCCTCTGTTCTCTGGCAGAAGTGCTATGTCACATGTCTGGTTTCGACCCACATCCTTCAAGTCCTGCGAAAAAGGAATAGAAATAAAATGTGAGGTGAAAATAATTAAAGGACAAGACAACACAAAGGGAAATCGTGCTCATCAGCTCTTAAAGGCCACGGACAGAAAAAAGCTGGGTTTTTTTAGAAAACAAACTAAAATTACATAGGTAATCATACTGTTTTAAAGCAAGTTCATGGTTGGCAGGTACTTTCCATGCTTTATCACACAGATGTGCCATACATACAAAAGCTTCTGATCTCAGCCAGATATCAGGCAGAGGCTGCCAACCAGAAGATGCTAAATGAAGAGTTGGTTTCTGCACATGAACAAGTGGAGTCCAAATGAAATGCTCCCCCTTATTTGGGTTTGTGTGAGTAAGACAAACAAATGCTGGCCTTTCTAATACATTAACAAGTTGATTCAGTCAGCCCGCCCCTTCACAAGGCAAGTCCTTTGCCTAGGTTAGGATCCCACCTCATACTCCTTGGACAGAAGGTAATTGGAGTCTGCTTGAAGTTTGGTGAAGTGTGCTTCAAAGTGACTGACTTTGATCGGACTGAAATATTTAACAGGAGGAAGAGAATCACAGGATGAATCACAGTCATAATTTATCCAGTTGGTTACCAAGAAGTTTTTTAGGTAATAATTTTTTCTTTTTACCTGGAAGTTTTCCGGTACCTGGAAATCATTTCAAAAGAAGAAAAACTTCATCAGTAAGTGATCAGATGGGTCTGTTCAACCATAATGACATGTTAAAAACCCAAACTTTTCACATTACCCTTTTTGCCCCAAGTTCAAATGGACTGGCAGTGGCCTATCTCTGCGAATGTTCAGCCTTGCTGTAGGTCTCTCATGGCCATTGCTGGAACAAAAAGGAAAGTATTCTGTTAAATCATTAAGTTTTGAAACTGGTAAGAGTTGGCAGTGACATATACTTTCTCAAATTTCCTTTTTTCCAGTTTACTGTTTTCCAGTGTGTTTCCATTTTTGGCTCTGATCCTGTGACACTGCTCTTAGCTGAGGCACAGAGTTTTCTTCTATTTTAGCTTGGCACTAGTGATGTGGAGTGTATGCATGGTACAGGTATTAAGACATTTTTTTTGTTCTGAAACACTCACTGTCCAATCCACCATTAAGGAGGGTGCCCTGTGCTAAGATGGACCCTAAATTGGTTCATTCTCTACATGTAGAGGAACATGTAGATAAATTTTCAGCACTGTAAAAGGTCTACAGCTTCCAGCACATCCACTCTGCAGACCAGGCCTGTAGCAGATGCCCATGTTCATGGCAGGAGTAAGTGGCAGAACCACAGCAGGCTTTGGGAAAGCCACAGAAGTGGTACTTACTCCACACAGCTAGTGTTGCCTTTCATCTTTTGTTGTCATCTCCTCCTTCAAGACACCTCCCTTAGAGAACACTTTCTCTTTTTGTCTGATGTGGGAAAACCATACCAGTATTATTGCCATCCTGTTGGGTATATAACTTACAACAAGAAATCACATTCTAGAATGAAGTTCATCCATTTTGGCTAAAAGCTATGACTAGTTAGAAGACAGGTTTTTTTCAATCTGAAATTCTAGCATATGAAAAGCAAATTCAAAAACATATCAATTTAATATTATATCAGTAAAAGAAGTGAATTTCAGACTTGCAGTATTTCCCATGCAGTGGAAATGTTGAGGTTTTTTTCTAATTTCAGAAACAACAAAGAATTTCACATCTCTCAGTCATGCAAAATAGTTTAAATGGATGGAGATCTTTTCAGTTGAGATACAGTATTTCATTTTTAAAAAACATGTAAGTTCACTACTTAAGATTCATCTATAATGTGAGATACACAATTATACCTGACAAAAAATGAGAAGCAAAGTTTGAGCGAATCTTTTGGACACTGAGGTAATGCCATACCTCAGTATTTTTGAATTGAAATGATAAAGTCTAACTGAAGTTTCAAAAGCTTCCTATCTACAATGCAGATGCAATTAATCTGAAACACTTCATTTTTTGACAAAAGACTTTTTCACAGAAGATAAAAGTTTGAATGATAAACCATTTTTGTTCAGAATTATTGATTCGTATTGCAAACTAAAGTTACAAGGATCCTCTATGACGTAATTCTGACACCATTTGAATTAAGTATATATATATTTCTTAATATGCAAGTCATTAGTTGTATACTTAGTATGTACAGAATTTGGGGGACACAGATTTTATCTGTTGAACAGTTCAGTGCATCCATCCAATTTTTAGCTATGCCTAATCAATAGTATTAAATAAATATAATTTTACATGATTTCAATAACAGACTGATAAAGGGAGTCAGCTTACCCAACTTTTTGTCTGCAGACAAATAAAGCAGTAACAGCCACCAACATCACAATCAGAAACAAGCCAGCACTCACACCTTCAATAACTCCAAAGAGAGGCTCTAGAAACAAAACAGTGTATTTATATATCTTGAGGAAAGGATCAGAAGTATCAGAAGAATCAGAGAATCAGTAACTTCCAGGGGATCTGTTATTATCAGTTGAAGAAAATGGCTAAATACAAGGAAATGTAAGGCATTAAAACACATAGCTAGAACCTGGCCTTGTTTTTCTGTTCTCACTTTTCAAACCAATAAACAAAAATTTTTATTCCCACCCATAGTAAAAGAAAGCACAACTCCATTATATGGGAGTGGTTCTCTTGCAGTTAGAAGCTTTCTTGGTGATAGCCTCACTGAGCATTTTTCCTTTTCTCTACTTTCAGCAGCTTGGTCAAGTAGTCCTCTGAATTTTCCAGTAAAGGTAGATAAGCCAAGACTGCAGCTTCCTCTCAGAGCAGCCCTCAGGACATGCACAACAAACTTTGTTCCACTCCTCACAAATAGTTCTAGATGCCACAGTACTCTTAGGCACAATATATAATCACAGGGCACAGTCACTGATAACAGCTGAAACTAACCTGCCTCTGTAGTGATGGGTAAAGAGAAGAAGGTGTCCGCAAAGAGTGGTTTGGGAAGTTCCTTTGGGTCTTCACTGAAAAGTTGAGTAAAAGCTCGAATGCTGATTCTAAAAAAAACAAAGCCCAGTTAAAAATGGCTCATCAGAGGTTCAGAACCAACAGCAGAAAATTAAAAACTCGTTTGCCCCTTCGAGACAATTAAAACCTTTCCACTGACCACAGAAAATTCTTAACACAGACACCTGAGTAAATCAGTCTTCTACTCTATTATTAATACTGATCCCTGAGTAAAATGCAGAGCCCAGCTGGTGCAGGTAGAGGGCTCTGAGGTGCCCTGGCAGAGGTAACAGATGGGGTTCTGGCTGCTGGCACACATAGCCTGACCATGTCTGAAGGCAGGACCAGCAGAAGCTGCAGAGGAGAGAGGACTCAGAAATGCTTCTCAGGGGGGACACATTCCCTTCACTTGGCTGGCACACTGTGCTAATGGATAAATGTTATAGTCCTCTTTGTTCTCCTGGCAATATGGGTATTTCTCAGATTGAATTTTGGGAAATGTGCCCTAATGAGAGCAGGCTAGCACTGTTTTAATGATGATGAAGAAGCTGACAGGCACAATGGGCACTCCTTGGCATGTGCCTTCTGTCCATGTGCCATTTCAAGTGAGCAGCTTGCAGATCTCTTGGGACAGTATTTGCCTGTGGGAGGGGTGTCACTGAGCCTGGCCTTAGCAGTCACACTCTTCTACACTCTAAGGTTAACCTGGACCTAGCTCTGGAGCCTGAGGATGGTGCCCCAGGAAGAATGGCCTCCAGGTTTTTCTAGCTTGTTCCAAAAGAACAATTGGCAGAGTTCTGCCAGACTGAGTGAAACATGCTTGCCTTCTTCTGTTAAGTACTCTTCTAACTTAGCCAATCGTCTTCACCCTTTCCAAAGAAATACTGAGCAGCAATAGGAGAGCTTCCCATCTAGCTGAGGTAAATAAATAAACCTAATCACTGCACAGTTTTGTGCATAATTAATCATATCATACCTGTGCTAGTGAATGACTGGTTCTTACCTATGGAGCAGGGGCATGGATAAAGCTTTCATAAATTTGCAGTGAAACACAAAGAACATTGTACAATGCAGTTACTAATCTACAGAGGCTCAAGTGGGATCAGGCACTCAGATGACACCAAGCCTAATAATGGGACAGAGCACAGCTACCAATATAAGTCTAACCTATACGCAGTTCGAGGCTTTAGAGGTCCATCGCAGAATTTCTGGTGATCTGGATCACACTTTCCTCCCAGATTTTCCATTTCTCCTCCAAGCTTAATGTCAAAGCTTTTATAGCCACTGTCAGGTTTCTCAGCACAGCTACTGGCAAAATAATTTGTCTGGTAGATGCGTATAGAGTCATTGTGTTTGTACTCCAGGTAGGAAGGTAACGGGTGCTGCTCATCGGGCTTTGGTCCTTCACTACCTATGTCACGTGCAGAGAAAGACACAAGGTTTAGATGCCACAGCGATTAATGTGATGAGGTTTATAGGCTCAAGCTCTTGACAGAAACATTCTTATCCAATTTTCTATTTCCTGGAGGCCACCTCATGAATACAAAGTTGCAATGGTTAGGGTGCCTTGTTTCTAGTACCCACCTTTCTATTACTTTTTAGGCAGATTTCCTCACAGATCCTCAGTGCAACTTTTGTCGCAATAGGCATGTCAAATACTATGACATTTTTTCCTGTGCTGTTGGTGGGAGTTTTTTTGATCCAGATTCCTGGATCCTACTACTAGCTATTTCAAAAAGTAAGAAAAAACCCCACATGCTGACAACTCTACTGTATATAGAGAAAAACTACAGTAAGAAATTACAGGGGGCCCCTGAATGTAAATTCACAGTACTGGATACAAGACTCAGATAGGCAAAGCTACGGCAATGAGTAGTCCCTTTCTCAAAAAGCTTTATATTTTACCCAAGCATGACAAAGCAGACAATGGAAATATTATCTTTTTTTCCTATGGGTTGATGGACAGAGAGATTAGGAAACCTTCATAAGAGTCACAGAATATGTCCTGTTATGCCAGTAAATGAAGCCACTTCTAAAAACAAGGTATAAATTGTTGAGACATGTATCTGATTTGTCAGACACATGTCTCAACAATAGGTCAGGTGTAGAAAGTGAGGTTTATGTGCATGTCACAAGGACAATTTCTGCTCTGTTTTATAGGGCTGCATGCAAAGTCATTTTCTTCAGTTAGCAAGCATCACCTGGCAGACCTGTGCCTTCTCAGCATGGCTTACTGAGACTCTGCAGAAGGGTTGCCTTTTAGTGTTTGCACCTAACATTTAAACTACCTTTTGAGATCTATGAACAGCAAGGCACAGATCTGTGTTCGCTGGCAATGGCAACCAACATAAGCCTTCTGCTATGGAAATAGTCTGAACATACAAGACAGTTTAATCTAAAGTGTAGAAGCTAACTACCACTTCTGTCTGAGCTCTGTAGTTGCTACAGACTCTCTAAGAATAGGACTGAGTTCCTACATCCTCAGGCTAGGGAGGAAGTATAAATCCAGAACCTGTATGACACTCAGGCATGAGGAGAAACCTCTTTGCTGTGCAATGATAGGGATGTACTTCCACATGTAGATTTTATTGGCTATAGAGAGAATAGCATTAAATCACGACACTTACCATCAGCCTCCCTCACGACCACAGTAAAGTACTTCACAGCTCCATTAGTATCACTAAACCAGCTGCAGTTAAAAGTGAAGTTGATGGAGGATTTGGTAATCAGCACCTCTTTTTTGTTCACTCGTATGTCTGGAGGTGGTGGAGGAGGACCTTAGTAATTAAATAAATAAAAAATAAAAAATAGAGAGAAAGAATTACCTATGTACTTGCTGTGAGCTAGACCTAGTAAGGATAATGCAATTGGTAACAAATCTTGGTTGCCTGGACCCAAATCTCTGATTATATTCTCTTTGCAATCAAGAGTCTTCACCTCCCACAGTGAAACTGCCAAAAGATGAAACAAGCCAGCAGTGTGTTCACCATAATAAGAGTGACATCTCCTCAGTAGGAATTCCTGCAGAAGCTCACATGAAAATGCATTAAAGTTGTGTCAAGCCCATGAAAACAGAAATTGCAGCTGCTAAAAACAACACAGGTTTTAGCCAAGTATTTGGAGGCCACTTAATACACTCACTATAGAAGTTACCTATTTTAAGCATCTATATTTCTGCTTTCTTTTCCAGAGGAACAGCCAGGGTTAGCCAGACACAGCATTCAACTACAGAGTACCATTTTCTAGACTGACTGCAGAATTTCCATGGGAAATGTTCTTTGTATGATACAAAACTATACCTTCCACAGTGACACAGTAGAAGTAAACTGGAAAGTGAAATACACAGTGAAGAAGGTGCAGCAGAAGTTGAGATTTTAAGGATCTACATTGCTGATCCTTTTAAAAATCTGTAGTACTGAAACTATATTGCACATATGGGAAACAAAAACCGTAAGCAGGTGGCTAAATTTCAAAAGCTTTTAGAATGCCAAAAAACCCCCAAATTCCTACATTTATATGCTTTTTAACTAAACTTCTTGCATACACAAAGTCTAGCTGCAATTTTTTGTGTTTCCTTGAGGCAGGGCCTCCAGCGTTAATCAGGGTCTGGGAGAGCAGCAGTGTTCAAAACAAGTGACAATAAATAAACATGACCATAAACCAAGTAAGAATAAACACGATCAGCAAACTTTCAAATAGGACTCAGTCTCACTTCTTGTGACATGAATAACTAGGTCTTACATCTGGATTTGTAGTATCCTTTGCAATAGAGGAAGGAGATTAAAAGGCAGTTCAGGGGTAAAGGAGAAGGCAGGCTGAAGACTGAACTCTAGCTTAGCTCAGTAGCTCCCGAAGTAAACATAATTTTTATGATCTAGTATTTCACACAAACGTGACTTTTAATAAGCAACTACAGAGGCATCCCTGAATACAGGCCTCCTGGCCATCCTCTAATTTTTGAGAAGTTTAGCCCTGGAACAGTTCAGGCCTCTGCATTGTGCTGTGCCACTGAATGCTGAGGTAGTGCAAAATCTGGGGCAGCTCTAGGGTCAGCGATGGCAGGCTGCTGTCTGCAGTGATGCCTGGCAGTGTAGAGGTACCAGCAGATGCTACTGATACATTCCACTCAGCAGCCTATGGGTAAAGAAACTGAAGAATCTGTTTCAAAGCACATGCTATAGAAATGTGGATCCCCCCTCAGGTAAGTCTTACAGGTGATTTAGTCAGGTAGCACCTCAGGAGAGTCTATAGAAGCCAGAAGAGAATGTAGTACTACAATCCAATGTCCTTATTGATGGATATTTGGGCTGAGGATGGCTACCATCTATGAGGGGAAACAGCCAGATACAGAAAGCCAAGCAGCAGGCATGAAGACAACTGAAGACATCTAATGATGAGGACAACGTATTTATGTTTCTCAGGCTATATTTCATGAATGAGCCAAATAATTGGGTCTGGCAATGTAATGAGAGGCAATATAGTCAAAATCTGCATTGTCTGTCACAACAGGGACCAAAGGATGGGTTCAGTCTGCTTTGGCCACCACTCCACACATTGGCAATTGTGGAGTTCAGAACTCCTTTTACTGTCTAACCAACATGAGCAATTGCTTATTGCTGCTCAATGCCTCTCCTCAGGGCAACTCTGAATTCCACTTACGATCAATCATTGTGATGGTGCTGTCTTCAACCACTTCACTCGTCATGTCTGCAGAATGCACCTTGATGGACACCAGGTATCGCTTGTGGGGAACAAGGGTCATGATATTAAGCAGAGATTTGTCTTTTTCTATCCTTTTAGAAAATTCCACTTCACGAGTGTCCATCTTCTTGCACTCGACGCTATACCCATCAAAGTCAGAATCGGGGGGAGTCCAGGAACACGCGATGGCAGTAGAAGTTTGGGGCCGACAGTGAAGGCTTTGTATCTTGTCTGGTTCTACAGAAATGTTGAGAAGTTAATGCTCAATGGGAATAGGGACAGGTGTCATACACTCTCTGCTCAGACTACAGCTCCCAGATTCTGCATCAACCATCACATCAGAGCAGGAGGCTGGGAGTCAGAATTCCCAACTATCCTGCAAATGTGTGCTGCCTGATTATTATGTAAAGCTGTCTAACTAATTTTAGCAATCTGAAATCAGATCTAGTGACATCCGCCCCATCAGCATTGTGAAGCTCCAGTAACTAATTGTGAAAACAAGAAAAAACTCCTACTTGATGAACTCTTAACATGAACAGGCAACACCACAAAGAAATGGATTTTTAGAAGGCTGTTACAACTTATTTGGAGACTCCATGTGGTCACTTATCAGTATCAATACTGATACTGTCATCTCATGAGTCATCTGGTTTCCTGGGTAGCATGTGAGGTACCCACATTACTAAAACATAACACAGAAATATGCTTCATCCATGTAATATGGGAGCACCATTTATATCATATAACATGTAACAAAGACAGGATTTCACTTTCAGATGGCAGGCATTTAAGTGATTAACTACAGGTGAAATTTTAACTATTATGCTGTATTAAAGAGCTATATTGCTTACTAAAATAAACATAGATGTCAATTTAGAGCTGAATCGCACCCCAAATGAAATGAGGATTTGCCACGACTCACTTATTTTTACAATTTCATGTCACTTTTTCAAATCAGCCTGTTACTGAGGTTGCTAAAGACAGCTAGAGATGAAACAGATTCACAGAGAAGGGCAGAAACGCAGAGCAGTGAAACACTGATTCCAGTTTCAAATCTAGTACAGCACAGTTTCTGTCATACTTCCTGTCTTATCATTCAGAAACATGATTATTTCAAAGTACTACCATCAGAGAAGTTTGGATATTCAGACTTATTTTTCCCCTGAAACTGATTGATTCAGGCTCTGCAACCAAACAGATTGACTCTGGATGTGAAGATTATAAATGTGTGTCCATTCTCAGTCTTTAAACAGCTGTCCTTGAACACAGCAAGGGCTTAGAATCTAGCTGAATTCATCAGTGTCATTCATGAATTTATTAATGGAAATTACTGACTGCATAAGGAATTGGTAATATTTTACAACAGTTTTGCATCTTCTTCAGCTAAGTTTTAGGGTGCAATGGAAATTTTTACTTACTGGTTCTCACACTTGCAGACTGTGACCGACTGTATGTCTTCCAGCTGTCGCCACTGACAGTTCTGACACTGAACTCGTAGAGTCTTCCTGGGCGCAGGCCATAGATGATGCGTACTTTAGATTTGCTGTTGCTGTAGGGATTGAATACTGTGAGAGGATCCTTTGGAAGCCACTGCACCTCAAAATCATCATAGTCTGTCCAGTCTGGAGGACCCAGCCAAGTGATTGATAAAGAAGTGTTTGCAACATCAGTAAATGACACAGTGTTAGGAGGGCTGGGTGCTATACACAAAGGGGGGAAAAAAGAAGAGAAGAAAAAGAGATTCTTAACAATTTTTTACACAAGACAAATGAAACATGTGTTATTTTCCTCACGCATCACGAAGTACTTCGTATTATCCTGTATACACAGCCAGTGTATACAAGTGTATAACTGCACCTATGCTGATGATGGTGACTTCCACAGTCATAACATATTCCTGAACCCTTGAAAGAAAAACAGTGCTGACTGCTTTTCTTTCACATTCCATTGGTTTAATGCACTTAAGGTGCACTTCATCTTTATACCTTCAATGACTCCTACAATAAATTCTCCTTCAGAATAAGTCTGTTGCATAGTTGTGAACTAATGAATTCAAATAGATGGGACTAAAAAAAAAAATCCCGTACCTGTTCTTCCTTCAGCATTTGCTGTGTTGGTCAGGTCACCACTGTGAGTCACCACAACCAAAGTATACTTTCTGCCAGGAATGAGGCCCTGGAAATGCCACTCTTCCAGGTCTTTCTTTTGCTCAGTTTCTTTCTGTGTCCCATTTGGGTTGTAAAGATTCAGCTCATAGAAGTCAACATCTCCTGCTGCTGGAGCCCAAGTGAACCACAAACTATCTGTCATGTTTCGGTTGGATGCCTTGAGACCAACAACTGGGGCTGGTACTGAAAAAAGGAGGAATGAATATTACTTTATGCAGAACATCCTTTTGGGTGAGAAAAAGCAAAAAAGGTCAAGCAGACCTTATACTTATCCTGCAATGACAGTAATTTTATAAACTAGACAGCCACCACAGCTGGTTGAAAAGCAGAAAGCATATCTCAGTAGCTTCCTTTATTATTTTGAACTGCCACTGTTACCAGAAGAGTTTATATGTTTATAATGGATAGTTTTGCAAATGTTAAGCAGCTTTTTCCTAGTCAGTATTTGGAAACACCCATTTCTGAGGTAGCAGAAGAAAGTGCACCACTGTGCAGATGTAGTCTCACAGACAGGTTCCTATATGGTGCCGCAGGGGAATAAAGAAAGGTTTCACAGAATGTCAGAGCTGCTAGAGCTGCTTAGAAAACTCTGCCTCCCACATGTGGCTGAACAAACACTGAGCTGTAGCCAGAGTTTCCAATGGGAAACAAGTTTTATTTCACTGGTAAGACTGTCTATCCCATTAACCCTGCTTGCTTTGCCTTTCTGCCTTTTCCACTCAGGCAAATACTGCTTTTAGAATGGGAGACAGCCAGGTTCTTCACTTCATTTTTCCTGTTGTAACTACATAATTTAGGATTTACCTTTATATATATATAATGCTTTTTACACATTAGAGCCACTTTTGATACTCCTAAAAGTTGCTCTAATCTAGTGTGAGCACCAGACTCAGACCATCTCCCTAGTCCCCCATGAGCACCACACTGGAGACAGATGGTTTTCTT
This sequence comes from Prinia subflava, assembly GCF_021018805.1. Taxonomy (NCBI): domain Eukaryota; kingdom Metazoa; phylum Chordata; class Aves; order Passeriformes; family Cisticolidae; genus Prinia; species Prinia subflava. The sequence continues at coordinate 38,538,016 of NC_086250.1, read as the reverse complement.
AGATGTTCTTGCCTGTTCTTCCATAGACAGATGACTCGTTAGTGAGCTCTCCACTGTGTGTAACAATCACCATTCGATACATCCTGCCTTGACGCAGGTTCTGGAACGAACACTGCTGGAGATGCTGCTCTCCTGAAATCCTGTCGTGGAGGGACTTGTCTGGATTGTATAGGAAGATGTCATATGAATCAAGCTCCCCCTGAGAGGTGGTCCAGCTGAAGGACAGTCGGTCAGTGGTGTTCTCTGTGACTTTCAGATTTGTAACAGCTGCTGGAACTGAAAAGAAGGACAAATGTAAGAGTAAATATCAGAGTCTAGGTACTAAGCTGAAACTTTAATAAACTCATGGCCATAACACATTTCAATTAAGCCACAAGCAGCTAAGTAATATCAACAGCAACTGTCAGAAACAAGGGGAAAGTGTCTATGAAATGCCACTGAGTCTCTCCAAAACAATATTCTTATTTCCCAGAAGGTCTGATTCTCTGACTATGCTCACTCAGAACTGTCCATTAGCTTCTACAAGAGGCTTTAAATCAGTAAAGACTGCAAGCAACACTTGGCTTTGAGGTTAGAAGTGTGTATTCACATCAAATCTCGCACTAAGAACCTTGAGGTTGTGAATTAAGAACTTTATTACAATAAAGCACAAATGACAGAGAGAAGCATTAGACATTTTGGTTTAATATCCTTATTATGAACCATAGCCATATTATTATGATAATAAATTTCAGATTCACATACAAAACACGTATCAGGAAAAATGATGCATAAACATGCAGAGTGTGTACCTTACTAGAATCTTTGCAGAATCAAGATATACAGATGGTTCATGTATTTAATGATATCTGACTGAGGGAAGTATAAGTAAACCAAGATGTTCTAATTACCTGTTCGGCCAACAGTTTCTGCACGCTTACTGAAGAGTCCACCACTGACTGTCAAAACCTGTATTTTATACTTCTTGCCAGCTAGTAAATCTTCAAATTTGTGCTGTTTGGCAGTAGCTGGCTCTGATTTGTTACTCAGGAGGATTCCTTGCTCGTTCAAGAGCAGAATGTCATATCTTTCGGCTACACCAGGAGCTTTCTGCCAGGTTACTAACAAGGAATGACTGCTGTAAGCATGATGGGCTAATAATTCCTGGACAGTGGCTGGAACTGGAAGCAACAATTAAAGGCAGAATATTACCAGGTGGAATACAGATCATTCAATACACAAATCTGAATAAAGTATTTAACAGAACATAATTTTACATATTTTCAGTTTCACTTGTGGAAAAAGAAATGTCTGTGCATATGTTTATGCAAACAAATAATTCCTACACATAAATACAAAAAATGAAGTTACAGAGCATTACAGATATCTGAACTGTGAATGGAGAAGCAACAGATATATACAGATTATCATGCAAAGATGGAGAAGGAGAGTGAACTGAACTGACTGAAACAGTTAGGAAAGTAATACAAAAAATAAAGGAGTGGTAAACTGGTGCAAAATAGTAGCCCCGAATAGAAAATGTTAGCCAGCTGCTGCTGCCCAAAAGTCAAGGCCATAGATAACAAATGCAGGTGCTAGAGAGAGAGGATAGATTAAAAACAAGGTATTGCATTGTTGCAATACTGACACCCTGGATACTGGGACAATATGTTGTCTAACAAGCCTTGACCATGCAATAGGCTCTGCTGGAACACAATACTTGACAACATGGAGTGGATGTATGTGTCAGGTGGGTACAGGCATAGGAAATGAGAGGGATGGAACTGCATTCATCCTGTGAAGGAAGACACTGGGCTGGGCTAGAATTCCATGCACATTCACCCAGGTAAAGCTACTGAAAAGACATATCTCACTGGTATTAACAGACCCATGCCTACATCATGACTCATGCTTTGAGATAAAAAACACCCCATGAGTCTGAATGTCCCCATGCCCTATGGTACATTCATAAACATTGTTAAACCAGGGTCAGTCTCTGGGAAGATATAATGCAACTTTCTCATTGTCTCAAGAGAAACATACTTGTTCTCCCAAAAGCTGCTAAGCTGTTGTGCAAGGTGCCACTGTTAGATTGCACCACCACCCGGTACTGCTCCCCGGCTTCCAACTTGTGAAACATGTGCTCAGAGATGTGTTTGGAGACACTCTGGGAATCAAGCTGATGGTTTTGCTGAAATATAGTTACTGTGTAGGAATCAACATCTCCGCCTCCAGGGCTCCAGCTCACTTGCAGGCTGTTTGTCATGCCATTAGGTGACACATGAATGTTTCGGACCTTGCTTGGAACTGGAAAAAAACAGGGAACAAAGAGGCACCTGGTCACAAATTTCCTGCTTGACTCAAGCTTCCTAATTTCTACCTATTTTATGACCACAGAAAAATGATTCAAAAGAGAAAGATCATTTACAAGTACAAGTAGTATCATTCATGGATAAATACAAGTAAAGTTGTAAACATTTGTTGAGCTTATGCCATTTTAGAAAAGCAATTCTATGTGTAACCTCCCTCTTGTCCAAATGATGCTTTAAAAACCCTTCAAAAAATGATAGCTCTTTAGGTACCCCCAGTTAGTTAGCCATCTTGCCATTATTATCTCATTCACTTCAGGTAGGTAAAAAGAGGTGTAAAATAGGTGATTTAGCTAGAGGCACCAAGCAAACAACTGGCATGCATGGGAATAACAGAAACTTAAATGCTGACATCTCAATACAATTCCCATGCAACAAATCAGATTCTCTGCCAACAATCAAATATTAGTAAATGCAACACTTTTTTATTAAGCATGGGTCACAAGTTGGCTGAAATACTAATGTGGTTTTCAAAGAGATCTGCTGTCTCTGAGCCAATGTTACAGGAGCTTGAATATAATCACACTTGATTTTCTGTGCTTCATTCTAGAGAAGCCTAAAAGACGTTTTAAATACCACATTATTTCTTACTTGTCAGGCCTTCTATGAAAGTAGCACGCTGTGCATCTCCACTGATGGTCAGAACAAGAATTTTGTATAGACGTCCTGGAGTCAGAGCTGTGAACCAATACTCCTCAATGCTGTTTCCGAGGAAAATAGGTGGGAAGATCTTCATATCATTGAAGAGGAGCTGAATCTCATACTTGTCCACATCCCCCTCAGCCTTTGACCAAGTTACCTGCAGATCTTCTGTACTCCTGTTACTAAGAGTCAGTTCCTTCACTGACTCTGGCACTGAAGAGGTGAGAAGAAAGATGGGAAACTTCTCAGTACTTACTGACAGACCCCAGCAAAAAGCTAGCAGCTCTGAAGCCATGCTTCTGAGTTACAATTTTTCATTCAGCTCCATAGAAAAGCAGTAGATTGCATTTATTTGGGTAGTTTGCACCCCATCTAACACTGAAAGGTCCCATTTCAGAACAGAAGTCCGCAATCGATCAGCATCAAAATAATAAATAAATGATAATGGAGCCTGCAGGGAGTTTACCTAGCCAACAAAAACTAAGATCTATGTGTACAACAAAAAGAGAGAAAAGAGGCCTGAGCTAGTGCCAAGCCAAGGCAATCCATCTGTGTGATGCAGCACCACAAAGCAGTTTCCAAATTGTGCCAGACACAGGTGTGTTATTTTTGCCCCATGCTACATCTTTGTTAATAAACTGAGTTTCCCAGCATGGCTCCTTAACTCACATAGGGTGCTAGGTGAAGATTGCACCTAGATCCCTGCTGGGTCCCAACTAGCCACCTTACCACTCTTGCCTCATGCTCTCCAATTCCAGTGCTTGGGGTAGTTTGAATAGAGTGAGGTCTAGTCTATCTTCTTTCCTATATATTTCCATGACCAGAAAAAAACTGTTTAGTACAGTCTGTCTTATAATTTAATTATAAATATTAAGCTCACATGGAAAACTGTACAACTGTTTTTTGGCTTTCAACATTTCAAGATTTGCTTTCCCATTTAACAGCACAGGTCTCTTATTTCACTTTTTGTTTGTTCATAACTTAAACACTGGTCATAAACTAAATACTGCTTTCTGTATTTGGAAAAATACACATTCAAAGACTCACAGTCAACATTCTATTCTAGTCAAATATCATATGAGATTTTTGCTCCTGGGTATGGTAGATAAAAAAGAAATGCCCTGGGGTATCTCAGAATGTTTCCAGGATGCTTACTTACTTGTTCTGCCATAGACTCTTTCGCTAGTTTCGTATTTCCCACTCCTCGTGCTGACTGTGACACTGTACTGCCTCCCTGGGACCAGATTGGTGAACACACATTCATTTTCATCCTTTGGGACACTTTTTGTTTGGATGAAATCATTATTGTTCCTGATGATCACTTCATAATTATCAAAGTATCCAGATGCATGTAACCAGGATACCTTCAAGTAGTCACTTCTGGCTGAATTGCTGACAGTAAGTCCCTGGACACTTGAAGGGACTGGAAGAAAAAGAACGCAGTTAAAGATTCAGAAATCCATAACTTCCTGAAGTAACCAGAGCTGTGGTAGAGAACTATATTTGTGGTAGTTACCAGAGCTCTGTGAGGAAGTTGCAAAAAGACAACAATGTGGATTTAAGCAATAAAATAGTATCTGCGGTTTCTAGGCTGCTTTACATCTTATGACAATACAATGGTTTGCCTTGCTAATTTTTGGTATTATGGAACTTGCTCTGTTTCTGTAAGAGTAGTGAGTTCCACAGACAAACATTGATCCAAAATTTGGTTCTTGTCCTTTTGTGGCTGTTCCTTGGATTTTCACTTAGATCATGGGAAGACTAAAATTACACTAATTGATAGTCTTTGGCATTGTAACACCTCTTAGAATCTTTCTTTTGTTCTACTGATTTACCAAGTGTTAAGTCTCAGTTTTTTCAGTTTTTGAGAACGTTTTAAAAGGTTCTCCATCATTATTGCCATTCTTTTCTGAGATTTCTCTATTCCTGTTATAATATCCTTGAAAACCGCATGACCAAAACTATAGACACGTGTGTTATAGTAACATAACCAATTGACATGGATGTTACTCATTATTGTGGCGCCTCACTAATGTTTTACTAATTAGCCAATCCTATTCTTTTCTTTCAGTGCCTGAGTAACTTTCTGAGGAGATGCTCTGCAGGATATTCTTGAAGGGCCAAGGAGAGGCATTAAGGGCAGGACAACACATTTGAGCCAAAACTGATACATGATTTCTGCTCACTCATAAGGATTGACATGACTTTTATTTATGCTAAAGCATTTTTTGCATTAAATAAAATAGCAATGGGGCATAAGAACAAAACAAAGTCTATAAAGCTGTAATTTTATGGTTTGACCCTCCAACCCCTACTCATCCATCCCAGTGTGGTCAGATATTGATAAGTCATTGGTAATGGCTATAATTAGCCATTACCAACATAACAATGCTTACAGTGACTGTACTTGGCCAGAGCCTTTCTTTACCTGTTCGTTCCTGGCTGAGGGAAGAGTTTTCATACTTCCCACTCTTTGTGGTTATCATCACATCGTAAAGTGTCCCAGGAGTAAGGCTGCTGAAGGAGCATTCACTGAACGATTTGGAAATGGTAAGAGTCTGAACAATCTTGTCATCATGAGAGAGTGTTACCAAGTAGCTGTCTACATCTCCAGAAGCTGGCAGCCAAGAAACACTGAGGTAGTCACTCCGACCTGAGTTACTTACTGTTACTCCAGTCACACTGGAAGGAACTGTGCAAAGAGGAAAAAACAAGAAAAGCATTAACTAGCCAATTCTTATTGTTGTGAAAATCCCTGGAATGCCATCCCCTGCAAAATATGCAGTCTGGGACTCCTGAGAAGTTCTGCACTAACTGCCTTGCAGCAACATTCATCTACTTTTTTAAATACATTGAAGGAAATTGTCTTTGGTTGCCTGATCCCAGCTATTCTGAACTCCCAGAAGTTGAGTTATTCTCTCAAATCGCCAATCCTCAGTAACAGCAGTAACTGGTGAGATTGGCAAGACGCTGAGGCCCACAGCTGAATGTTTCATTTCCAGGGGGTTCTCTGACGCCTAGTGGACAAAACATGAATGCCACCTGATTTTCAAGCCAGCAACGTGTGCTCCAAGGCTCTGCATTGCCAGAACTATCATCACTCAGGTACAAAACTCCCAGTTATTACAGGGGCAGAACTTAGACATAATGAACTTCCAAATTTTCACTGGACTCTGCTGTACTGAAAGTATCCCAGCAGAGGGGCTGGCCAGCAGCTGTCAGTCAACCCCCTTCCAGATTTTACAAAATACGCTCATCTACTTTAAGCTTTTTAGTATTACTCTTCTCCAATTTTTTTTCAGGTTTGTTTTGCCTTTTCACCTGAAAATAGTTGTTTTCAAGAAGAACATTGCAGAAAACTGCCTCTGCCAAATTCACATAACAGATGAAATCGCACTATTCTGCCAAATTTTCCCTCTAAATATCCACAGAACTGGTATTACATTTCATGACTCTTTAAACCTAAAGAACTTGATGCAACAGCAGATCTTGTTCTATGAAGTACAGAAGCACTTCCTAATAAATAATTAGCCCTGGTGGACATTCTTTAATGCTGGATTAAAGAAAAAGAATGGGTGGTGAGAAACTGAGACACAAATTCACCCCACCACCTTCAGGCAGGTTCTTAGCACACATAAGTGAGCAGCAGTCGAACTCTGCCACTACATACTCAATGAATAAGAAATTCCCTTCCAAGGAGTGATTGCCTAGCACAGCTGTCTGTTACTCTCAGGGCATAGTTTTGTCTTCATTACAGAGTGATCCTGCTGCAGAGTTCCCACTGCAGTTAGAGCTGTTAGCTCTCTAAAGCTATATTTACACAAATCTGGACAGACAGTGCACACATATGGAACTATGTGAATGAAACTCTTGTTTTTCTGAATTCTCAGTGCAGCAGCTTAATCACAAGACCATTCTCTTAGATAAATTCAGCTTTTAAGAACTACCAAAAAGCATGCTGGAGTGCTTTCCTTTTTACCTGTCCTTTCCTCTGCAATCGTTTGCCTTGAAGATATCCCTCCACTGACAGTGGTGACAACAACTGAATAGAGTCCTCCAGGTTTCAGGGGATAGAAGTGGTATCTGTTAGTTTCACTGGGAACAGTTTCATTTTTAATGACAACATTCTCATGAATCAGTAGCACTTGATATGAGTCTACATCTCCCAGTGCTCTTGTCCAGTTGGTGAACAAGCTGTTGGTTGATCCCTGACTTGCCACAGTCAGACCTGTCACTTGGGCTGGCACTGCAAAGGAAATTGTCATACTGTTACTGAGGAGAAATAAAATAAAACAGAATCCCCCAAAGAACACAAGTTTAGTCACACTGAGGAAGTGCATCAAAAGAACATTCCAATTTGCAGCCAGACTCAACAGGACTAAAAATACTTTAACAGAGGACTGCTTCCTGTCTGGGATGTGGTCTATGGGAAACTAACTAAGGCATAGAAAGATCTTTCAGCCTTTAGCACAACTTTTCTCAGTCAGATGAAAATGATTCAAGATCAGGGGACTGAAAGAGATGGCATTTTATAAATACCATTAAATAAAAGCCATCAATTTAGGAAATCACTCAGGGTTTTTCATGACTACTTCAAATACGGTGTGTGTCTTTCATTTTCCCTTTCCTCTCCCATTCCCAATATTTCATTTTAGTAAATGGTAAACTTGTTTGAAGAATATCTCAGGCACAGTCATCTATACTGTGTCAGACCCTTTAATTTTGGGGATAACAGAGATAGATGGTTATGATTTAACTTTTTACGTCAGAAAATCTGCAAGACACCAACTTTTATAGCATCAAAAGATGAATTGTTAAATAAACATAACATTTATCTAAGCATAAGCTCATGAACTTAGCCAGAAAAGAAAAAGAAATAACAAAGGAATGTAATATGTAGCACAAATTTTACCCCAAATCCTCTTTATTTATTTGGTTGGACAATATTTGGTCAAAGCAAGGAAATACATTTATTTCTAAAGATTTCTGTTTACAGGACCAAGCACAACTGAAATAAAGAAGACTCTAACTTTATAAAATGTGAATGCATTCTTCTGCTTTTGTTTTATATCAGCCTTTTTGCACACATATTACTGGTTTAGTAATCATTAACAGAAGCTAGAAAGTTAGGGACATAGCTGAAGAAAATGCAAAGTTGACAGAAAACTCAATCAAAAATCCTTCCTGTTTTATAATGTTCTCATAACATAGTTAGCTCCAATAAGACACTAAAGTGCGACATTTCTGTGTTAAATGCTCTGTGATACTGCAGGTTTCACTGGAAGCTGACCAGTCTGGGATGGAAGTAAGAACTACTTCTGTCATACTTACAGCAATATTTTTCAAGCCTAGTAAGCTGTCCTACTGCAAGGAAGATTCAGAGGTTTGGAAAGCTTATTAAGACCTATGCTCCAGCTAAATTATATTTGTTTTTTATAACTCACTTTGAATGTAATATTGACACACAATCAGTGCCTGATGTGTTTTCAAGCCTTGACTCATACTAGTGAAGTGGGACCTTTATGCCTGAATAGGACCCCTAAAAGGGTGTAAGTCAGATGGAAGTGAAATTCCAGCTACCTAATAATCCAACAGAAAAATGAACGCATAAGCTAAACTTCTCAGGCCTTGGAAGGAGTTATAAAATTTAGGTAAGGACCACCATCAACCCTAGGCATGCTTAGATTCAGACACAAGCAACTTGTTTTCTCCTGTGCTGTGCAAGGTCAGAGCTACATTTTAAAACTTTGTTTGCACTGGAGAATGCTTAATGCAGAGTAAAGCAACCTGTATGGTTTAAAACTTGCACACGTGCACAAAATCAGCACCCTGCAGGGGGTGAGAATGAGACCTTCCTTGTGACACAGCTATCATCCTCAGTAACAAATACATATCCTGGAATCAGAAGAGCAAACAGATTCAAAATACATCTTCAATGTCCCATATGTTGTCTTTCAACTTTGGAATGTTCCCCCTAAAGTAACATTTTCCTGTTGCTGATGTTGGTGATATTTCTCTTTTTCCCAGATAATGAATGCTTTGTATCAAGGAAGTGACCCTCCTGAAAATACACAGTGAAAATGGTTCTTCCTATATGGAATCTTGTGCTAATGTAGATTGACTAGATGTGACATAATATTTCAGAAAACTGTTTTGCCAGGAATTACACATCTATTTCCTCAAAATCTTAACTAAATACAGCAAGATAACTGACAGTCAGAAACGAGAGACTTAGACATGTAATTTTTTACTGAGGAAATATACATAAGATCAAGACTTTTGAGATTTAGACATCAAGTTAATTAAGTTCACTACAAAGCAAAAAACAATGGTTAATTGTTAACAGAAGATTAAAACAGTTTCATAAGATGATACCTGTTCTTCCTTCTACTGAAGTCCAGTTGCTTAAAGTCCCACTAATGGTAGTGATGGTAGCTGTATATTTCCTTCCAGGCACCAAGTCAGTGAAAGTGAATTCCTTAGCTTCTTTTGTAAGTGTTTTTTTTACAATAGTAAGATCACTCTGTCCCAGGGAAACCACATAGCTGTCCCATTCTGCAACAGGGGTCATCCACATGACACTAAGTGAAGACTCATTAGCATGCTTCACACGGAGCTGGAGAACAGGCTCAGGAGCTGGAAAAGTACACAGATATCACAATGAGAACAGGACTGTGTCGAGAGCACACGTGCCCCATCTCAAGCTATTCTAAGAAATGTATTCTGTATGACAGAAATGTGACAGCAACAGAGTATCTGCAATCAAGAGGAGCTTCTTTATCTTTCTCGGGGAATCCATTGTTACAAACCTAGTACTTGTGCCCCTCTTCCAGAAAGGACTGCTAGCAGCAGATTTCAGCAATGCACTATGGCTGTAATGCTTAGGTTTAAACTTACTTCAGGATATATATTTTGCAAATGGAAACGCATGGAAGTCAGCAAACTTCCTCTTGAACTCTGGGTGCTGAACAGGGATATAACCACAAATCAGATCTATACCAATGTACTTCTAACAAACAAAGATGCAAATTATAGGGTCAGAGTGACATTGATTTTGCACTGGTTTATACCTCAGTCAAATTGGGGGAAACTTCAGACTTACAGTGGCATAAAAGAAAGAATTCAATCAGCGAATTTCTCTGTGTGTTCATGTGTGTGTATGCCTGTATACCCAGCAAGCATGTCTTGCCTAATACAGTCCCTGATCTGATTTTGTCCCTGTAACATTGAAATACAATTCACTTTCCGAGTCTGTAGGTTAATGCAAGAGAAAACTGAGTCACAACAGGGCCTAATACCTGTACTTCATAACAGACACATTACACACATCACTGTGGGTCAAACACAGTCACGATACACCCACTGCTGGATATTATTAATGGATCATGTTCTGATCACAGAATCATAGACTCACTTAGGTTGGAAAAGACCTCTAAAATCAAAAACTGCTTAGCTGAGTCAATTAAAAGTAACACCATAAACTTAAATTACTTGCAATATATGTCAAAGTAAGGAAGATGAGAACGTATCTTGCTCTGATCAAGTTTGCTAAAAGCCAGAGAAAGCTTCAGTTCTTTAGCTTCTAGTGGTCTTGCTATTGCGCAAAATAAAAAAAAATTAAGTCCTCAGGGAATGACAGGTGAGGGTATAGTAGAAAAGGTAGGCCCCAAGGCAGGAAGAGTGAGGATGAAGTAGAATGGCCCTGTCCTACCTCACACTCTTCAGTGAGATATGGGTTAGACTTGAGCCTTGCCTGTTATTCCTACTCCAACCCTTCCTTTCCTCTGAATTGCACTTATTCTGCATTCACTGAGCAGAAATTCTAACAATTACATAGGAATTATTTTTTAAGTTTGAAGTAAATCAGATGTGGCTTTGAGTAATGCACTGCAAAAGAATTCCACTCATATCCCTGCAGTGTATATGGATTTCCTTTGGAAACACACACTTGAACAGACTAACCCATTTTCTTTATGGAGCACAAAAACAAGAACTGGTATGTTATAGGACAGCCATACTAAGATACGCCTTAGTCACATGGTTAATATTCTTTACACAGACTGGCAAGGAAACATACTAATGAACAATATAGGAAGGCCTATAGTGCTTTCTTTAAGACCTTTATAGGGATGCCCTACAATCAGCTACAAAATATAGCAGTGAAATGAACATGCAATGTAACACCTGAGTCATGACAGAATTGTGACACAGTTCCCATAGCTTTCACTAAGAAAACATTTACTACAAAAGTAATCCCAAAGGTTTTCACAGAACTGCTAAAATTATTTCTGTAGTTTAAAAGGGAGGTCCTTTTTACTGTATTAATAGTGAAATTAATTTGTGGATTCCCAAGTACTCTTTCATTGTTCACAGAGCTGAACTCTTTGCACTCTCACAGTGCCTGGACAAGCATGCTGACCTGTTCTCCCCACACAGCTCATGTTGCTCTGCAAATCGCCGCTCTCCACAATGACTTCAACGCCGTACTCCCTGCCCGGGATGAGGCCCACATCACGGATGAGGTACTCGGTGGCGTCCCTCTCGAGGGTGGTGTTGAGCACCAGGGCTGAGCGGTTCCACAGGAGCAGGTGGTACCTCTCCCAGTCTCCCGCAGGGGGCACCCAGGTCACCCGCAGAGACCGCAGCCAGTCGCCAGCACCCGCCTGCAACTCCAAAACTTTCTGGGGAACTGGAGAAAGGGAAGGCAAAAAAGCAGTTCTGAAGTGGGTTATTTCTAATGAGATGTAAATGTACTGGCAAAACCTGTCTCGCAGCTCAGCTATGGTACATGTGCTTGGACCAGCTAGAGCAATGTGAGTTATCTTGTTGGAAAGGTTGGCTTTACTTTTAAAGACAATATTTTCTCTACCCCACACAAACCACTCACTTATTTTCCTGCTGGTTTCTGACATCAGAAATGGGCAACCCCTGTTAGGGCAGACAAAATCTCCCCTGTACACTTCTCGGATGCATCTTGCAGGTTCCCTGTTGTTCCCTGCACTTCAGCTCACTTACAAACTGTCAGTGTTTCACCGCTAAGGTTGAAACTTCAATCTCTATCAGCCCAATTCTGGCATCAGCAGCAGAAATGCAAAGTCTAAAGACCTCTTTCACAGAAACAGCTTCTTCCACCTTGTATCCCCTAATTCCTCCCAGCTGTATAAGGGATCAAGGTTAAGACAGTGGTCCATTAAAGCATCCCCTCTAGTCCTGTCCTGTACTTCAGGGATCCTGAATTTACATGTCTTACCTTACCCTGTACTCCTGCAGGTCACACTGGACCACTGAAGCTTTTCTGATTTTCATGGAATAATTAAATATTAGCCAGATCAAGCAGACACTAGAAGACAGATGCAGACCCTTAGGAGAGAATACCTCTAAGCTTCATATTAAGATACTCAGAGATCAGCATTGGAGCCTTGAGAACATCCATAAGTATTAACTGTACACTACAAGGCTAGCATCATGTTCTTATGCTTTATGTAGCTTAGTTAATATTTAATTGCTCATTATCTAGTACAGGACTAAAACCTCTCTACCAGCATCACAAATTACTCACTGCTTTCACTTCCCATGGGCATAGCTGGATATCAGACCTAGAACTCCCATATGCCAGTGAATATGGGAAATGTGTTTCAACTTCTGAGTGAGTGGAGAAAAGCACACAGTGTATTGTTAGGAAGCACAGATGAACTTACATCATAACAGATAAAATTCTGCCTCATCAGGCTGGCTGGACATTATTACACCTTAATGGCACAAAGTTTCAGTCTCTGAGATGTCCCTATTTCTTACCACAACATTTCTTGTCTGCTTCTGCTGCTGTAGGCACCCTCTCAATACACAGCAATGTGTATTATGTTCTTGGACACCTGGCCTTCTCTGTGAGTTACAGAGGGACCCTAAGAGTCTAATCGCTTCAGCATCTGTAGACCTGACAATCTGGACTTACAAATTTATCTTCACTATGCAGAGCTTCTGCTGAAGTGACTGTTTTCAAAGTTCTTGATGTCTGTGCTAAAGGAAGGAATTGCATATGATCAGCATCCTTGGAAACAGGACTTCTAATCCCCAGCTTTGAAAGCACTGGGTCTAGGTCACAAAGTTGGGGATTAGTGGTGTTGTGTGAGGGCCTGAAGTTCTCCCTTTAGATTGAAATGGTAGTCTTAAAGGACTTTATTGATGGGCTAAAGAAACAAAACAGACATGCATATAAACCAGTCCAGCTTTGTACTTTCTGGATATGAAAGATTTCTAAGGCTCTTCCAGCCTGCACTGAGAACGGGGAATCAGCTAGGTAAGTCAAGGATGAGACTTTCACGAGATGTTGAGTTGCAGACAATAAATATTTTCTAAAATAAATACTCCACTCTCTTACACACACATTTTCCACCTTTTGGATCTGAGTCTACTAGAAATTTATGTATGCATTCTTCACTGAGTTAGACATTTTTTACTATCTAGCTTTTGCTCAGGCTAGGCTGGTATGGAAAAGATGCCACACCTCTAGGGCCAATAATGCTGTGGGAGACTTACGTAGTATTTTTCAGGTTCAGAACTCTTACAAAAGATACCTTAAAGAAAATTATTACTTCTGAAAGAAGATAAAAAACCAGCAACCCTGCTGACACATGCTTTTGTTAATCCATGCTGTTTATAAGAAAGACATCTGAGATGTAATCTTTTCTGGCTTGTAGATTTGTGTCTGGAAGAAGGAATACGACTAGACCTTGCAAAATTACTTTAAAAACTGTTAATAATTTGACTACATGCACACTTCCCCATAGTGTAACTCAGTTTCTGTAGTATGCTGAGCTGAATTCAAGACAACAAAATTGGTCAGAAGTGCAGTAGTATGCAACAGCTTTGTAACAGACTCATTCAACCATAAGGTCCAACAAAAATTCACGACTGTTGCCTGCTCATAAAAACATGCTGGAGCTGCTTTTGGCTGTCAGATTAACTGTTGCCAGAGAGTCAGCAGGGGGTATTCCTGAAACAGTATTGTGCTCTTAATCTCATTTTGCCTGGAATACAAATAATTTTGTCTCTTACAATGATTTGCTACAAGGCCAGTGTAGGCAAAAATAGCATTAGTTACAATGTTCTTACTGAAGCAGAAGACTTACACGTCCTGCCAGTTGCCATCCGATCAGTGAACAGCGCACCACTGATTGTGCGGGCAGTAACCTGATAAAGACGTCCTGGAGTCAGCTTGTCAAACTGCGTCTCTGTGACTGGTGGCTGCACTGTTTTGACTTCTTTAACTGATCCAAGATGAGACAGAGTGATATTATAGAAATCGAGGTTTCCTAAAGGTCTTCTCCACTTCACTTTTAAAGTATCTAAGCTGCCATCGTTAGTCACCATCAAATCTAAGACTTCAGCTGGGGCTAAAAAAAGAAAATAAGAAAGAGCATAAAATACATCTACCACCAAACATATAAGACCTGCTACCTCCCAAAGTGCCATAGTTTTGATTTTGAACAGTCATATAGATAGAGTATGAATGATTTTGCCTGAACAGCAAAAGAGAAAAGTCTGGTCAAGTGAACCCTGCCCTGTGTAAGGTATTGCACTTCTGAGAGTGACATGTCTTACGATGCCCACTCCTTTTTCATGGAACAGAAAATCTTTTAGCTGTGTCTGCACTCACACCTATCATTTTGACCATAAACCAGATCACACACATGCTCCTAAGAAAAAGAGATGCCTGCATACATTCTGGTAAACATTACAGCATTACTGCTGCTATGCCTGATTTACACCAGTGTAAAAGGGATTTTATTCAAATTTTCCACAAATGTTCCAAAAGAAAAGCATAGCCACCTCCAGTATCTTAATTTCTCAGGTCTGGGGCACAGAAGGTACTGAAATGTAGGACCATGATGCAAGCTATATGGAATGTTTTTATGCTCTATGAATAGCTGTGAGATTTAAAATTTTTTCACTCCACAACAGAAAGAAATAAAAATTTCTAAAGAAACAAAATGAAATCAGCATTTTCCCCAAACAGCCCAGACAACAGCACTCATCTGTGAATCCTAGACATGACAATATTTCCACTTAATATTACATTATGTTTACATGAAAAGATTTCTGTAGAAGAAATTGCATTCCCAGAAATTAAGGAGAGTGAAGGCATGACCTTTTTTTGCCTACATAAGTGTTTAAAACGTTGCACTCCAGTAGAATGTCATCTTATCATTATCTCTATAACCACAGAACTCCAGCTTGAAAAACATTCCTGAAAAAAATATAATTTCTGAAACTCTAGTTCTGTGAATCAATATTTTTTTGTGAAAAGAAAAAATCCCAACGATTCACAAAAACCCATATCAAACCAACCAACTAGGCAATCAAAAACCCCAAACAATCCAAACCACCATTTAATTTTAAAGTTCTTAACCTACTTTACAATTTTTTTCCACTTCCCTTTCACACTTTTTCTACTTTCATTTTAGCCTCTAAGTTTGTTGCTGTGGTAACTTAGGGAATCAAATAAGCTTATGGGGTCTGTAACTTGGAATACCAATCACTTATTAGTCTGAAATATGTCCTATAGTACTATTAGGTTATGGCCTTAGCTTCTCGCTTTGTTGTGATGAATTCTGAAATCGTACCTGTCCTGACTGTTTGAGAACTGCTGCTCTCCAATCCTGCAGCGTGGGTTATGATAGAGAGGTTATACAGGTGGCCTGCTCTAAGTCCTGAAAAAGTGTAGGAGGTCAGAGAACCTTCCTGGTGAATCTCATGAACTGGTACATGATTATCCAGTAGCAGCAGCCTGTAATGATCCACATGACCAGAGCCAGAAGACCATGAAACGTGGATAGTGTCTGTCTTGACACTGAGCTGAGTATTTTTCACAGGAGATGGCACTGTTGGTATAAAAAACCCACATGTTTAAGGCCTAATGGTTATCTCCATGATTTCAGCAATTTTGAATAGATTTACTCTTGTAATATGTTGGTTTTCTTTAGGGTTACTGAAAACCCAACCCCAAATACACAATAAAAATGAGACTCTATTCTTAGCAAACAATTCTTTATGTCAGTCAGAGATTCATATTTTGTTTCTACTTATAATCAATACACACTTATATATATATATAAAAATAGCCATACAGAAGAATTACATCCATTTGCTAATTTCAAAATGCAGAAGTAAGGGGTTTTACTTAGATGAACTACAGGAAAAGAAGTCCTACCAGTGGATCCACTTATATGAAGTTCTGGGGTAGTCTTATTTCCAGCAACAGCACTGAGGACAACATTGTATTTATTCCCAGGAATGAGACTGGAAAATGTATATTTTGTTTTTGAAGTTCTTCCTGGTATGGAGACTTCTTGTATCTTTTTATTATCACGATCAAATAATACCAGGTTATACATGTCCACCTTTCCCGGGGAAGGATCCCATTGAACCTGCAAGCTTGTGAGTGTAGTCTTCTCCTTATTAATTTCCAAACGAGATGGCGGCAAGGGATCTACAGTTAGGAAAAAAACCCAGAAAACATAAACCATTTCTTGCTTTGGGATTGTCTGAAATTTTACACAGCAGCACAAAAAATCTTCCAAAACTCTCTATTTATCATCATACTGCCAATACTTTTCAAAAACTTTTTCTTTCTATTTACAAACACTGCATTGAAGCCAGTCTACAAGACAGTCTTGCAGAATCCAGAAATATTACTTTTATATATTTGTACACACTCACTCACACAGACATACACATAGCAAAACACTTCCACTGTGGATGTATATTGCAAGCTTGGAAATTTGCTGATAGTAACACTGTAACAACTTTAATAAGAAACAGCAAACATGTAAACCCAGCAAATTATACTCAGTGCCTCAGTTTAAGGTACCTTTTTAGATGGCAGCAACAGCTTTCACTTCCTTGCACTCACCCTGAACACCTTATCAGTTATGGGCATGAACATTTACACAATTTTAAGGGCAATGATATTTTGTTTTAGTATTAGCTTCAATGACTTCAAATAGATTCTGATAGAATATGCTCTGTTGTAGTACTGTTCATATAAATTAAAAAAAATCCAAACACTACATTGGATATATCTTAAGGAACTAATATTGGGATTACTTCTCTGAAATGCTCAACATTCATTATGTTGTTTATTAAGAAACTCTCCAGCAAAACCACCTGTGAAATAAGATACACTCTAAAGGAAAAGCAAACTGACCAAACCTAAAGAGTCTAGTTCCTTTTATTCTCCAGATGTATTTCATCATTCACAAGACCTCATGCAAACTACACAATATGTATGACATGTTGATGTACTAAGGTATTGACATTTATGTCTTCCAAAAAGGTTCAGCTTATTAGGAAGGTATCATGAAACAACCCAAAGCAGTGAAATCAAGCCTTCATAAGCTGGGTCACTAAAGTTTCCCAACAATTTAGGAATAAATTTGCCTACTAGAAGAGTACCCTCTGTGCTGCTCTTTCCTAGCATCAGACCAGGAGTCTAAGGTGCATCCAGGCTGAGAACTGTGCTCTCTGTATGAACAGCACCTCAAACACAGAAGAACAAGACTTTTTTTCCCAATGCAGTCATTGCTGCTTGGTTCCCTGAACAAAGGAGACAAAACAGTATCAATTACGTAATTAAGAAATGCAATGTAAAGGCTGAAAGGATGAAGCTGAACCTACCCCCCACCTACAAATACATAAGTAGGAGGGCCTTAGGAGCCTTAAGCTGCTTTTTCTTCAAATTCTGGGTGGTGTTTAATCACTTCCTACAAAGCTCTGCTGAGAACAGAGTAGTGCCAAGTTTTGGTGGTATACTTTGTCAATCAAATACATTAGGAATGCCAAGGAAGCACCTCCTTCCTTGGAAACATTCAAAAACTGACTGCACATGGTCCTGGGCAACCAGATCCAGGTGGTCCTGCTTGAGCCAGATAAACCCCAGAGGTCCCCTCCAACCTCAACCTTTCTGTGACTCTGTGAAATACTGTGTCCTTTTGACCCCCTGTCTCTGCTTAAATTCAAATTCTTCCTTTGGACCACAGAGATGTTAGTGCTCTACAGAAAAAGATGAAAATTAAACAAATTCATTTACAAAATCAATCAGCAAAATTAACTATCTTTTCTTGACCGCTTTCTTAAAGGCCAAACTAAGTCTGCTTAAATCTGAAAAAGAAAAAAGTAATATTAAAAATCAATCCAAAGACCAAGCACAGCAAAATTCTGGCCAAATAGTTAAAACTTCACCCAGTTACAGCAACTGAAATGGGAAGTTTTAATGAAAACTGTCAGGAAATCTTAACAATAGGCTTGACTACCAGCTCCACCTATAATATGTACTAAGCCACTAAAGACTATTATGTTGGCAAAAGTGAATAGTGGGGGAGTAATCTTGTTCCTTGAAGGCAATTGTTCTAATTTGAAAGGTCAGACTTTGGAAGTCAGAAATAAATTCCAGCACTATATATGGTCAGATGCACACCCAGCTGAAAAAGTTTTAATTTGACTGACATTGAGAGAACAGTCATGATAACTGTCAAGAAGTTTAAACCTCTTTCGACTAAGTTAGGACAAGGTCAACTGTTCTTTAGCCCTGTAAAAGTAATTACCATTGTCATCTGGATTATTTGCCAAATTTGACAAAAGAAGATATATGCATTTTTAGAACCACTTATACTGTCCTGGGTAATCTGTCTTCTAAGGTGCATGAGCAAAGAAGAAAGTTGCATGCCTAGAAGGTGAAGTTCAGAAATTCAGACTTTATCTAATCTATCTGGTCCAGAAAACAAAACACTCAGTGCTTTGTACATCCGCTAGAACAAAGGAACAATGAGACTGGGAAGTGCCTGGGCTGAAAGAGCCCTGGATGGAAACAAACACTTAAAAACCATTTACATTGTTATACAAGTCTCTGTTGGCAATGATACAACACTGATATATCACAGAAATAAAATATTTTCATCAAGATATTTTTATACCATTTGAAACTACATGAATTTATGTCCCCTGGTCTACAAAGGCATCTTCCAGAAGACTTAATGGTCTTTGAATTATATTGCAACCCCATTTTCACTTTTGGGGAGAGGCTATGCTTTGTGTGCACAGCTGCTGCAGATCCAGTTTACAGATATGGCTATGTCAAACTGCAGTGACATGACTCCCAGATACAGCCTGTAAGCACAGAAACACACCTGCCTTATGCAGGAGAAACAAAAAAACAACTGGCAGATACAAGCCCACGACTTAATAACCGGGAATTCCTTCCAGTCTTGGTCATCTTCCTACCATATTATCCATTTTTTTCCTAGCTTTCCCTCTTCACAAAACAGTAACCTACTTCAAAAGGACCTTTCTGAAGGTTAAGTAAAGAGGGTTGATTTCATTGTCTTTACTAAGTACAAATATCCATTTCTTTGGGATGATACGCAACTCAGAGAATCTTCAAAACATGGTTATTTATCTTCTTCTTGTACTCTGCCTTTGAAATGATGATCATAACTATTACATGATTACAGATGATAGGATTATACAGCCTATAGTTAGAGGCATGTCACATGTTGTTGCTACAGATAGCTAATAAATCAAATTTGTCCCAAACAATTTGAAATTTACAGGAATGAACACATGGCCAGGGTATGCTTCTGGCATTCAGAGTTACATATTACAATGAAAAAACACTCTAACAGTCTGTGTCTTAGAAGATAAAATTCTATCTCCTTTTCATTCAAATATTTAATAGATTTTCTAACAAAAATTTATTTACCTGTTAGTTCTCTCAGTACAGGAGGCCTGGGTTAGGCAGTAAAATAATATAGCACTGCGATATTTTTCTAGACAATGATTTTGAAAATGGCATTTATAAATCCATTTTAGAAGATGCAGCTAAAAGTGGGGCAATTGCCAAACTGTTTTTCATAGCTCTCTAAACCAGCATCTTAAATCTGAATTTCAATTCAGAATTGAAATTTATAAATTTCACTGTAATTTAGGATCTATTCATATACTACTATTTTTAACTAGACCTAGTCATTAACTGAAATACAGTTATACTGGTGCATAGACATTTGGAGATTTGAGAACTTAAAATGTATCTTACTTGAAACCATCAAAGACAAAATAATACCATCTTTTGCCATCCATCAATTCTTAATCACAGCAATAGTTTTACTGAGAAAACAAAGAATATAACAGGAAAGGACTGACAGGTACATATCCCAGTTTTACAATGTCAGCAGCATGATGACTAGTTATATGGTTTTATGTGCTGTTTCATGTATATATATTTATTTAGAAAAACTCTAACCAATTACAAATATATTAATATGAAGCAAATATGCAGCCTTGTGCCTACTAACATCTGTAATCTCAGTTTTGCAGTGGAAAATTTATCTGTAGCTCAGAGCTGATAAATGGTGCTATTAGCTTTTTCTTTCTTTCTTTCCTATTTTACTAAAATAGCACAGATGTCCCCACTGTGTGTGTTTCCGTGTCTATGTATACGTGGCTTATGAGGTGCATATGTGACTGTATTTTCCATCATTTTGGATGGAAAACGCTTCTGCTCTACAGGATTAAATACTTGCTGTTCAAAATTGACAACCCACAGATGAAAACTTTTGAGTGAAGACAGTCACCTTAGAGGACTAGTGTGGATTCTTGTACCACTATTTCATGCATTATTAGACTTTAGATCTATGTACCCACAAGTGAAATAGAAGCTGCTTCTCTATGAAAAGATTCACAAGGGTGAATCTGGTGTTATTTGAGAGTTTATGGAATCTTGGTGCTGCACAATTATTCTACCGGACTATCAAACTCGCAAACAGAGATGTTAATGATGTTAATGTGACATTACATATACTCAAAAGGCCAATATGGTCCTCTCCAAGCTTTTACATTGCCACTGCAACTGTGCATGCATTGTTCATTCCTTTCACCATGAGTCCGTAGTCAGAAAACATCATACTCAAAATTTTGACAAATGTTTTGGATTTTATGTGCTTAGCTCATCAAGTACTTTGTATCAAAGAAAGTTGATGAAAACTAAGCTCAGAACTGGCACACAAAAATTTTTACAGGATTGAATATGAGCAAAAAGCTATTTTCTGAACTAGGTATATAAACAAACTTGCAGCTTTCTCGAACCTTCTCATGTGCATTTACTGTATCAAGATGATACAGATGTTCAAACATCATTTTGCAAAAATAAAACACAGGAGATGGGATTCCTTTCACTTCAACCAACTACACTTCAGCTTCCTGGTCTAACCTAGCTTCCTTTGAAAGTCAGTGGAGAAAGCACCTTCAATGGACAGCTTAGCCCATCTTCCTTAGAAAAAGAGCTCAGGAAGGGAACCTCACTGAGTACCAAGGTCAGACATTGTGGTTTTAGATAGCCCATGATAGCTCAGTTCCACTAGCATTGAAATTGGTGGAAATTTTGTTTATAATATGGCTGGAAAGACTGCTTATACTTCCATGTTCCATGTTCACAGGACAATTTCCAGGAACACATATCTATGGACACTCAGACTCAGTAGATAGTAAAATAAAACTACTGTCATCAAGTTACAAAGGAACAGGTGAGAAAGAGCTTCCATGAAACTGGTTTGAAATGCTGCCCCTGGTGGAAACATAAGAGGAATAATCCTCCCTCATTCTGCATTGAAAAGCTTAGTATGGACAATACTAATTGTGTATTTTGAACACCATCAAGCAATTCAACTCAAGGAAAGCAAGTAACCGCAAAGCAGTATGAGTAGCTCTCTGCAGGAAACATTCATGGCTCCTCTATTCTCATTTCATGCTTTTGACTGATCTCTGCTATTCAAAATCCAAATGTAAACATCACTTCAACGATGGTATACCAATTTTAAGTATTTCAACTTAAGATTTAATAAGACTTTTCACTTTGATGCCAGCTACATAATGACTCTAATAATCAGCTGCTTCCAATCACTTTCATTTTACAGCCTGGAAAAATCTATTTAGTGATAAAAAGTCATAAATGGCATATAAAAGCTTCTGTGTTAATGGTTATGCATTAATCAAAACGTGCTGTAAAGTGGTGTCTTCTCTACTTCTATGCAAGTGTTCAATAATAGAACTTCACAGAAATGACGGTGATTTACACTTGTCTCTGAGATAATGGTTATCTATCATTTCAATTTTCACATTGCAAGTCATCAATATCAATATTAAAAGCAATCAGCATGATGAACAACAAATTTAAATAACCGTCTACCTAGAAACTATTATTCATTTTTATCAACTGACATGACTTGTACTTAGTGTATAACTATGACAACAGACTTGTCAATAGATCTTTTTAAACTTGAGTTACCACAGCAAATCAATGGAGATTATTTAGTACTTATTTATAGTATTTATTTGTATGGTTAATGCAGGAAAAGGCTCTGAGAGAAAGCAGCACCTCTGAATAGGTAACTGTGAATTATTTGGATGCTATAACTCAATACTAATATTAGGTATCACTCTAAAATGAACACCTTAGGAGCAAATCAGAGAGGCATCTAATGATGGACTTTATTTAAGACATCTCTGTCTGGGGTCTGGAACTACTACCTTTAAGAGCCTGAACAATATTACATTCTATCGTCTTCAAAAAAGCACAAATACAGGTAGAAAGAGGCCGGTTGTGCCACTGCAGCTGTTGCCATTCAGTGTTGTCCATTGCTTCACTGCTGAATTGTTCACATGTCCACCCAAACACTAATGCAGAAAGGGCACTCTCCTTGGCAGCCCTCTGTCAGGCTGCTGGACCGTTTTTACAGCCAGTCATGGATGTGTCAGTGTAAGTGCTCTGCACACAGCTGTATTATCATAACACCTCACTGGTGATATCCACGGAAAACATATAAGAAGGAAGTTTCAGCCTTACTTTCTGACTTTTAGACTCTGGTTAGACAGAATAAAAGTATGGAAATGGGCTGAAACAGTACGTTATCCTTAAAGAAGATTCACCTGCTATGAAATAGACTGTATTTTAAACACAGTAAACTGTCAATTGAGGAACTATGAGAACAATATATTTGCATGAGCACAAAGGACGTTACGGGGTACTGCTACAAAAACCAGTTTTCTATCTTAATATCCTCACAGCACCTTCTTCTTTCAAGCTTGCTGGGTTAACCGTCGGCAGTAGTTCTGGCAGTGGGTAAAAGAGAACTCAAGCGCAGGGCTGCTCTGTTCAGCAAACACAGTCCGCTTGCAGTAGCTGTAAATGCATCGCTTTTCTCCTCTTGGAGAGCCGGCCGAAGCAAGGAGAGGAAAAGGAAAAGCCCGGCGTCCCTCCCCGCGCACCTGCCGCGCCCGCGCCCGTACCTGTCTGCAGGGAGATGTTGAGAGCCTCGCCGCCGGCGAGCGGCTCGATGCGCAGCTGGTACCAGGTCCCGGCCTCCAGGCCCCGCAGGGTGCAGCCGTAGGTGCCGTTGCCCGCGGGGGCGGGCTGGCAGCCGGCCGCCTGCCCGTCCTCGGAGCGCCCGCTCAGGCTGAAGTTGCAGGCGCGGCCCGCGGCGTCCCAGCGCAGCCCAACGCTCTGCCCGGCGACGCTCCGCTCCGTCAGGTTGGCGCTGCATCCCGCCTCCTGCCCCGGCGCGGCCTGCGGAGAGCGGAGACAGCTCTGAGAGAGCCGCCGGCACCCCCGGGCTCAGCCCTCAGCCCCGTGCCCGCGCCGCTGCGGGGCGAACCGGCTGTCCCCCAGGCCCGCCAGCGACCTGCGAGGGGCGACCCTGCACCGCCCCTCCTCCCGGCCGCTCACCTTGGTCAGGGCCAGCGCCGTCCACAGGGCGAATCCCGCTCCATAGCTCAGCATCGCCGACAGTTTTTAACCCCAAAAACCCTCGCGGGGAGGGGAAAAAGGGAAGGGACGGCAGGGTTGGGGGACCCGAAGAAGCGAAGTGGCGGCGGCGGGGCCCGGGGGACCCCGCTCCCCGCCGGGCTCCGAGCCCTGTGCCGGGCCGCCCGCCTGCTGCATGCGCTCGGGGCTGCCCCGGCCGCCGAGCCGCCTCCCTGACACCGGCGAGGGGTGGGGGGGCTGCCCGCCCGCGGCTGAGGAGGAGCGGAGGAGGCGGGGGAGGCGGCCGCAGCTTCCCACGCTGCCATTCTGACCCTGGCTGACTCTCCCGGAGCCCTTCCCGCCGACTTCCGCAATCAAGGGGCGATTTCCTCGCGTCTCGCTGCGGGGGGCGAAGCGCGGCGACTCGGGACCTGCCGCCCACCGGGCAGGCGAAGGGCCCCGGGGTGCCGCCCCTCTCTCCTTAAAGATCCCACCTTCCTCCCGGCTACTCTCCCGGCCAACTTCCCTCCCTTCCTCGCTGCTTCCCCCTCATGTCGTTTTTTCCCCTGTGTCTTGTCTTCCCAAGCGTTCCCGCCGGCGGACGGGGCCCTTCGGCAGTGCCGCTGTTACGGGGTCGCACTCTTGCCTCACGCTGGCTGCACCTCACTTGGCGCTGCCTTGCCTTGTCTCAAGGTTGCATCGCCTCACAGTGGCTTCTTGCCTCTGCCCCACCTCGCAGCCGCCTTGTCTCATGCGGTCTTGCCTCATTCCCACCTTGCCTCTTGCCTGCCTTGCCTCCTGTGGCTCCTTCTCCTCCTGCCTGCCGCTCTTCTCGGCCACCTCTCCTCATGCTTGCTTCATTCCATGGCCACCTCACCTCGCCTGCCTGCTCTCCTCACACCTGCCACCCTGAACAGCCATCCCACCTCCCGGTCCACCCTCCTCTTGGCCTCAGCTATCAGTAACCTACCCCTCCAGCTCCTGCGTCCCAAACTCTGATGTTTCTAAGGGGTAACCATAGACCGCCAAGGCCTCCATTCTGTCCCTGGCCGTGTGGCACTGCAACCAGAGGCCTGGCATCCAGGAGAGTCCAGCAGAGCCCAACACTGAGCTCCTGCCTGCAAGAGCAGAGGCTGTCTGTCAGCAGCCAAGTCATCTCCATTTTCCCTTTCGACTTGTGTCCTCGAAACAATTCTTTCCCACATCCCCTGCATAACTCCCAAGCTAAAATTATACATGCCATGGAAAGCATGAAAGTCTCCCTGTTTTCAGACTGCACCAATAATACTGTGTGCAACTCTGAGTTGGCTACTGCCAAAATGAAAACTTTCCATTTCTGTCATGCATACTAGTTTCCTTCTTGTTTAAATTTCAGACTCTGAAAACTCACATGTGTATACGTGGGGAGACAGGGAAGAATTAAGAATTGTCGACAGAAGTACTTTGCCCCTTCAGGTATTCAAATACACAATAGCAGCCATGGAGTGAATTCGAGGGTTCACAAAAGAGAAGGAAATGGACATTTACTTTCTTTGATGGGAATGGCATTTTTCTGCATCTTTCTGTACTGCATTGTGTGTGTGTGATTTTAACTTTTAAAAGCAATACCTCACGCAAATTCAACACAGTCTCTATCACTTTTGTCCTCTTTGAGGGAGAAAAAGGTTCTAGGTTTACAAACAGTCTGCCTTTTAGGGAAGCTGGTGCTCTAGTATTTTTCTAGGCACCAGCCTATTAAACAAGATAGAAATATCTGAAAAACCTCAGCTCTCCTTCTTCTGTTCTGAAATCAAATGTCTGAGCACTCAAGCTCAGAGCACCTACAGAAAATCTGAGCACCTGCACCTACAGAAAACGTCATCTGCCCCAGTGGAGCTCTTTGCCTGGTCCTAGGGACATGGAGCTAAAAGTGATGTGCTGTAGTTTGTAAAGCTGAGGATAGTTAATAACTTTATGATCACTGCCTTAAGTGACAATATACATCTGTGTTGGTTGTTATGCCATTCTCAAGCCCATCACAGAAGAAGATCTCCCTTGCAGGAGTTGTTTTACATACTTCAGACAGAAGGAGGAACCAAACCCCAGACGAGCTAGCACAGGGTTAATCATACCATTGATGGGAAACACAGGGTGTGTTTCTTAGACCTTAACTGGGACTAAAATGACATGTGTCTTGTAATCATTTAAGCAGAGAGTTTTACAGTTCTTTAGGTGATTGTGCTTTTTAGGCTCAACAGCATAAACCACATCAACACTTCTCCAGCACTGGAGAAGTGCAAATCTGAAGGTTTATTGGGATGTTTGGATTACCTCAAAACCCTCTCTGAAAATTAAAACATTCAGGGTAACCTTCCTTTTCCTGAAAAGGAGCTCACATTATTCTAAGGATTTTTGGAAACATCCATGACCTGAACTTGCAGGGAAGATATAATTTGGATATCTAGATGTAAGTTGTTTAAGTAGATGTAATAAGTGAAAGGAAAAAGAAGCATAATCAACACTGCAAACAAAAAATTCTGGAAAAGAAGTGGAACCTACTACAAGTAAAACTTAAAGACTTTAAAGACTTTTGGAAATAAATTCCTGTTTGTCTCTTCTAGCTAGCATAAGATAATTTGTGGAGGAAAATTATATTACTGCCTCTCAGAAGCGCTCATGATTCAGAAGTTCCTACTTTATTACTCTTATTCTTGCTATCATAAAATCTTTACTTTTTTGTATTAGTAGGAAAGTGCTGGTTTATTACAGGTTTTGAGGCTTCCTTCTGTATGTTATCCAACAAAAGTTGCTACAGGGGTAAGGTTTGACACAGATGCCAGTGCCAGCACTGGAGTAAAACATGCGGGGTCCATCATTCACTGGTGGCAATATATTTATATAGAATAGCCAACATAATGCATGTAATTATTTCCAGAGTGGTATTGAATAAACGGGCTTTTAGTAAATCAGCACTCACACAGCCTTTAACACTTACTGACCTGTGTGGCAAGCCAAGAAACTAATTAAACTGAAAAAAGAACTGGAAGTGAGTTTTGGGAGTTGCCGGACATGTCTCTAATAGCAGGCTCCAAGGTCCCTTTCAGACACTTTCCCAAGGTTTCCTGACTTTTTTTTTTTTAACACCAACCTCTCTGTCTCTCTAATCAAGAGGAAATGGGCTTTGCACAGCTTTTGTCATGGATTCAAAGTGCAAGCTGCAGTTTTACTTGAAATCCAAGGCAGGTTTAAACCAAACATTTTGTTCAATTGAAATGTCACTCTAGTCCCCCCCCAAATGGGTGTGTGCATAGCCAAATAACAACATGGCTTTACTTCTGCAAAGAAGAGGCCCTAGCCTGGGCAAATGTAGTTCATAGAAAGTTTTGTCTTCCTCACAATAGTCAGCACTTAGTCTATGTGTTTTCAAAGTATTGTGTTAAATCCAGTTAATCCTTTAAACATCCCTGAAGTTTGACAAAAAATGTTATTAACTCCATTCTAAAGACTAGGAAACAGAGATGGAGGCCAAAGATTTTGTGTGTCTAAATTGTTATATCTAGATTCAAATGTCCAGAGCCAATTGAAGGTTACAAGAGAAAGCTATTATTGATTTTTCTTTTTTTCATAGATATGCTTAGACAGTTTATCATCAGAATTCCGGTTTGGCAGTTTTGACCTAAGAGGCTTGCTCAGTGCAAATTATGTGATTCAGGAGGTGAAGTGGGGTAGAAACACACGAGGCAGTAGTTTGTTCTGTTAAAATGGTGCCATTTCTCTTGCTTTGGCAGGATTATGTAGTAGTAGTAGAGTAGTGCTGGAGGCAGCTTGGGTAATACCTGATTTTATAGGACATTTCCATTTGGAAGGAACAAGTATTCTTTACAGGAGGTATGCAAATGGATGAGGACTTGAGGAAATAAGATCAGCCTGCATGCACCAAGCCAGAAAGATCATATTTAAAAATATGCATTCAGTTGTGGAATGGGGTGCAGTACATCCATCCTTAGCTCAGTCCCTTCCTCTCATCAGCATCAGAACAGCAGTGTCGGGATCCATAGATCATCAAGTTTATGGACCTTGACACTCTGTCCTTCCCAAACATAAAACACATTTCTTAGTCTTATCCGCTTCAACACACAGTAGTAACTGAAACACGTTTTCCTACCCCAGTACATTGAGTGTAGTGTGGTCTCCTGGAAGAGAAACCGCAGGGAATTTAGGGATTTTCAGTTCTAAACCACTATGTGATAATAGTGATACAGTGACCAATAATGCCCTGCATGCTTTATTTCTAACTGCCCATACACTTAATGCCAGTGGTGATTTCAGATTTGCTCTCAGACTACTGAACTGAGTCTTGGAGAAAAGGGAGACTGGAAATAGATTTGGAGAAAATGGCCTGCCATGTGCTCCTTCTACAGCTGGGATTGGCAGCCCCATTCACCTTCTCTGCCTGGGCAGTTTGTGGTTGGACACAGAAGAGACCAAGACCTTGACCACAGCCAAGGCCAGGGTTCCTTTTGAGGCCAGTTAAAGCATTTGGATTTCTCTTGCTTTGATCTGTAAACAATGCATGTAATTATCTGTAAATAAGGTCATTGCATGCTGTAATTCCTAGCATGTAATTGGAGCTGGACCCTCACATCATGCAACAAACAATACCAGAGCCAGAGTCACTGAGAGCAGATACCCAGGCTCCTGTGAGTCCTGCCACATCTAGGAGCTTTTCATTGCTTCTCACATATCCTTTGAATTTTTCACGATGCAACATGTGCACTGGGATTGGGCTGTATAAAAGAGGCAGAATTTTTCTGCAGCTATGTTTCTGGCAAAGGGCACTGTCAGAATGAACATCAAAACAAAGCATCCCACCAAAAAAAGAACAAAGCTTAGTCCTGAAGCTAGTTTTTTTCAGGTTTTGGTTTGCTGTTTTTTTAAGCCCACAAAACATCCACTTGTAATAGCTATCAGGCTCCACAGAGTGGAGCAGGCTTAATAAAAATCAGCAATTCTGTCTTACCTCTTCTGTAGTGCTAGAGTATTGAAGAGTGGTTGTTGGAATCCAGACTTTCTCTGTCACTGCAGATTTCAAGTCAAAGTAGAGGTTTTCAATGGGATTTTTACTGAAGTGTTCAGTCACATTTCGGATTAACATCTCGGTGCTACTCTTCAACACATTTTCAGGCCTAGAAGTAACAGCATTTGAAGAGGGGGATGTAGTTCTTGTACTCCACACTGAAGTGTCTGCATCTTGGAGATCTAAGACAAATAAAGGAAAATAATTAAAATTAGCTCTACATTTTTATAAACAATTCATTAGATTCAACAAACGTGACTGATACAACTTCAAAGTAGTTTAAGTACACCTGTCAGTTCTATAGGTTTTTTTGTTCTCAGTGCAAACCTGTTTTTGCATCAGTACCGAAGCCTGCAAAACACAACCAGAAAAAAAAATTATGTCCCTGAACACTCATACCATTCATTTTAAATGTAGTCTGTCAGTGATTCTGAAGGGAAGGGAAAGGTTGTACTCTGTCATTAAGGGCACTGTTTTTCATTTGCAACTTTTCCACTTGCTTGTATCTATCAAATGAAAAGAGGGGAGTTAGCCCTCTCCCCTCCTTTCTATGTGCATGGACCAAATTCTCATCTGCCTTTTGTTGGTGTAAGTTTAAAACATGGCTTTGTTCAGTATAATTTTTCAAGATGATTTTTTAAGAAAAGTTTTTTTCTCAATATATGTGATCAAGATAAGTTCCTTGTGCCCACATGAACATTTCTCTTGCTTTGTAAAATCAGTCCTGTGCAGACCCCATGCTAGTCCCTGACTTCTGCCTCCCCAAGGTTCACCTAATGATCTATCACTTAACTAAAGTATCTGTAAATATGACAGTGGATTCGCTTTTTTAGTCACGTATGCTTCAGAGAAAGCCAAATTTGCAATTAGAGCTCAGGAAAGATTTTACTACACATTTTTCCTCCACATTTTCATGGTTCTTCCTCCCCACTGGTATGTATTTAATATCCTTTCTTTGTGGCAGTGAGGGCAGAGTTCAAGCTGTGGCGGCCTCTACATCTGGAAGCATCACGTTTCAGCTAAACTATTGGAATTACTCACTGGTCCCTTCTCACAAAAAGCTGCCCTGCCATTGCTGTAACACAGCTAGTGTGTATTGGCTCGATGCCCAAGACACTTTGTCTGTCCTTGAACTGGGGTCTCCAGCATGACAGAACGTTGTTTTGCTGCTGAGCCACTGGGCTGGTTGCCATTTATAACAATTTTAGCTCACAAATTCTTTAAAAACAAAGTAGTGACTGGGTTAAATTGCAGCAGAAGCTTTCAAATGCAATTACTTGGTGTGCAATTATGATGTGTTAGCAGGGCAATGTGTGATTACCTCTTACCCAAAGGAGCAGTGGGTGAGCTTCCACAAAATCAACATTATCAGGTTTCTTTGTATATGTGTAAACATATACATTAACATGTTAATGTAAAAAAAATTGAAGCACTCTGATTTGCACAGAAAAGTGAGATTGTAAACCCTAGTAGAATACATTTCCATGCAAGCGTTTGCTGTGCTTGACAGCACAGTGCGTTCACCTGGTACATGGTTCTGGAACTTTTTGAAAAGTAGTGGTTTACTGGAAAGGGTTGGTATCCAGAGTAGATGTTTTCCTTCCTTTTATCTAACTGCATTTCTCTGGAAATAAAACAGAAAACTTCCAATTCTCCATTAAATTACAAAAAAGTTGATCAAATATTTTTCCAAATCAAGGCAGTGAAAACAATACTACAGATCTAATTCTTCTCTCTTACGCTTGGGCAAAGGTTTCATTGAAACCTCAGGTCTTGTCCAACTCTACATGATCATCTTCATGCTGCTGCAGGACCCCCTGAAGAGAGCCTGAGGTGCACAGTCTGCTATGGTCCCATGTCACATACCTTCATGGTTCCCACCTTGTGCTCAAGCTGTCATCATCTGCTGCAACAAACCCATTAGCTGACACAAGTCCAGACTTAGTCTAGATTCCATGTCAGTCATTGTTCCTAGAGATCTCCTATTAGTTGGGGGTCTCTGAAAGTCTGTGGTAGGCAAGTAGAAATCCTAGCCCCAAGGATTTGGAAAGAGCTCTATGCCTCTCAGATATCTCTGCGTTCAGCAGGAAGTAGAACTCACTAATAGAAAGACAGCAAAAAAAGGGGTATATCTACAGTCAGCAAATGCTGACTGGAAAAAAGGCCATACAGTTTGGTTCCTAAATATATATTTACACACCCGGTGTGAAAACACACGAAAAAAATCTTAGCTTAATTTGCAGACAAATAGCAGTGATTCCAGCAGGAAGGCATTTGCATTCCAGTGCAATTATGCTTTAGGAAAGCTGCTCCTCCACAGAAAGGAAGCTGGTGTTGCCAGTGAAATTTATGGGACTCAGAGGCCAGGGAATAACTGGCATTCTTGGTGCAGGAGCTGAGGGGAGAGCTCGACTGTCCTAAAAACAAAACACTTGGTCCTCAGAAAAGTTCCACCATCCCACAGAGGTCCCATGAACAAGTATTTTGTCACTGCATGACCCAACCTTTCTTGTTAATCTTCGGGCTATTCTGGGTTTCCAGCTAAAGCATCTTCCCCAGAAAATACTGGTTACATACAGTCTGTTACCTGTAACCTATGGGTAGGAGTGACTTGTGTGTAGCACTATGCCATAGTGGAACTTCAGA
Source organism: Prinia subflava (assembly GCF_021018805.1). Classification (NCBI taxonomy): domain Eukaryota; kingdom Metazoa; phylum Chordata; class Aves; order Passeriformes; family Cisticolidae; genus Prinia; species Prinia subflava. The sequence goes on along the minus strand of NC_086250.1, from coordinate 38,506,533 downwards.
TATTTGTACCAGTATTTTCCATATATCCTACATATGGGGTTCATATCTGTTACCCACTTTAAGAAAGTCAAATCCATGTTTATATTCTAAGTAAAACCAGTATTTTGATCCTAGCATAAGGATCCTCATAGCCTTTCTTCAGGGGCAGACACTTAAAAAAGAAAACTGCATATTATAAGGCTGATGTAGCAGATTTCTACAAAACCTGAGTTCCAAATTTTTTAACCAGAAAAAAATCTCCTCTCTGGACATTAGTGAAGTACCCAGAAATGTCAACAGTGGTATTTTAAAGATGTATTTAGCATTGTTCTAGCAGACTCTTTGGAAATCAGTCAGAAAACTGTTCTTGGGAAAAGAACAGCAGCCCTGACACTGATATTGATCACTAGTGGCTGCATGATATGCAGTGCATGAACATAATACTGTAATAATCAGTAGCACACCCAGGAGAAATGATGATGTTCTGACTAAGTGCATATTTCATCCACGGGGTGTACTGCAAACCATGTCCATGTGCACAGCAGCAGGCTGCTCACAAGGAAGGGACTTCCATACGTATGCATGTATGAATAGCAAAAGTGGTTAGTTGGCAAGAACTGAGAACCCTACAGTGGTGCTTTCAGCCCTTGCTGAGCTGGCACAGTGCAGCTTTCTGAAATAGCTCACATTGTACTGATCTGCCTACTCTTTTAGAGCAGTTTCAAAAAACTGAGGCTGAACTGCTAGTGAAACATAAGTGAATTAGATATTTAGTGTTAAGGATACAAAATACTCCATAAGACTGCATCTAACTCACTGCAAGCCTTGAAACAAGAAGGAGTTGCTTTAAGATCTCTTTATGTGCAGGACAAAATGAATTATCTTTTTAGCTAACTACTTGTAAATAAAAAAAACCCATAATTCAGATTTCTGTTGTATGTAGGAGTATTGACAAAAGAACAAAATACAGTAAAGGCCTTTCTTTCCCATTCAATGTGACTTTTAACACCTGCAAAATCCGTGCTGCTTGAAAGTTTTTACCTGCTTTATTTGAATGTTGTAGAAGTTAGTATCTCATTTGTATCTTATGACAGAGAGGTTGAATCTCCAAACTCCAGTCTAACGCTGAGCTGCTCTTTTATTTGCTTGTTTTTGAAATGCTGAAGTAGCCACTGAAAGGTTTTTTCATCATCAGTGGTAGCAGAACATCCATATAACTATGATGATAACACCATTGCTGTACCAGTCCTATTTCTGATGCTATGGCTAGTTTCAGCTCACCTGAAGTGGATTTTTGGTCAGTGGATGGAAATCTAGACTCCATTAATTCCATGGATTACACACCTACTGAAGAGAGCTCAGATCCTCAGGAATTACATAGACGCCTAGGTCTTGGTTCAGTTGCCTAAACCTAGTGGAGCTGAACTGCCCTAGGGCATCTGAGGCATCTGCCCAGGGCTCTCATAACACTTATGGGAGACCTATGTCTTTCTGGGCTGGCAGCCAGAGACCAGGTGGAATATCATGGAGCACCTCAAATGACAAAAAGCACCTTGTTGGGATAAGGGAAATAATCCCTTCCTTCAGACACCTACATTTAGACCCCTAGAAGTTCACACCCACTCCAGCTTCTGCATGAAGGTCTACACAAAATAAAGGGAGAGAATGTAATAATGAAAAATACCAGTATAGTTGTTTGGAATTGATGTCTTTGTTAGCATTAGCAGAAGATGAAATCATAAAGCAGGTCTTGCTTGATTGCTCTGGGAAGCTGTGCCTTTTGTTCCATTTTTTCCCTATGAAAGTAGCTGAGCTGGTTTTGTTCTATATTCTTTGTGCTGTGGCTCATTAAGACTTTGAAAATTTACGAAATCCAAAGACCTAGGCTACACTGCAGATTTCTCCCTTTATTTTTAGAAAATCTAAACCCACATTTATCTTTGAGCTTCTATCAGTATGCTACTGGATTGTGTACAAGGTCTTGTAATTATGTCCAAGGATCTGGCACTGATGCCTCTTTGTCCAGGTGGAGCTCAGAAAAAGTGGTCAGCCATGTATTTCTTTGATCCAAGAAAGTAGATTCAAGTAATTTTTGATATTCCATGGCTTCATATAGCTGTTAGCAAACTCTTATACTTACAAAACCCTATAAAATAACTCGGAGAGACTGAAATGAATTCCAGTGACTGTATTTTAGGAAAAATATTTTGGGTCAACTAAAAGGTCGATTGAAAATATTCTTTATCACTATTCTAATTTATCCTGAAGAAATCTGTAAAAGTTACACAAAAAATTACAACCAGTTAGTGAACTTAGGGATAGATTATTGCAGTATCTACAAACGCTAAAGTTGTGGAATGCTTAAAGCCTAAAGATATTTAATTTACATTATTTGAAGAATAGGTTAGAGTTACTGCCTTTTCTCTGCTTCTGCCACTTTTCTTTGGTGCTTTTTCACTTTCCCAAGAGTCCCAAGAAGATGCATGTATCTTCCCTTCCCATGTTCCACAGTTGCTACTGCTGTTCTAGTGGTTTAGAGCATGCTTGGAGCGTGCACTGCTCTGGTCTCCTCTGTGCTCCATCTCAGCCACGAACGGATCAGCAGTGGGATGCGAACTTAATTAGCTGAAGTTTTGATTATGAAGCACCTAAACTGAAAGGAGGATAAGGGGAAGAGAGAAGCTCATGTGAAAGAAATGATCCCAGAGAAGAACCAAGGGTAGAAAAAGGGAAAGGAACAGCATGAGCATCAGATAGCACATCAGACTTCAGCTCATACCTGGTATCTGGTATTTTGTCTATTTCAGGCTGGAAACCAACTAGAGATAGAAAGGTGTTCTAGTTCTTATTTGAATTCCTTGTCCAACATGTTTTATATCTTTGTAGATCCCACTATGGTTCTTCAGTGCTTGGCACACAACTGTAAGTAAATCCTCCACAAAATCAGCTACTCTGTATCCACAGCTTTAGGGTTGTCTCTACCATGTATGATATGATAGAAGAGAAATGCAATGAAGAGCATCATATTACAAAACAGTTCATGTCACCTTCTGCCTCCAAACTACTCTACAGCCTGTGTGACAGTCTCCAGAGCTCAGTGCATAACTGCAGCATACAGCTTGGCCTTGTTTCTCTTCATTTGAAGTAATTCTCTGCTTAGTGAATAATTTTTGGTCAGCAGTGGTTTTGAGGTTTGCTGGTAATATTCAAGGTGCCACATGGCATTGCATCTGTTCTTAATTGGATATTTTATTGAAATTAACCTACCCAGAACAAAAGAAGCTTGTAAGAATTGCTTATGCAGCTCAGAGTGACATCAGTGTTAGCATGACAGCATTAATGGTGGACATTTGTTCCACAAGTGTTATTTACATGCAACAGTCTTTGTTCTTTTCAGTCGTCCTTCCTTCTACCTCTTCACCTGCCCCATCTTTTCCTCTTGCCTGTTTCCATTCCTGTTCCTTCTCCTGGTTTCTGAGCTTAGAGAAGTTTTGAACCCAGCAGTGGGCTGGTGAAAAGAAGGCTTTAGCATTGCAGAGATTTTTTCTCTCTCTGCCCAGAAAGGCCTCATGAGTTTGGTGGGTGAGGAAGTCTCACTTTCTCAAGGGATACTGATACGTTATGATCATTCTGCATGTTAGCTGTTGCAGCTGGAGGCCAATTCAAACATGAGTTTGTGTGAGAAGGATTGTTTGCTCCTAGATTTGGAATTACCTCTGAGTGAGCAGAGATGGGTTGCATTCCCAAATTGATCTAGGTTTCTATAAACAGTCATTTAGGTCAGGACTGTTACAAAACATGTAAATTCAAACACATCTCAGATGGCTGATTTGAAATCCAAATCCAAGACTTTCCCCAGGCTCAGAAAAATCATTGACATTTGAGTAAGGTCCAGAATAAAAGGTAGTTGCAGTTACTGGGTTTGGACCTTGTAACAACTCTATCTGGGCTGATGTTTGGGATGCAATTCAGTGAGCTAGTCCTATGCTAAAATATAACTATTTTTATGAGTACTATGAAAACAGAGGGTAAATTATAGTAAAATGTGGTCTTAGTCAGGAGTAGAAAAAGTTACAGCCATTTCAGCTCCAAAGATTTTGCTAAATTTTTACCATCTTAGCTAAATATAGACCAAAAATGTTATTTTAGACCAATCCACTTCTACCTGTACAGAAAGCAGATAGATGTTCTTGGAAGACTAATTTTACACATTCACCATTGAAAATTTTGACATGCATATGGATGCCATGACCAGAATTGCCAGCATTAGATATTGTTCTCACAGAACTTACTACTATTTGAAAAATTAATCTCTTTGCACTACTTTCACTTGATGAGCTTCTTATATGTCTAAAATTCTAGTTAAGTATTGAGGATTATAATGTTTTGTTGATTTTGCAGCAGAGCTTCCCACAGCTGTCAAAAATAAGCGATGCTCTTAGAAAGGATTTACAGGCCTCTCTATGGAGAGAATTTCAGGAAAATCAAGGTACATTAATTTGAGAACTGAGCACAGTAAATGAGAAGGTGCTTTAATCTCCCATGACAATTGTCTTAGTGCTTATTGGTCTTAAATTGCTTCTGCTCTAATGAAGATAAAGAAAAGTGTGTAAGGTTACTTTGTTAGGCCACGCTCCATCCAGCTATCTAAAGGAAGTAACACTGCCTGTGTACCTCATCTGAACTGTTCATAATGTCTTTGAATATGCAACCCATATGCACCCCACAGGACTTCAAATGATTTTGCCTTTTTAATCTCTAACATATATGGGAGGGCTGGGACGGCATCACTTTTCCATTCCTGATTCTGCAAGCTATCCCTTCATACCTCCACTCAGGTGAGTAGTCTTGGTTCTCTGAACAGGGTTCTGTAAGTGCAAATTTGCTGAAAAAAATGGTACCCTGCCTTACAATAACTAGGAGTTTAGAAAGAATGAGGATTTGATTTAAACACTTTGAAAACCTGGCCATATGCAACAGTTTTGGGTCACAAAACATTTTTTAAACCCGGTAAAGACAAGAATTAACAGTAAAAAGATGTCTGTAGGTTGTTCTTCTTTACTATGAAGAACTGCGTAATAGTGCACAAGAATAACATTAACGGGATTGCCAGGAAGGATTGACAATGGGATATTGAGGAAAGCATTATCAAGCAGTATCCAAACCACTGTACCTTCCATTTTGCCGTGGATATGGAAATCCACAACTACACAGATATACTGCTATGTGTCTGTAGGTATGTGCAGACCTTTGCATTTCAAGGTACTGTTCCAAGGATTTCTGAGACTTTTGGTTCAGTTTGTTATTCTGAGGATTTTGAGTGTTCTCATGTGTGTGGCATCTAAGAGCAAAGTTACACTGAGTAAACATGTAAATGTGTAAGCCATGACTGTTCTAATCATGCATTAAGGTTAATCAGATAAATAACTGTCCATGTGTGTTTGATTTTCAGAGGTCTTCTTGCTCTTGACAGATTGAATGTAGATTTGTATGATAAAATGAATAGGGAGAAGAACTTCTTTGCAACCACATTTTAGAAAAGAACTAAGAATCAATACCCATAGCTGAGAAATGGAAAAAGGAAATGACACAGTAACAGTGAGCTGAGATGACATATAAGCACATTGATCCAAAGATTGGGAGCAGAAAAAAGGAGAGATATCTTAAAAATATAAAGTGGCTTAAAAACTCCACCAATTGTGAGAAAGACAGCACTCATCTCAGCTGTTCTTCAATAGTTCTCAAAATGCTTTTCAACTGTAAATGTAAATGTAAAGAGTGTAAAAAACATTCTTCTGTATGAATAAAATATCATAACTTTTCACATTTGAGTTAGCATAACAGAGACATTTTTGTTACCAAAATTCCCAGGATATTTTCTTGAAGGAATAACTCACCTTGCTTTGAGCACAGATTTACATAAACAGGTTTTCCCGTCTCACTGGCTTTTAGCTGCATCCATGTATGAAGGTATTTTTTACTCCGCTTGGCCATTACCTTCTGACCTTGTTTAGTGAGGAAAAGAGAGCTGTTGGCCACCTTCAGGAGCCCATCCTCGTGGCAATTCCACCTGACTGCCTGGGAACAATTGACGGTGATGCTGCGAGACGACAGAGCAGAGCGCGTAGAGATGCTCAGGCACTGGGCAGACCTCACATGGAGGAGCCTGTCATCTGCCATCCACTGCCACTTCTGGTTCAGGTTGGTCATATTGCACTTTTCCATAATGACTCCTTTTTTTTCTGAAAGACACTGCTGTTTCTGGACATGGATAATCAGAAACCCTTCTGGAAAAGGAAAATTCCAGGAAAATATGATAGATTACACATTTTCTTGACAAAAAGAAAATTCTCAATGATTTAAAATACATCAGCAAATAAATCTTTCTTCCCACTTTCTGTGTGTTGAACTTTTCATGAAACTTCCCTGAAATTACCAAATTAAAAAAAAAAACCCTCTAAACACAACGCCCACGTGATGCATGTGCTGGTAATGTAAATAATGAAAATGCAAAACCCCAAGTTATTGTAGCAAGGTTATTTTGACCTTCATTACATTTTTCTTATTTTTATTATACAAAAACAAGAAAAAATTAAACTGGATATAAAAGAAATCCAAGAACTATTAACTTCAAACGTGAGTTCCTCATTTCCCCTGCTGGAAAGCATACACAGATTTACATGAGTTCTCAGTCTCTGTTTCAGTTTTACAACACAGACTTTTAAAAATATAATTTACTGTCTAAAAGTTGTTTTAGTAAAATTCATAATGTTTCTGAGGGAAACATATAGAAGGGTAGTCACAAACTGATGTGTCTCTCAGTGCCTGTGTTACAGGAATAGAGGTTCTTTACTGATAGGAAGTATATCTGTTTTACTGGATTTATTCCAATGTCTCTAGCTGTTAGCTTTGTGACCATTCCAGTTCACGTAAGATTAGCTCTCTGTGTCACCACACTTAAAGATCAACACCAACTACTCAAATGAAGAAAATTACACTGCATTAATCCAAACCCCAGGAAGATATCAATGAAAAATGCATATTCGTTACAGAACACAGAACTGGTTATTCAAATGCAGCCTCCCTGCCATATCATTTTTAGGTTGTTCTTTGTTTTTAGTTCTCAGTTACTCAAACATTTCCAGCCCCATTAGTTACAAAGTGCTAAACCAAACGTGTATTTATTTCCCTCAATTGATGTTGTCTTTCCCATTTTTACAGACCTGTGAGTTTTCTAACTAAGCATTACAGAAAGTTCTTGTCTCTGAAGTTTCATAAAGTATGAGTAAAAGACAGGAATCTCTCCTCTGAAGCATTTATCCCAAAAACTCAGCTCCTGGATTGTCTATCAGGAGATCTTCTTAAAAAAAGAAGATGTATCTCCAGCATAGAAGAAGAGAGTTTATTTTCCTTTGGAAAGGAATCTAAACAGAACGGGCTATGTTGGCCCTGCCCCTCATTCCTCTGGTACGAAGCCCAGAGAAGAGGTGACTCTCTTTTTGTAAATCGCCAGCTGTGCCAGAGGGCTCTGCTCAGTGGCAGAAAGAGCAATTCAGCAGAGGGGAAGTGGGGAGAGACACTTACCTGAGAATGTTAAGGCAAGACAGGTAGAAACCAGGACGTGAAATAAAGAATCCATTTTCCCTCTAGCAACTCCCCATGCTTCTCTTAAAAAAACCCACCTCAGATAAGTGAAGCGAAGGCTAGGAAGGAAATGTGCCTTCACGGGGGAAAAAGTCAGTGACGAGCACTTCCTTCTATTCAATTGTTTTGGGGGGTTTTACAGCACTTTGTCCTTTTATATGATTCTTCAGTTTACTGGTTGGTTTATTTTGGAAAAATACAAGCAAAAGAGAAGTTTTCAAACACCTGGGAAATTTTATAAGAGATTTTATTGAATCTCTTTAGACTAAAAGAAAGGGGATCATACGTTTGTGTAATTTGTTGCCTGTGAGCTATTACAAATCTATAGGTCATCTGGGTAATGTTGACTAAGTATATTCTATATTATCCAGGCAAAAACATGTATTTTTTGTAACTATACACCATCGAGGAAAATCTCTATATATTTCTAACTCCACAAGTTCTAAAAGCCTAGTGGAGGGTGGGGAGGAAGGGGAAGAGGAGGAGGCAAAGCTCTTGCATCTGTACCAGGTCTTACAGAAACTCCCTCTGAGGAATCAAGTGATGCTGGGTTTGCCCTCCCATCAGGTAGTGCTCCTTGCTCCATGTCAGCTGGGGATTGCCTGTGTCCTCTGGATTGGTTCCCAAGTGGTCTGAAGCCATGCTGGAGGCTGACCAAATTATGCTGGGCTGAGCCTGTTTATGGTGGTGCAAGAGTGTGTGTGCATTAACTACTCTAGGCAAGAACAGAGACTTCAGTTAGTATTTTATATTAAGGGTAATTTATTATCAGTATGAAGCAAAGTCAACATCACCGCATTAAAAACTCATTATACCCTGTAAACAGACCTCCCAGTGCTGTAAGCCATGATGCCTTCTTCGTATTTCTTAAAAACAAACTTTTACTGAACAATAAGGGAAACAGTCATAGCAGCATTTTCTTTCTTGTATAACCTGTCATGGAAGAGTCCTTTTCACTAAAGGCATCTATCTCTTACTGAAAGAAATAGAGCAGATAAACAACATATGCAAAAAATTTCGGTATTAATAAAAGACAGACAAATATTCAAAATCCTTACCATTTAATATATGCTACAAAGTTTCTTTTAAAAGTAGAATGACTTTCACAGTTTACAAATACACTGGATTCAGGTCTGTAGCAGAAGCATACTCTAAGACAATTAACAGTAATCAAACAGTAAATACATACACACTGAATAACAGACATTGTGCTCTGCAACTGCTCTGTAAGACCTACAGTAAATACACATTTAATAGTTAATAGTATGAAGAACATATATTTCCATATAAAATATGAACTGCTTTTGAATATTTTCAAAACCAAGATTTTTATTTTTTTTATTATCTCCTTTTTTTGATCCATAGTTGAACACTTGCAGTTTTAGCAGCAAGAATATTATGTGGCCAAGAAACAAGCTCACCACATAATCAGTAATAGCACTTTACAGTACAGTTGACAGTCCATTCACAAGACAGTTTGCAAACGTCAAAGCTTTTATACACTTGTTAAACATTTCTTCTGTAGAAGTCCCAATGTCCATCTGACTGCAGCAGTAGCACATACATACATTCCATATGGCAGATATCAGCATTACAGAATTAAACCCACCTTTAGATACATACACAAAATCCATGTGTAGTTTCAGTACAGTACCTTCTTTATAAATCATTTTTGGGAAGCTCACAATACATTCATATATAGTAAGGGTCCAGCAATCTCTGTATCTTTGCCAAACCGTCCACAATCCTTTCAGAAGTTGGCCTCAAAGGCGTCTTTCCCACTGCAGTAAACTCCTTGAAGAAGCTGCTGGTAGGTAATGAAACAAATTACCTCAAGTGACTGACATTCGGTTTTACCCTCCTCGGCTTCACTGGACAGCTTCTGCAGAAAGTCTGCTTTCATACAGACTCAGTGCATGGTGCACAAATTCATACTGCTCGCTGGTCTGAACCATTCCACCCCTGGAAAGGAAACACACTGCACTGAAATCTTATGTCTTAAGACTGCAACACCCTCCAGCTCCTGCCATCTCCATGACCACCAGATGACATAAGCCCTTTTCTCAGTTTTTGACTTGAAGAGTTTGCTTGATTAAGTGAGAGATTTTGTCAGAGCAGAATTACTTTCTTCACAACTTATGCCATCCAGCACATACCCAACATGAAGAATTCCCAGTTCCATCAGAGTAAGAATTAGAGAAGACAGCATCTAGCATCTACAATGTTAAAACATACATTTCAAATTCAGTACATTCAAAGAGAATTTTGCTCAATCACTTGGGCAAGGAAGGCCAGATAGATGGATGCAGCATTATCACTCATGGAGCAAGGAAGTAGACAGAATCTGGCCTTTCATTTTTGTCCTTTACTAAAAATGTAACCTTCTGTGACCTGCAGATGGCCTGTGCAGAGAACAGCTCTTCCTGTCCTCTTTCTAACGCCTACAATGCATCCTGTCCCAACAGCCACCACCTACAAAATTTTACAGCAGTGAATCATTTCACTACCAACAATGCAAAAGAGTTTAACCTAACCATAAAAAGAACTAGTTGCAGCCAGCTTGGATTAAATGCCTACATTTTATACATTCCCTGACAACAATCAATTTTCAAGTGTAAGTATGAGGATCAAGCCCCACATCTCCAGTGCTGGTTGCAGTGTGGTAGGACAGGAATGTCCTACAGGAGTTAGGAGTGATAGGAGTGGTACCACTTAGCTCTGAAATTAAACTGAGCCTCTTTCTGTCAACACTGAGGTACTCCAGGTCTCCCTTCTCATGGAACAAGGCCTCAAGTTTACTTAATTCCACTTCTATTATCTCATCTGCCAAGGTATTCAAAGCTATTTGCTCTGCTTCTAGAAACACAGGCCCCTGGCTCATCCTCAGTGTACCCTGGAACAGCTAGTTACCTTTGGGATGATGAAAGAGTAAACAGCCTTAGTGAGAAGGAAGACATTAAGATATGTGTTGCATCTGGCTTTGGTTAGATCTTCATTGGAACATTTAAATTTGCAAGGTATTTGAATCCAGAGCACTGTTGGAGTCAGATATCTTGCAGGAGCAGGTCTGAAAATCTCATGAGATCCCTAACAATAAATATGGTACTGATATATACTGATATATCAAGCTATTTGAAAAATGGTAAAACTTCCTCAACAAGTATTATCCTTCAGTATTAGAGAAGCTTATTTACAACCACAAGGTCCTTTTATTTTCTTCAGAGCTACTGGATGGCTAAATGGCTACAGTAGGAAAACCATAATTAAAATAATATCTACTTCTTTAAGCAAGTGACCAGCAGTCTGTGTTCCTCCAATGGGCTCAGGCAAATATAGAACACCTTTTAGTAAGCTGCATGGCTATTATGATATGCTATTCCTAGGAACAAAATCACAGGCTCTTAAATGGTCTCATTCAGCCCAAAATGCAGCACTTGTAGCTTTGACAACAAAGACATCCACAAATTCATAACTCTTGGCTGCCCTTTGCCTTCAGCTACTTTCCTCTGTGCTTGTCCCCTGCCTGGACATGCAGCAAGAAACTAAAGGTGATGGGAGGGCTTTGCTCTGGTCCTCTGTGCTGCCTAGTCTCCTTCCTTCCTCCTTGCTGCTGCGTCCTGCTCTGCCCACGCAATCCCTTCCCAAACCGCTTCCCTCCCTGCCCTCCTCATCAATGTTCCCCCAGTGTTCTCTAAGGGAGTGCACTTCCCAGGTTAGATCCGCTGTGTGGAAAGGGTGGAGGAAGGGAACATATCCAGGGAGAAGGACTTAGCAGAAAGGGCAGATTAAAACAATTTTGGCTGCACTAGGCTGTGTGATGGTGATCCTTGCTCCTTCCTCTTCAGTGCTGAAACAATATACAAAACCCCAAGAAAGTGTGTGTAAGACTGGCGGGGGCTGAGCCCAGCACCACATCTGCCCTGTGTTAGCAAGCACAATTCAGAGGTTATGATGCTTCTGAACTATGGCATGTATGAACAAACAGTCCATATCTCTGTCAGCTTAAGGGCATATGAGTCTTATTCAGAGGTTCAGATAACTTAGCCTTGCCAGTGCCATTATACATGGGATCTATTGAACCATAGTACCACAAAATGGTTTAGGTTGGTAGGGGCCTTAAAGACCACATAGTTCCAAACCCCCTGCCATGGGCAAGGATACCTTCCCCTAAGATTAGGTTGCTCAGAGCCCCATCCAACCTGGCTTTAAAAACTTCTAGGGATGAGGAACTGAAGAATTTCTTCCTAACATCTAATCTGAATTTACTCTCTCCAAGTTTAACATAATTAGCTCTTGTCCTATCACTACAGACCCTGGTAAAAAAACTTTCTCTCTCTTACTTATAAGCCCCCTTTTATATTGAAAGGCACAAAAAACATGTCCCTGGATCTCTCTCTAGGCTGAACAGCCCCATCTCTCTCAGACTTTCTTCATAGGAAGGGTGTTCTGTCCCTCTGACCATTTTCATGGCTCCTCTCTGTATCCACGGTAGCAGGCCCATGCCTTTTTTGTCCTGGGGACCCCAGAGGTGGATGCAGCACTCCAGGAGGGTCTCACCAGAGCAGAGCAGAGGGGCAGGATTCCCTCCGTGGACCTGCTGACCATGCTGCTTTGGATGCAGCCCAAGATACACTTGGCTTTCTGGGCTGCAAGTGCACACTGCCGGCTCATGTCTAATTTTTCATTTACCAATATCCCAAGTCCTTCTTACCTTTGTTCTTATGCAAGGTTCACATTTAGTAGCAGGGAATTATCTGTGATCCCAAGGTATTGGTTTGTGGAAATGTCTGTGTGGAAGAGTGTTCCAGAAGGAAATTTGCTCAAGGAGGGAGGTTTCCTCTCCCGTGTCCCTAGTGTCCAGAAGGGATGTAGCCACAGCTACAGCACCTCTGGGTGTGCAGCCTTCGTCCATCTGCAGCCTGCACTGCCAGCTGCTCTGTGAGCTGCTGGGCTCTTTGCTTCTTTGAGACTCTTTGAGCTGGTTCTTGGAAGAAACAGACCCTGGTATCCTGAGGGCTTAGGGACTGTGACCATCTTTGCTTGGGTAGCAGTGGGTGCATAAAGGGTCCTTTACCCTGTCCTCTGCCTTGCTGCTAGTGCAGCTGCATGCAGTCTGCTCCAGAATGAATGTGATGCAGGGTTTTGGGTTTTTTTTTTTAACCTGAGGCCATTAGTCAAAACACTTAAACAATGAATTGACGCACACTGGAAACTCTTTTCATCCTGTCTGAGGAGCCAAGAGCAAAGTTATCGGATGTCATTCCAAGAATGTGCCTTTAAGGTTAAGAATGTGCAAAGTTTCTCAATGTCACAGTAAGTCTTGAAGATGCCTCACATCAAACATTTCCTGTTTCTGTTGCAAAATATAAAAAATGAACTGAGAAAAAAAAGCAAGCTGAGCAGACCTGTGGGTCTGTCTTTTTACAAATTCACACAGACTATGGCTGTGTTTCCATCCTGGGCCAGTATTTTAAGTGGATGGTCCATTTTCTCATATCAGCTCAGCACTGATGATTCAGATCCATCCACCCCTTAACTTACACTAAACAGCTAAGAAGAAAGTGGTACCTGCACATACCCTTACCTAGGAACAGCTCTGTCCTGTCTCAATCCTTGTTGGAGTGCTATTTAAAACTCTGTTTCCAGGGAGAGCTACATGGGCCATTAATTAAACTATTTTCCAGCATAACTTTTGCCGCCATCTGCAATTTGCCTGGATGCTTGTTTGGTTTTCATTGAATATTCTGGGCAATAGGGGTGTTTTGGTAAGTCACTACAACGCCACTCATGAGTCCCTCAAGTTAGCTCTTTTCTTTTTTCCTATTCCTATTGCTTGATTCACTTTGGCAGAAATGTGGTCATGGACTCATGTGATAAAAAGTCCATATCCCTGAGTGTGGTCATTCCATCAGTAACCTGTGTTTGGAAGATGCAGCTCTGAGCATAAGCTAGAGCAGCTGGGAACTTAGTGGAGACAGGATAAAATACTCAGTGTACCTCCTAGTCAGGTTGCTGGATCCCAGGTGGTCAGATAAAACCATCCTGTTCTGCTAAACTCCCTTTTTTTTTTTTTTGAGGCCAATCTGATCCACAAAGAAAAAAACTGCAGCTCAGCTGCTGGCCAGCATAAATGAGGAAGACAGCCTCAGCACTGCTCCTGCTCTGCTCGTACTCCACTGCTGAAGTTGGCTGTGCTGGTGTCTGCAGTGCAACACCGTGATGGCCACAGCCAGCTCTTGCAGCCAAGTTTTGTGGGCTTTAAGGGCATTTTGCCAGCTTCATGACGTGTAATGACCCTGTCTCACACACCACCTGCCAATCACCACCATGTCAGGACTGTGACAGCAGGGGAGGCCAGACTCAGTGAGCTTAGTCCATGTAACAGTGACCCTTGCCTACTTTATGGACCCATGATCTTATAGGGCTGGCAGTGGCCACTGTAGGCTTAGGGGCTTCTAAGTGTTGCCTTAATAATCATGACTATAAACTGACTGCCAGTTCAGTGAGATTCATTGTGCAATATGGCCAACTGGAAAAAAAAAAACCAACAAGAAAAGACAGATTCTGGTTACTGAGTTTTATCCAGAAAAATGCCTTTAAAAGTTAAAACAGAGATATACTCTTTGTCTCAGGCAATGCCTGAGAATATGAAGCAAGACCTCTGTAGTCTATACACTAACCTGAAACTTGAAAAAATACAGAAATGTACAAATCACAATATTTAACAATTCTTACAACAAGTTTTGCGTCATGGAAATTGCTGTTATGAATGTTGTATTTCTGTCAGATTTCCATTCTCTTTCCAAGTTTATTTAAGATACTAGGATACTAAAAGAAAGTTCATTAGGCAGATCCATCAATAAAATTGTATTGTCAGTTAATAATGGTGAAAATATGGGTTGTTTTTTATGTCTGAAATGGGGATATGAAAACAGGCAGTTGAGACCAGAGTTTGCTTCCACTTTTCTATAGTGCATTGTAAAAGCAATAAGAAAAAGGTCATATCATAATAGAAATACTAAAATGGGGAAGAATATTTCAAACATTTCTCAATAAGACAGATAGATATTCAGAAAAGAGAGTTGGAAATTTGCAGTTGATAATTTAAAACAGAGTAAGAATTTTTCCCTCAGCTATTCCTTCTTATTTTGCTGCTGAGGTTTTTAGGTCAATAACTCCCCTTGGAGAATTTTACACTCCAAGTGTAAAATGTTGCCCTATAAGATCATATTACAATGTCTAGTATGATGAAGCCATATGGGAGGGGAAGGCAGAGGAGATGATCCATGAACACAGTCAGCTATATGGATTCTGGTCCTTCTGCACTTCACAGTTCCAGTACCTTTCAAAGCTCTTCACAACACAAAAAAAATCTGTATAAACCCTTTAACCTAAGCTCCTTTTCAGCATTTGCACTCTTATAGATGTTTTTAATTTAAAGAAAACATGCGTGTCAGAAGAAGTTAAGATACTTGCAAGGAGATTATATGACCTGGTACCTACAGCAGAAGAGGAGACTCATCTATCTCATCTATTCTTGGTGCAATCATGTTTATTTATTTTATACAAAATCCCGTTTTTTCAAGCAGAATAAGAAAGAAAAGTACAACCCAACAGTTTCCATTATGCACAATACCCACATCCTTCTTTAAAACACATATCCCTCTTCAGCCATGATTTGACAAAACAAAGCACTCTGCAACAGTGCTGACTTACACTGTTCCTGCTCCCAAGCTGTGAATTCAGTCAGGGAACTGATCTGACTTCAGAAAAATCTGGAACAAATGCCTTGGTATTTTCTTAGGCTGGGTAAATTTGTCAACTCAATTCAAAAGGACCCCACAGCACAGGTGAGGAAACTGCAACAGCACCAGATTTGTCTTCTCCAGTGCTCAAAGAAACTACTCACTCAGTGAGCCTGTATTTCTCTGTCAATCCAGGCTCAAGGAAAATCCCTTGTCTCCATATTGCCTCACCTCTCTTGTGTCCTAATGGGATGATGCAGACAGCAAGCAGAAAGTTCTAGGGTGGGGGGAAAAGAGAAGTGACAAGTCCCCAGCAACTACAGGATTGTCATTTCAGGGGAATTTCATTCAATGGAATTTTCACCCAGAAAACAGCATGATTCCTTATTTAGGACCTAAATACAAATGTGACCTTGAAATACCTTCAGTTCATATGGTCATAAAGCTCAGCAAAAGAAATGGCAGCCATTTAATGTAAAGTAACATTCAACTGTGAAAATGTTTTCAGAATCATTACTGAATCATTACTGATCATTACCAAATCATTTTGGTAATGATTTCAGAATCACTGACTGATTTGTGACTCTTCTGGAACTCACCGATCCACTCGTAGCTGGCAGACAATGCTCAGTGCATCTACAACTCCTTCTTCCTTTAACTGCTGACAACCAATGGCTGTGGCAATAAAACATCCAGTTCTTCCTATACCAGCACTGAAAAGAAGGCAAAATTTAATAGGGGAATGAAGTTCACAGATCAAGGAGTTACATGGAAAACACTAAATATATACGAAAACCCAAAAAAATATGAAACATGGAATTCCTAGAACTCACAGTTCCTGGGTGCATGTCCAGCAAGGCTGACTTCTCAGCTCACTTTCATAGAGGGAAATGAAAGTGTGCACTGTTCCAGCAGTCCAGTTGTGGGTAATTGTGAAGCTTACATTTTTTCAGATTGCACACAAGTGTATGGTAAAAAACCCCAAGCTTCATTAGCTCTACAAAGTGAGTATTCTCTGGCCCAGTCCAAGCAAATGATAGAGATAAGCACTGATAAGGGGGAGAAGCCAACCAAAAGACAAAATTCAGTAGGGCTTTATGTTTAAAGCCCTCAAAGTATACAGGGGTTCTGCTAACCATGCCTCTAACCATGAAGGCAAAAAAGACCTAGACCCATGCTGATGAAGTTAACTCTCTCTCCTGTGATTCTGTAGGATGGTGAAGGATTTGATGCCATAGCTCCCCAGATTTTTTTTATGCCTGCTGGGAAACAGCCATTTTGGCATTATTTTTATCCCTGAGGCCTCAACAATTTTGAGAATCTCTTCCCCCTTCTGTTTCTTGCTTAAGTAATGTGGAATGCAGTGCAGCTCATGGCTTTCATGCTGAATGGCAGGAGAATTGGAGGAAAATAGTTAAAACATGAATTTGGGGTCCAGATCTTCATAGCCCTCTCACTCAGACAAAAAGGGAAGAAACTGTCTGACTGGAAAATGGAGTGTGAGATTTGTAGACCACAGTGTAGTGAACATATAGATAGTTGAGTTGTGACTGAAGAACTATGAATTTTAATCACAACTGTGATGATATCTTAATCACAATTGAGAGGATATCTCTTTAATCATTAATAAATGCCTGCCTATGCTTACAGACCTTACTGTCATGTCACTCATCTCAGAAGGACATCCCATTCTTCTGAAGACCTTCATTACTGAAGATCCGTACTAGAAAAAGGGAAATCTCAATAGCCATCACAGATTTCTGCATTGTTAGGGAAACTACAATTCCTGATAAATACAGCTGCATAAAATTTGGGCAAGTTGCTTATTCATCACATTCTAGTTTCCAAAGATTATGGGTGGTACAAATCTGTCTTCCATTTCTCTAAATCTCCAAATATGGAACTAGAAAGAAGTTGTTCAAGATGAAAAGTTCTGATTTAATGTATTTCTAGGAAAAAAAAGTATTATCCCAACTGAAAGAGATGTATTTTCACTGTTATGAGAGAAACCAAGTAAGAAAACACTAATTTTATTTTTACTTTCTGTGTCGCTTCATCTACTTCTTTTCACCAATATAACAAATCCAGTGCTATTTCCTATTACTTAAATTGCAACATGGAGTAATGAATCAATATAAAGCAATAAAATCGAATTATTAGAATTATTAGAAGGTCATTCTCTGGCATTGTAATTTGTGTAAGTAAAACTCTGTTCTTGAGTACTGAATAACACTTGAATATCCAACCAACTGCTTTTGTGAAAATGTTCACAAATTGTAGTACTGATGTGTTTTGGTCTCCAAATTTGTACCTGATGCTTGCTCTTCAAAACTGACTTGCTTTGCAATATTTTAGCTTACTGGTCACCAGGTACTGCATCTGAATTAAGTATGTAATCATGCAACAAGACAAAATAGTAAGCAAATCATAAATAAGATACAAAAGGAAAATAATTTTTCCAGCTGGTCTTTAAAAAGCAGGGTTCATTAACAGAAATAGACAACAGTTCAGAAGCGATCTGCTAACAACAAGGGAATTCTCTCCAAAACTCATATCCCCAAATATGAACTAAAAATGTCAATTAGCATGAAGAGGAATCTTACTTTTCCCCAAACACGTTCTTTAGCGGGGTTATTTGATGCAGTGTGCTGTAGCCTTGCTTTAGGTAGTCACTTCAGAGAAGGACTGGCTAATTACCTGCAGTGCACAATGACAGGCCCTCTGCCTGGTGATTCCACCCTGTCCTCTTCCACATCCAGCATGAGCTGCAGCAGAGGCTGAGCGCTTTCGGGGGTTTTGTGGTCTGGCCAGGATGTGTACCAGTAGTGCTTCACACTGCGGGACTGACTTCCTTGCTGAAAATAACACAAAGATTTTATATGAACAACTGTGTTCTTTTTATTGCTTACAATGTTATGGTAGAAAGACAGTAAAGTGTTAAGAGATTAAACAATTTTTATGTTAGACTTGGAGGATGGAACTGTGGATGGAACTGATGTGCTTCCAGACACCTAATTGTAAGAAGGATTTGTGCACCTGAAAACTTGGCTGTTTTTCCAGCTGTGTAAGTTCTGTTTTATCCATCTGACTATTGACTTAATGACTGTATTGTCAATAGGGAACTGTCAGAGGTCTGTGATATATCAGCAACAACATCTAGAGAGAATAGCTTAATGTGGGCTTCTGAATTTCTGAATTATCATGTACTTCTACCTTTTAAGGTTCTTATCATTAGGGTCTGATACTAAAATTACAAGGGTATTGAAGTTAAGATGCAGAAGAACTGCCCTTCTAGTTTAATAAGATATCCCAGTTTGATAAAACTCTGTTTGTTATTCTCTCCAACAGAGTCTACTACCACTTACTTCAACAAGGGGCTAAGTACGGGCTAGGGTAATTCATATTGGATGATATGACTTCTGCTTACCTCTCGGTGCTGGGGCTGAAACACTAAACAAATTTTCCCCATACATTATTTACTGTAATGCTCTGTCAGGAGTAGCAGGCCAATCTGATAGCATGAGAGTGTACTATGAGGAGTTAACTCAGAAGAGGGGCATCTGTCTTATTTTGCACAACTAATATTTAGTGAGAACCAGGAAAGCATGAAGATTTCCTTATTTATTTGTATTTTTAGCTTCTCGGATAGGTTATAGTTGCACTTAGCACACAATATGAGCAGCATATCTTTTTTTAGAGCGATGCTATGCTAGTTCTGTCATTAACTAAAATCCCTTTACTTTGCCTTGGCAATGCTAGAAGGGCCCCAAAACAAACACAGTTCTAGACAATGAAACTTGGACTCTTTTTTGAAGACTTTTCTATTGCCAGAGTGATATGAAGTGGCAATACAATAAGTATTCCAGTACTTTGGTCTCAACCCTACCTTGCAGCTTCATAGCTCCTCCTGCAAAAATTTATACCCTTTAATAAAGCAAATATTTAACTTTATTTAGCATTAAAGGAATGAGAGCATTGTGAATTGTACTTCTCAGATGCAGATTATTACCTTTATTGTAAGCTGACGGACAGTATAGTTTTTGCATTCTTGCACACTGTTCACAAGGACTTCAACCTTCCCGTAGATTCCTCTTTTTTCTGGCCAATAAAGCACACATTTCTGGAAAGCAAGCATCAGTGTCATCAACAAACTGGATCCTGGAGCCATATTCATATCTAATTTTACACAGAATGTATTTTTCTGCAAAATTCAGATGAATTCAATGAAAGTGTTATTAATGTCAGAAGAACTCCTAAATAAGATTTTGCAGAGTTCTTACTGAATGACTTAGGCCTGGTTTTCAGAATCTGAGTTTTACAGTATAGATCTTCTCCACAGAACAATTTGCACAGCTGTTTTTATTCTTAAAAGCTCAGTGAAGTTTAGTTATAGAAATTATTTCCCACATTTAAAATTAAAGAGTTTTTTTTCCTAGAAAACTCAAAAATTCAACTTTTGAAGGTTTGTCTTTCCCAATGGGATTTCCCTCTGAGCAAGAGATTCATAATTTGTCCTCTGCTCACAAGACTTTTTATCCTATTTACTCTCCTGGGCCCTGATACAAGAAAGCATGTAAAAGTGTCCTTAGATCTTACAAAAGTCAATTGGACTTAATGTGCATGTTAAAGTATTTTGAAGAACCTGAGCTTTTTTACTATATAAATTTCTGGAAATTAGTGTTAAAAAATTTCTTTAGTCTTCCTAGGGCTACACAAAATTGTATGCAAAATTCTCAATGAATCAATAGTGTTACACTATTTCAGCAATTTATCCAATAAACATCTACTAAAAAGGAGATGAAGAAACAGTATTTACAAGGCAAGTAATTTTATTTTCTCCCTGCAATAGTTCACTTATGTTCAAGTCTTCAAGTATTTATTATCTTCAAGTATTTATTTCAATTACAGTATCTCCATAGGCTATATGAAAACAAATATCTCTGTTGTATAAATACTTCTCTAGAAATGGATGCTTTTTCCCTTAAGAATGTAAGGTGTTTGAAAGCCACATTTTCTGAAATAATGCTGCCCAGCCCAATTCATTCATTAAATAAAAGGACACCTCAACACTTAAAGGAAACCGTCTATTTTAATATCCAATACACAGGTATAAAACCCCAACCAACCAAATAAACAGACAAAAAACTCCCAAACCCCAAGAGAACATTTCTACAATAATAGGAATCCCAGAAAGACCTTGTTTGTATTTCCTTATAAACCCTTGCTGAAGCAACTGGTATACATGTAGATAGATAGTAACCTATATTATGCAGCAAAATGAAACAATCCCTTTAATATAATTAATTGCCATAAAGCATAACTTCCAGTAAATACTGCTAAAAATGATCCAGAAAAACAACCAGTGAAATGCAAGCCTTTACCACCAGGTGTGATATTTAAGTTGCTACTCGATAACCCAATAGTGGATTGAACTGAATCACCTCAGTTGCATAAATACTTTTCTAAAAATAGATGCTCATTACCTTAATAGTGTAAGTGTGTGAAAGCCACATTTCCTGAAATAATGCTGGCCATTCTGACTGGTTTCGTTCAAGTCCTGTCTTTTGCAGAACCACTCGAACGTCCTAAATTTGCTGCCTCCCCGAAGAGATCGAGAATGGCAATAAAATACTTAGAAATTTGTACAAAAAAGAGCGTTCACAAGTTCCAGAGTTACCCATGTGACACATATAGTTACTATCATCTGCCAGATCTGCAGTTCATGCCCCTCCCTGGGAGTGTAGTTTTCAGTGCTAATATGGGAAAAAGAAAAGTCTAAATACACAATTGTGCCCTGACAATCAACAATAGTTGAGTAAACTCCTGAGACTTCTTGATAAATGCGAACATGCAATGCTCATTACAAAGCCTTCAGGCACTCCAGAAGAGTGTTTTTCTTGACTCTTTCCCAGAACTGGAATTGGCAGCTTGTGCTGGGTGGACAATGAAATGTGCCTGTTCATTAAAATAACTTTCATTTAACAGTCCGTCTACATTTAGTGAGATACAATGGATTATTTTTAACACTGTTGCTGTGCATCTTTTAAAAATAGTGTTGCTGCTTTAAAAATAGCCTTGAAAATACAGGTGGGATAAGCTGATGCAAGTGCTTCTAAAGAGTGGAGAATTCACATGTTTCTGAAAGTTAACTGAAAATAGGGAAAAAGATGGCAATAGGAAAGATAAAGTTATCAGATATGCAGAAAATAATATATAAAACCTCAGGACCATAACAAAAAAAATTAAACTGCCCCAAGTCCAAGTTACTTGGACATAAAAGATTCTTCTCTAGTAGGTATATTTTAAACCTGTTCAAACATCAGATATAGTGGATGAGGAGTCTGGTGTCCAGCCTCATGTGTGCAAGCAGTAAAAACTCACTGCACACAGTATTTATCAGAAACTTCTAAACATGGCCCCTCCCCACCCCCAACTAAACATTCCCTGACAAACGGGAAGTTTATACAAAAACACTCTCTCACATGACTTTTAATTGATTTCAGCCTTTGTCCTTCCCCCTGCAACAGGGCTGCAGGCTTGTGCTTCCTCCCATTCCCTCTCCTGTCTCCTGGCATACCCTACCCTATGCCCATGGGTGCCAAGGCCCATGGGACTGCTCCTGAGGTGGATCTCCATGACTGGGAGGATCTGGCCCCGCCTCAGTCTGGGGCTGGCACCCGTGATTTATCACAGGCAATGTTTTCAACTCGCCAGAACTGCGCCTACTGCAGCCTGGTCCCAGTTCTGCGAATGGAGGAAGGCTGTCCCTAGTGACATGCTATTTACTGCCTTTACATTCACTGGACTTGGACCCTGCACAAAATTAGTTTAACAATTCTCAAATATTTGTGCAGTTGCTTTACTGCAACTCTGCTTCTGGGGTATTTCTCCATATAGCTATGCCTATAAATTTACACATTCAAGGTTCCAATAATACAACAGTAAAAGAATAATAACAGCAAAGCTTCTATTCCAGAATCTCTTTTTACTCCTGCCTCTATTTACTGTCACTACTAACTAAAGAGGGCTTGGGGGATTTGCCTTAATATACTGAAATCCTCACAGTTAGCACCAAATCTTCCTAAGTTCTTCCAAAACCTATCTGTGGTACCAATACCCAGCTAATAAGTAATCTTCAAAGAGACTTATGGGAAATGTGTAAAAGGTAAGATTTCTGAATTCCAGAATCTTCTTGGCTGTACATATATAAGGGTATACCATATATAGACCAACTGGGAAAAAATGTTACATGAACTATGACATGAGCTTTAAACAGCGAGTTAACAAGATTGTCCTAGACTGACAACAAGATTTGCATTATCTGAGTAATCTGATGCATCAGGCAGAATTAGTTCTCTCTTGCAGAATGCTGTACAGGATTCTTTACTTACACTTCCCAAAATATGTTCCTGTTTAACAGGTAATGTTGCTAGTAAGTTTTGAAGGCAGAATAAATGCTTATTATTGCTGTAGTACATAGCTCAATGACAAAAATCAGTTGATACAACAGAAGTCTATAAACTTCTCTATGAAATAATATATATATGTCTGTGACATTCTTACACCCCATGTATTTATCTAAATTCCACTGCTCAGTTGTTCTGACTAAACTCAGTAATATATATGTGCCTTGTGTGTAAAGCTTTGGAGGATTGTGTTCTAGAATACTAGTACAGAATTAGAGATGGACACCTTCAGTTAGTGATTTAGCTCATTCTCTCAAAGTGGGATGGATCCGCCTCTGGAGGTGACTACTGCTCTTCAGTGACCACAGAGGGTACCTAGAGCACTAGATGAGATGTGTTTTTCCTCATACTAACCCCAAAACCATGGCCTAGTTTCCAAGTTTCTCACCAGTTATTCAGGCAGAAGGTCCTTTGCTGTGGACTCTCCTTGCACAGGTAGATTTTAATTTTCTTCAGACATTGTGCAGTTTTGAGGACAGGTTTTACAAATTCTGCATGTTTTCTTTGTACAGCTGAAATAAATATGTTGCTCTTCACTCTACACTCATATCTTTATCCATCTTGCAAAAACTCATACTTACCACGGCAAGTCTAAACGATTTTTTCATCTGATACATGGAAGTAACTCTATAGAAAACCTTTATACATCATCATTTCACACAATTCCCATCGCTAATGTGAATTTGTTACATCAATGTCTTGAACTAGGACACTAATGTCCCAAATAATTTTTCTTATGCAAAATAAATTAATTTGTTGTTGAGATTGAGGTTTTTTGTGTGTCTCTCATTTGACAGCTCCTTCATTATACATTACTTCATACATTACAGTACATCATAGCTCCAATTGTGGCTGACTGGTGTTATAGCAACTGAGGAATATGGCCTATACATGAGAGTCAGTTATGGAGGTTTATTTGTTCAGGGGTGAATGTAGATGAATGGATAAATGTGCTTGCAGATATGAAGGTATTTATATGTCTGTATACTGCAGATGTACCTCCCTGAAAGTGATGGAAATAAAGCAGACACCAGAAAGGAAAAAAATACCAAGTGCTATTAGGTTAAATAAGATCTGGTTTTGACTTCTCTATAGAAAGCAAACATTTCAACAGTGAAGATAATATGCTGAGCATAGCCAATAAGAGTTTGCTTCCTTTTCAATAGCAAGCAAGGTTTCAGGAGGAACCTGCTGACAGTGGGAGAGGTCCTAAGCTTTCTAGACAGGACAGCTTGCACAAACACAGCCTCCCTATATAGCCTGGGAACGACTTGAGATTCCTCACCCTTTCTATGTGAAGGAAATTACAATTGCCAGGCACAACAATGCCGATAAACACCAGCGCCTAAAGCCTGCGTAACTCAGGTAAACACAGAGCTTCCTGGAATGATGAAAACCACTGGGCACTTCTTTCAAGTCATTCTTCTTACACTGTGTCAGATGTGAGTGTTTAAACAGTCAGCATTTCCTCAGTGAAATACTTACTCTTTTGGTCTATTAGCCTGGTTGACTGCTGTACTTTCATGATTAATCCTAAATGTGGGATTCTGATCACCTCTTTGAACAGTCTAGTGCAAAATGGCACCTGGTTTGGAAGTAAGTCTTGGGACATTTTACAGGACCAACCTACTTTTCATATATAGTTTCTCAAAATCCCTTGGGATTTAGGTTCATGTTAGAAGTCCAAACTCATGCTGAAAAACAGTGAAGCAACAGTCAAGGGCAGAAGAAAGCAGAGTATGTCTACTGAGTGCACATTTAAATGGAGCATTGGGTTTGAGCCCTGGGAATGCACTCAGACTCTTGCTCCTTGATCACTCAGACTAGAAACTGTTTAAACTCTGTTGCTCTACCATCATGCATCTGAGTTTGAATAGCAGGGGTGTGAGCGTAGCAGGGGACATATAGCCCTGGTGCTTCTGTGGTAGTGTGCTGAGACTTGATTGAAGCACCTTCCTGGAGCTGGGAATCCTTACAAAGTCTGGACTCAAGAAAAAAATCCATCTCCTTTATTTCTGGTTCTCTCTTGTCCACAAGCCCTGTAAACCACTTCTTTAATACTCAGTTTTCCAGAGCGGGTTTTGTGTTGGCCTTCTGCATGGGAGAGTGATTTTTGTTCCTAGTTTTTGATAATCAGAAATATGGATTCTGACACTATCAAGGAAATCCTGACAAAAATTTACATGATTACTAAATAAAGATATTGAAGATATAGTTTGGAATTGATGCAAAAGTCTTGGAATGCATAACAGGCAGTTAGTTGGCCATTAGCCACTAAAATGCAATTATCAAGTCTAATTGATACCAAGGTAAAGAGTATTATTTCCATTCTGTATAAATTCCTCTGTGATGCTGGCATCTGGGAGCCTAAACTGTATTTCTGGGATGGTCCAGAAGATTTGTAACATTGGGAATGGATGAAATCCTTGACATTATAACAAAGTGCAAACTTCAGCCATGTTAGGAAGCTGCTAATCATAACATTAACCATCTGGTCTTTATATACTAGAAAGTAAAAAGAAATACAGAGGTGACCAACACATAAATGAGGTGTTTCTTTAAAAGTTAGGAACCCAAAAGCACAGATCTAGAAAATGAAATTCTTTTTTTTAATACATAATGGCTTATGATGGTTATCCTATTGCACTTGGTGTATTTGGCTACCCCCTTATTATTCTCCACATATCTTATTAACAGATTATTTAAGAATCAGTTATCTGCTAGTTTCCTTCCGTATCTTCTGAAGTCCCTTCTATAGCATGCAGCCATAGGAATCATTTCTCAGTTTGGCTAGTTGTCATACCTCATTTTTTTCTTTCAGCTTTGTGATCATAACAATGACAGGGCTGTCTTCTTGCCAAACCATCTGCCAGAAATCATTCACGGTATTAATCATGGGTCCCTGAGTTGCAATGAAAGCCTTCTCTTTACCTCCATATCCCTGGTTAAGAAACAGACACAAAAGCATTTACTTTAAATTCATGTGATCAATCAATATTACAGGTGAATAAAAGAGCAGAAAGAGCAGAAAAATTAATCTGAAATAAAAAAAATATTTGAACTGAAAGGAGTTGCAACTAAAAGTAGAGCAGATCAGAAATTTTTCAGTAGAACAGTTTTTTCTCCGGAAACTGATTTGATGAACTTAAATGGTCCTGAGAATACAACAATTCCTCTTAAATTTCCCTGCTTACTTGGCTTCTTTTAGCTAACTCCATTTCTCCAGTTATTGGGACTTTCCTCATCCAGTGGTACTTTAATCTATAATTTAAATTGCAGCAGTGTTAACAAGCTTGTTTATACTCAACTAGCCACAGGAGAGAAAAGAAGAACTATAAAACTGGTATCTACAAAGAGTCATGACTGGAAAAAACTTTAAAATACATGATTGCTTGTGGAGTCAAAGACTCTGCTATACATGTTTTCTAAGGGAGAAGTGCCCTTATGATACTCTGTAGGAAGGACAACATATATAGGGACTATAGGGAGTCCCAAGACACACAAGCATTCAGGAGGTCAAAGAAACGTCAGGCAAACAGTGGGGAAGCAGAAGAGAGGGAAAGACAAGAAGAAATGGGGAAAAAAAGACACACTTTCTTATTTTTTGTGTGAAAAGGAGAAATTACGATTTTGTGCAGTGACAGGGTGCCCAACAGCAAGGCAGAGAGAGCCTGGCAATGTCTGAAGAGAATGAACAAATGGAGAACAGCCTGAGCTGGTGTGGGAGCCTCTAGCCTTGGGTCTTCCTTTTGGAAGCCTTTTTCCATGACAGCTGTTACTCATTGCATTAACCAGTGGGATAATCCTCAGCTGGCACAAACTGCCCTCCTGCCACTCACCAATCTGCCTGAACAGACTTTGTCCAAGACAGGTCTGTCCGGATCCCAGCAAGCCCAATGATTTTGTGTACATGGACATAAAATTTCGTTTCATTGGTGGGTTGCATTTTTTCCACAGGTGCTGACAGTTCAACTGGTGTTGGTAGCAGGAGGAATCACCATATGAGAGAGTGAAGGCTGGTGGCATAAGGAAAAGGGAGACCTCAGGGAACGCAACAAATGGCCTGGTTCTTGGATATGATGTTGTTGCTGTCCAAACAGAACCACTCTATTTAGTTACATGATGATGTCTTCATAAGAAATGCTGAAAGTACAGGCTGCACAGTGAGGCAGGGTAAGGGGCATGGTGCTGTGTACCTACATATTAATGTGCTGTTAATGAAAAAATCAACATCACTGTAGAGCTCTGTGGCCAAATTTCCATTGCACTATTACCTTTATTCCAGCTGAGGGTCTGGATAATAACTCTAAAGAAAACATTAAATTTTGCAGCTAGAGGACTACACTCCTAAAATATGATTGAAGTTGTTTCTTCGTAGTCTGTTTAGCATATACTCTGTCACGAGTTCAGGAAAGCTCTGTGTGCAGGTATGTGTGTCTGTGTGTGTGATCAAGGAGTGTAGCATTCCTGACACTTAGAAATGCTGCTTTCTAACAGGGTTCATGCTGGTTATGTCATTGTGTCATGTGACCAGTACAGGGAGTAAAATGTGAATGGCTGCGTTGTGGGCACACAATACACATACGTGTATATTTAACATGTCTGTTAATGTTCCTTTTCACAAACCTGTTACAGTATTCATTTAATTACTTAACTGTTGATTTCAGGACTATCAATTGGTATCTTGAAAATACTGGTATCTGTCACTGTTTAAAGGTAACCCTCTTTTCTTTACGCTAAGGGACTAGGTCAATATGAAACAGTAAATACCAAAGTAAATAGACATTAGTGCATGTATTTATCAATGTTTTTTATAAAATATTTGACTTTTTTTTATTACAACCACTTTTGTACATTCATGACTATGTGATCGTTGTTAGAAATGGCTCATGAAACTCTTTGTATCACACATATGTAGACAAAAAGATTTGGAATTCTCAGTGAAGATGGGTAAGAATAAAATAAATGGCATCTTGGCAAAACCAGCTATTCACATGGTAAATAAAATATTTTCTCAGAAGTACATGGAGAGTGTACATTTACTTACCCTAATGTAGTTAGCATTTATGTAGGTACTCAAGGAGTCAGATGGATTTTTTGGTTTCAAATACACTCTGCTTAGAGGATCTAAGAGCACAAGGAAGATGGAAATTAATAAGAAAACCCATAGTTAGAAGACTTCTAATGAGAATCAACGACTTTCTGAAGGAAAGAAACCTACTGTTAGTTGGGGTTGTCAAGCAGTAAAGAATTATGCACCAAATTCATCCTTCTGCAAAGGATCATCCCATGTAACAAAGGCATGGTGCTCGGCTGTGGGCACTGAAGCAACACTGTCTGGCCCAGGCAATGCTCAGCGAGGTCGAGTCTGCCCGTGCTGCCTATCGAGCTGGCCTGCCTAGACTGTCTGAAACATGTGTCCTATCATTCTACAGTGGCTCATAATTACACCAAGCCCTTTGAACTTGACTTTAGTATTTCTGCTGGAAGCTGTAGTGTTCAGACTGCACTGGACAGTTGGATTTAAATTAAGAAAAGAATCTTCTGCCTGGGATGAAATAAAATATATGTGTTTTACATCAATTTAAGTTCACTGTAAGGGGCTAGACTAGGTAATCCATATTCTTCCCTTCAGTTCTGTGTCCTGACCTGACACAATTTGTGACCATTCATGTGTACTGGACTGGAGACACAACACCAAAATACAAGAACATTTTCTTTCACACTTTTCTTCAGTCTTGGATGCTCTATAATGGAGTGGGGGCCAGTTCTATTGAGTAAAGAGCTGGGGCTTATTAAATCCCTCCTGGAAAGGAAGGTTTGACTTCTTCATTTGTGATGATGTGACACCCCCCTGCCCTCCATATAATACCATTTTGGAATTAAAGCAGTATATTCTCAAGTATGCAATGTAACAGAAAGGGGGAAACAGAAATGGGAAGCAAGGTGCCCATGTTGTGGCTTTCTAGGGACACACTTGACTTTCTTCACACTTTTTCTGAAGAAATATTCTACCCCTAACAAAATGATATTGAAATATTTCTACGCTGAAAAAAAGATCTTCTTCTGGCAATTTGTTTAAATACTTAGTTATAATTAGCAGGGGTTTTGAGAGTATACAGGCATCTATTGGTTTGGAAATAGTCTTTGGTTAGCTCCTTTTCTTAGTGCAATCTAGGCAATGCGTTTAGTGATACATACATGGGCACTGAGCTGGAAAGAGATAAGAAAACAGTGTTTAGTGTGTCGCCCTTCTGTTTACATGAAAATATATATAAATGATATATATACATATGCTGCAGCAAAACCTAGTATTTTCAAAGTTGCTTCTGCATTTTTTATGTGACTTTTCATCCTGTTCCTAAGAACACAATAAAACCTTTGCAAATCAAAGGAAGAGGAGGAATGATCCCAAACATATTTTATGTCCTTTTCCCAGTGGAGGTCACAGGAGCACCTTGGACAGGAGTGGAGCCTTTGTAGAACCCAGGATGATGCTTTGAAAGTACGTTTCTTCAAATATGCAAATGACTGCATGACTTCAAAGTCTGCACATGGAAGTCTTATCTTCTGTGCATAATAGCACTAGTGAACCCTAATTAAATTGTGTTAAAATATCTTTGTACTAGCTTTCCTAACTTTTTTCACTTAGACCCTTTTTTTTCCCTTAACAATATGAGGACAGGAAACCTCTCATTTCTTTTCAGCAGAGAGTGGTTATTAGCCATTTCCACAAATGCCTCAGGCTACGTGGCCTTGAAAAAACACACACTTCCTCTAGCTCACACAATGCCTCTGATTCTGGTGTCACTCGACCCCTACCTTAAAAAACCTCTTCCAAGCAGACTCAACATTCAGTTTAATTATTATGTCTTGAGATAAATCCCTCTGTTACTAGGGAGCAGCTAAGTCAGCTTCACAATTTCTGAGACGCCTTCCAACTCCAATCAATGAAACAAACACTGCTTCCGAACAGGAATCTTTTATAAATTAACAGTCATGATCAGTTATGAAATAGGGAAGTGCTGAGCTCTGAGATGAGGAAAACCTGAGCAATACAAGAGATCCAGAGCCACTAGGCAGTCATCAGACACAAATGGAAGTCATTAGCTTCCTCCTGAATGACAAATACCTGGGAGGTAATAATCTTATCCTTATGCATGGCAAAGTCTTGGAGTCTGAAGCCACAGCAGAAAGACAAATGTTGACTGCAAGGTTGAATTCATCAATGTCTGTAAAGCATCTGAAAATGCACTGGTGCTGCTAAGCACTTACAATTACTAATAAAGTATGTCTTCTATAGTTTTAACTGAGGCAAAATTACTGCTGGTTTTTTCCATGTATCTAGAAAGTCTGGAATAGTTCTCTCAGTAGAGTAGAAGGTGCTTCTTTTTACTCCACCTTTAACAAATTAATGTTGTCCTGAATTTATAAATTGGAGGAATAGGAGGGTGTTAAAAGGACTGTAACTTGCCTCCATGAGAGTGCCTGGGGCAGGGAACAAGCAGGGTTATACGGCAGCAGTGCTGGACAACCTCCTGCCACACCATGGATACTGGAGGATCATTCACTCCATGAATTCCATTGGTGCTTTCATTAGGGGGCAGAACTGGAGCAAATATGATTGTTTATAGTCAGAACTGAGAAGTGCAAGGCAGCTAAAAAATTTCAGCATCAAGAGAATGGTTTTCCAGCATCTGTTTATATGTTTTCATATTAAAGTGCTTTGATCTTATGATTAAACTTTCCCCTTGTCTTCAGTGGAATGTCAGAGCCAGTGTTAGCACAAGCACTTCAAGCAACGGATTGTGGACTTCTGGGTCTGACCCCCTTAGTGGTTTCTATCTTCATGTTAGTGTGAATCTGCTGTTCTGCAAGGGTGTTTTCATGCAGATTTTTGACTTGAGGTTAGTCTTCAGAGAGGGACAAGGAATGGTAAACTAATGGGTGTTGTACCTACAAAGATAGCCACAGAATAGTGTTAAACCACTTGCTCCTTTTTAAGCAAAAGTCCATGCATACTCTGACATACCACAAGAATTCTGCTTCTGGTTTGAGATGGAAGTGAGACAGAAAGTAGGAAAGATATAGGGCTGAAGAAGTAGAGGGAGATATAGGAGAAGATAGTAGGAAATTGAGGTCCTGCTGCAGGGACATGTATTGGGGGCTGCAGGAGACAAGCAGGCAAAGGTGAAAATGTGGAATAAGAGGGTGAGGAATGAGCAGCAGGACTGCTGTTCTGCCACACATTCTGGAATGTGGCTGTGGTGAGAGATTGAGAAATCTGTGTGCAGGATTGGCAACCTGCTCAGAGGGTGTGAGAAATACTGTAGACCAGTGGCAGAGGGGATGCAGCTAAATATACAGAGCAGGGTTTAACAGGAGCTATGGGTGGGCTCACAGTCAGGAGGAAGGAGGGAGAAACACTGATCTTAAGGAACTGCTTAGCCACTCGACTCTGATCCCACACTAGCCCCCAGTAGTTGAATTAGAATATTATTGTAATGCAGATAACACTTAGAGAACTTAAAGTGGCAGCCTGGTGTTTGCATAAGAGTGTTGGCTATGTTATAATGCAACTGAAACATCTGTCATAGAAATGTAACATCTCCTGTACTTTGTAGTTTTCCATATAGAATAATTTTTAATAGGCATTACCTGTATTTCACATGAGTGTGTCTGACTGGGTGGTATCTACTAACACAAACCTGCCCTCATGCACCCTGTCATGGAATTATCACTTAGAAAATGAGAATATCCACAGCAGCATGGAGGGTGGAGCTGGCAGCACTGGGCATTTTTAGGACGTCACTTGTCATCACAGGTGCCTCAATTCAGGAGACGCACCCAGTGCTGGGAATGGAAAAGCTGATGTGGGTGTACAAAGCAGTGGGTTGTTATCATCTGAGCAGGAAACCAGGAAAGCTGTTCTATTTAATCACTCAAATTATTTCCAAACCCTCTCAGACTGCATGTGGAGTGTGTGAATATTTATTATGAGCATGTGCCTCAAAATATCTTCTTTGAAAAAACCTGGTGCTAACACACAACAAACCTTCTGATTTCTGTCAAGGACAGTTACAAAGTGCCTGTCAGTGGGTAGCTGTGGTGCACGCCAGCAGTGTGCTTGGATTGAAAATGTGCCGTGGAGCAAGTGGCACATCCTGGCTAACTGGAGGTGAAGACACACAGGCACGCTGGTTCTCAAAGCTCAGCAGCATCAAGCACAGCCCAGCTGTTGTGACCCAATTCAAAACACATGCTACAGTGAAATTGGACTCATCCCATTTGCAAGGCATTACTCGAGGTGAACGTGATGGTGGCTGGGGCAGCCTGGCCATGAGATGCTATGGGAAGCGAGAACTCCTTCCAAAAATCTGCCAGTCAGGCAGAGGGGGGCTGGTGATACCTTGTATCCACTGCAGCTGATGGCAAAAGTCCTGCTGTCATCAAAGGGGCCAGGATTTCACCCTCCATGTACATCCTGTTGACATTGGGCCAGACTAAGGGACACTGACTTGTCTGATTGTTGGTATCTAACTTGCATTCAGTTACATTTTGTCTTTAATTCCTTTCACTTTTTCTTGACTGTACTCAGATGCACACAGCTATTGGTTGCAATAGATAAACTAACCTTGAACACAAAGAAAATTTTAGTGGAGCTGAATAGAAGCAAAGACTCCACACAAGCTTCTTTCCCAGCTACATATCACATTTCTGAGATTAATCTAGAGGCTGAAGGCCATCAGTTTTCATTAGTTTGACTGCAAGGCCTTGGTGTGCTATGAACAAATTTTTGGGTTGGGTGAGAGAAACCTCATAATTTAGGATGTGTGAATTTGAGTGACTAATATATAATATAGGCCTGCAAAGGGTATTCTAGAGATATTTAGAAAGCAAATTTCTAGTTGATAGGATATGCTTTTGTTTTAAAAGTATTCTTCATTCCAAACCTAAGCAAAGGATTTACATTTTTCTGTGTGAATGTTCTGTAATATTTTGAATCACTGAACTGTTTCACGTTGGTGATGTCAAAATTGATAAAAACTCAACTATTCATGTCTATATTTACTGTAATGTTAGAAATTCTGCAACCTATTTTGAAAAAAACCAAAAAACAAAATGTTTAATTAAAAGAGAAACAGAATATAATGAGATTATTATCCACCAACAAATGTTATGAAAATAGCTGCATTTCAGAGAAACGTGTCTTTTGAAGGAAATCTATTCCACTGAAAAGTTTTGAGTCACCTCCAATTATAACACAGCAATTGAATATGAATTTGGGCCAATGAAAATACAGAAGCAATATAGCAAGGCAGTAACAAGTTAAGAGCAATGAAGAGGCAGCACTGTAAGAATGTAAACAGATTTCCACAAAGAGAGTTTAGTGCATGAGAAGAAGAAAAGCAATCACCACAGGACCTTTAGAGATGGAAGCCCGCTACAAGACAATATAGGTTGCACTTGCTCTTTGTTGTCTAGGTTTAGTCCCAAGTTATCCTAAGGGAATCCGCTGACTGCAAGATGGTTTGGGCTATGAAGAGCTACTGCAAGGCATGGCAGACCTCACTCTTACCATCTGCCTGAGCTGTCTTTCAGAAAAAATCAGCATAAGCCAGGCTTGCCTTTCAGTACGTGGATGGGATCCTGCCAACCTGTGTATCTACTGAGGCATTCAGTGAGCGTTCTGCATTTACCAGTCCTACAGCACTGGGCTTCTGTTATCTTTCTACATGAATTATAAATACAAATATGAATGGGTACACATCAAGTAAATATAAAGACAGATTTTCACAGCAATATATTTTCAAAGCAGGACTAAATGTCATAGTAGAAAACCATGGGCTAACTCACTTACTTGGCAAAATTGTTTTATAGCGGTTTTTAGTTCCATGACTCGGGATGTCAATTTCTTTGGGATCCACAAAATTCATTGGTATTTCCTATAAAAAATAAATTAAATCAGACTGATGTTTCCAAAGGAGCCATGCAGGAAATTATCACCAGAAGGCCATCTGCTGTTACACAACTGTCTCTTAACATCAAAGTTATTAAGAAAAAAAGTGGTTCCCACCTCAAGCCTGTCAACACCCTTCCTTTAATAAACACAGAGAGTTGCACAGTGAAGGGGTGACTTCCAAGGAACATTAATTATTTCAAAAAAAGTTTTTATGGGATTAGGACCAAGGTTAAAATGCACTATAGTTCCAGAAAAGTGGAGTTCAAAAGTACAGTACTGTGGCAAAAAAGAACAATACTTTACATAATTGAGGGAGGAACTTTAATTAAATATTAACATATGGCAAACTTTTAAAAAATTCTGTGCTAAGCCCCTAACAATGAAATTCAAAGACCTCACTTGCCTCTTATTTAAACTACTAGAATGAAGTGCCTTAGTCTTTTGCATTCAGACTCAAAAGTAATAAAAATGGGAAGTAATTTTTTTTGCTTCTAATTTTCATCTTTTAGTGACTGATTTACATTGCAGATGTGCAAGTAACTAATGTGGCAGTTCCCTTTAAGTCTCAAAAATACACAAATTGTAAACTCCTCATAAACTTAAAATGATATTTTTTCAAACTGTTTATCAGCATGAAGAGTAAAAATCTGCAAAATTTGTATTGAATGAAATGTTTAACTTGGTTTAAGAGAGAGTAAGAATGATTTTGATTTTGAGGTCCTGAAACAATGCTTCTATAGTTGAATAAAACCAACCCTTTTAAAATGGCAGGATGAAACATACAGGGGTTGTTTGTTTTTTTCATGATTGTGGGGGTGTTTTACCAACTAAAATAATAAGGCAAAGTCACATTAAAAAGGCTTCAGTTTACTCAAATCTTTATTTTTATGCTGATTTGGTTTTGGCCACCATTATTTAAATTATCTTAGAGTAAGCTGGAATTTGATCTTCAGTAAATTAATACTTCTTTAAAGAACTAGGGACTTGGAAACATCATGCTAGCCTGGGACATTTAGCCTAAGAGACAGTGGCATTTTATGTAGCTGCCTCTTAGAGATGCATAGGAACATGAGGAGGATCTATTGGCTTGCATCACTGGAAAATTTACTTAAGGATTTTCCTCCAAAATGACCTGGTTTCTACTCTAGAGGTGCAGGCCTGCCCAGTAGTTTGGTACAGGAGAGATGCATGGTCCCTGTCCTTCAGACACAAGCTCTGGTCCTGCCCAGCATGACTGACCTCTGCAGGTTTTTTTTTTTTTTAAAGAACAGGGATGAGGCCTCTAACAACTTGTCAAGCATGCATCCAACAGCAGATTTTTACATGGCTTCACCAAGCAGGGGAAGCTACCTTCTCACTTTACTGCTTGAAGAGATGGCAAAGTTAAATAAAACTTAGGTGGTTTATACTGAAATGCTGTGATTTGTCTCCACTTCTCAACTTGGCTTATGAACACCCTACCATGTGAGGTTGCATCGGTGTTGATTTTTATTTTTCTACCTTCTCTGCCTTATGTCCATGCATTTCATGGACCTTCTTTATTCTTCCCCTCTCCCTCATTCAGTTTCTTACTTGCTCTCTTCTTGGTCTTTGGCTGGCTCCTCAAGAGAACGACTTGCTGTGTCAGGCCAGCAAAATGTTCCTGCTAAGACACACCTTCCTTGCAGGTACTTCACCCCATCCTTTTTCAGATCGCTGTACTGCCATCCATATGATGGCTGTCCTAAGTTCAGGATCTTCTCACTTCTAAGACTTCATTCTTGCATAAATCTCATTCCCATTACCTCAGGTCAAGCCATCTCACCTCTGTCCTCCATCTAATGCTGCTTCCTTATCCACAAAAATACAAAATGAGCTCCCATACCCTCCCCATTCTCACCTCTGATTTCTATGGCATCCCAATGGTGACCTCTGTTGGGACTCCTACCCTTGGCCCTTGGGCTCCAAATTGTTCCAACTGGCTGACCTAGAGCTTCCCTAGCTCAGTTCTGGCTTAGTACAAACACCATAAGTACATGGCCTCTGAAAGGCTTCTGTGCTAAACTGTGCACCAAGTGACAGAGAGCAAGACACTAAGGTTGTCTTAATGGGATCTCTGTGTCACCTACAGAGGCTGGAAAAAGGTGAGTGAGGAAGGGTCCTCTGCCAGCCCAAGTGATGGTGGTCGGTGAGGGTCTTCCAGATGCCTAGCTGACTCCATTACTATGCCTGCTGAAATTTTTAAATCATTCATCATTTGGCAAGTTACTGACAGATGCAAAAATGCCACCAAGTTGAAAACAGAAACACATTTCTTTGGGCCAACTGGAACCATTAATAACATTAATCACTTACATCCTGTAAACACTTTCTAATCAGTGGTCTCCTCCCAGCAGTAAGTACTTGTAAGTCCAAGGGCACAGACAGAAATCTGACAATACACTGTGGATCACAGCCACAGACACTTATTCTTAAATTTGCAGTGAGAAAAAAGAGATTATTCCAGAAAAAAAAAATCAGGATGATATGATGATAACATTCCTGCTAAAAGGGGAGCAAATAAGCGGACTGCAAATAACAGGAACATGTGCAAACTAGTACACAAATTCTGTAGATGTACAGACAATATATATATACATTCTTTTTATTAATCAAATAAATTATATAATTGCAAATAATGCATAAACTGCACACATTCCTGTGCTCAGTCACGTGCATGCAATTACAGATGCATATGCATATTGTTCATGGGCTGGTTTCCCTCTCTGCGTGATATCTTCTAACTATGCAGCTATTCTTTATCACTTTAAGTTTTAAATGATGTTCATACACTTGAAGAGATATGATTTGGATCTCTGAACGCATTCAAGAAAATGTGGCAAAATTTAGGAAAATTCAGGCAGGTAGTCATTATACTCATCCCTCCATTTTTATGAGGACCTGATTTTATGGATTTAATTATCAGGCACTTTCCCATGCAGGACTGTGTTTCTTGACATTTAGGTGTTTTGGGAATGAATTTTATCTACTGTCACCAACTTCACATATTTTGTCCTTTGAAGAGTAGCAACTCAGGCTACTAAAAGAAACATATATGCTTGGCAAATCATGTTTCTTCGTCCTTGCAAATCAGGTATATTCTCTCAACCAAATATACCCTTTAATTAAGTAATGTCTCTTTAATTGTTAATGAAAAAAAACATGAAGACATAAAAATAATCTGAAACTGCTCATGTTTTAATTTTCCACTGAAAACTTCAAACATTTCCCAACTTTTTTCACATTTGGAAGCTTTTCATGAGAGCTAATAATTCCAGGAGACTGCCTTACTATGTTTCTTTAGCTAGTTAAAATGAGCTGTGTGAGCAGAATGGCTGAGGGTTACATACTGCGTTCTTTGCATGCCTCAGGTTCCTACTTGAGCTACTATCCATAGCAACAAACATAGTAAACAGATACTGTTCAACAGCTTCATCTTAAAACACTTTTTTTTGTTGTTTTTTTGGTTTTTTTTGTCTTTTTTGTTTGTTTGTTTGTTTTTGGTTTTTTTTGTTTTGTTTTGTTTTTTTGTGTTTTTTTTTGTTTTTTTGGGTTTTTTTTGTTTAAAAACAGAATAGACAAGTCAACCTTTTCAATAAAATTCTGTGGAAACCCTGAATGGCCAGAGCCATGTTGTGACTCCCTGAGGGACAAATAAAATGTGACCCTGTCTCCCCAAAGCTGAGCACAACTGCTGTGTGGGACAATTTGGGTAAACAGGATTCTATGAGGTGCCAATTTGTCTGTACAAACTGTCTCCTAACATGGGGGCTTAAGCATGATGAAGTTATTTCTTCTGACTTTCCTGCCTAAGCAGCAGAATGGCAGAGAACCTATGGCATAACTGGTGATAAAAGTATGTTGGATGATTTTAATTTTTTCTGTTTACACTGTCTGTCCAAATTTTGGTAGAAGAACTGAGGGATTTACTTTTCTTTAGCAAATGACTTTTACTATTAACCTTGGATTTTCAAGGTAAGTAAAAGGGCTGCTCCATAGGATGCAATTATTCATAATGAAAAGCAATTTTCAGTGTAAGATGGCACTCATCATCTATTGATTCACATGCACAAATTGGAAAGAAAATGAAACCTATGGGATCACGTGCTCTGGCATGTATAATTTTAATTTCTTCCAGTTCCTCTGATTCAGATATCAGATTTCTAGACATGCAGTTCTCTGGATCAGTTCTGGAACCCTTCTGAAAAACTGCTACCTCTGGCCCTCTGATTCCTCAGCTGCTGAAGCACATCTGCTACATCACACCTCTCCAGTTAATACATCAGTAAGTGCATATATGGACTCCTTTAGGATTCCGGGGTGACTACGAGCTTACTTTTATTAATTTTATTGATTTGTTATAGAATCCTTTCCACTAATGCTTCAATATCAGACAGAACCTCTAGTGACCTGCTTGAACCTATCCCTGTCACACATGTAGAAAATTTCCTAAGTTCTTCTAGGGTGAATGCAGATGCAAATAATGGAGTCACTTCTCACCTACTGGTTCAAATTCCCCAAATCACTTTTCTACCATTTTGACCATCAACTGATCCTTGTATCCTTTAGTAAGCTTCATGATTTTGATCTGTTTAAATATGAAGTTAGGATTTTTTAAAATTCAAAACCCTTTTTGCTCTGCCTCAGCTTTCACATTCAAGTAGCATCAGTTCATGCTCTTTTCTACTTCCCTTGTAAAAGGTGTCTCCTTTTTTTTCTGACAGCTTCTTTCATTTGAGTGTTTTGCAATACCACACGTTTTCAGATCTTCTTAAAGTAATGTGTTGTAATGTGTTTTTCTTGGCTGAGTTTTTCTGTTCTGACTTTTCCACCTGGCTATTTTCTTCATTTTAGATTCTTAGCCTTTTTACTAATAAATACACTTGTAAAACACTTCAGGGCTTTTTGTCTTCCGTATACTAGGTTGCTGTATGGCATGCTTGTTAAAGGTATTTTGGACCTTGGTGAAAAATGTCCCTTTTGGACAGGGATTGTGGGTGTCCTTATCTTCTCCAAAAACTAATTTACGGTGACTAAAAATTTAGTGCTCAAATTGCAAACATACATGGTGCTTACATGGGAACAAACAAAATCTCCAATTATTACTGTGTTTTCATTACAGCTTTTATGATCTCTTTGAAACTGTCACAGTGTTACAGTTCTGTTTGCACTGTAACTCTATTATAATACTTAGCCCATTTACGATGGGACTTCAAACCAAGAGGAATCTGTATTATCCACGGATATAACTGACTGGCTGATCCGTCTTTAGTGTGCAAACATGAAACTTGAAACTACCTAATCTGCCCTTTGGAAATGATTTGTACCTTGACGTGAAAGTGTTGCCCGATTATCTTTTCTTTGCAGTTTCTGTTGTGCCACTTATGTCAAAAATCCTCATTTCAAGTGTGTTATTAAACTCACCATGAATTCTGTTTGAAGCAAATGAGAACATGCCACTGTGTCTCGAAGCTGCTGCCGTGTCAGGACGCGGCCAGCTGACTGCAGGTATTCCATCGCTACTTTTTCCCGTGGGGTCGGCACAGTGACGAAAGGTTCAACACTTCCCAAGCTGCTCATATCCAAAGTCAGTGAGACATTGGATCCTCGTCTGCATCAGAAGATAATTCAAATGGTTATACGAGATCTGTGTTACTGTAAATCCCCTACTAATGAAGCTGATCCTGAGTTATTTATGCACCATGACTTTCTCTATAGTCACTGATGGATTTGGGCATGCAAAGACTGCAAGACTAGTTTCACTGGTAGCACTGAGCAGGTGGAAAACCAAGTACGTCCTGCTTCTTCCACCTAACAACCAATGCTGCAAAAATGTGGGCTGGGGGCAACTATTTGAATTATTCTTAGAAGCAGAGACAGCTCCCTATATGCTACTTTATTGTAATGAATGTCAAATGTGAAAATGGTATCTTGGTAAGGAAGAAATATTTCACAGAAAAAAGCACCAAGGATGTATTTCAGATACACATAACAATGTGAAAAAAATTCACAGTTATGTCAGGTGCATGTTTAAGAATTTACTGAAATTAAATATACATAATGGAGCGGGAAAATTTGGTAATAACAGCAGAAATAAATGAAAGGCACTGTAAACATTGTGACTACCAGGACACTAGACAATGTCTCTTGTTAGACAGAACGGAAGGGAAGGCAATAAACCACAGTAAATAATCTGTGTCTGAGGAGAAGGAATGGTCATAGACTTAAAAGGGGTTATTTGGAAATGCCAAACACCTCTTGCAGCACTATAAAATTCATAACATTTCCATTTCGACAGAAAAATAAAGTTGAATTCAGTAACAACTTTGAGCCATGAAAATACAAATAGACCACACTTGTATGGGAATTGGTATGAGCCCTATTCTTTTTGGGGCTTTCTCAAAACAACACTTAAGAAAACTAGCTGGGTTTTTTTGTATTTTCAACCTATCAATCAACTATTATCTACTCAACCCTTAACTTTGGGCATATTGATTGCAAACAATCCATGATCTGCAAATTGTGATGACCAAACACAAATTTATAGGCATTTATCAAAGTTTTTGTGTTTACTAAGCAGCAATCAGTCTTATAGGACTGACAGATTCAGCCTGCTGAGCTGGACTACAGATGCCCAGCTCAGTTAACATTTACCAAGCAGCTATAGAGATATGAGAACATCAGTTTGATTCCTACCTCTGCACATTATTG
Organism: Prinia subflava; assembly: GCF_021018805.1. Lineage (NCBI taxonomy): Eukaryota > Metazoa > Chordata > Aves > Passeriformes > Cisticolidae > Prinia > Prinia subflava. Next base: position 38,466,007 of record NC_086250.1, on the reverse strand, counting down.
TCTTTCGATTAAGGTGTACTTACAAGGAAGTTCTTTGAACTCACAATCACTCTATCCTTCTTGGATACACAAACATAACATAAGATTGTCTCAAGTCTCTCCAAAATAGTCATCCTGCCAGATCCGTCTACAACTCTACGCCTTACCTTTTGTAAAATCCCATATGCCACTGATTAACCATTAACTGGATAATTTATTATCTAGTGATTCCAGTTTTTCTGCTGAAACTCTGCTTGGTTGTGTGCATTTCTTATCTGCAGGAGAAGAGTGCTTATCTGCTGAGAAGAGTGTGACAGCAAACCTCTCTGAACATTGGATGTTAAGATACAACTGTCCCTTTTACAGTAATACCACATATTATTATAAATATAATACAGACATCATCTGATAGTATCTGTGAGGCAAGTGCTACTAATGTTCGGGGAATGTTTTCCTCTATAGAATCATGGAATCATTAAGGTTGGAAAATATCTCCAAGACTGGTGAGTCCAACCTTTGATTGAACACTACCATGCCAACTAAACTACAGCATTAAGTGCCATGTCCAATTGTTTTCTGAACACTTATAGGGATGGTAACACCACCACCTCCCTGGAAAGCCCATTCCAATTCTTGACAACCCTTTCAATGAAACATTTCTCCCTAACTTCCACCCTGAATCTCCCCTGGTGCAGCGTGAAGCCAATTCTCCCTAACTTCCACCCTGAATCTCCCCTGGTGCAGCTTGACGCCATTTCCCCTTGTCTGTTGTTGATGGCTTGGGTGAAGAGGTTGACTCCCCTCTCAGGTTGTTGTAAAGAGCAATAAGTTCTCCTCTGAGTCTCCTTTACCCCAGGCTAAAAATCCCCAATTCCCTCATTAGCCTTTCAAAGGACTTGTACTCCTTCCCCAGCTCCATTGCCCTTCTCTGGACATGCTCCAGCACCTCAATGTCTTCTTCTAGCGAGGGGCCCAAAACCGGACACAGGACTCAAGGTGTGGCCTCACCACTGCTGAGTGAAGGGAGGCAGTCACTGCCCTGATCCTGCTGACCACAGTATTCCTGACACAGACCAGGATGCCATTGGCTTTCTTGGCCAGCTGGGCATATGCTGGATCATGTTCAACTCCCACTGACCAGCACCCCCACATCCTTTTCCGCTGGGCAGCTTAATTGCCACTTTTCCCCAGCCTGTGGAGCTGCATGGGGGTTTTGTGATCCAAAGCAGGACCTGGCACTTCACCTCATTGAACCTCATACATGTAAGCAGATACTTCAGTAATTTTATTTTAAATTAAACAATTTCTATCATGTCAGTTTACGTGAATAGAAATTACTCCAATCATTCACCCGTCACTTAGCAAAGCACAAAGCAATAATGTCCAAGAGACATGACCACCTGGTGGAATAGGTGAATCTCGCATTGTGTCATTTTGTTCACAAGCCTGTTTCAGCTTAGGTGATGTATGGGTGGCAGCAACAGCTTTGCTACCCAGGCCTGCAGATGGTAACAGTGAGTCAGGAGTGGGTATCTGGCTGCCTCCAGGGATAGATGGGGACAGTTTCTGTTGGCGCAGGGAAGTAGGTGGGGTATGATTCTGCTAATTGTGCTAGATGATTGGTAGAAGTGAAGTAGCATCCTGAGCGAAAAATGGTGGGTAAGTGGTATATGCACAGACTGCCAGTAGTGCTCTGTGCCTCATGGCACAGCCTGACTGGAGCCCCAGTCAGCAGTACCAGCACTCACACCCAAATCCAGAGCTCTGATGGTCTGGGGTGGACACACCATGATGGCTCCTCTCAGCAGGACCTGCAGGAGCGTGCTGGCTCATGTGCCCATCCCATTTCCCTGGGAATTGCCCCAGACTGGGAGGAAATCAGTTCCCAGCTCCACACCACTTCTCAAGGAAAACATCCTCTCTGTCACAAAACCCCTCCCACACAAGCACCTCTTCTGACCATGACTAGCAATTTATTCCACAGAAAAAGGCAGTCCCTAAACCAGGTGGCTCTTAGTGCATATATTGCAAATCCAATCTTTTGAAAACCATCCAGAAATCCACAGAAGAGCTGTGCAATGAATCCCTCCAAATCTGTTTAGGCTACCTTTAGTTGAGAAATGGTAGCAATTTAGATTTAGACATACTTCTGGGAGAGCCTACTGGGATTTCCTAATATAGAGGAAAAGTATTCCCACTGTCCAGTAACAAAGTGAAAATGTTAATATTTTCTTTGGCTTTTACATTGTTATAACTGACAGTCTTGGCAACAGGGAGATTTCCTTTTTAACAACAACAAAAGATATACCTGATCTAATTATAACTGTGAGTTTACAGATTTTACCATTTATGGGGATTATTGGTGAACACTGGTCTTGAGGATCTTACTCTGGAAAGAGGAACCAGTTCTTAGGTGCATATTTAATGCATTAAAAAGTACACAATGGATAAAATCTGAATAAAAAGCAATCTTCTTAGAAGTTCATAAGAGGACAAACAATAGTTCTTAGTTCTGGATGTAATTCTTCCATAAATATGTGTATCTCAATGAACCTTTTTGAAGATAGATTCCTCAAGTAATAAATCTCATTACATACTGTTTACATACATTAGAAATGCTATAACCAATGAAGCATTAATCATACAGACTCCTTTATTGTATTCTTTATGCTGAGGAACAGGGCTGAAAACAGAACATTTTGCATTGTCTTGAATGATGACGGAGGGCCTGAACCATCATGTGTTTGTATGTTCTAATAAAAGATGCTTATAGTATCAGGTCCCCCTCTAGACTCTGGATTCTCAGTGCTCCTCTAATAGTTAAATTCTTCACTCTCTGTGGAAGAAAAAACAAGAATTCTCTTCTTTTTTACTATCTGGATGGCAAGAGTTTAGCAATTGAGCTCACCTTTTTCTGCCTTACTAGGAGGGACTGCACAAGGCTGGCAACAAGGAGGTACCACTTAAAACAAAGCCCATTTTTGGTATTTATCACTTACCTACATTAAATTTTGAATAAGGAAATCACAATCCGACCAGTGACGCTTCAAGTCAGACTCATTTTACTTGAAGATACAGTTTATATATATGTATATGTATGTATGTATGTGTATATCTCCTAACTGGTATTTTTCCACTTCAAATTAGACTAAGGGACCCATACACGTGGGTTTTTCCCTTATTTCTTCCAGCCAAACTTTTTTTCCCCTTTTAAATAACTTTATAATCTTTATGTTCCCCATGTGAATACTCTGGGCCAAATAAGAGAAGATTTTATGATACACCTACCCTAGCATCCTCTCGAGATTGTCTTGATGGGGAAGAGTACCATCTGAGGAATCTGAGGAATTGTAAACATTCGTGACAACATTATATTAAAACTGACAGGAGACTAGCTCTTCCGAAGTTCCACCAGCTGGGACAGCCACCTCATCCCTGGGTAGGTGAGTAAGTGCAATCAGGAAACCACTTGTGTCTGTATTGTCTGGAATCCCAGAAGGAGGTCTTACTACATACTCACAGATCTCTTTTCAGTTGAGTAATACGAACAAGTCCACTGATGGGAATTCACTGGAGTATTTTAAATAATACATTTAAAGAAGCGGATTTTATTACAAGGCATGACAAAATAAAAATTTTAGAAAGCAATGTTTGTATGAAAATTCTCAAAAGGAATCTCCACCTGTCCACCTTGGAGGGCCACCAGGTTACTAAAGCCCTATTAAACATTACTGAGGTCATTTGCAGGTCTTCCATGACCCTAAAATTAAGCCATGATGTTGATTACAAAAATCCAATTGCCCTACATGCTTTCCAAGTTGTTTATTTGAGCTGAATAATTTCTTTAAATACACATTTCCATATTTATTCAACACTCCTGGAAAATGCAGCACCCAAACTCCTGAGCCTCAGCCTCTCATTCTCTCTCTGGTGGCTTTGGAAGCAGCAGTGAGAGTTTGCTTTGGGTCCTCAGATCCCACTTGTACCAGGGAGCATTGACAGGGCTACTCTCCCTGGGTATTACTGAAGGGAAAAACACCACAGTTCCCCTGTGCCTTTTGTTTCTCTGGTGCTCACAGATTAGGCCTAGACCTGGGTCTTGAGTCTCTCCCCTTGCAGGTCCATCTCATCAGAAAATGCACTGAGTGCAGGTGGGGTTTGCTCTGCTGTAACTGTACAGGGAGAGCACAGCTAGGCACATGCTTTTCAGTACTTACTCTCTTACTGCTGCCAGACTTCACCTGCATATCTAGCTTTATGTTTCAGTAGAGCAATTCAAAGGAAAAAAAAAAAGAGTATATTTGGAAAAAAGAACAATGGAAAAAATACAGTTCTCACCTTTCTTTCTGCTTTTAGCAAAATAGCTAAGAGAAAACATGGTCATGTAGAGGAACTAATATCATATGCAAAACTCCACTGAAGTGTGAAAAATACAGTAAATTAGAAAAGGATTTAGTATTGCTATTAATCCTCTAAACCAATAGGAAAGTAATAAAAATAGGAAACTGTGACATCATCAAGAAAAATCAGCGTTGAAAAAAGGAAAAGTAGAAGTAAGGAGAGGTTAAAATAATCTTTTCAAATGATAATATAGAAGATACTGCTGTTTTCTTCCTGCCTTGGGCAAATAGTAATATGGATCATCTAATAAACAACTGAGACATTTTTTCACAAATGAGGATCTATAATATCCATTACAGACAGTCCTGAGAAGGTTAAGAGTTGACTCTCATTTGAAGTAATAATTTGACAAGTTTTAAAGTAACATTTACAGTACTACTAAACAGCTGCTTCTAATGTATAAGGACAATTTCTATACTTTTTCCAAAATCCATATATATGATTCTTGCTGTGTACTTGCTAGCCTGAAATATATATCCACCATGTGCTGCTGATATTACTGTATATCTTGGGAAAGTAGGGCTGAATGAGAGTATGGTTACATTAATGGGTGTGACAATATCTTGATTTTATTCTGAGCATCAGGATACTATCTCAAACAAGTCTTCTAAGAATACAAGAAAAATCCATTATTGACCATCCAATTTGAAATTTGAAGATTCATTTTTCTTACTCTACATTTTTTCCTTGGAAATGTAGAACTCATAAGTTTCAATTTTCTGTTGTGCTGCAGCACATATTGAAGAATATTCTGATCGAAAACCCCATGAGTTCTGATAATATACAATACCCATTAATGTAATTATCCTCCTATTTACTCTTACTTTCCACAGGGTTAATCAATATCATCAAAGTATTAGTTTGAGAAAATAATGAATTAAAAATTTTTAGGTAAGTATGTGAATGTCATCCCAACACATAAATATTTGCACATAATATTTCTTGGACATACTGTACTTTTAATTTTCACACTCCCAGGTACCCTATGAAGCACTGATATACAGATGTCATGCTTGGCAGACCCACGATGAAAACTCAGATTCCCAAATGCTCTCTGCTTTACCTGCTAAGAATTCTGGGTGCCATTTGAACAAGAGTTCTGGCTTTTAGGAACCACTCCAACCTCAGGTTATAGACATTTTCAACAAACCAAATCTGTATCACAACCCAGACTGAAGTACTCAAAAATCAGAAGTTGAGACCAACCAACTAAAAAGGCCAAACAAGAATTTACTTTTGCATTATGAGCAGTCTAAATTGACAGAACCTGATACCTTGAAGGATCTATTCTGCTCAGCTCACATCTGGTTATTTTGCAGCTACTTTATTATGCATAAAAATAAAAAATCAGGACCTTAGTTTCACCTTCAGCACGTGAGTGTGCAGTAGGTCAAAACTTGACCTTCCCCACTCTCCTGCCATCCTCTGACATACCAGTGCTACTTAAACCAACACAAATTGCCTACTGACTTCTTACCATGCATGGGAACAGTAAACCTCTCTTTTTCTATGGATTCCTGGCCTCATTTCCAAAACCTTATTCCTCTCACAGATAAACATTCCTCTGGCTCTGATTTTTCCTCTTCAGAAAGGAGATCCTGGACACATAGGTAGATATTAGCCAATTTTCCACAAACATGCTTAACAATTAAATGGTTAATATCACTGATATTTATATTATTTCTGCTCTGTCTTGCAGATATCTGCACCTGAGACAAATCCTGTAGCTACTGGTGTGAACAGCCCCATCTCACCAAACCAAGGATGTCATTTACAGAGGCTAATTGGACATAACACTGAAGTCAATACCCATCACCTGAAAGCCACAGATGGAATATATTTAAGCTCAAGACTCTAAGAAAGGCAATAATATGAAGTATGCATCTTCTTGGGAAGACTACCTGCTATTTCTGTTCATGTTTGCTCTGTGACACAGCTCTCCTCACAGTATTCCAGTGTTGTATTTTTATTTTTCTCTGTTTGTCACTCTTAAAACTGATGTTTACTGACTCTGAGGAAGGTGTCTGGAAATTATGACAGTAAGCTGTGTACCCACTGAAAGAAGAAGAGGGATACATGGCTGCTGTGAGGCAAGACTTCCAATCCTCTGTGGCTTCCCTGCTCCAAGAAGTCTCCTGGCACCATACTCCATCTCTCCCTGAGTTCACAGAAACCAATCTGGAGCCTCAGCTATGAAGTTTAAATAGCTTTTTCAAGAACTGGAGGCATTTCATGTTCTCTCCAGAGGGTCTGATCTTGTTCCCACAGCCATGAGCGAGAGAAGACCAATACATCCAGCACTAAATTGCAAACAATTCTCAGGATCTACTCACAGCTCAGCAGGTCAAAATGAGCTGAGGAAACGGTTTTGACAAGTACTTCTGGATTAAGTTTTAAGCAATCAGTATCTGGTTAGGACAGGAATGGCTCAATATCCTGTAGAGGAAAACAGCTGACATGAGTGTAGTTTCAACTTTCCCTCTTTTAATCAGGCTTTCTAATGTTCTGCCAATTCACTCCTGTTCTGCCCTCGATAAGGCAATGCTGCTCAACTACGGGAACTGACTGTTCAAAAATGCAAAGCTTAAACAGCCTCCCATCTTTTCCTGTAGATTATTTCTACAATCAAATTGCATTTTGTCACGCAAACCTACATCTTCAATAAAATTTGAATGGCAACATAAAGCTCTGTTTCTCCTTCATAGCCACATATATGTGTCTGCAGCATGAGTGAAAATTGAGTTAAATGTTCAGAAGTAAAAATTAATGAAGATGCTAATTTGTTGTGCTTATTTGAGCTGTTTATTCCAAGAGCTGAACAAATGTTTACCAGTTTGTGGTTAATTTTCTTTAGATGGTAGAGCTTTAATTGAATGCAGTCTTGTTTATTACTATTCTTATCTGCTTGCATTGCAGCATTGCTCTACTTCTTATGGGAGGCCTCATTGCACAAACTTACTGGATGACCTGTTCTCTCTCTGATTAATGCACATGCTAATTTAAACCAAGCTATAATGAATATAACCAAAAGAAGTTAAAAGAATAGGAAAAAGGAAAAGAGAATGGGGAGTAATAATAATTGACTGCTAGGGATGCACATATTAAAGACATGCACAACTTAAGGAGCTCAGAAAATACATTTTTTTATGGTAAGCCAGCAAGGACTGTTAAAAACCCCCTACATATTTTTGTCTGCTGTATATTTTGCTTAAAAATTAGGACAAAAAGCAATTTGCAAAATACTTTTGTCATACTTGTATAAGGTTCCCCTCTATGCTTCCAGTTCATTAACACCTCTGTGAGTCCTTGGAGGAACTATAGCTATGTATCACCATTGCCAATTTAGATCTCTTATCCAGGTGCAAAGCTATATTACTTTTCCAGAACATGCAAGGCTCACTTCTTTGCTGAGCACTACATCATGACCAGAGGCTGCTTGTCTGCATTATACAGAGAACAGCCTATCTAGGAAAACTGATCTAATCAGTGAGGAGGGAGAGGTGCAACACTACAGCAATAGCTCCAAGGAAGTATTTTTAAGACTATTTAGCTGACATTTTCTGCTATTCAGCTGGTCTGTAATTAAATAAATAAAAAATGGATCTTAGATTTTTCATCTTTTAGATAAAAAAAAAGTCGGTTTGTTTTTTATTGCAAGAGGAGCCTTAGGTAAGTCAATTTAGCTTCATGTATTCCATAATTAATCTTTTAAGCATAAGCTCTACTTCCATCCTGCAACTGCTGCTCATTTAGGGAATATAATCTACAACCCTTACATCCAAACAAGCAAATACATAATCTATTTGCACATTAATGTCCTTCAATACTCTTTTGAGACTTTAACCAAAACCGGCTGACCTGGAAAAAGACACAGGCATGAATATTCTTAATGTAAATGGGCAGTATCTTCAGACCATATCAGTAGGAGAAAATTATTTTTTTATTGTGACTTGAAGACTAATCAGTACAATGAGTTCTTTCCTGGTGAGCTCGCTATTTGGGAAAGACAGGAAGGAACATCTGGGAAAAGAGGCGTTTACTACACCCTGTCAACCTTAAGATAATAAAAAAGCACATTCCTTGTTTATTTGACTTGGTCCTCATTATCTTTAAACTACTGCAAGTGTCACACGGAAGATTTCTAAGCAGACAAATGAATTGTTAGAGCACTTTGAAGAAGTTACTGAACAGCAGCAGTTTCTGACGAATGCAAAGCCTCCAGACGCACAATGTTGCTCAGCAGAGCTGCGCCACCTACGGACGTTTCCAAAGGGAGCCGCAGGACAGCCCCGCTCGGTCACACAGCGGACAAAGCCCCGCAGGCTGCCCGTACAGAGCCCAAACCCTTGCAGCACATCCACTTTGAACACAGTTCCATTTCCAGATGACTAATGAGCCTAAGCTGTACAATGAATTGATGGGATTTAAGCTCTTAGGGGCAGGATCCATGTATGTGCTCTTAGATCTGCCCTTCAGCTGCTTCCAAAGTCTCCAGCCCTGACACCTAAGCTATATATATATAAACCTTTCTTTTTCCAGCTTTTTTTCTCTTGTTCCACTTTCATAGTCTAGCTTTCCAGCCTTACTTTCGATGGGAAGGCTTGCTCAAACAAGTATATTAATGTGAAAAGTGCCTGCATTCCCTTTGAAAATAAAGTTTAGGAAATCCACTCAGGCTTGCAATTTGAAACAAAGTAATGTTCAAATGCTTTTAAGACAGCTGCAAATGCCTGCATGCCAAGGTGTATTTCATCTTGCACTTCAGAGGTTAGGTATCTTTACAAGAGACATTGCCAAGCTGTGCAGTCCCATTTAGGGCTGAACAGCTGATGAGGAACTGACAGGTAAGTGATCAGAAGCTCTTTCCTACAGGGCTCAGCAGATCCCTTGAAGTCCATGGCCCTGGACTGCCTGCCTTCGTGAAAGACATTCCTGTAAGGGGCTGCATGGACAGGGCTCAAGAACAGGGAAATGCATCTGTACCTGCACCCAGAGTTGAAGGCCAGAGCAAAGTTTCCTGATCTACTCTTTCTCATACACACCATCAATGAGTCCAAACAGATGAAAAATTTCAGAGTGGAATAAATAGTTCTCTATTAGCAAAGGATTCATGGCATTTAGAAACTTAAACAGCTTGATTTAAATTTACTTCTATGAATTTGAATAAATGAGGGAAAAGCGAGGATCTTGACAAAAGCAGTATTCCTGTAAAAGCACATTGCATGATGAAATAAAGAGAAAGGAGAGAAGTCATATCTGTAAGATAAACCAAAATCACTCCCAAGCTGACCTCCACCCCATCTATCCCAGCACAAACACTTCCAACACACAGGCCTTCATATGGCAAATGATGTAATACATGTTACTTCAATGCAATGTACACAGAAGGCAGTAATGTAGAAATAGGAAGGTAAATCTGGTATACTCTGCAACACCAAAGGCTGACCAGTATCCTGTTTTCGACAGAAACAGGAGGTTTAGGGAAAGAATGCAAGAACAAAGCAAGCAGGAATTATTGATTACTTAATTAATATTGTTACTAATTTTCAGTATGTTCTCCATCTTCTGGCAATCTGTACTTTAGGAATGTCCTGAGCCAAAGGCTGCTTCCCCATTTTTGTGCCTGGTGTTTCCCTTCTGTAGTTTTTGCTTTAGAGAGTGTTCTTAGCCCACCTTCTGACCTCTGCACTGACCCAGGATAATGAGCTCTGTATCTGGGAGCCAAGCAATAGTGAGCACTATACATGGGGACTAGAGGGGTATTTAAACCATCTACACTTGTGAAAATCCTTGTGATGAAGCAGAAGACATTTATTTTATTATATTCTTATCAGTAAATTGCAAATGCAGTCTCTGTAGCTACAGGATTAACTTGAGGATTAATTACAATACCAGCTTTCTGCTTTTCACAATGCTGCCTTCTTTTGCAAACCTATTCAGTATTGTGTTCTGTGGGCCAAACTCTCTTCCCAGACACGTCTATAAATCTACTGAGGCCAAGCAAGCTAAACAGAGTCTGAAGTGAAATAGCAAATTGCATCTTTTAACCATTGTGTACTTTTCTGCCATTCTGATTGTTTTTCTTCTCTTCTTGTAAGACTGGGCTTTTGGATCCACTGTCAAATCCAGGGCAAGGAACTGAAAGCTGCTGGACTATGCAGCAATCTCCCAGGGGAATATTTTATGACTCAGGAAGGATTTGAGACATCTCAAAAACAGGAGATGCCGCTGTCAGGGGATGGTGGGAAGCAGAAGAGTCAGCCCTGGCAGAGGGGAAAACTCAGCTGCCTCCTGCCCAGCACCAGCCCCATCTCTCTCTGGCAGCAGTTTTCCAGGGAGCTGCCACTGGTCATCCTGAAGCACTGGGACTGAATTCCCTAGAGAAACACTGTACTTAACGACATTTTTCTGTGTGGGAATTATATACACCACTTCCCTTTCTGATGCCTATCGCATACTTGAGCGGTCATTTGAAGTTGCTGTGTTCTGTTTTGCTTCTATTATCAAATCACAGTATTAACATAACAAGGATAATTATAGATACCATAAATTAATAACAATACTCTCTCTTTGTTAAGCATCAAAGTATATTCCTTGATAGAGGATATAAGGAAAGTCCCTGTCCCAGAAAGAAATATCACAGTTGTAGCTTCTTATAGACTCCCCTGGTTAGAGAAATTAATGTAGAGTTCAAGGCCAAAGTATTTCATGAAGATAGGCACTGATTTGCAGTACCATATTGGATCACTTAACCAATTAATGTCCCACTTGTCTTAGTATGAAAATCACAAAAAGGGTTCCTGAAATGTCTTGGAAACTCAGCTAAGGTTCAAAGCCTAACCAAATGGGTGCATCAGCTTGTGTGTGATGGTATCAAAGCAGACAAATAACTCCAGCAAGAGCCTGGCGGAAATGTCAGTGTCGCATGGAATCAGCTCTGCCTCTGGGCAGTATTTCTTTGGCTGAGCCATTCCATGGTATACTTTGGGCATCCTCATCTCTGCCATGATGCTATTGCTTCTCTGCTTCCTGAGGCATGTCTGATTGTCTGTATGCATTTACTACCTTGTCTGATGTCTAGAATGTAAGTCTCTTGGATAGGAGGACATTGCATTTTTCTGTACATATGGAGTCTTGCACAGAGGCATCCTGATCTGTGACCAAGGCTCTCAGGTACTGAGAGAATACTAAAGAGAATTTCCAGCAAGAGCTAAGAAATACTCCAGCCCACAGATTTACATGCAGTATTCTTTGAGCAAAGGTGTATGTGCAAACAGGAGACATTACTGCTAGCTAACAATGTTAAAAGCTTTCTGTACATACTAGCTCTGACTATGCAAAAGATCTCTGCTGAATATCCAGAACTGGATTTTTTGAAAAAGAAGTAGCATAATTTGTCAATTCTTATAATCTTGAAGAGTTCTCCTAGCATTGCATAGAAGTAAAATTAATTATGATTCCAATCAAAGAAGAGATTCATGGTCTGGACTGTCAACTACAAGATAAGCTGGATGTAAGCACTGCCCAGCACATGGTTTCTTGCAATTCAAAGAAATACTTGAATATCTTACATTGCAGTTTGGGAGGCACTTTGGTATTTTCTTCCCTTTCTTTAACTGTTTTCTCTGTCTGTTCCTAACATTTTATATTAAGGGGAATTGAACTTAGTTCAGCTTTAGGCTGCCCCGTAAAAGAAATGTCATGAACAGAGATAAATGCATTCCAAAACAAGAGGTGAATATTTTTGTTTTAACTTGAAGCATTAATCTTTTTCACACGTTAATGAGGACACTCAAGGAAACTTTTCTATACAAACACCAAATGTGAAAAATCAACCTTCTTTCTAAATATCAGAACTCTGTTTATCTGATATGGATGCTTCCTTCTACATTGTTTGGCTGAAACCAGTACTTGTGGGTACTAGTCAAGGGCTCAGGAGATACTTCCTGCTAACAAACCAATCTCATAAAGAAGCTGGTGCCTTTGCCCCTTAGCACAGCACTTCCAACCTACCATTGTGAAAAGGTGATATATTAGATTGCAAATGTCACAGATGGACACATCCTGCTAAGGGCTGAGACGAGATGCTTAGAGCATTCAAGTCCAGCTAATGTGCATCTCCTCACTTTCCCAGATGTCCCACTCTGCCTGCACATTAGGACAGCTGGTGAAGCAGTCACAGAAACCATGCCTGGATGGTCAAGCACAGCAACAAATTAGAGGCAGGGACGAGCTGAGGAAATCAGTCACTGGAAAGCTGCATCAGAGTTTAACCTTCTGATCCCCAAACAGCTCTTAAAGAACCAAAACTGCTGCTGAAAAAGACAAGGGGATCACTCACACAACTCAAATTACTCATGTGCTCAGGGCAAAACTGGTCTCTGTAAATTCCAGGCTCAAGAAGCACTTAAATACTAACATGGATATTTTCCCTTGTGTGACTTTTCAAAAGATCAGCTGAACAAATCACTGCAAACCCACCAAAACTGTCTACCAGATGGCAGCCACTGATTAATTTGTCTTAACTTAAGCCAAAAAGGAAGAAAATGTGATGGGTGGAGCCGTAAAGACAAGCACAATCAACATCCGACCAAATAGGGTTTCCTGTCACCTTGGGAACGACACTGATTGGCACTGCGGTTTCCTGTGTACAAGCTAAAACCAGTAGCAACTGGAGTAACAAGAATAAACGCCAGATAAGAGACCTGGGAATACAATAAAATTATTAGAAAATTCCTGACTAAATCCCAGAGGACAGTAAAGGCAAAACCAAGGGTAGGCGTAGACTGCATATGCTAAATGGAGCATTCCCCTGCATATGAGAGCAGAGAGCCATGAAGCTGCATCAGAAGAATCTCTCTAAACAGGGGTAGGCTAATTTGCCTAAATTAACCACTCCCAAAAATGAGAGTCGTGTGTTTTGAAAAGCTTATCTCTTTGCAGGGGAAGAAAAAAGGGTTGTGGGACAATTCAAAGCAGAGATGGAAATAGGAGTGAAACGTACCATCTACCCACACTAATCTGAAGTAATTTTAAGATGTGCCACAGACACAGGGAAATGGACTGTGGGTGTAAGTTAGGTAGGTTCAATGGTACATAGCTATTTGCATTTATTTATTTAAATTACAACTCCCACAGAGTTTTGCTTAAAAGAGCTCTAAACACAACCAAAACAGCTTCTCAACCAGCCAGGAGTCAAATAGTTAAAATATGGATTTTAGAGGGTCTTTGTTAAGTTGGTGACTGAGTTCACTTCCTCTCCAGAGAAAGGGGACAATTCACATTCCTGCCCTCTTCCTACACTACAGATAAGCAAAGATGTCTGTTGTAATGGGTTGGACAGAACAGACATTCATGCATTCAAAGATCTGGCACTTGCAGAAAGTTTTTAGAGTTACTGTGCACTCACAGAAATGTTCCATAAATGCAGGTTGGAGGCACAGCATTATTCTCCCTCTAGTGATGAATCCACAGTGCTAACACAGACCTCTCAGGCATTGAGCAGGAGACCCTTGAAGCTGGATCCCATCTCAGGTTCCCCATTATTTAGAGTAGTTTCTCCCACCTCAGTAGCCCAGGTTTACAGTCCTTGCTTTTATCCTTTACCCAGACTGCAGGTGCCAGCGATCACTGTGGCTTTCCAGCTAGTTGAGATGGCCTGAGGAGGTGGGAAGTCATGATGCAGAGCTTCAGGGAGACCCTGCACTGAAAAGACAATTACCTAAAAGGCCATAAGCAACTGCCTACAATCAGGATTGCTCCCCTTGTATCAGCTGCTACACCCACCGCATACTTCATGTGCAAGTTACATCTTGAAAAAAAAAAATCACAGTGCCAGGAAAACAATCCCAGGCACTGAATGACAGTGCTACATATCAATCATTGCAGCCCTGGCTTGTTTTTAGCCTTTGACAACAAGAGCACTCCAAAGCTATTTACAGGTTTGGGAACAAGCACATGCACAAGTCATTCCCAGGAGGCAGTCTGCATCCAGTCCTTGCTTCTCTGGAGGCAAAGAGAGCTTAGCAGTATGGGCAAAAACCAATCTCTGCTACACAGCCTTAGTGCTATAAGTGTATCTGAGTATATCAAATTTATAAGTGGATGCCCTACCTCTGGAGGTGTTCATGGTCAGGTTGGATGGGGTTTTGAGCAACCTGACCAAGTGGAAGATGTCCCTGCTCTTGGCAGTGGGGCTGGAACTAGATCATCTTCAAAATCCCTTCCAACCCAAGCCATTTTATGATTCTATGATCTTACAGACCAGGATGGAATATAGGTGCCAAATGAGAGAAATGTATTCTTAGGTCTTTCAGAAAGTGTGTGTGGGGAGGGTTGTAATTGTGTCCTCTCACTCTTCCTAAATTATGTGGACAAATAGTTGCAAGTAGGACTTTTACTGCACCTCAGGTTAAGGTTCTCATCTTCACTACATCTCTTCTGATGGACACAACATCCAGCCATCCTCAATCCAGGAGATTTATGTGCCATGCCCAAAGTGCTCTAAAGAGTTCATAGAAGAGACAGATAAGAGCACAAAAATCCCTGCCTCCCACCTCAAACTCAGTTTACTGGTCTCTGCTGCTTTGCAAATTCCTTCTGATAGGATATCACCATAAAACTATTCCACAGCTTGTACTTTTGTGTTGGCACATAGCTGTGCTTCGAACAATTACACTGACATTTTCCTAAAACAATCCCTACGATTTAAATTAAGAATGCAGAAAGCATATTCAGCTCCACACAATAGGGAATATCTATCCTCCAAATCTATGCAAAGCTCCTGTATTTTAGCCAGGAAATTCAAGGCCCCTTCCTGTAAATATATTAAGTTCCCATGTTTGTGCAATAAACTACAAAATCTGGCATGTTTACAGTAGCCCAGCCAACTGCAAGGTGCTACCCTCTGAGTGTTACTTGAAATTATTATTCACAATGGACAGTTTTGTAAAATGATAATGCATCAGCAACGCCATAAATGTATTTGCAGCAATTGTGCCCTGTGATCTAAAAATCAGAACAGAGACAGACAGAATTGCTGGATATTTTTCTCATCTATTAGAGCAGAGTTGTGGTTGAACAGTGATATCCTGAGGTGCAGCCGAGGTTACATTAATGAAGAAAAGAACATATCAGGTTCTTTACCCTGGCTCAAATGTTTCTTATGAGGTTTTATTCAGTATACTGTATTGTTCAGATACTGATTCATTTTAATGAATACTGTCTTTCTAAAATGAGGAAAACAGGTATTAGAGTTAGCTTTTGTGGTATTTGTCATCCACAGTATTTGTCATCCAGATGGCAATTTACAGCGTACAGAAATTGCCTAAGAGGCTGAAGCTATAGTTTAATAATTTGTGTGTCTATGCAGAATGACTAATAAAAGAGAATGGTTTTTAATATTAAGAGCAATTTTTTTCCACCTCCAAATTTGAAGCCCAAATTATACAAGATTTTCTTTGTAAAGGTGTAAAATACAAGATAAACATCTGGAAGGATGCTGAAGACAGAAAGAAGAAGAATAATTGCTCTCATTATTTTGTGTGCACCTTATGCTAAACATACCTGTTTAAAAATATTTTTTTGGCACTGAATTCCATAGAATCCTATGAGTTATATGAATCTCTTTTTTAGATTATAAAAAATACATTGTTTTTCTTTCCCACTAGAATATCTCACTTTCTCATGTTACAAGGAAGCGGTTATACATTATAATGCACATTATATCAACTTTTATTTCATTATACTTACAGGGAGCTGTATTCACCGCATGTCGACTGAATAATTCTTAGAACTGGAGAAAGAATTCTGCTGCCAATTTAAAGGGATCTTCAGGATGGCAATAGAAATCTCACTGGGTAGAGTCTATTAACTGTGGCGTAGGATTTTTATAGTATTGCTCTGGTTTGTGGGGAAAAGTACCATCACACAGAGCTCTCACAGTCAGAGTTCAAGCCAAATTTCACTCATCCATTATGTTTGTAGAGAGCAATAATTGATTGATTCAGGGGACTGTCTCCGTACTGTTCTCTATTCTGATGCCTACTGATTTTCTGTAGAGGTTGCAGACTTGGTTGCACATTCTGTTGAATGATGCCCATGAGCAGCCCTCTCTCCTCCAAGTTTTGCTCTTGCTGGCTTTTCCCTTTCACAGAATATCTTCTATATTCCTGTGTCACAGCTGTGCCTCCATACCGTTGCATAATTCATTTCACATTTAAAAAATGGTTTATTACTTCAGTTATCTACTGGCTTTTTGCTTTATTTGCCAAACTTTTTTCTATTATCATCTTCACTCTTTCGTATATGTTTGCAGAGAAAAAAAATCAGCACAAGGCACATGTAAAACACTATGTGTTCTGAATAAGAGTCCTGTAAACCCCTGGCATCCTGATATGTGAACATGAGGAGCTCTTCCTTTTAGACAGAACAATTTGCTGATGAATATGTAATAGACTAAGAAAACACAGAGCTGTGATTTTTTTCCTCTGATTATTAAAATATAATAGCCAGTTTTAGGTCTTTGTGGCTAGAATGGAATACAAACGCTTATGAAAAATTTCCAAAGCACTGCTTGTTTTCAACACATAGTAAAAGAGACATTTTCCACATTTTCTTTTCTTCCATGTATCTTTGCACAGTCACTAATTTGAACAAAACCTCATACTGTCCACTAGTTGAAATGCAGTTGTCTTAGTCACAAATAACACTGGAACTAAAACTCACAGCTGCAGTGGCCACAGAAAATGTGAACCTAGTTGTAATACTGTGCTGTTGAGGTAACATTTATATTTATATCTACCATGATTGTGATTTAACAACTCACTGCTTTTACAAAGATTTTTCAATGCTTGCTATGTCAGAATGAAATGTAAAATACCACATTCCACTTCACCAGATTCTGCTTTTAGCTGGAACCATTCATATCAAGATGAATTTTGGGCCAAAAAACAGAATAAAAGGAAATGTTACTCTGCTGAAGGAGGAAGTATATATTATTCATATAAACCTATAAAAGCCTATGTAGAAAAGTAAACACTGATGCAATATTCATAGCTGTGCTCACGGAAGAAAACACAATCATTTACATCCGAAAGTCAGGCGTCAGCACTGTGATATTGTGACAGTTCATCACCAAAGACACCCACAGCAGAACAGTAGCTCTCCTGCTCCTTTGGTCAGTAGCAGAACAGTGTGAGTCACCAGTGGAGAAGGTCTTTGCTGCAAAGGAGCACCAGTCGTGAACACATGAAAAGAGGGCAACTTCAAAGCATTCCGCGCTGAATGATCCAGAGGATGCATGAGGCTGTGAAGAAATAGCCCTTCACTTGCCTGCCTCAGCAATTGTAATAGAAAGGGGTCAGTGCCTGTTTGTTCTGACAGCCCTCTCACCTCTACACCTTCAGCCCACCCTCTGCTCTTGGCCACCACTGTTCAACTCCTTTCCAAACTTCATGCTGCATGTGAGCACACATCCCCGATCAGCATCTAGGAAAATCATAGAATCAGAGAATAGTTTGAGTTGGAAAAGATCCTTAAAATTCATCTAGTCCCACTCACTTTCCATAGATAAGGACAGCTTCAATTAGAATAGGTTTTTTAGAGCCCCATTCAACCTGACCTCAAATGTTCAAAAAATTCTTCTTCGAATCTATCCTAAATCTAGCCTCCTTCAGTTTGAAGCCATTACCCTTTGTCCTATTGCTATATGCCCTAAGAGAAAGTTTGTCTCCATCTTTCTTATAGGCTCCTTCAAGTATCAAAAGGCTGCAATAAGGTCTCCCCAGAGCCTTCTCTTCTCCACCCTGAACAACCCCAACTCTCTCAGCCTGTCCTCACAGGAGAGGTGCTCCAGCCACCCGACCATTTCCACGTCTTTCCTTCCTCTAACAGGTCAGCATCCTTCTCACGTTCGGGGCACTGGAGCTGAACGCAGTACTGCGAGTGGGCTCCCATGAGAGAGGAGCATGGGAGCAGAATCGCCTCCCGCGGCCACGGGGCCAGTTCACATAGCGGGTGTGTGACCCTGCCCTCCTCCAGAGCCGCAGCCGGGTGTACCAGTGCTGCCTGCCGGCTCTAGGTGTCACTCTCCCCGCGCTCTCGCACAGCCGCGTCCCGCAAGGACCGGGCACCGCCGCCTGTGCGGCATAAAAACTGCGGCATCCCACACACTCGATAGTGCAAATAATCTGCCGGGAAGCGGTGTCTTACAGAAATAGCTGAGTAGGAGCACTTCCAGATACACAGAAAAATATGTTCATGGACTTGGCTCTAGTATTCAGAAGCACACTACGTTTTAAGAAGCTGGACAAACTCTCATAAATATTTTTATCCATGAGCAGTAGTTCATTCACAATTTGTTTGCCTCTGTACTTGCAAATGCTATTCCAAATAAAAATGGAAAAGTTCAGAGAGCCAGAGGCTGATGTGGTGCTTTGTGAAAACTCAGTTCCACTATATTTTTGCATTTAGATCATAGAATCATAGAATAGTTTGGGATGAAAGGGACCTTTAAAGGTCATGCAGACCCATTCTCCTGCCATGGGCAGAGACAGCTTCAATTAGATCAGGTTGCTCAGAGCCCTCTCCAAACTGACCATGAATTTCACCAGGGATGGGGCATCTGCCACCTCTCTGGGCACACTGTGCTAGTGTTTCATTCTCATTGCAAAAAACCTTCTTCCTTATATTTAATCTAAATCTACTCTACTTTAGTTTAAAATCATTGCCCCTTGTCTTGTCAAGGGTATGTTCCTCAAAGCAGCATCTAGTGTGCAAAGCAAAGAGCTTGAGAGGCAGGCAAAGAATCATGGAATAGTTTGGTCTAGAAGGGATCTTTTAAGGTCATCTAATCAAACCCTCCTGCAATGAGTAGGGACACCTTCACTAGGCTGCATTATCCAACTTTCCTGTCCCATCCTCCAGAGAGATTGTCACAAACTTCCTACCTAGATGGCTATGCACAGCTCACAATCTGCTCAAAGAGAAATCAATGAACCATGGCCCAAACCAGGGACGGTTTGGTCTGGATCATACCAAGCATTTCATGACTACAGATCACTCTTAAGGAATCAAACCAGGGAGTAGTCTGGATAGTTAGAAAATACTGCTCAGGAACCGCTATTAAGCCATGTGACTTAGCAATGAATCTCCATGCTAAGTTTGTCAAAGAGCCCCCCACTCAAGCCTGCCAAGAGCTCCTTCCCCAGCAGAAACCAAAATCACCATAGCAAAAACTATTGAAAGGGTGCCCCAAAGCTGTGCCATGAGCAGGATGGGGCTTCCAGGCTTGATTCACTCCATAGTAACAGAGGAAGAGCTGTTTGAGCATGGCTTGCTGCTCTTTGCAGTGTGCAGATCCATGCTGTACGGTCCACTTCTCCCACATGTAATGAGGAAGGCCCAAGGCTGCCTTATGCAAGAGTTTTTTGGGGCAGAAAGGTGGAGAGGACTTTTAAACTGACCACTTACCTAGTCACTAGATAAAATCTGAGGCAGAATGTGTCAGCGTTATTATTTCTGCTTCCAACACTGCTGAGTGTTAGAATGCATACAAATTTGTTCATAGTAAAGTTTATGGTAAATTAATAAGGAATATACATAATAATAGCTTCTTACGTCAGAGGAACAGAAGGTAAACCATTCCTTAAAGTTCTCTCCCTCATCTCCCCAGACTTTTGTACACTGATCTTGAAATAAACTAAATCACCATTTCTTAGGAGTGGACTTGGGCTGGTAGAGTCTAACTGTGTTAAACATGACAAAAAGAACTGCACAATGGGATGTTATCACAATGGATTTCACTTTTTCACAATGGTCTGTTAGTGTTCTTTTACAGTAGAAACTGAAGTGCTGAATTCCTTCAACTCCTTTTTCCTTAGTAATAACTTAAATCTCTGGTTTATTTGGTCAAACATCAGGTTTCGTTTTCTCTTTGTATGTCAGCTCTTCATTTTGCCATACCTGACTCAGAACTTTGTCCTTCCAAAGGATGCAATTAGGTTTAGGAGAATTAAATGCAGAGTTCCTATCTGTGGTGGAAATTAATATTCTAAATCAATGGTTTTTACTTTGTTTGAGAAATGGAAAAGTTTCTTCTCTGTCAAAATCCCTCTACAAATTCCTTTCCCTCAATCCCTCTCAACTATTGCATATACTGTGTTAGGTACCAAGTATTATAAAATAGCTATGTGATTCCCATGCTCATGGACTTTATTTTTAGGGTCTTGTGGAATGAGAGAAACTATCAAAATGTATTTACTTGCTTCCTCCATTCCTTTTTTTTTCCTGCAGTGAAATCACTATATTTTTAATGACAGTTTTGCCTTTAAGCCTCTTTTACTCACAGAAGACTCAATCCTCCTCCCTGAGCGCTGTCCGTCATAAATCCATTGATAAAATCTCTGTCATTGAAATCCCATGGTTCAAGCTGAATCAGGGTTACAGCTCAGCTGAGCCCTCACAGATGAGGCTCTGCCTGGTCTCCGCATGGCGTCTGTTCTTTCATTTATCGTCTGCGCCGGGGCAGGAGAGTTCAGCTGCACAGCTGCATGCTATGTGAGCTATTCAGAGCACTGATGCTTTATGAAAGCAGCCTGCAGCCATCAGACAAGAAATTATACAGGTTTCTAACAGAGGACAGACAGATGTCAATGTGCATTCTCCTGTAGGAAGAATAACTTGTTTTATAAAAAGAGCACTGGCCCAGTTTTTGAAAGGTACAATGAGTGGCAGGGTTTGGTGCCCAAGTATTTCTGAGGAACTGCACACAAGAGTTGGTTTCATGACTCATCACTTCTTCCTTTTTGTAAAGCCTGTTGACTTTGCACTGTATCCTGACCATCATGGAAAGCTGCATTTAAGAAGAAAATTTCTCTACAGGTGATAATGGATATACTGTATGAGATTGCTAAATGCATTCTGTTGGTGTAAATATTTTTAAGTTTTCCAGGTGCTAGGGACTCTCTGATAATGTCCTTTGCTGACAATACATAACCAGCCCTTGAACTCTCCTCCAGGATCTCCAGGATCAAAACAGGCAAAAAATCAAAGAAAAATGAAAAAAAAATTTGGAATAATTGTTGGAAATGGGAATATAATCAGCAAAAAGAATGCCACTAATGCAGTTAATCTCAGCCCAAACCTGAACATTTTCAAGTAACCTGAATCTTTGGTCACATGTAAAGAAAAGGAAAGGAGAGAATGCCTGTGAGATAGATGTTAACACACCAAAATCCCACTTCTCAGATATCCATATGGCAAAGTCTCCCATTCATTGACAGAAAAGAAACACATGAAACCATGAAGCATAAGTATAAAAAAGTAGAATAAATCCTGAGGACACCAGGCATCATCCTACCTTTCCTGGAGTCCCACAGATTTCATTCTGAAAGGAGATGGACTGGCACACAGGGGAGGTTTCAGCTCAGGAACACACTGGCCTTGTGGATCCACTACAACATTGATAATCTTTGGAGCCTGTTGAGGCTGGACCATGCTGTTGGCGGTCTTATACTCAGTCTGAGATGTCTGCAGGGGAAGGGGTGAGAGGTGGATCTCCTGCTTCTTTTCCTTCTCCTGCCTTAGTGACAACTGGATCTTCTCCTTTAATCTGTACAGAACCTAAAGAAATAAAGACGACAGCTCCATCTCAATTGCCTGGTAAACAAGGCAAGGAGGGTATCGCAAATGCTGGATAAGATTGCTGTACGTGGCTTTCATTCCTGGAAGGTAAGTCACAAGTTGTGTTACACAGAATTTCCCACAACATGATAAATATTTCCATTACATAAACTGCAGAACCTACTCATAGGCAGTAGGGATTTTAACAGTTCTCACCATCAGAACTTATTTGTAATACCTGAAGCAAATAACACAGAATGGAAATTAGTTACAGAAGACATTGTGAAAAAGGAAATACTGATAAATAGAGTAAGTCTAGAAGAAATTTTAAGCATTTTAACAAAAGAGAGACAATGGCACAAAATAAAATAGATCTTTATGACTTAGCCAGATGCAAGTCTCTAATTACAACAGGCTCAATTTTTTTAGAGCAGATGTTCTTAAAAACCCTTACTCATCTGGCAAAGAGCTGATGGTTGAATGGAGTAACTTGACTCGGTCACTTTGGTAAAGTAGGCTGCTATTACTCTGAAATACTTCTCCAGGTAGGAATAGGCTCCAATATCCTCAGAGAAACATTACTATTCTTAAATAAAGCTGAAGTGATGAGTGGCCTAGGAAGTTACTTAATCATCTGTTCAGAAAAGCTTGCTTTAAATTCACCAGGAAATTGACTTCTGAACACACTGTAATACCAGGATTATCTGTCCACCTATTGCTGATGATTGTGGACATCAGATATGAGCAACAAAAGCAGAGGTTGTACTGATCTTCTTCCATCAAACTCTACACTGACGTTGCTGAACCATGACTTGGTGAGGGCAGGCAGGTAGCTTGTGCTCAGTAATGTCACTCCAGAGGTACCTATGTTACACCAGTTTAACATATTTTATTTCTTTGGAGGGCAATGCAAAAACAATTCCTGAGCCAGAGATTTTCAAAACATGCCTTACAAGCTATGAAATTTATGAGAATTGTAAATATTGCTTGTGGAGATGGAAGGCGCTTACACAATTTTTTAAAGGTGTCTGCAGATAACCTCGTACTTTTCACTTTGCTTTATCTGTTCCTGTAAAACATTTGATTTGGATCCTTAAGGAAGACAAAACTTAGACCAGAGTATTTTTTCTCTGCCAGTCAGAAGCTCTTTGATAGCTGTTGCCCTGCTAGCACCACAAAGACCTAACACTCCATAGCTTTCCAGTGATGACTGGATATATCTGATGGGTTTGTTTGTTCAGGGATCAGCATTAGAGGTTTAGCTGGGAACTGACCTAATGTAATTAGCAATACACACATTAAACAAGAGGTAGCTAGGTAAACCATCTGTTCATTCTGAAGGGTTTAGAATTGCATGAATAAGATCTCCTTGCCATAATTTTGCAGGAAAAACAGCCCTACTGTGACACAAGGCACTGGTGCCAGTAAAGATAAAAGAGGGACTTGAAATATTTTAACTGTCTTTTCCTCCAGTGAGTGCTTTCATCTAATTTGTTTCTGATAACCAGCAGATAATTAGCTCAGATATTCATGGCCATGACAATTCTTACCATACCTTCATGTCACTAATATGTTTTGACATAGTTTCACTTCTTGGGGACCCAAGGAATTATGGTTTTGACTTCTAAAATGTGGACAAATATTATTTCATATACTGTTTAATAATCTATTATTAGACCCAAGGAAAAGAAGATAGCATGACCCTAGCAGAAATTGAAAAAGAATCTAACAACGTTTGATCTAAGCACTAACACTTTTCCTCAGAAAAGTGCTATATATGTATCAGAAAGTTTTACAGGGCTATAACAGTTTAATGAATTCTAGGTAAAGTAAAAAACAACAAAAATGGCCAAAAATATGGTGACCAACCCAATCTGCCACTCTGACACACATTAAATGGAATAAAAACCAACATGAGCTGTTTGTTTTACAGATTGCACATACCCCATGTATTATCAGGTCCTGGCAAAATCTAGGACAGTGTCCATTTGCATAGTCTAAACAGTAGCACACATAAAGATACAGGTTGGACCTGGGAGGAACAGAGAGGGGAACGCCTGCAGAAAAGATCACGTCATAATAGCAATTCCATCTGGAAGGAATTCAAGGATTCCACTAGTATTGACCTCTGCCCTAACTTCAGATCAGCTACACCCAAACTATTTCTGACAGATGTTTGCATAAAACCTTAATGGGTGAAAACTCCCAAGCTTCCCCAAGCAATGCAATCCAGGGTCTAGTGATACATGCGATAGCAAAGATCTTTCTAATGAGTCAGCCAAATCATCCTGTGAAAATTATTTTCTTTTTCAATCCCCAATGGAGAAAGTATTATCCTCTTCCTCATGACAGCCTTTGAAATCTTCCCATGTTTGAGAACTATCATGTTTCTGCTTGCTCCTTTCCCTGTCACAAATAAACCAAATTATTTCATGTCCTCTGTGTCTCTGATCACTCTTGCATCTCATTCCTCCTATAATTACCTGAAATTTTTCACAAATGTGGTGGAGAGAGACAATAGAAATTAGTAAGACATGATACTATAACCAAATAATTACCATAGTTGAGCTGTATTCAGATCTTAGAGATCATATCCTCCTTTATATATCCCAGAGTAAGAAGCGTGTTTTTTGCAACACTGATGTTGCTTATCTGCTTATCTACTTCTGTGATACTGCTCTGTGATGCTGCTGGAACCTTTTCTACAGAACTGTTGTTTTGCTGCACATTTCCTACATCATATTGATGCACATGATTAGAGCTCTCATCCCTGCCAAACAGAATTCTTGTTCTTTCCCATCTTTTCTCTGACGCCCTAAGAACATTTGAAGTTCTGCCACTGTCATACAGAATGCTTACAATTTCCTACACTGTAAATGCATTCCAGATCATTAAAGAAAATACTGTGCGGTACCAGGAAAAGGACAGCCAGAATTTTCTATACCCTTCCAGTCAAATAGTCAGTAATGACCAAAATACCTCTTCTCCAGAACAGAGAGTAGAGAAGACGAGATTTCTAGAGGTATCCTCCTCTTTTTGAGTGAAATGGCATGGAGAGGTGGAGACAACAAGAAAGTAGAAATTAAATAAAGCAACAATTTCCTGTGATAAAATAAGTGCTTTTCAAATCTTAAGGAGACTTTAAAAGGTTAAGTAATGTTTTGTTATAAATTTTTGTGAATATTTGTATAAATGTGAACATTTTTAATAGCTTCAGATTAAACATGCTTTCCATCTTAAGGTTGTAAGTGGTTAAAGAAAATTGAATGTGTTTGAGAGCAAAATATCTAAAGGGACTCCAAGATACTATGTGTTCATAAACGCTGGTAATTGTCAGAGAATTCAGTCAACACTTATATGTGTGCACCACAGAAGTATCACATAATTTAAAGAAGGAAAACATATAAGATACAACATTGAACAAAAATGCAAAAATTACCCTACATAAGTCAGTGGTGGTGTAGTGTTGTTCATCTTCTGTGTGAGCATTGCACATCTCCTATTCAACATATTTCAATTGTGCCTAATGCTCAGAAACCTGGACACTGAACTCATACAATGTGAATGGCAAAGTTGGTCAAAACTTGATTATTCCTTCATGTACTTATTAGTTATTTCAGTTTAAAATTTGTGTATTTGATACACAAATACCAACACACACTGTAACAACCGTGCAATGACAACATTCTACCAATGTAGTGTTGCTTTTACTATCCAATAAAACTGAAATAAAGGCAGGTAAGAGGACTTCAGGGATCCTAGGACCTAAGAAGGCTGACAAGTCATCACTTATGTCCCTACAGCTACCCTGCAGATTTAAGAACCTGTTATTTATTTCTTCAGCTTCCTTCTAGTTTCATTCTTCATTCAACACAAAATATATCAAGAAATGTAATTCTTCAAATTTTGGTTTCCCACCATTATGAGAGTGATCAGTTCTTACCTTGGAGTTGAGTTTCTAATCGACTTGTAAAAACACCTGTCATGTAAAGAATGTGTGACCCTATCCTTCAGACTCAGAAAAGCATGAAATAAAAAACGAAATAAAGGTAAAAGGGAAACTTACCATTAAACAAGTCACTAGAATGACAAAGATGCTGAGAAATATGACAACTGCATAAAATCCTTCTTTGCTCCAGATTTTGTCTGCTTCATGCTGGCCTTGCAAAACATTTTTCTTTTTTAAGCAATGAAACAGAAAGAGAAAGAGAAAAGAAGTTACAGAGTGGCATGTGCAGATTAAATAGCTCTCATTGGGCATTAATCACTCTGCTCAGCTTTGTCAGGGATGAAATTCCACAGCACACGGCATGACTTTGAACGCTGCCATTGGCACCCCCTGCCCACGCCCAGTCCATGGAGCAGGGCCACCCCACGCTCCCAGCAATGTGTGCGGATCTCCGGCCCTCCGTGCCTGCCAAGAGAATTCTCCACCAGCCAGCACAGGCTGCTTGAAGCTAAAGCAAACAAGACCCAGTGCCTTTCTTGGAAACCACCTGGCTCACCAGGTCAAAGGGCTGGGCTCCTGCACGGGCTTTGGGAAGCGCTCACCCCGTCTCTTTCTTCCCAGTGCTTATCTCCAGCCCCAGCACCCGGACCCAGCCTTCCCCGTGTTTACACCTGACGCAGAGCAAAGAGCAGGTGACTCGCGGGTTTGCCTGCATGGGCCAGGAAGCCCTCACATTGTCACCTCTAGATTACACACACACATACGTAAAAAATATTGATTTGGCTGAAAATAATCTCATGATCTGTCTATCTATAATTCTGATTATGCTTATCTCATTATCTTCAGCTTCCTGCTGATAGAACATTTCTGAAACAGCTGTGCACACTCAAATTTCCAGAACTCCTGGGGAACTCCTGGGGATTATGAAATAATAATGATTGTAAAAGCATTTATTTTTGTCTTTACTGCAGCACTGGGACTTGGTTGGACTATTAAATTACCAGAATTTCACTATGTTTTCAAATAGAGATTTTGTAGCAGAAACAAAGTACATGTACCCTCAGTCTAACTGCAATATATTATTTAGAATAAAGTATGTTGTCTGATGTTTCTGGCACCACAGTTCAGTAGACATTGCCTTCCCAATTTTCAGCTACTTGCTTTTATTTTCTTAATTGTGTCTTTCAGTAGAATTCTCAGACTGAGTAAAACCAACTTTCTAAAATTCTGGTTTATATTGTAAATGGTCAAGGTCTTCGTGTTTCCCTCTCACTGAAATTCTCTAACGGCTTTAAATAAACCTCTCGTTTAACTACTAAGTTGTCTTCCCATCCCAATGTGGCCTTTTTTTCTTCTCTGGTGAGGTTGTATAAGAGGACTGGCAGTTTATCACAGAGAAAAGAGTTCCTCCACAAAACGATGAGTGGGTGCTCAATGGGCCTGTATAACTGCAGGGACGCTCTAACACTTTACAGGGGTACACCATGCCCCAGGGTCTGCTTAGCCACCCATTAGCCTGCTCTTTTACACAGCTAATGTATCAAGCCAACTTTGTCTTCCAAAAAGGCAAAGCCTCCCAAATCCAAGAGGCACCCAAGCCTCTTCAGCCTCCCAAACACAGAAAGTCTGGATGATGATGAATTAATATAGGAAAGCTTCCTAAGGAGTGGGAGATCATGGCCTGAGGAAGAGAACAAATTGACAAAAAATGCTGGGTCCTGAATCTTGATATAGTTTTCATGGTCCTCCTTTCACAAGATTATGCCTTGCTTGTATTGAAAAGACTCAGGACAATAAAGGACAATTCACAGATACAATTGCCACAAAACACAAACATTTAGAGAGGAATTTGGTAGCATGGCTAATTTACTGAGACTTGCTTGAAGAAATGCTTGTGTGTAACTGGGAGTTTCAGCTTTAGAACTGAAAGCATAATAAAGAAGAGTTTTCTTTGGAAGTAGCAGTCCTGGGGAGGGACCAGAATGGAAATCCTTCAGCACAACTACAGAAACCAATCTTGTAATATTAGTACATTTGTGTGTGTAATCATGCATGGTTTCATGGTCTCGGCTTTAAAATATCACAGATTTTGATAGTTAAAAAAGGCTTATTAAGTGTCAGTTTGATGCTTAATTAGTAAGTTAAACCAAGGGCTTTCAAAGAGAAGCTGGAAATCTTGCCAAATATTTCTGCAAAAATTCTTCCCAGACATATTTAAACACTGCTGCCTCTGGTAGTGGGGTACAGGTCTCTGTGCAATTTGCTACCTCAGCACAGCAAGGTCATTCTGCTGTGCTCATGGCACAGGACTTGAGTCCCAATACTGGCTCAGAGCCCAAACCTGCAGCTGCTCCACATCCAAGACTGCTCCTGTTGAGTTCCATGGGACTCCCATGGTGACAGCAGCAGCTGCAGCTGGGGCCTATTAGCTATAAACTGAATGTTTGACCCTGAGTGGGTTACCTGATGGCTTTCCGGTGTTTCATATCTCTCAGGAGCAAATTTAGATAAAAAGCAGGAGCTAAAGGACAATTGGCCATGCTGATGTTTTGTGAGTAAATGGGGTGGTTTAATACCTCTTTACTAAAAGGACAAATACACTAAAAAGTAAGTGAAGAGCTAATACGATTTTTAGTCACAGTGGATGAGAGACTTAAATTAACTTTAATTCATTAATGTCACAAAAATTTTACAATATTTTATAATAGACTTCATACACATAACATCATAAAGAGAATAAAAGAGAAGACTTTCAGAGAATGAATCTCTTTGCTGTCTGTCTAGTGCTATGTGTGTTCAGGACATGTCTTTGCCTGATTTGTCTTTCTAAGAATAATGTTCAGAGAATATGAACAAATGCCGTAAAAAGGTATATAAAAAACATATACCACAACTTAAACTTACTTGACACACCATTTTGAAACACTTTAGTAGTACCTTCACCTTCTCAAGAAAATCTCTCTCCTGGATCTAATTGGTGGAGAGCAAAATCATTGCTGGAGCTGCTTCCTCATGACAGAAGAAGCTGTGACCTCCAGTAACTGAGTTATCTCACACCCACGATAAGGAATTGCTTTTCGAAACGTCAATGCTGCTCATTCAGAACTTTGTTCCTTTGTCAGGGAAAACTGATAAGAGGGATAGCAACTGCCACACTCACTACAAATTGCTGACGCCCAGGAAAAAAGCTAATAGGATGGCCAAATGCAAGGCAAAAACAAGAGGATTCTTGTCCTTCAGATAGTTTTTGAGGAACAGGCTGGAGGATATACTCAGACTAATTTGCAGATATCTGCAGCTAATAAAGGTGGGGGAATATCAGAGCAGGTGGAGTCGCAAGGGAATTCCAGTAGCTCAGGGAGCTACTAGGATCAGATCCTAGAGCAAACAGGGAAGAAGGTATAATTTCCTAGTATTTCCATTCCCTAAGAAGTCTCCAACAAGGCGAGTTTTTCAGGCAGAATGAGCCAGTTTAATTTATACTGTTTGAATTCAGCATAATTCAATGCAAGGAAGAATCAAATATACTCTTACAATGCCATTCAATCAGTAGTTTTACTGAAGAATGCCTGCACACAAGGGTATCTGCTGAACTGGAACAAATGTGTTTTTTCTAAACAATTTTTATAAACATTTCTTTTTTTTTTTTTTTAAGATACTAAAAATCCACTCTGGCTTTTCTGGTCTTATTATGGAAAAATAGTGGAGTATTTCTACAAGCAAGTAAAATGAGCAGTGAGCTTTTGATAACAACAAGAGAGACATTGACCTGAAATAGTCACTGTAAAATCTGTGACTGAAAGATTCTGCTGCAGTATCAGGACCTGCCAGAAAAGGTAAATTTTCAGTGGAAAACAGGTGAATTTGCAAACTGGGTCAGTTAACCGCAATTAGCCTCTTGGGTTGGAACAGTAAGGAGAGCATAGCAAGCTGTAGTTCTGAGCTCAGAGGAAAGATTACAGGGAGCTGGGGGTAGAACTCAAGATCAAGAAGGGTTCATGAAAGTTCACACTTAATAGATTTGGTTTTTGTGCTATTTTAACTATGCTAGCTAAGGCACATTAGGAAAGCCTGCCAAGAAATCTCTTCCACCCCCAGTGAAAACATGTAGGAATGTGTGACCTCTCAGGCTCACAGGACACTGGATAATAGCCACTTCACCATGTCTCCCATGACAAAGTCTCCCCAAAAGCTCTACCTTTGGCAGATGTGTGATGAAGTGCTGTGATTCCACATCTACACTGGCAGCCTGCAGGGCTCCTGTTCCTGTTGGGTGCTCTGGGTGCAGCTGTGCAGGTGTTACACTAGAGCTGCCTTGCCTGATCACAGGAGCATGTCCTTGCGCTCTGCCTTGCTCCCAGGTGCCTCTGTCAATCCAGGCCGTTGTAATTTCTAAGATAATGGTTTTGATCACTTGTCCTTACAGCAACTTACAGTTTCTGTATACTCTAAGTGCATGATTGCTTCCTTTGATTTCTTCTCTAATATGTTAATATCACATACTTCAAAGGCAAGCTCTCTGTACAAGGATGCTGTAATGCTGCATTTTGGGATTGCATAATATTGGTATGAACTCTGGAAATTTCTCCTTCAGTGACACATTTCTAGCTGGCAGTTAGCCTAGTTCTCAAAACATAGTAACCCTTATTTACTGTAATTTCAGTTATTTTTGTCATTCTAGACCACTTCAAATTCTCTTCTAGTAAATTCTGAAATCCAGTAGTATTTTATTTTAATCCAAGCAATTTAAAGGTATTAGGAAGCCAGGATTCCCACACCATCATGACACAGACTGTCCAAGTCACTAAATTTATTCCTACCATCAACACCAGTTTGGTACTTTGCTCTGGAGAAGTCTGCTTTTGACCGTAGTACATCCCATGGAGCAGAACTCAATCTGAAATCCCACTTCAGACACAAACTTTAGACCACAACAGAAGAGCAAATGCTACAACTACGATAAGCAATCGGAAAATCAAAGAGAGATGAAAGGTACAGATGTTGTCCTGGACTTTTGAAGTGGCAAGGATTCCTTTAAATTTACACATTCCCACTGGTACATATCTCATTCCATTCTACACCAGGCAGTAAAAGTACTCTAGTGGTTCCTACAGCAAAAACATATAGGGAAATTGCTCTTTCAGCTACTGCAGAAAAAGAAACTGGGATATAATTTTGAGACAGGCAATTTTCTTGGAAATAGATCAGTCAGTGATCAATGCATCAGCAGATGTGAACAAGCAAATTATTTCTGTAATGAATGGAAATATAGTTCCAGGTACTGACATTTACTGGGACTTTTGCTGTTTATGGTATAGTGTGGGCTGAGACTCTGAGCAAAGCAGCTTTCCATGTGGGTTTTCCTACATAATCTTGGTAAAATTTCTTTGGACAGGTTAATCTCCCACACCATTAACCCTCCGGGGATTTAGTTTACACTAAACCTTGTTAAAAAGGGTCAACCAAGCAATCTCAGGAGAGGTGTCCCACAGATAGGATGAACTGCCTGTCAAACATATCTCTTTTTGTTTACTGTAGAAAGAGCGCCAGCAGACTTTCAAGCCTCAGGCAGCTCTTACTGAAATACAGCTGAAAAGGAGACAAATTCCAGCCCTAACACCTCTGTGTCAGCCACCCCCAGAAGGATGAGAGTAATGCTTCCTTTGTGCACAGATACACGGACAATGCACATACAATACTCGTTGTGAAGCATATTTTTGGTAGAAGAGTGTACAATTTTAGCTCATGATTTAATCAGGATTGATAGCTCAGGAGTGCACACACACACACAACATATTATGGGTAAAATAAAGTGTCAAAGCTATGTAATGCTTTGTATAACTATACCTTCCTTCAAAGGTTTGCCTGTTTTGTTTTGATTTGCTGCTACTTCGTTTGGAACAATTTCTTCTTAGAGCAAGTCGAGGGAAAATAAGTGATTAGTAGCTGACCAAGTAAAGATTATATGTTGCTGGTTTTTAGATGTTGTTTTCTGTGGAGTTTTATACATGTAAACTATTTATTGAAATCCATAAGTAATATCTATTAGTATATTTACCTATATATACCTATTAGTATATGCATTATTTTTCAGGATCAGTGCCTTAGCTGTATAATCTGCTATCAATTGAAATATTAAAATAATCTCTTGTGTCTCCAACAGTATTAGGAGTTAGAGACTGCGCAGCTTTTATTTGAATAATCCTGTTCTAAATGATTAACTGCATTTTTTTCCAAAAAGAAAATACAAATATCTGAGCACTCCAGATTATTGAAATGTATCTAACTCAAGATGAGCCCTTGAGTTCAATGCTTGGTTTTTTTTCCAGCATCTCTTCATAGCTTGATGACATGTCTCTGTTCATCTATTATTCATAGAAGTTCTTGCCCCATGTCTACCTGAACTGTTGTTTGTAACTGAAGTACTAGGAATAGATAATTGTCTCTGTCCCAGCTGTCAGACTCATGTGCTTCAGATACAAAGGAAATTCTGACCTAAAGAAAGCTTTTCTCAGATTGCTCATAGGTGATTGATTTGACATTTGGAAACCACTACTTTGCTATGCTTTGTATTAGAACAGCTAAAACTTGAGAATCTGAATTTTGATGGTGTGGCAGGTTGCTGTAGTAGAAAATGAACTTGCCTTGTTTTATATTTCATTTTTTTGTAAAAAAGACATCTAGATTCTTAGAATAGTTAAAATGAGCAAAACAATTTCTAATCAGTAGAAGTCCAGGTAGGCATGACAGCCCAATGGCTCAAACAGCAATGTCTCAAACATGGCTTTGGATATAAAAAACTCCAGGAACTTTTTACCCATAGAAGGAAACACAGCTCATCAGAGTATTTAAGTTTTTCCCAACTTTTTTGGACACAGACACCTCCTCTGCCAAGTTGGGAGTTTTCAGTGAAAATCTCATTTTTTGACAACATGATTGAAGGGGTTTGGCCCTGAACTGTATTCTGAGGTGTTTTATATGTACATAAGGGCTTCAGGTAAGACACTAAATAAAATGCAGAGTGATGTGGCCATGTCCATAAGCTCACTGGCTTTTTACCCTTAAGGCTTTTGTTTTCTTTGATTTTCTGGGCACAGTTTAAATGGTTAACTCAGAATTAGATGACCATCTCACTGATAATGTCTCAGACAAGCTGTGGAGATGAAAATGTAATGTCTGCTTTGAAATGGATTTTTTTTTTCAAAAGATGTATGAAGTCATACAAATAATAGCTACAAGTTTTATTTTTACCCTCTTTTTGGAGCACATAAAAAAATAAATCTCTTGCCAATCCTGAAAATAAAAAGAAGAATGGGTATAATGTACAGATTCAGGTTTTCAAAATCATGTCAGATAAAGTTACATGGGCAGTAATGATGACACCTAATATCTGCATTCCATTTATTTCTCTGTGGAAATTGTTATATCTTCCTATCTTCCTAATAGACTGGAATTCCTTATGTCCTCCTCCTTTAAGGCAGTTAGTGCCTTCATAGGGTCTAAACCCTGATTTCAGTGGTAGCATATC
The DNA here is from genome assembly GCF_021018805.1 of Prinia subflava. NCBI lineage: Eukaryota > Metazoa > Chordata > Aves > Passeriformes > Cisticolidae > Prinia > Prinia subflava. The sequence goes on along the minus strand of NC_086250.1, from coordinate 38,432,528 downwards.
TGTGCAAAGAGGACCCAGATATTGAAGAGTAAATAAATAAATAAACAAATAATAGTGCTAATAACGCACTACTAAAGTAATTTAACAGAGCTAGTCGGATGGGGCCCTGAGCAATCTGGTCTAGTGGAAGGTGCAACAGTCCAGGACAGAGGGGTTGGAACTAGGTGATCTTTAAAGTCTTTTTCAAGCCAGGCTATTCTAGGATTGTATGAGAATTGCCTTGTAGCAGTGATGCCGTCTTAGCCTGTACATTTTCTGCCTCATGCTTGAGAACCTGATCCAGAAAACCCCCAAGGATGTAAGTGCCTAATATATATCGAAATAATACAGGTTAGAAAATTGATAACCAACCTCAGGGGTGACCTCCATTATTCCGAACTGGGATAAACTCTGATGCAAAATGTTGATATTAAGGGAATGCAGCACTTCTTCAGATGGGAGCGCCTCAGAAATTCCTGGCTTCCTGTTCAGTGGGGACACAAACAATTCCACACAGTTCTTCTTCCCCTAGGGAAAAAAAAAACAACAAAATCATAGGAGGGGCCTGACATTAGATAATCTCTGCTGTCTGTAGATGGCAACTATAATTCCAAAGACAAAAGCATGGGATATAAAGGATGCAACCTGCTCTGTGAGGACATCATACCTTTTGCCCATCTCTGTAAATCCCAGCAGACTGTGGAAGAAAATGCAAATCCTAAACATGGGCATGTGTGCTTTGTCTCAATCAATATTGACAAGGTAGACTTCTCCTGAGTCCAGTATCATTAAACAATCAGTATAACATAGTGATAGGAGGAGCCATGGGATGGGGTCAATGGCAATATACCAGCAGGGATTTCAGCAGATAGTCATCTGAGCTGAGCTGAAATAGGAATGCTTAGAATAACATTGTGATATTTGGACCTTACTTTCTAGCCCCTTGTTAACACATTGCAGACACAATAAAGTCCTTTTAGGTGACTGCAGTGCAACTTAATATGATCCAACAAAATTTAGGACCAGGGAAGATTTGTTAACACTTAATGGGTAATCTGAGAATATTTGCTCCTCTAGCTATTAATTCTTGCCCTGATGTCTTTGATGCAGTCCTGGTAGCCTACGAGGTTCTGTATTAGAAATGTCAGTGATGCCCACTGCATTTCAAGGTAGCAAAAGGAAAGAGAGTTTCTGTGTTCTTATTGACTTGAACAGCACATGAGACAGCTCTGGTGTTCAAACAGGTTGTAGAAACCCTGGCTCCCCAGGGCTATGGCCAGTGTAGCTGACACTGTGGAGTAGCGTCCAGATCTGTGGGATTCTGCACACATAAGGTAGGCATGGAGCTGCTACTTGCATTGCTGCCTGGGCAGGCAAAAACCTCACCAGTCTGGTCATTTGCTATTCATCACTACGGGATGGGAGAGATCAGTTCAAACTGGGATAATCCTGATTTTCCCAGCCTCCTTCCCATCACCTTGAATGTGCATCATTATATCTACCGAAGTGAAGAAAAAGACATCTTTTGCTATTCTCAAAATACCTTTACATAAAATACGCTTTGCATAAAATAAATACTCCTTGCATTGAAAATAGAGCTGACAGAAAGGAACTCTTTCAAACATGTTTGCCCTAGATCTGTCCTCTGTGCTCTCAAATGTGCTGCTGGTCCATCTGCTCAATAAGAATGGTAAGGACAGTGACTACCAGTGGGAGCTGAAGAAACTGATCTGAGGCTGTGGTTGTGCTCAGTCTCTGACATGGGAAGGGGACTGCTGCTGCGAGCAGGTCACAAGCACCCGGAAAGGCTTGGTGGGTATGCAGCATTCCCAGTGTTTTGTGCCTCCTCTGTGAGTTTCTCTATCACATTAAAGGACCCTTATGGGATGAGGATGTACTGGAAAGATTAGGGAGACCCTGGAAATACCGAGTTAATACTTCCTGGCACACTGGCTGGTGTTACATGTAAGAGGTTAGCAGGCTGGCTGCTCCCCCTGTGCCCATCCACATCCTGGCTTCCAGACTCCTGATCACTTGTCAGAGCTGCTCACTTGGGAGTGAGTCACCTCACATCACTTCAGTTGTCTGCCCCTGAAAGCCAGTGGAGAGGGACTGGCATCTCTAGAGAATTATTTAATCCATCCTAATATGATCAGGACGGATCTCACTGCCTCTTCTCCTGCAGTTACCATGCTCCCTACTGCTTTTACAGGGAGCCTAGATGAGTAATTTAGACAACACTGAAACAAGGCAAGATGAGTTTTGATGTGTTCTGCTTGCTTACCAGCACTCAGTGTGAGAGGAACTGTCTCACATTAGAAGGGCGAAAGTGGTAATAATGTCTTCTAAGATGTATTTGTCTTCCTTGTGAATTTTGACTCTGTGTGATTTTTAGAGCAAATAGGGGGAAAGTTTGCTTGCTTTCTTGTATTGCTGAAATAATGACTCATAGAAGAACTTTTATAGGTGTTGAAAAGACTAAGTAATTAATAGTACTTCCTATATTCTGGGATATATGCAGGCACAAAATGAAATTATTTCTTCCCTTAAATCATAAATGAGAGGAGAAAGCAAAAAGCAGTGGAGCCAGTAGGAAAATAAACAGCATATTTCTTCTGTTTATTTACATAATTTCTGAAGAGCATAGTAAGAAGCTACTAGGTGATTCAGTATATTGAAATACACATCTCAGACTCCAAAACATTTCTCATTTAATTGTGCTTTTCTCTGAGTATGTCTTTAAACCTTTTATTCTGGTCAATCCATGGGACAAATGAAATTTAGCATTGCTTGTCATGAATGAGTGAGATTCCTGAAGAACATGAAAAGGACTTCGGTGCATTCCTATTGATCTTTCTCACTGTGTTTTTTGTGAGATCTTTTCTCACAGAGACATTACTTGAAGGAGTTCTATAATCCTTTTTGATGTATACAATCCTATCAAGCTTTCAAGGCAGAAAATACTTTTATGCTGAACCTGTCAATTTTCTTCCCTAATAATCAACCTGCACGTAGAATAATAAAATCACCTTCTTCCCTCTGCAAAGTGAATTAAAGGCTAGCAACACACATATGATGTTGGGTTTTCTTGCTTCATGGTAAAATTGTTATAAAAAGACAACAGTATTAAGTATGCATACAAAAAAAAACCCATACAATGACAGTTGATTTTAAAAAGTATTTTTTGCTAGAAGCAAATTTATCGCCATCTTTTTCAATAGGAACTGTAGTCTACAAGATCATTTTTGAGGACAGATAATTATAGCAGAACAACAAAGCATGAATATTAATATGATAGATGACATTTAATTTACTAATGGAAAGTCAGAGGATTAATTGTGAAGATGCCTTTGAAAGGATGAATCACATGTATTTTTAAGCAATATTCAACCTTTGAGAAACAAAACATTGATAAGGTGTGAACGTGAAAAAGAACTGCACTGGAATGAAAACTAAGGGATAAGCCATTTGTTTATGAATAGGACAAAAAAGAGATTTATCTAGCTTAGCCGAGAATAGTGTCTTTTCAAAGGAAAATTTAAACAATTTTTTAATGGGGATCTATTTTTCTGTAGTGCAGTTGAAGAAATGGAATAATAAGTATTTTTCTGTCCTATTTAATTGCACTCTTCCATAGCGACAGGAAGATAAATTTAAGAGAATTTAAATAAACAGGTATGCTTTAATACACATCGTCTTTGGTACTTACAATGAGTCTGTTGATATGAACTTGCTGAGGTAACAGTCCCAGTGCTGCTGCCACTCCTTGGCGAAATATCCGAAGCAATGTGTTATTCAGCTTGTTTACATCCATTTGCAGTGTCTGAAAAACAAAATCATTTCAAATTAAATCCTTGCCCAAGACATTTAGTTCTCAAGATGATTGATCTCTGTGGCATTTCACTAATTGTTGCTGGGTTTTTTTCCTGTAACAATAATCTGTGTAATCTATGTGCATCACAATACATAATACATCCAAAAGTACATCTAAGTACTTTAAATGGTATTCATTAGCAAAGTACCACCTTTGCCCAAGTATACTCAGAATGGGTTCCAGATGGTTTTGGCTTAATTCCTTAGACAAGTGTTAAAGATAACATAACAATTATCTTAGAAATCACAGGCAAGCATTAAACATCAATACATCCTTAAAGAATGAGATGTTGAGTTTGCACAATGAAAATTCTTTTGGAATATTGTCTTAGCATATCTCCCTGAAGGTGAAAAATGAGTCAGACATAGTGAAATCATATAATTTTAAATTTGATTAGCAGTTTCTGAGATCAGAAATGAAACATTCTGGATACCTTCCCCATGCCTGAGTTTCCTAAAGCTTCCTCATGCAAGTCACAGGATGAGACAAACTATAGCACTGAGGCATTTTCTTTCTCTGTGTTTGAATTATAGTGAAATTTAGAAGTTTCCTCAAGGTCAGATCCTTTTAGTGAAGTCAGTGGAATTTTACCCACGAAATAATTTAGGCTCAAATCTTCTGTGTCCAAGAAGACCCAGATATTGGGTTTTCACATCATGCCTGGTAGGCAGTACTTCCTGGTGGTACTTTGGGGTCTGCTTCTTTGCTTTCATATCCCTGTTGCAGAAAATATGTAGTAAATGAGAAGAAAGATGGCTATGTCAGAAAGCCACAGGATTCCAATGCTTCTGGCAACTTCTGATTTAGGAAGTTACTAAGTTCTGCCTGAGCCAGTTGACTTGAGATAAAAAAGATTTTTATTTTAAATTTCCTATATAGAGCCATGGGCCAGCTTGCTGCTCTGAGGAACCAAGCAGGTAGTCTTCCTTCCTGATCAGAGCTGCATAAAGAGAATTAAATATCTGTGGGTCAGGTATCACACTGGGAATACGGTTATGGTTCAGAAACAAAGGAAACATTTATCTCAAAGCAAAACAACATCACACATTCTGAGTGTTGTTCTTCATCAGTATTTATAACCTATAATGTAAAACATAAAATATTTGCTTTCCTTTTCCACTATTGATCTGATTTTTCTGTCAGTACTGAGTGTTTTTCTTTCTTTTCATCCCTTTTTCTTTTTTGTTACACTACTGGGATTACTGGGTCTTGATGCATGAGGTCTGCTCTTACCACACAACTGAGCTTTAATTCAACTGAAGTATTATAAGAGTCTTCCACTTAAAATACCCTTTCTACCCTGGCATTTTCAAAGTGCAAAATCTTCTCTTTGTTTCTTCTTGAATTAGACATCCTCAGTGGTTACAAAAACGCTCCAACTTTGTCACTGAAATAGAGAGATGTCTTGAGAGAGGACACGTGGAGGTCTAATAGATGTGACCACTTTTTCTTCTGTACCCCAGATTGACCCACAGAACACCCGACAAGAATTGGTTTGGAGCTTTGAAGCTGTCACTACACTGAGACACCCTGGTCTGAAGGTCTTGAGTAAATGAGAAAGAGAGTTGCTGCTGATATAGGAAGATTGTCGTGAGGGTCCCTAGAGATCCATTAGGATGGTATAGAGTATCCAAGGTGGTGACCCTGAGTTATGGGTCATGTTATTACTGAGAAAAATTAGCAGGCATAAAATCAAAATACATTCATTTAAACATACTTGAGCCAGGTATCACAATACATTAATAGAGATATTGGTTAATAGCATGTTAAGACCTCACTGATAACGAGGAAATGGAACAGCCAGAAAAATATCTAGCTTCAGAGGAAATAGAAGATCTTAAAAAGCCTGTAAGGAGGTAATAAATTCTCATAGATTTAGTATGCTGGGATTGTGGTTTATCATATTCAGGGACAGTAAAATGTAGTGAAACTGTTATCTTCAGGAGAGTCACATTTTTGCCTACCAGGTGAATTTGGTCCACTGTGTCCTTTAACAAATATTCATCCAAGGCTGCAGTGTGTGTGTCTCTGTATCAGCGACATTGTCCTTCGTGGTCCTGGACAAAGCCTGAAGACCCCGGCTCTCTGTCAGTCTGGCATCAGCCCGCTTAAAATCCTACCTGGCCTTGAACACAGAGATTACAGGACCCTTTTAGAAAACTTTCTAAGAGGATGAGAAGAAATTTGCCCTTAAGCCTTGTCTCAGGATGCATCTTCTGCAGCTATAAAGTTTTTTTGTGTTTGTTTGTTTGTTTTTGTTGGGTTTTTTTTTTGGTGACTTTTCATCCCAGAAAACCCAAGAAATATCTGAGGAAGAAGCATCTCACATTGATTATAAGAACCTTGCTTTGCTGTCCACTGAAGGGATCTGCTTCTCCCTTTCTGATGTTGGTGTGAGTCTTAGTTCCTTGGCAATTATAGCAAAAATTAAGTAAGAGTATTACATGTCACCTTTTTCTACTTCAGACAGCACAAGGGAGTGCATTTGACTCTTCCTGTCAAAAGAAAAGAAAGCAATCCAGAATCTGTCACTTTAGGAATGGAGTTTCTAACTCAGACAGTGAAAGGTAATTTACATAAATGCTTGATGGAATCCCAAGAGCACCTACTTTAGAGGGAGGAGAACATCACAAATGTGCTCTTTTTTGGGGTATTGTATCCATAAAAGCATAAAGCCCAAGTGAACTAGATTGGAGATGTATCAATTCATTATACTGTGGCCAACTCTGAGCACTTATGGTAAATGACAGGAGCAAGGCAAGATTTCAGTCTTTTCCCAAGTTCCTTCTGACAAGATCACAGCTAATTTATGTCTCTTCAGCATAGGCAATGGGTGTCCTCAATAACAACAACGCTCGCTATCAGACTGGTCTGGGATGAAGGCAACACTTCTGAAGATGACTGAAATTTAAGTCTGACCTGAGAGTCTGGTGTAAAATTGCCTTTCTGCAAATGCTTAAGTATAATGATTTTAGTTGAGAAAAGTTAGTCAGAGAAAAAAAACATAAAGAAAGAATTTAGATAAGGGAAAGGGGGAAAAAAAAGTCTCAAATGTTACTATCAGAACATTTTCAAAATACTATTGAAATTTAAATATTTTAATATTATTGTGCTATTCCAGTGGCATGCCTAGATCCTGTTTTGACTACAGTCCACAAAGGTAAAAGATTAGGATACGAAACTGCTAACTGATGAAATACAAATGCAATAATATCTGCCTTTAGACAAAAAATATAGTGTCATTATTAAGAGCATCACTCCTACAATGGAAACCTGACCAGCCATTTACAGATTATAATTACAAAAATAAAATCCTTGAGTTCTAATATCACCTGCAAAAAAAAAGTGAAATTAACCTCTGTAAAGTAATCCATCTAAAAAAATAAAACAAAGCGTTAACATAGGTATACAAATTATGTCTTACTGTATTCCTCTAGCTGCTCCTTTTGCTTTGGAAAAGAAAGGGCTGAAACATCCCAGTAAGACAGCACTAATCCTTTACCTTTGCTCATCTGCAGTGTTTATCATGGATTGCAACCACCTCCCCAAGGAGGTTATAATTTTGAATCAGCTGCCTCTGTTGGCAATAGCGACTTGTTGAGCCCGGAGGCGAACACCCTGGACAGCTCATTTTCCTGAGCAATTACTGACCTGGGTATTGCAACTGTGGCGACGGTTTCCAGGTTTCTCTGATCCAAGTAAAAACGGTAGTTTGAAGTGAACGAGTTTTCTGCTTGTAGTGGAAAACTTGGGAAGACAGAGCTCCAGAAAGGGAAACTCAGCACAGAAACATACCAAAGTTCTTTCACAACTGACATCCTATAGGGACTTTTTAATAAAGATCTTCATGTTAAAGGGACAAAAAAAGAATCCCTAACATGAAAGGGAATGTGTAACAAAGAGTCTGAAATAATATTTTTAGGGCATTACAATAAACCATAATTTGCCAGGTCAAGTTCTGTTTCCCAAGAAAAATTCAGAGAAGCATATCTTTCTTACATTTTCCTTATCATCAACTATATCCTTTATGCAATGAGCCTCAAATATATGATTCCATTTCTATGCATTGTTGCTCCCCTCGAAACTCCTACTGATCCTACCACCACATATGTTTTCTCAATACCCCCGCTAAACTGATTACGCAGAACAAAAATAATCAAGGATGAAGAAGATTAAAGGTGAAAGTATACATCTTAACAACACTTCTATGAAAAAAAATGAAAAATAAATCAACAAATTATAACTGCTAGGAATTTTACATGCTTAAGGGCCACAGGGTAGTGAGTTCTATTTTGTGCTAAAACAAAAATAAAGCTAAACACCCTTATTTAGTTAAGCCAAACAAGTGAGAAACCTTAGAAAACAGTTTTCTTAACTACCTGTGCTCCAGATATTTGTTTTTAAAAAATCAACAAAAATGCTATAAAATGGGAGGATTTTCTGCACTAAACCAAATACTGCAGTATGGCCAAGCTGTGGGTCCTTGTGTGCTCCTATCTGAGCACCCTGATACGCACTGCCTGCACAGTTAAGTGTCTAGAATTCATTAATGTCACAGTGCTTCATCCTGTCACCCTCATCAGCTGTACAATCAAAATAAGGATGTATTTATTAGGAGGGAAGTTGAAAGCATTGAAGATTTATTTGTAGAGTTTTGGTGCAGGACTACAACAAATATGATGAAAAAATTGTGAAAGTATCTGCATTTTCTTTCTTTTTCTCTCCCTAAACACAATAGATTTTCCTTCCTGTCACTGTTCAATATTTGAGATTGCAGCTGTACTGGGCATCAGGTGAACCCCTTTGGCTTTCTCAGGTGCCTGATACCCACCCACAGAAGATTTTGGCATTCTAAAATTGTGTGAGTCATGTGTCACAGAACGTTCAGTGTCTCACATAGTCCAGGAATCACATGGGAGGCAGTATATTCCTGCCAGAATTATGCAACTACAACAATGGATTTTGACAAGTGCCACTCCAAAGGGACTTTGCCCTAAGCCAAACTGGTGTCTGAGGTGGATTCACTCCTCTCCCGTGTATCCCTCCCACCACCATATGATTTTCTTCCAGAGGAAAGACCTGCCCTTTTACGAGGTCCACATTAAACTTTGAATTATGTCTGTAAACTAAGATAAAATTCTTGTGAGTATAAAATCAATGATTCTTAGTGATTAATTAAAGCAGCTTCACATTTCTGTGTATCAGCAATTGTCTGCAGTGACCTACTCAAACTTTCATACATAATATATTTGTGCTTAAACACAATATAATCAGAAATATCAGTCTTGGGACATTTAAGTACTTCCAGTGTCAGGGAGCAATTACTGAATAAAATGTAGTGAAAATCACCAGAAATAGCAGAAAAATGACAGGCATATATTTGAGTTTATAAAGACCAGTGAAAAGCAATGAGAAACGCTCTCAATCTGGAACATGCTTCTGTTCAAGTCATCCATTTTCTAATGAGGAGACACTGACACTGCAGAATATGCAAATCTGCCAAATAGCCCCAAATATTACATGTATAGCAAAAATATAAGTGCTTGTCTAATTAGTATTTGGGTGATGAGAAAATAGAGCTCTGAGATGGTTCTGTATAAATATTAGGAAAAAGTGATAGGAATAGGTTACTTTGATTCCTTCAGTCCTGATTAGTCCAGGGAAGTTTGGTATATTTGTATGTTGCTTTTCAAGATGTGACAATCTAGAATTGCACTCACATGTTTGCTAGGAAAAAAACCCAATCCACAACTGCTATGAAAAAATCTTTGTTTAAAGTAAGCATAATATTTCCTGGAATTATGCATTTCTCATATAGTATTAAATAGCCATTTTGGCTCTTGATCAATTTTTCATGAAAGCATATACATTTAAATATTTATCCATGTCATGAGCACTCTGAAATAAATAATAGAAAGAATTACATAACACTGATGAGAAATATAGGGTTAATCCAATTAGTCCACATAGCTGTATGGTTTCCCCTAAAAGTGATTTTCAAGTGAATGTTCATTAAAATATGAGAAAGTGAAAATTTATAAATCAAAGCAGTCTTTCCCACACTGTGATTAATCCACAGACTTTTACACCACAGGAAGTTGCAGAGGCCAAAGACTGAATATGAGGTAGGAATAGGGCTGAATGCTTATATGGATGTTGAAAGTCACTTACGTCCCTGGAAACTGTACAGAAGACTTACTACAAGCTTGTCGTACAGTTGACTATCATACTTCTAACTATCAGAAACTAAGACGAACCTTAGTGCAACAACAGAAGAATGTTCTCGGTCTGCTCTTGCAAGGTTTGAGTGCTGCCCATCATCCAGGGTTTCATTCAGGTCCTGTTTGCATGTATAGGTACCAGCTGAAGATGATCCTAGAGACTGCTGCAGCACAGAGGCTGAAGACACCATAGCAGCTGTTGAGGTGGTGCCAGGGCACTCCATTGGCATCTGCTGCTCAGACTGGCAAAACTGCCCTGGAGGTGGGTGCATGATATGACTAAACTGGTTTGCCTCAGCTGTGTGGCAGATTTACATCTCTTTTTCCAGTGAGAAGAACTAATTTCTAAAATGAGATCAGTTGATTTGGGGCTGATTTGATCAATTCTGTAGGAAGCATCAAAACAAGAGTGGGAAACATTCCATCTGTGAGGTCTGGCTCTTGGCCACAATTCCCTCACTAGGCTTACTTGCACTTGGGCAGTGAGTCAGTCAGCTATAGGAAGACTTTATGACCTTCACTGATGATTGAAGGGTATGAGAATGAAATTCAGCCTACTAAGGATAAGGTTTGTTAACACCTGTCTCCAAGATGTGCACTTTGATTTCTATCAGTTCTATGTCTTGCATTAACCTCTGGGCTTGCAGTCTCTAAGAAAAGATAAGAGCCAGCTCTTTCAGTGTGGTTCCACAAGGTAATGCAGATTTACTGATCACATCTAATGAGAAGACACAGAATAGTCTTCTTCATTCCAAAGGAAATCTCAGAAGGTATATTATTTCAATCTCCTGGCTTCTGAGTTGTGTGGGTCATTCCTGAAGCACAATGTGAGGTAGTTAGTGGGGCGACAGTCTGCAACCATGTGTTACACTGTCCTCACAGTACTCAGTTCCCTTTACCACTTTCCTGCGGTGTCACTAAAGCATCAATCATTAATCATGTATTTGGAAGTCAGAAAGGATGAACAGGTTCCAAACACTGAACGTACTGCAGACTTGGAGAAACTACCATCCCACAGCCCCACAACTCAGTCAGGGAGTAACCTTATTTAGAGCCCAGTAAAGTTAACAGGACCTTTCCTGAGTAAAAGCATTGCAGAACCCCATATCCTAAATGCCCATGGGATGCATGCTTGTCATTGTTGAGGGGCTGTAGGAGAGGAGAAGGAAAAGTTATCTACTGTCCATGGGACACAAGTTTGATACAGCCTCACCATTAACTAGTACCAATACCAGCAGGTCTCTGTACTGTGGGAGCCCTTTGGAAAGGGGAAAGGAGAGGAGCAGGAGGCTGCTGTAGTTCTCTTGTTCTTCATGGCTATCTTCATGAATTTGACAACTATTTTTAAAAATATTAAACCGGGAGCACTTTCATTTACTGCCAATTGATTACCAGTATGGATGAGAGGCTGAAATGCTGCTATGCCTCTGGCCTTAGGAAGTCTGCCTCAGTTATAGTGCTTCAGTTCTATGCCTATAAATAGGAATAATAGAATTTGACTCCACAGGATTTTTTATATTTTAGTAAGATTGGGGTCAACTTTTTATATATGTAGAATACAGCTTCTTTCACAGATAATTTTAATGTTGCCCCCGAAAGTTACTTCCTGTCTTTTTTTTAAATTAGGAGCTACATTTCTTCAGGGACTGGGATTTTCTTAATCACATTTCAGTTTTCTCAAAACAACAGTTGAAGTTTATCTCAAAGCTCTGATAGTTTTCTAGGCTTTGCCGGTATCCATCCACCTCTCCCTGCCCTCCTCCCTTATGGCAGACAGTTGCAAAGGACAAGATGATGGAAAAGCACAAGACAATGCAGAGATTTGGAAACACAAAGAGAGCTGGGAAAACCCAGCTGAACACTATTTTCAACCTTTTTGTTCTTTGAGGGGCATGTATAATGAGCTCCATAAAATTGTCTTATCTGTCTTTATTCAATATTGGCAAAAAATTCATTCCCTGCATTGCAAGAGAAATTCATGGTGCTATTATGTCCAGTACAACTTTTATGCACAGCATGATTGTACCAGTCATATCCTATTTCATCATCCCAAAGCCAGCTGTAATCCTCAGAGCAAACAGATCCTTTTGAGCCTCTTCATCACAGCACTTTAGAATATGTTTGGTTTTTTCTGTCCAATTATTAAACTTCTAGGTAAAGCCAGTGTAAAATTTTAAATGCCAGAAACCCATTATTGTTTCTTCTGCTCTTTTTGTAAAACCCTCATTTCAGCTATTAATTCTGTCCAATTATTAAATCTCTAGGTAGAGCCAGTGTAAAGTTCTAAATGCCAGAAAGCCAGTATGGTTTCTTCTTGCTCATTTTGTAAAACCATCATTTCAGCTATTTTTTTTTAATTATTTTTGTTTACCAAAGTTTGAATTCCCATTACAACTTTGTATAATGGTCCTTAATACAAAAGACAATTAAAATGCCTTCTAGAAAAAAATGGCAGACATAAAACCCTTATAATCTTATAATCATAGTTCTCTGCAGCTCCTGAGAACACGAAGAAAATTTGAAAAGCGTCTGGAGAAAGAAAGAAAAAGAGTCTTAAAATACCTTCGACTCAACTGGAGTTGAGGTATTTACATAAATGGCTGTTCTTGTGAGATTCCTCAATAAGGCTTACATCCCAGGGCAGTCTGGATTAATGGTCCAACACAGCCAAGACTTTGAAAGTAAGAAGTGATTCTTAGCCTTCAAGTCTTGAGAGATCAGAATCCCATTTTCAAGAAACAAATGTCCAATAACAAGGGCTGTTTAGCATGATACAATTAAACAGTACATTTTGATGCTTATTTGCTTTTAGGCCAAAGAAATCTGTTTATTGTCACTATCATCACCATAATCACAAATTATTGAAATAAAACTTGTATTATTGATTTTACCCTTCCTACTTTAGCACTCCAAATCAATATGAACCAAGGATAGACAATACAAGACAACTTTGTAATTCCGGACTTATGTTACTTTTACATTTTGCACTTTAAAGAAAGTTAAGCAAAATGAAGCAAAACCCTTGGGGGCCTGCAATCTTTTTCATAGATAAAACATGAATTAGTTTGGGTTTTATTCTGTCATGGAATCACATGACTGATGGAATCGTAAGACCGAACATGCCACTTTGTCCCAAGTTTTAGCAAAACTATCACTGTAAGTTCAGAAACAAGAAAGCAGATGAAAAGACAAATCTCATGATTTTGGCAACTGTCTCAGGAACCCTGACCTCCTGAAGATGCTAATACTGAATGTCTTTCAGAAGCTTTTAGGTAATAATTCCTTTTTCCATGATCAACTGAGCAGACTGGATTTTCCTCCTCTGTCTAGTACTAAAGAGAAGAGGCACAGGTGAAGGGAGAACACTAACACCAAATCCTCAAAGATTTAGGGAGAGTTTTACCTCAAGAATTCCTATTAATGTTAATAACAATATTATATTTTTGACAAGCAGGTTTCTGGCTTTGATAATACTATCCATACACTGTGACCGAAAAGTCCTAATACAGATTTCTGACTCAACCATCAGAGAAAAAGTTTTCTAAAATGGCTTTCAGGCTGATTTGGAGGACTTTTTTTTAGAGGGGACTCCACTTGTGAGGTCAAAATGAAGAAATGAAGTTAAATATGAAGCTGTGCTGCCGTGTACTATTGGATGTCATGAGTCTAAAATGACAGGGAGACAGGGCCTAATTCATGGATCTTTAATCTCTATCCTTTATATTCATATCAGAAGACCATTCTGTGTTCATTTTTTTTTAAACAGGCAACACATCTGTCAAAGCCAAACTCAGATGTTTAGAATGAGAAAAATACTATTTTTTTCCCTTTTATTCCTAGAATTGATCACCCCTAAAAGAGAATATTTAAAAGTATTAGCATGTAGTTCTCTCATGCTCACACATACACAAAGGCAAAACAATTTGCAATTCTTTCAGTGAGAAACAGCAGTTACAGATTTGGAGGTTTTCTTTCCCCTTCCCTTCCCTTCCCTTCCCTTCCCTTCCCTTCCCTTCCCTTCCCTTCCCTTCCCTTCCCTTCCCTTCCCTTCCCTTCCCTTCCCTTCCCTTCCCTTCCCTTCCCTTCCCTTCCCTTCCCTTCCCTTCCCTTCCCTTCCCTTCCCTTCCCTTCCCTTCCCTTCCCTTCCCTTCCCTTCCCTTCCCTTCCCTTCCCTTCCCTTCCCTTCTTTTTTTTTTCTCTTTCTTTTCTCTTTCTTTCTGATATTCTTTAAACAACAACAATCTCCTGGATTCCTCCAAGTGACCACAACCAGTGTCATTTGTGTTTGAGAGGTTCTGTTCCTCTCTATGAATGCCACAAGTGTACCTTTACACACACTTCCTGACTCTTTCCTACACTCTGGAAACCCAGGAGAGTCCCAGCAGTTCGGTGGCATCTGTTCTGTGCGGGCAGGAAGACATGCCTGTGAAGAAACACTCAGCTTCTCAGATATTGAGTGTATGGCTCCAATCCAGAGGAATGTCAGTTTTGTCACGTCAAAACAAAAGTTCTGCAAATGATGGTAAGAGGACCTCTATACTTCATTAAAAACCCAACAAACAGGACATCTATCCAAGAAAAGAGACAACAATAGCATCTATGCTTGGTAATAAAAGGCTGTATGGCTTCTATCTCAGTTGGTATAAAGATAAAATTTATGGCCTAACCTACCCGTGGAGTTGTGTTACTTCAACAAGTCTGGAAGTTAACTGGAAAAACAAAATGAGAAACAAAAAGCTACAAAGCCTCATGAAAAGCCAAAAGAATTACTTAAATTTGTATATTCATGTTACACTTTTCTTCACGGTAGCATGCAGAGAAAGATAGGAATTTCATTGGAGACTATAGTTATTGGTATGTATTTTTTTTATACATAATGTCTAACTGATCTTTAGTTTGTTTTGTAAAAATATCTCAATGATCTATCCTTTAAAGGTGTTGTTCCCCTTTGCTATGATAAGTCAGAAATCTATTTTGCAAATAGTCCTAATCAGCAATGGTTTCTGGGAAGAAAATCCACTGACATTATCCCACTGAAACTCATGACCCCCAGAGAGAGACACTGGCTGTACACAGCAGAACATAGATGTGCCAGGCCTGCACAGACACTGGTCAGCACACAGGAGCAAACTCATTGGATCCAATCTATGTTGGATTAAACATGCACTGTATTTTCAAAGATGTAGATGTGAATTTACTGGAGAGCCTTAAAGAGCTTTATTTCCTGCACTATCCTCACTTCCCACTTCCCTGCTGTGTTTTATCGTCTCTTCACACCATGCTGGCAAATCATGTATTTTGGACCACTTTCATGTGCCATCTTTTACTCCTCCAAAAGACAGAGATATCACAGCGTTGTGCAGCAGTCTAAATGTATATATTATATCCATTCATCCCCTCTCTTGTCAGCCCTGTGCAGCAGAGCTCTTATCATACAACTCAATATGAGGGTGCAGTCCCACTTCACCACCCAAGGGGATGACAAGACAGAGTACCAGAGGTGTACATACAGCAACAGGCTCAGCCCCATCTCTATCACAATTTTACTATCATGGCTTTGCATACAGCAAATTGTCCTATATCCAGAAATCATCATTACACTACAAAGCAGCAGAATATCATGTTACCTCAATGAAAAATGTGGTAGGTTACTGCAAATGGGGTACCTGATTGCCTACATCATTAGGGTTGGCAGGGCTCATCCTCAGCCTGCCAACTAGTCCCTCTTTAGCCTTTGAGTTAGAACTAAAACAAATAAACCTGAATAACCGGCCTCATCATTATATTGTGTCTGTAGCAGTGGAGTAATGTTCATTTCACGACCCAAAACAATGTTGAACAAAAATAATGGACCATCAAAGGAATAACTCCATGCTGGGATGAACAAAGAAACAAAAGATTAACTAAATGGCTATTCCAGCTTCTCATTTCTACAACTTTTTTCCCCATTAAATATAAAATTCCCAGAAAAACTTGCAGAAATTTCCTGAAGAAATGTGTGAAGGGGAAAGAGTAGGACCTTTGTTCAGCTAGAGCTCACTTAGCTCCATGAAGACTGATGCAACTCCTGCTGAATTCCTTGGAATGTATTTCTTCAGAGGTATTTTGGACAGCTGCTACACTGACCTAATCAGCAACATGAGTTTCTAGTAGACAGAGTTGTTGTTATTTGTAGAATCATCTCTTGGTCACCCATATGGTGATTTTATTTCTTCCTTTACTACTGCATACATAATATTTCTTGGGTTGACTCTTTTTTATCAGGCAGGTACAACATGGTCCAGGATGCTGATGTCTCATCTGTTAAAGGCAAAGCTGCTTCTATTCTTCCTAAACAATTTCCACAACACCATGAAGGTTTATATCATGCTGGGTGACAGAGAGAGCAAGAATGCAAGGAGAAGGAAAACTTTAGCAAAACCCAGTAATTCTCAGTTTACATTTGTTGTTCTTTTCATGTGGACACGTAATTATTTTCATGGTTCTTCTAACAGGAGACTACGAATATTCATTAGGTCTGAATAACCAAAAGTACACCAAAGCCAAGTGCTGCTCATCTTAGAAACATGAAAAAGTATGTAATGTCAATGCTGTGAGTAAAAAGATTTGGACACTCAACACAGAATTCTGGCCAACATCCCTAGCTGCCTAGGCTGGGTACGGGTATAAAGTCTCTAAAGATCTTACCACATCTTGATTTCTAAATAGAGTAATTTATTTATACAAAAGCACATATCTGAAGGCAGAGAGTTCTAAGAGCGGCCTTATTCTACAACCAGTTACAAACCTAGGCAAAGAAAGTCTGAACAAGACAATAACTAAAGCATAGAAATCTTAACACATACAACTCAAATGAGACAGCGAACAAAGCATAAGATTCCTAACAAACAGAGCTCTAATAGAACTATAGACAGAACATATAATTCATAGCCTCAGGGTAAAGCAACCTCTTATTACTGTCTGCATTTTCAATCGCTGGGATCACACTAACAGAGAGGAATCGATCACAAGTTTCAGACAGGGATCTCAGCCACAGGGATCGTAGTAACAAAAGGGACCCCGAAATTCCAAACCCACACAGAGCCCTCGGCCACAGGGACGCGGACGCAACGGGAAATCCCGAACCGCACAGAGCTCCCGTCCGGGGGATCGCAAGGGCAGTGGGGGCCCGAGCCGCGCAGGGTTCCCGTCCGCGGGATCGCGAGGGCAAATGAAGGGTCCGAGCCGCGCAGGGTTCCCGTCCGCGGGATCGCGAGGGCAGTGGGGCCCCGGGGTCCCTCCCCACACAGAGTCCCCGACTGTCCCAACCAGTGCACCGGTAGCAAGTGCTGCAGGGGAAAAGGGGGGACCCCGGGGCCCAGGTCCCTTAGTGCGGGGACCGCGATGTATAATACCTTAAAATCCCATCTCGGCTCTCTGTCAAGGATCGTTCCTCAGGTTGCAAAGAATGGAGGTTGGATCGATGGATCGAATTGATCAATCAATCGATGCCTCCACCTCCAACCCTGAGGCTTTTTATCCCTAATTGCAAAATGCATATTCATATTTTTTATCTACACACTAACCAATCTAGGTACAATTCTAAAGTTCATAAAACTACGAAAATCAGCGTCAAAACCTACGCACAAAGCATATCTATTAACGTAAAACTCTATCTTACTAGCATAAGGTTCTACCTTGTTGTACATAAAACTCATACTAAAAATTATAAACAGTACTCTACTCTATTTTTGTTATGTCTGTACTCTATCACTAGGCCTGAAGCTGTGTCCTTCTACACTGAACTAGGACTTAGGGCATGTAAAGCTTAAAGCTAAGGGTTAGATTTCTACTTTATGCATTTAAAGCTTTTATATATTCTAATTTTTCTAAAGGCTTTAATTCTATCTCTGTACTTTTCACTCTCTGTGGAGGATCCATGGAAACATGGACTCCGACACCTAGCTATCTCTTTTTCTGGGTTTTTAGAGATATTCTTTATATTTTATGTCCAAAAATCTTAGTGTTCTAACCCTAACAAAGGTTAAAAATTTTAAGACACACATAGATTTTAAAGTACAGAAACAGTAGACTTCCTATATATCATTTACAAAGACCACTAAATCTAAGTTCTTTTTACCTCCTGAGTTCATCGAGTAATCAAATTATAGAATGGCTTGAGTTGGAAGGGATTAGAGAATCAATTAACACAGAATAATCAACCCCCCTGCCACAGGCAGAGATACTTTCCCCCAGGTTGCTCAGACCCTCATCCAAACTCTCCTTGAACATTTCCAAGGAGGAGGCATCCTCAATTTCTCTGGGCAACCTGTTCCTGTGCCTCACAGAGAAGAATTTTTTCTTTGATATCTAATTTAAAGCTACTCTCTTTCAGCTTGAAGCCATTCCCCATTATTCTGTCACTACATGGCCTTTTAAAAAGTTTCTCTCCATCTTTTTTGTGGGCTCCCTTCAGGTACTGGAAGGTCACCCTGAAACCTTCTCTTTTTCAGGCTGAACAATCCCAATTCTCTCAGACTTCCCTCACAGGAGAGGTGCTCCATCCCTCTAATCAATTTGGTGGCTCTCTGCTAGACTCCCTCCAACAGACTGGTGTCCTTCCTGTGCTGGGGACCCCAAAGCTGTTATTTTGTATTTAACCATGTGTGTTCTTTTCTGTCTGCAGCATGAATTGTATAAAGATTCTGTTTTATTAAGAACTACTTTTACAGTAAATTGACATAGTAATATATAGCTAATATACAAAACATAAGACAAGCATTTAAATTATTTGCATGACCTGAATGAGATGGGAACTTCACCATGTCAGCTGAATGGCATCTTTTTTTACCTAATGTAATTTAAAAACATATCTATGATTCATAAATTTTTTAAAATTAGACTGTAATTAGAGATTTTAAGCTCTAACTTCATACCTAACTGTGAAATTTTAAAATTTCATTTAAATCCTGTATTCTGTTCCTTCTCTGTCTTCTGCACTAGCAATTCATATGGAGAATGCATATATCATAGAGCAGCTCACAAAAGAGAAAAAATACATTTTCAAGAATATTTTTCAAAATTCAATGAAACAATTATATCTTTCCATTTTGTAGGAGTCCAAATAAGGAGTCCAATAAGCCTTTAACTTGAACAGCCATTTTGCCATTTATGTAAGTACCAAATCTTCATTCTATGACTCAAACCTTTTAATTTAAATATTTTTAAGATGGTTTAGTAAAAGAAAGTAGAATTGACAGCTACATAGGAAAACCGACATTTTTTGTTATTTAAAGACACTAATCTTTCATGCAAGAAAGAAGCTGCTAGTTGACAGTTTATGTCCTTAAGGAAGATGAGTCTTTGGCTATATGAGACATTTTAAGCTCATAGCCTTAAGATACATATGCACACCTTTGCATTCGAACTTCCAGTACAATTGAACATGTAGAGCTTTAATTGTTAGTAGAGGATGTAGTTGTTTACTTTAGACTGAAAAAGTATTATATTTGGTAGTAAAGAGAAGCTGTAGTGCCATTCTTGGTTCAAAGATGAAATAAAAGTATATGATGAGAGCTCTTACTAAGAAGAAATAACAGACTGCCTTAAAAACTTGGAAAAGCAGAAGGAGAATTGGGAGTACAGACTTAATGTTATCAATCAGTTTCCATCCCTCATGGGAATTTTACACGCAAACATTCAAATCCCGGTAGGTGAATTTCATGAAAGGCATTATTTTTCACCCATAGTGATATTTGTACTTCTGTAATGCCTTTAATTTGTGGCTTTTTGGGGGTGTTTGTTTGTTTGTTTGTTTGCTTGTTTAGGGTTTTTTTGTTTTGTTTTGTTTTTGTTTGTTTTTTGAGGGGTTTTTGACATGAGTTTGCTTGTATAAAAAGTTTGTAAATCAGTGTTTCTGAAAGACCCTTATAATGAATATGACCTTAAGCTGAGGCTGCACATCTATCTGCAGTGCAAACCCATTTATAGGCTGCTTGGACAACAGTGACCATGGCAGTGGCAGTGCTACCCCAGCCTAAGGCTCTTGTCTTACATATTCTGCAGATCTGGAAAAGGCAATCTGCCCATGACAGCACCACCTTGTAATAGGTTCTGCTGAGTGTCACAACAAATGAAAGGAAAAAAAGCCTTTAGGAGAAAAAGAGAAATACTTTGTGAGCTACAAATAATACAGTCTGGTCCTCCAGGAAGCCTGTTGCCCTCCTTTCAAATCCAGAGAGTGCTGATATCTGGACATTCCCCATTCATGAAAACTCAAAGTGTTTCCTCATGCAGAAAACTGTGAAGTTTGTGAAAAGAGTAGACACAGAATAATAGAAATTATGCTGCTGAGAAGGATAATTCTTATTGCTTTAAATAACCATATAAATACTGTAAAGTCTACATGATACCCTGTAAAGTCTACATAAAAAAAGGAAGGGTACATGAATGGTTGGCAAAGCCTAAAGGAAGAAAAACTATCAATGGGTATCCAGGGCGAGCAGAATTAAGTATTTGTAAGGTGTTTTTGTTTAAATATCAACAGGGATACACATTAAGATGGCAATTTTTTTATACTTACAGAGAAAAGAAAGAAGGAGATTCTAGGTATCTTTTGAGGGATAAGAAATTATGGGTGATAGTAATTTGATGTATATATTCTATTCCAGAAGTGATCATACTGTATGCTGAAAGAGCAAATAGATGGGTAAACTTGAAAATGTGCTGGAACAGATGATCTCTTTCAGAAAACTGCTTGTAGCAATTTTGTGCCAGTCAACAGGCTTATTAGAGGTCTGTTGAGTCACACATAGTCATACAGAAATGTGAATATAATGCTGAAGCTTGGAGTTAACTCAGAATCAGGGGGTAATTAGGTAGGTCAGACACACTGGATGATTCAGGTGAAGTTCACCTGAACATCATGTACTTAAGATAATAAAAATTTTGGGACAGTACATGTAGTTTACCTTCAAAGAAATACATTTTTAAAAGGAGTGATTCATGAAGTGAGTCAGGGTTCATATCTGATAAACAAATGATCAGGTACTTCCAGGAAAACATGGAGGGGTTATGTCGATATACAATCCCTATTTAATCTCTGAACTGACTGAATGATGCACAGCCACATCAGAGAGGTGGCAAAATTCAGTTGTTATGTCTTTTATCTTGATAATCAACAGAAAGAATTACATGCATGCTGTCATTTTCTACCACTTTTCAAGTCATTAAAGCCTGGATCATGCTGGTGATCAGGAGCAGGACTGTGACCATGACTGCACACATTCACATGCACACAGCTTCTATGGGGTGTAATGATTTTGTAATTCTCCAGCTGCTTCCAGTTCTGTAAACACTTATTGACTTTGTTTCTACTAATGAGCTGAGACTTACCCGGTGACACAAAACACCTGAGGGGCAACCTGCCAGACTGCAATTAACTCTTGGTTCCTGTTTCTGTTATTTAATTAGTAACATCAATTTTGAACACTGCACATACTGATCCCAGAACATACAGGCAATTACCAACAGCCATTAAACCCTATTTTCTAAATTACATGCCAAGGACAAATGATTTTAAAATATAAAAATAATGTAACAAAACCATTTTTTATGCTGTGTCTCTGTTAGATAAGCTTAATAGTTTCTCACATTACACGATTATTCCTACTCCTGTCTAGTATCAGTGGATCCAGGATATAACCATTTCATAAAAATTGTTCTGCTCTGCAGAAGTCTCAGAACACGTTTTCCTACAGAAGAATGTAAAGGTGCAGAGTGTACACAGAAGTGAATTCAGCCCTGCGAGTACCACATACCTTTTGTCACACTACATAGATGTACACTGAAGAGGGTAAAGGGTTCAGTGGCTACTCAAGGTTTACACATCTCTGTTTTACTTCGGATCCTGTTTCACCTGCCTGCAGCTAATGAGCACTTCACAGTTTTTGCTCCAGAGCTGTTACGCACAGTCCATATGTGCAAAACCCTGAATTCTGAAGTGACTATGCCAGAAAAAGCTCTACTTTCAGTCCTATGGTTATATAACATAGGAAGCCGGGGAACCAGGTCTATGCCTACAGGACTATATGGCCTTCTATGTCATCAAGATGAAGGAAACAAGGTTTCTCAGGTTAGCTCTGGCCCTAGACTGCTGGACACCGTAAATCAGCAATTGCTCCAGGTTTTTGTTGAGCCTGAAATAAGCCAGACCTGGGGAAGAAGGGCAGATGCCTTTGGCAGTGGCAGAGGTTTGATTCGGGCAAAAGCCCTAGGCTTCTGCTGAACTGAGAAGACTTTGATGGTGAATTAAAGGGATTGGTATTCCCAATGAACTTCAAATGGATGGAGACCTGTGATTGGGGACTCACTGCTGCTTGCATAAGCACCAATGTAAACATTACTTCACCGCCGTGAAGACTGGCTCCAAAGCAGTTGCTGGAATTTGATGTGGGGTTGTTTAGACTGCAGAAGAGAAGGAACAGGTGCACAAATATCTGATGGGAGGGAGCAGAGAAGACAGCTCCAGGCTCCTCTCAGTGCTGCCCGGTGACAGGTCAGGGAGGCAATATAGAAATTATATAAATGTGAGTTTGCAGATACTGAAGTCAGCAGCAGCACCCCCAGCAGCTTCTGTAGTACAGGCTTCAACCCTAAACCTTGCTTCATTCATGAGGAATAGCAGGAGAGCAGGAAGCTGCAGGAAGGCTACCTCCTTCAGTATAGTTACTAAAAATCCACTTTTTTGCCCCACAGAACTTGCTAGAGATCAAAACACTCCTGCAGAAGCTGTCAGATTTGGATAAGTTTCTGAGCCTAAATATGATTTAAAGTTTACCCAGTGCTTCTGGGTGCCTTCTCACCTGCCCAGTGTTTCTTTATGGCAGGGCCATAAAGATCCCATGCAAGTACGTGGTTTCAGAGTTTTCCTGCTTGATCCTTTCTGACCAAGTCCTTCCCCTTTATAGTTCATGAAATATGAAATTGAACCTAGACCCAGGATGCTAGAGACAATTGCCTATGCTGATGCTTCTTCTAATTCAATTGTTACACTAAGATTAAGTCTACTTTGTTGCAGCAGAGTTATGGTTGCAAGGCAGAACACTTTTTTTTTTCTTCTGAAAAGGACACATTTAGGCACACAGCACTTTTAGACAAAGAATGAAGAGTCATACAGGATGTGGTTTGAAGACAAGAATTCTCCACATATGATAAAACTATCCCCTTATTTTGGTAGCTTCATCTTACTCTTCCTTGCCCCCTCACCAGCTGTTATTTTTCTGTATGTGAAATGCATCCAAACCATCTCACACATAGAAAACCAAAAAAACCTTCAACCCCAAATCAAGTTAAGAATAAAGTAATTCAAACACATGACAACATGATATCCAAAAAAACCAGTCACTTTAGTCATTCAACTGATAAGTTGAATGCCACATTGTTAGAATTTAATTGGCAGCCATTGCAGAGATTGACAAATGGCACAATGGGAGTGGAAAATCTTGGCTGGGAGATGATAACAGAGCTGTAGTGCCTGATGTTGTCTATCCTCTCCCTCCACATCCTTCACAGCCTCTAATGACATAAGAGAGATCTTTCAAAAGAACATTCCTGTATCTTTAAAATAATTTGAAAATTACCCATGCACTAACTTTGAATGTTCAAAGTCCTTAGAAAAGGATACAATAATTTTATGTACAATTTAGTCATCCATATTTTCATGTAACTGCAAACTATTTCAGATAGATAAAGATGACAACTACATTATGTCCACAACACCACAGTGTCTTTGCAGCATCAGGGCTTGATAAAAATTTTGTCAGCCATTCAGTACTGAATAAATAAACTTTAAATGACATAAAAATATAAGAGCATTAAATTACTTCTTTAATTCAGTGAATTAAATTCACTCAGGCTGAGGGCTGAAGAGTACTTTGCTTAGCATGATACATAGAGACTTACCAACAGGAATTTATTAGGGTAATGCTGTTTTGATAACTGTGGGAAATCACTTGTGCTTTAAATGCATAGAAAATTATTCACAACTACATCAACATCTTTGCAAAAACCATAAGAAGGACTGGATAAGATGTGTATCATCTTACTCTATATAAGCTGAAGTAATGACAAATTGTTTTTCATTTTGATGGTGTTTGATAACAGCAGTCCATCATTAGCATGTATCTTTGTTATGGACTTATCACTTAACTCCTACTGCTCAGCTGTCTCTCTGTATGAGGTACATGGAATATACACTAAAAAATTAATCTCCATAACAAATGTGGTTTTTTCTTCTTCTGTCATTTTCTTGGTGGAAAAAACACAAGGTTTAAGAGAGACAGACTTCACAAATTAGTTGATCAAATCATAAAATATGACCTGAACAGGGAGAAGAATTAAGACATTCTTTTTTTATCAGTGGCACAGACCCTCCACCATATAAATTAACATGACAGTTGCAGGATGACGAAAAGAAAAACAAGGAAAATTATTAAAAGAGTGAGAGATTTAATGATATAAAGATTTGATTTAATGATATAAAAATTAAATAGACTCCCAAGATGTCTTGTTTTTCTAAAACTGCAAGGCATGGGAGGAAAGTGTTTTTTGGCAAAAAGACATTGCCTCACTGTGACAGAAGCCTGTGTTCCACAGAGATAACGGCAAGTACCTTTCATCTAAAACGATGTTTAAGTACAAACTGATTCACAAACTATACACAGCATTAATTATACAAATTTCTGCCATTTATCACAGAAATTCAGCTATCAGTGGGAGAAACAGAATGAGTAATGAAGGCAGGAAATTCAAAGCACATGCTCTCTCACTCTGTTCTCACAAACCCACCCTCTAGGTTTTCCAGCAAATCTCTCTCTTTTTCTAATGGTCATGGTGAATAATGACATGCAATAAAGGCAGGATGTTTAAGTTCTGCAAAACAGAGCTCAGCAGGCCTACAAGCTGCCCTCTTTTCTGACACATAACAAGTAACAAATGACAAACTGTTTGCCACATTCCCCCATTTGCTTTCCGCCACCAAACAATGGATGTCTGCTGTTATTGATACCATGACAGCAGTGATCCCTCCTGCTCAGGTGGAAGAGACATACATTTTGGAGGTCAGTATTTCTTCTCCAGCCCTTGCTGACAGTAGGGCTGCAGAAATACTCAATGCTTTCACCTCTTTGACAAACTGCATCAATGAAGCAAAGCTATAAATTTTGACTTCCCACTGAAACGAAGATCCAAAAAAAAATCAATTGCTACTAATCGACATTTTACACTTGGCCTTTCACATCTGGGCACATACAGAAAAAAATAAAGACAATGAAAAGGTAGATTTGGTGAATGTTTCTACCTCTGTGGCAGTCAGAAGTCTCCCTGGGAATGACAGGATGTAAGGTCTGGCACGCTGCCACTCTTGTGGATGGAGGAACTAATTGCCATCTCCAGGCTTGCAGGAGGAAGGAACCCCCACAGCGTGAATTGGCACCCTTGGCAAAGGAAATCCTGATCTCTCTTTCAGAAACATTTCCATTTTACATAGAGCACATTCAGTCAGTAAATGGTAGAGAAACACAGCCTAGCCTAGTGGTTAGGCTGCTACCCATGCTTGAATGCTACAGACGCTATTCTAGCAAATTGCCAATTACCTCAGATTGGGTAAAAAATTGTCAAGGTAAGGCAATGAAATCATCCAATGCAGCAACCCAGAAAAACAGGCACTAACTTAAATATTCAATTCTAGAACACACATCAGTTTCATATTAGAAGGACAGAACTTGCATGAAAGAAAAAAAAAAGGGAAATGCATTAAAAAAACCTAGCTTTTGCTACAAAATTTCCACCTCATTTCAAGATGGTGCTGCTAACTTCAATATTCCCTTCAGGTGAATTATAAAAGGCCTCTGAACAAGACCTGAATATAGACCTAGAATATATTGACTTCTCTGTTGTTACTTCTACATTATTATCTCAGCAAGAAATGTCTCTTTTATATTGCATGATACTTTTATCTCTTATCTTCAATTGCCTGGTTCATTTAAATTATTAGCCTGGGAAATTCTGGGGATATTGAAAAAGAGTCTCTTAGAACAGTGACTATGTTAAAAAACACCAAGGTTTCCTTAGCTGTCAGTTCATTAAAGCCATTTCCTGCAGTTATTTCATCACTTTTGACTATGTTTTTAAAAATATACTTTCTGGACTTATAAGAGCAAGAAGAATCCCCCTCAAACATGAATGAACTTCAAATCTTTGAGAGTTGTCTTCCTGAGTCTTGCAAACACTACTATTTCTTTGGGAAACATGAACTGCTACATTTATCTTTTCTAGAACTGAATACTCATTACCAATATCACTAAGTACTGCTAAAATTTTACTTTCTCGTTAATATATTACAGTCAACATGCCCATGTTCCCGCAGGTATTTTAGATGCCAAAACCCATTCTTCTCTTTAGCTGCTCCATAAACTCTGAGTCAAGTCTACACAAAATTCTTAAACTTCTCCATATAAAAATGAGATTGACTTAAACAGAAAGAAATGTCAAATGAAAACAACAGAGATGATGTGATGATTTTATCCCTACTGAGGAAAAATTAATCTTTAAAAATCTGAGGGTACAGTTCCAGAGTTGTCTGCTTGCTTTCATAATGTGATGCAGAATCTGGCCTTGCCACTGGCTTTCCACACATTATCTGCCACTTTGGCTACACCGAGATTAAAAGATGAGATTAAAAAATTCTTTCCTCCATGACTTATTAAATCTGCTCAGATCATTTGGCCCAATCTTCAGATACTGAAAATGGACAGGGAACCATTGACCAGAGCTTGCTGATTTACACTGGGAAATTTTTCTTCAGTGATGCTAAAGCACAGACCATCTCAGTGCCCCACACGGCTTCTCTGCCTCATCTAGAGTCCAAATGCTAGTTTTATGTCAGTGTGCAAAGGCACTTTCTCCCTTTGTTCTAGATACCTTAATAATCAAATCTATTAGTGTTGATTTAATAAATGGCATTAAAAGGAAGATCAAACTCTGTTCTAAAGGAAAAGGTGAAAGATTTGTCAAGCATGGTAAGCTCAAACTTGGGTCCCTGAGTAACTGGTTTATTTACTTCTGTCTTCCTCTCTGGTCTTACCCCAATAACTTTAGACATCCCCTCTTTTTCAGCTGCAATGCCTGTCTGAAGCTGCCATTTCTGTGGGCTACTTCTTGGGCAATGTGTGGGGTTGTTTATTGACAGCTCTAATTTAGAATTTAAATCACTTTTGTGTAGGCCTCCTGAAGTCTATTGGTTCATGAGCTAAGGAATTAGTAACAAGCTGTTGGTGGATGATGTTAAGCTACATGTCCTCACATAGCCTAATGGGGCAGAATCTGTGCAGGGGTGTCATTTATAATGTAAAAAGAATATCTAAATATAGATTTTAGAGGAATGGGGAATTTTCTTTAATACCCTTAACAGTGACTTAATAAAAGCAGTGTCCCTGAGAATAAAAGGACACTTTTACTTATAAGAGAGTAAGCAGAAACTCAAAACATCTTGCTAGATTCAATTAAAACCCCACAGAGGATGCTATTATGAAAGAGTTATATACCAGATGAACTCAATTTCTTCATAAACTGAGAGGAAAAAACAGAGGACTGATTTTTCAATTAGTTTCAGAATCAGTTTGGAAGCTTTCTAGGAGCAGAAAAGAACTCCTCAGCTGCACTAATATAACACTGAACCATACTGAAATGATAAACAAGTTACAAATAGGTGTCTGAAAATAGATGTACCTGTTAGCCCACCGGGCTAGTTTTGTTGCTAGTGTAATTTCTCTGAAGTCAATAGTGCTATACAGACATGTAATTCATTAATCATGTTTTACCATCTACACTTAATTTTTTGGAATGACAAGACATTGTGCGTGGTGGGCATATGGTGTAGTTGCAAACCAGAAGATCTGCTCCGAAAGTATTTTAGGCTATTTCCCTCTTTCCTGTCACAAAATCAGAAATCAGTGACAACAAATACTTCACTGAAAGGCTATGTCTACTGTTGTAGCAATTATGCTGAAGTAGCCAGGAATATTAATTCAGTACACACACTAAAAATCCCATTTAGCATTTATCATGACACTAGATGGTAGTGGCAGTTCATAAAAAAATGGTTCTATTGTCCTCAATAAGAAGACACAAGACTGGCAAATGAGCAAGGACAATCCTCTAGCACTTACCACTGGCAAATAACAGAATGGTAGATTTTTCAAACGCTTTCTAACATAAAGCAATAAACTATCCCAACTAATTAATTATTGAAATGTGTCAGAAGAAAAGTTTTTCATAAATCCTTCATGCATCTTTAAAAATGTTTGTATTTAAGACAGATAATATAAAAATTCTTTTTACATGACAATTAAAGAAGCATACTATTGTCAGCTACTCACTGGCAAAAACAGTTTCCAATAACTGTATCATAGCACAGATCTTCTGCTTAAGTCAGGGTATTTTAAATTTTTGAGGTTGTCTTATGAACCATAAAACCCTATGCCTGTCAGATAATCCCTGTCAAGAAATTTAACTATTCCCTCTCCTTGTCTACGACGATCCCTACTCTTGCAGATTTACCTAATATTTTAAGGACATCTTTACTCTGTGCATTCCCTCTCCCCTGCCTGCTGCTTAAGTGTATTTTTCCCTGAAATGGGGAGACAAAAGCACCTCTGTGCCAATTAGTTTTGCAGGCCTTTTTTGGTAAGGGAATCAAGGCTAATTGAAACACACTCTGACAGTTGGGTTGCAGCCAGTAATGTCAGCGCTACGAAGGGTGTGAGGTAACAGATCAGTCCCTACTGAATAGGCAGAGAGGCATTCTAATAATCACTCCAATAATCTAATACCATCCCTATGCAGCATCTCATCACACTTCTTCATAGTTTGGTGAAGTAACTATTCTTTGCTAGCAATGGAAATGTGGTTTAGAATGTTTACCCATATTATTTATTTTAATAAAGAACCCTAGGAAATAAAGTATTCACATAGAAATAATCTTTCCACTGCTAGGAAAGGATCACGGATAAAAGTTCCTTGTCTTAAAAATGTTTCCTTACAATTCTTGACTTCTGCAAATTTAGAAAGTTCTTGGAGAGGCTTAAATCCCTTATAGTCTCAGAAGAAACCAGGTTTAGAAACTGTTATGATATAAATCAAATAATTTGTTGAAGTAGAGGCAGTTCAAGGCTACTGTCTCAGAGCTGGAAGATGTGAAGGGTAATCAGAATCTCTGTTTCTCATCAGCATGAATGCTCTTTTTTTGCTCATCATCATTTTGAACATGATATAATTACAGCTGAGTGTGTGATGTTTTCTTCTGCATGGGATCACCTCTCCTATTATTGACAGCAGCCTAACCAGCAATCTTAAGACAAGTTCAGACTAGTTCATTTGTATTATCCTCTGATTTTTGAAGCTGTCAGCTCTTCAGAAGTTGAACCAGAAGGCCACAAGCAAGTCAGGAAATGGGCATCTGTCCTTAAAGGATTTTCTTCTTTCTTTCTGTCTAACACTCTCAGGCATAGCATGAACTATGTGCCAAAGCAGAAAAACTGATGACTTCTTCATGTTCCATTTTTACAGCATCATGAGAGATGTTCCTATTATTTATTGAAGTATCAGGTCTGCAAGACTAGAATAACTGATAATTTGCCAGCAAGTAGAGCTCATTTCATTTACTTTATTCTCTGATAGTACCAGTGCCCTTCTCATTACCACCCACATTGTCTGAAGGCTGGTGGGAGGATTGCACCAGTCAGATGGGAGATACTGACCTATATCTCACTGCAAATTTGGTTTCTCCCCAGAGACTTGCTCTGCCACATGAGAAAAGAGAATTCATTCGCTAATGCAGGAAGCATTTGCATGTGGCATTATATCATCTACAGAGAATAAACTTCATTAACACAACCAATACACAAAAAAAATACTTTAAAAACATGGGAGCTCCTTTTTTATTTAATGAAACATTATAATTGATTTAATTTCCTAGATGTAGCCCTTGTTAGAGTCTTATAGCCATCTCTAGTGTTTTACAGTAAGAAGAAAAAATTCAGAGGGTTTTATTTCTCAGAGGACCACATTTATTGGCACATTTTTTCCCATGATATTTCCTTTTTCTCCAATAATATCCAGCATATGTAATAAAGGAGAGTATATGTCCAATATAATCTAAGACATTATTCTGTTAACAATTAACTATTAATGGAAGTGAACATTCAAAGTTTATTTACTCTTTGCATTTCTGCTTCTGTGCAGTCATGCTAAATTTAGTAACGAGTGAGAACAGCTCAGCTTGTGCTAGGAGGCTAAGACAACTTTTAAAATGTCTGCAATATATATTTTCCTGCTAAAATAGACAGGTTCAAATAATATGTGCCCAGCTGGGCTTTCTTTTCCTAGCAGTTAATATAACTATTGCACCTTCCTAAAGCTTCATAAAAAATTAAACCATTTTGGAGAAATATTTTCCCCAGCTCACTGGAGACATGAGTGGGAAGAAGACTAGAGAAAAACCCTGTTTGAAGATGATTCTTCATGTGACTGTCTGTCTTTACATAGCTTTAGGATATATACATACATGGGAGCACTAAAGTAATTAATCTGACAGGTTCTTACCAAATTTTTATGAAAAAAGTACAAAGAGAACACAATGGTGGGTGCAGGACAACACTTTTAAATAGTCTGACATGCAACATGTCATGGAAACAACAGACAGTCCAATCGTGACACAGTTCGGAATGACAGTGGAAGTTTTTTTCACAGGGGTAAATGAGGAAGACTGAAGACTGGATTTCTCAAACATGTCCTCCTGTAATGTCAGCAAAGGAAGAAGTAAGTTTCATCAGAAAGGTCTTCTGAAGAGAAGAAAGAAGGGATGCCATTAATGACTTTTGGAAAAGGAGGATGTGGATGGACTGACTACCTCCACTCACTCTCAATCTGTGTGGTGAAGTGGAGGAAGATCTAGAAATTTAGTACTAATCATTAGGGAAGCAGTATAAATGAGTCACATGAATAAATCTAAAGTCTAAAGAGAAGTCTCTAAAGAGAAATACTATTAGATATAGCCACTATCCCCTTTCCCCTCCCCCATGCCCTGTGAAATGAGTAGAAAAGAGAAATGAAATGAGGCAGCAAAAACAACCCCATAAGACGAAATGTAACATGGGAGGGAGATGATAGAAAAGGACTAGAAAGAAGTGATCTCTAATCAACAATGAGTAACACAAAACCAAGTAAACTCCTACCACCTGATCTTCAGTGAAGAAGCCAAACAAGAAATCTCACATTCCTGAAGTGACAGTTTTTGGATGCTGTTGGTTTTTTCCTTCTGTTACTTCCTAGCCAGCGCTGCCACACAGCTTCTTTCCTGCAGTGCGTGCCTCAACACCAGTTCACGCTTACACATAATGTCTCATGCCAGCCTTGGAACCCAGCTCTGAGACAACCCAATGAGGGTAAAACCTCCTCAAACAGTGGTGTGATGAATTGCTAAATAAAATCCCAAAGATGCAAGAGGTCAGCACATTTTATTGCAGGAAGCAATTGTATGCCACTAATGCCATCAGGACATTGCCCACTGAATTCAGAGAGTAATGAAATAAATCCTATAAAAATGAGATTTGTGAATGCACTTTTTACAGAACAGTTTGTCCCATATCAGGCAGAAGCTACATCTTTGGCAGACTTACAGTAATGAAATTTTTCCATGACCTTTTACTCTGTCTCTTTACATTACAAATAAATGTTAACATCCCACTAATTTGGATCAGCCTGGCCTTCCTAGCCAATATTCCTATAATATGTTTAAAGTTTCTAAGATGACACAGGCTGGGTGGTTTTCTTTGTTCTGAGGCAGTCTATTTGCCAAATAATTATTCACTCTGATTCATCAGCCTACCAATGAGATAAGCATATACTGCCTGCAGCTGTTTATTTAGCTTTATTACAGGTAAAAAGGACAACAACCAGCAATAAGTAAACAAATATTTGCTGAGACTCTTATGGTTATGCATAAGAGTTCATGATCACAACCATGAAGACATATGAACTTTAAACACATAAAGACATGGCAATGAAGATTATATATTAAGAGAACTAAATTACCCATGAGGCTGTTAATTTCATTCAGAAAATGCTAGGAAAGTTCTAAGCATGTCTTCCATAAAGGTATTTGCAACACATAGACACATGTTTTTTTAAAAATCCAAAGAAATTATTTGTCTTCTATGAAAGATTTTTACTAGAATTTTTGGTTTTCTTTAAATTTTCTGCAAAGAACTTGTGAAAGAATAGTTTGATACATCTTGGAGGCTAGAAACCACATGTCAACAGTAGTAGATTTAGAGCTAGTTTAGCTACTGGCCAAAAGATTTTGCTACATTTTTGTCCTAGTTTCGGTCAAAAAGCAACCAAAAATTTTTGTCAAAACTCTCTGACATAATAAGTCACTATTATAAAAGGCTG
This sequence comes from Prinia subflava, assembly GCF_021018805.1. Taxonomy (NCBI): domain Eukaryota; kingdom Metazoa; phylum Chordata; class Aves; order Passeriformes; family Cisticolidae; genus Prinia; species Prinia subflava. The sequence continues at coordinate 38,399,963 of NC_086250.1, read as the reverse complement.
TTTCTGTAAAATACATTGCTTTACTAGATTTCCCCTTTCTCCCTTGCAATTACTTACAACTGTTAATATTATAGAGACATAATTCTTTATTCAGAATGAAATTTCATGCTTCTACCAGCTTTAAGGTTGAAGAAAACTAATAATTTTATCTTTAATGATCTATTTGGAGACCTCAGTCATCATTACCTTTTATCCATGCACTTTTATCAAGGCCCTGTTGAATGAGAAAACGCTTTTTAAAAATTTGGTTTATAGAATTTCTTCATTACACCAAATAGTTTCCAGTTTTTCTGCAACTTACCAACTATATCTAGAAGACCAGAGCAGTCTATTGTCCCTCTCTGCCTTCAAGTAGGCTAGAAAAATATCTGTATGCTTTTGAGAGGGGGGCTTTGTCTAGATCACCTCTGCTGCTGCTGCCGCTGTCCTCTGGAATTACTGCAGCGTGGATAACACAGTTCAACAGCCCTAGATCAAAAGCATTCATATTTTCAGATTATTTTGTTCCGCTCCACATGACTGAATGCATGAAGGATAACATAAAGGCCTTGGGGAACTCTTCTATCTCCTTGGTGCTTGTGTGATACATGCTGTAATGGTAATGGGAGTTACATGTGTGCACCCAGGGAAGAATACACCATGGTTTCTAATATGATAAACATGGAACAACCCAGAAATAACTCAGTTTTTACTTCAATGCAATTCTGCAGTGTGTATTTGAAGAAAATATGCTGTCAAACCACATATACAGGACACTTCTTTGGAGAATGGTTTCAAAATGGGTGATACCACTGCATGATACCATGTGCATGTATGCATGCATACTAGAGACAGAACATATTAAATATTGTCTGAATTGTGTTGAATGATGATCTTTTCCTAGAATTTTGGATACTGTACTTTTATTATTCCAGCATGTCTGTTTTTCAGGCATACTGACCTTTTCTAATTATGCTCTTCCAATTTGAGGTGACTATGCTGTAAATCAGATACACACACAAGCACAGGTAAAACTAGAAAGCAAATGCATGTTTTGAAAGTATTAAATACATTTGGTATAATTTATAAGATAGAGAAACTCTAAAGTAGAGAATACACTGTGGGGAGACTAGCTTTGATTCAAATTCTTTCATCTAGTTCCCAAGGCAAGTTCAGAGGTTAAACACGATAATGTGACTTCCTCTGTTTCTGAGACAATTCTTTTCTCTGAAAGATACAAGTACGTTTAATTTAATCCACTTTTAAGTTCTTAACATTCTGTTAGAGAATTAGAAATAGGATCACAAGGCTATTAACAACAACAAAATCAAAAATATTAATGAGATTGTCTGCTAATCTGATACATAAATACGTGCATTTTTTAAAAAATCAGAACTGTCTTTTCATTACAGACCTTTTGTTCAAGAGTTATTGATCTGAATCATTCATGTGAAGACACCCTGCAGAGCAATACCCTAAGTACACAATCTGCCAGTGCACATTCCTCAGTGGCCACACACCAGTCTGTAACTTCACAATGCTGCCCTTTCAGCTGTAAAACCTCACCCTTCCACTGCTCCTCTTCACCATCATAGGGTTACTGCAAGGATGTTGAGTTGGCAACATGTTACAAATAATAGTTCTTGGGAAAGATAGAAACCTCCAGAGGTGCTGGGACTTAGAACTTCACTAGTTTCTCCACAACAGACTGAGCAAGACAAGCTACACTTTAAAGTGGCTTTTCTTGTAGCATGCTTCTTTCTGTCATATAGGAAAGCATTCAAAGTCTAATAGTTCAAAGTTTGATACAGATGAAAATATTTTCTTACTAAAAGAGATTTAATTTTTAGTCCTGAATTATGCATCACCTACATACAATATCATTATGTCAAATAGGGGACAATGCACAACAATGTAAATGAAACCTGGAAAATCCTTTTGCCCAGCCAATTCAGCCAATGATCAATAGACTGTTGGCATTGGTGTTCCTAACCTCCCAGAACTGCAACTTGATACTTGGCAGTTTGGGGTTGCTTCTGAGATCACTGCAAAGAGAACAGCTCCTAAACTTTTCCAAATCATGACTGTAATCCACAGGAGCAAAAGAGCTGTCAGCCCCAGAAGGACTGAACGACATATCCTGGCTGAAAGCTTACCCACTGGAAAATAACATTGCCTTATTTTTTATCAAAGAAAGCATTTGAATGTTATTAATATGAAATTTATAAGTAACACCAACCCAACAAACACATTGGCAAACTTGACATTATTCCAGTTGGAATTCCTACACTGATTCAATTTTGGAATACAAAAATGTGATACATCTTTTTCCCCTCTAAGTCTTCATCCCTGATCCAAGTTTTTTGCCATCTACTGGAATAGAAGAAATTATTTCCAGCTTTGCTATTTACTTTCATTTCCTTTCCAGTTTTCCTATTTTTTATGTGTGTGTGCTATATTTTTGTCACAGTTTATTTAACTTATCCAAATCACAACAAGTTTTTAAGAATTACAGAATGAAAAATGAAAAAAAAAAAGAATAAAGAACAACCATAAAAAACCCAAGGTACAATTAACTTAATGAAAAACAAAACAGCAAAAGAGAAAAATAAGAAGATATGTAAAACTGGAAGGGGTGTTGAAAACTAAGAAAAACTAATTTGGTCTAATGAATTTATATAATTTTCTATAGAATATGCACAATGTTGAGGGAAAATACATGGAAGAAATTTCCATTTTTTTCCCTTTAAATAGGAAAAAAAATTGAAAAGGAAAAATGGAAAGATGTACAGGAGTTTAAAAGCATGCCCCATTACCTTTAGAGTTAATATCTTTTGCAAGAGAATAGTTACAATTTACTACCACAATGGCTTACAGAGTTTCTCCAGTTTAGGATGATTACCTGCAGTGTTAGCCATCAACCTCTGCAAAATCCTGAAAGACATGTAATAACACAAATAGAACCTTACCAATCGTCCCTTTCTCACAGTCTTCTCTTTCCCAAGAAAACATATTAGAGATGATGCAAGCTTGCTGAAATCAAGGTACTAAGAATGAGGAGAAGGATTTCCCTGCCTGTGTAAGGCTACAAAAAATAAACTTTGACCTAACTGATCTACGTTGTTTGCTGTAGTAGAATTCAGTGTTGAACAGTTTGTCATTCGAGAGTTCACTGAGCACCACGCATTAATCCTGACTTATAAATTTTGATTGTCAGAACTAAAACACTTTTAAAAATAGATGGAAACCTGTAATTTCTTGCACTGCTTTTGTGTTACCTGACACATCTGCATGCAGGACCTCACCTGAAAATTAAGCCTTTCACTCAAAAACTCCAAAACGTATTTATAGACTGATTCAGTTTTACTGACAGTTTCACTAAAACAATTTCTTTGCATTGTTATAGAAGTAAATGTAGATTTGTTTCCACTACATACATATCCCCCTATCACATCGTGTCAGATTATTTATGATTATATAAATCCCATAGGGCTTCTTGTAAGAGATGGATTAGTAAGAAATTAGTAAGAAATTATCCATGTTTAGTAGATAAAACCAGATCCAAACTAATGCATATGTTACCTGTGACATCATATCAACAAGGCTGTATTTTGATTTTTTTGTGTTTTCAGTGTTACAGATAAGCAAGTATCCTGTTGTTGTTTAAATTTATGGGGGGGTCCCTGGGGAGTGCCCCCCGGAGACCCCCGGGGTGCTAGGGGGTCGTGAGGTTCCTGTGCTGGCAGGCAAAGAGACTCAGACGCCGGTGGGATGCTGATGAGGTGAGGGTTTATTCAGAGTCCCACTCCAGGCAGGGAGCATGGTCCTGCGGGAGAGGGGGAAGGGAAGGGGAGAGGGGGAAGGAGGAGAGGGAAGGAGAGCGTCCGGAGACCTCCAGGGGAAGGGGGGCAAAGAGGGCGAGGAGACCCCTTGCCTTAGCATTCTTATCACAGAGGTTCAAAGGGGCGCGGTAACATTCTCCAGCCAATAGAGTTACAGATAACTTGATACTGCAGGGAGGGTACAGACTTGGGATAAACCATACATTTTCCAGGGGTGAGCTAGAACAAACCATTTCCATAAAATGCAATCCCACAGTATCCTGTGTATAATGAAAGTGTATCTGCAGATATCTTGGTATGTGTCAAGATCAAATACGAGGGGCAACCAAGTCACAGACATGCACAAAACCCATGCTGGAGCTGATGACCAAGCCAAGATCACTGTGGACCGTGACTGGTCTAACTCCTATTCCAGAGGTCTGGGCTAAACTCTGTTTACTTACACTCAGCCTGCTTTCATACCCAAGACAATACAAGACTTATCATACCCTTACTCCCTCCTTCTAGTAATTTGGAGATTAGGGAGGTAATTCAAAATAAAAAGATTGGTCAAATATTCTTCATTTTACAAGGAGACTTCAAACTAGATTTCCCAGGGATGAGTGTTGTCAAAAAAGCCTGAGGTCATTCCAGGACTTCCAGCATTCTCTATCTACGCTATTGAAGCCAGTTCAGTGTAGAGAAGTTCAGACTTTGGAGGGAAGAGATAATGAAAAAAAGTGACTGTGACTCTGCAAGTTAGTGACTGCTTTAAGGCACAGAAGGAGGCAAATCCTGTCTTCTGTTCCCTGATTTTTATCTAGCAAATATTTAATTATACCAGTATTTGATATCTTTTACATAGCTACCAACAATTAGTAATTGTTTTAGAAAATTACAACCAAACACATTTAAAAAGTACTCATTTTCATTTACAAGCAAAAAATATCTCCCACTCTCATTTTATGCTGAAGTTCCTAAACAGAATTTCATTCCATCTTTTAATTTCAGAGAATTAAGAATAAATTTTACTCTTGTTCATGATTATTAATAAACACATACCACTCAGTATATATATAATGCACCAAATTTGACATACTGTTTATGACAGAGGCCTTATTTTGTCAACTATTTTATGATCTTGCATTTCAGAGGACATTTCATGGGCTTCCACCTGGGCTAAGGAAGCAGCAGAAAAGAGTTTTATGGCTACATGGTGCCTTTCCAGTTCATCAAATGTGTACAGATGCCACCTCCTAAGTCATGGCATTTTGAGGTGCAGTGTAGAGAAACCCAAAGAGCTTCCTGAAGCTTACAAGTTGACCATGGTTATGGCCACTATGTGATGATGGCAAACTGTTTCCAATACCTGATCTGGCTCATTTACACCTAGTTCTTCATGACAGGTACAGTAGATATGTCCCTATTTGCATCTCTGGTTTCCGAGAGGGCTATGTGATCAAAACAGAAATCAGATGCTCATGAGGATGCTCTTTATAGAGGCTGAAAATATGGAAGTGCTTGGGTAAAATGTCTGAGAGTGTGGTAGTTTCCTAAAGATGAGTGCACCTTGGCGTATTTGTCGTTGTGGTCAGAAAAAGAATGTGTGTTGGGCAGCTGCCTTGCTCCAAAGGCAGAAGAGCTCCAGTGCAGAGCTTCGACCCTCTCCAAAGATCATTCTTCTCCCAGCCTACTCCCCAGACTGAATCAAACAAGCAGTTTGACAAGGCCATGTTTATCCAGGTAAAATACTCTTCCTCCTCTCTTACGTGCCACTCTCTTTGGTACTACCTCTGCCACAGGTATTCCACCTCTACTATTCTAGCAGGAGAAACACAATCAAAAGGAAAAGGTTAAAATTGAGGTACATGGGAGTTAAGCTTGAATGCGTGTGACAAGATTAGACAGATGCACTTTTGTTGTATTTAATGTTATTATGTGATACGGCAATTCATAGAAAGAAAAGCAATTAAAGAATCAGGAACATTTTGTTCATTTATGCTACTCTGTTGAAGGAGATTTTTTCCTGGATCTTTGCCTTTATGAATATATTACATCTATCCTGGACTGCAATCCAAATGTTTAGAGAAATAACTAATATGCTAAGTTAGGAGAATTGCCTTTTTCATTGTGTAAACAACCTTCAAGCACTGTTTTGTAGAACTTATGCACAAATGCTCTAAAATACCAGAGTACCATTTAATAGACTTAATATTGTTTGTCATTGATGGAGCCAAGCCAAATGTAAACAGATTATTTCTCTGAAAATCTCTTATGAGTTAGGTTTGTCCTCAAAAAGAAGGATATAATGAGTGTTATAAGCTCTTATGGGAAGAAAGAAAGGACAAGATGAGAAACAAAGTATAGTTGCATTCTGGGTGGTTGCATTCTGCAGCTCCAGTGATCTGGAATCTCAGTCAGGGAGGTCACAGGCAGAGCTCAGTCACACTGACTAACAGCAATTAAAAACAAAATTCAGCCACTCAAAAATGTAGTTGTCCCTGCTCACTGAAATCTGGAAGCTTTATAATGACATACTCATGGTCATATTAATAAGACTCAAGATGACAACATATAAGTAGCAGGACTCATTCAGTCCCTTCTACATTCCTCATTCATTTGCTGTGCTGCAATAGTGCACTCACTGCTGCATGGTAGTTGTCATTTTCCTACATCCTGAGATCTCAGTCCTATCCAGGAAGAAATTTATACTGAACTTGACCCTTTTCTACTTGAAGTAGAAATTAACACAGTGCCACGTCCTTCCTGTGGAGCAATTTATCTAGGACATGTTCAGTTTGAGCAAGTGACCACAGGTTCCTTTGTCCACAGGGACCTTTGGCTCCCTTCCTTCAGTGAGACAGGCAAAGAGATGCCCAAACACTTCAACAGATCCCCATAGACACAGAGCAGGTGTGTGTACAACCTAGAACAGAAACACTATGAGCCCAAGGAACACGGGTATTTTTCACACCTCTACCAAGGAACCATCACACCACACAAGGAAATAGAAAAACATACAGTCATGGAATTCCCTAAGCATGACAAAAAGTAATAGTATAAATATTATCTAAGATCTTTTTTCCATTTTACAAGTATCTTACAGATAATACTTCTGAGCTGCTGAATTGTTACAAATTACTTCTAGCCCTGTTTAACTTTAAATATTTTGACATAAAATATTGTTGAGCAAATGCATATATATATATATATATATGTACATACATATGTACACACACATATATACAGACAGGTGTTACTGTCAGTAAATAGAATTCATAGAAGTCACAGTAAGAGGATTTTAGTTTCTCTAAAAAGAGTATTAAGGAAGAAATTGTATTTTAAAAGGCCATCATTGAACAAAACATCTTTATTTGTATGAAATATACTTTACAGAAGTTTATCACAAGTACTATAATATTTCATTACTATCACTGTAGAAATAACCAGTGCTAGATTGTCTGTAAACTGAAATTTAGGTCATTAAAAGCACAAGATGTAACGAGCAATCAAGTCATTCTACTGCAGCATTAACAACATATTTGTAAAACAGCTAAGTCACAACTTGGTTATTATACCTTTGCCTATTTTATACCATTCATTCTGCACAAAATCTATTTAAAAATTACAAGTACTTACATAATCACCCCTTCACAGTAGGGGGTGTAGTGTCCTACATTCAAATTAATAAAGTTGTGTAAGAAATTGTCTCTATTTCTTTTTCAGTCAAAACTTTCCTGACCACATGCAAGCAGTTTAGTAAGTATGATATTTCATGAGATTAAGGAGCTACAGATAATCCAGGAAACTGCAAAAAAAATAACAAGATTAAGTTATAGTTAGCTCAGTGGACTGAAGTTAATTTCGTTCACTCAGTTGGGATAAAATGCATGTAAAAGCTTTTACTTTCACTAAACTTATTCCTGAAAGCTTCTTTACATTAATATCACAGTATATCACAAACTTAAAATACATTAATAAAAATAAATATGTCTAGGATGGAAAAAATGGATTTCAAAATAAATTACTTTTTGATTGGTCTATGGATTTGGGAATCAGAATAGCATTTTCTAATACTCAAACCTGGAATAATCTTTCATGCCTTATTTACCGGGCTATTGTAGTAAACACTTTTTATTGTTGTTTTGTTTGGTAGCAGTTCATCAGAGACAATAATGCCTCACTGAAACAGAAAACTTTGCAACCAGGAGGTCAAAAGAAAATACTTAAATTTCCATGCAATGCACCATCTTGATATACATATATGCAAATATGTATAAATATAAGATATCTTTTCATGTAATAAATATGAAGTGTTAGTTGACACCTTAATATAGGAAAGGCAAACTCCTGGCACATCCACCAAGATTAGGATGCATGCTTCTTTCAGAAGTGCCTTGTTTTCTCCAAATTAGTTAGAATTTTGTTCTATCCCACTCCCTTCCTGCCTGCAAGAAGGAGGTGCCTTAAAGTGCTTAAGCAGCAGAGGCAGATCTCTCCTTAAGACAGAATTCCTACTGATTAATCAACTGTCAGCAACTGAAATGGTTCATGCTTTAAAGATTGTTTTGAAGGAATTTTGCCCACTATAGCAAAAACTGTATAAAGAAGCTAGGACCACCAAAGCCCACCCCTCCCTGAAGATGCCTTTGGACTGTGAGTTAAGCTGCCCAGATAAGATAAAGGAGACACTATTGTTCAGATAAGATAAAGGAGACACTATCATTCAATCATCTCAAGTCTAGGGAGAACTAAACAAGCCTGAGGGAGAAGAATACATCCACAAGAAAGCCAAATCCAGCAGAAGATCATCCCTGGCTGGGTTTGGGGTGGGGAAAATAGCCCACAGAAGCAAGGTTTGCACAGACTTCCCCCCAGCCCCCAACAAAGCAGGAAGGAGCACAGTTTTGGGTGTGTGGCAGAACCTCTGGTCAGAGGCAGTGAACACCCACCCTCCCTTACACAAACCCACCCAGCTGTGAAACCCTCAGCCTCGGCAAGGCCCCATCCACGGGACATTCACCTGAGAGGCAGCTGAGGCAGTGTCAGAATCCATCAAAGATCCGCCTGAGGGGGGAACCTGGCCATTCCCACCTGGCCTGAACATACATTAATGCATTAATCCATGGCATTCTATGTTTTTCAAGGGGACCCTCACCACCAAGAAGACCTGATGGAGAGGATCATCAGGACACTGGTGAGATCCACAGAGTGATGATATTTTCTTTTATCTGTCTCTGTCACTCTCTTTCTGCTCCCCATACAGCTCTTTTCTCTTTCTTTCTCTCTCTCTCTCTGTGTCTTTCACATTTACTGTTAAATAAAATCCTTACTACTGAATTTGGCATATGGTCTCATTTGCACCTTAATTTGGTCAGAGGCATTTCTCATCATTTTAAGAACTGGACCATAATATTGACCTATGTATTTAGCATGACAACTCACATAACTGCTCACTGATCAGGAAAGTCACATACATATAATAAAGAAGGAATCACAAACACATTGAAAACAAAGAAACTGTATCATTTGCTCTATAATCGTTATCAGAACGCACTATTAAGAGGCAATAGAAATTTACCCAGTTTTAATAAGGAATTTTTAGGTTTTTTTTTTTAAAGAAGCAAAAGAAAACAACAGAAATACCCATAAATACATTTATGCACATTCAACAGAAATCTTGAAGGCTATGCATCTTGCAAAACTTTGTAACTACAACTGAAAAGCAGAAGATTGGTTAATCTTTAAACCTAAACATTATAATCAAATAATATGTTGCCAAACGCAGAAACATTTGGTGGGTCACAATTATAACCATAAAATAATAATTCTTTAAAATTTATAATCTATAATTTAAGTTAACTTAAAACAGAGAAAACGAAAGGAAGACTTGGACATAGGTTCTGCCACCAATGTCTGACGCCTCTCTTTCCAAGGATATCTCCCTGTGTAGACCTGACAGAGTGAATGCCTAGGTGGGATCTCTCAGTCATGCCAAGGCCTTGCTCCCAGTATGGATTCAGATGCCCTTCTGGCAGCTTAGTTATGCCAGGGAGAAAGAGGACAAGGTGTCCTTCCTGTGCTGTGGCATCACTAAAAATCCAAGCTGTGTCTTCAAATTGGCCACGATGCTTAAGTGCACACGCATTAAGATCTGCCCAGGTCCCACCATGGGTATGGTCGGGTATATGGTTATTTACACATTTGAGGGCAGCAGCCTCAGTCCCCACTAGTGAAGGGATACCTCAGAGTCCTGCTGTAGCCACTAAACATGCATGGACAGCTGGTAGCCAAGCATTTGGCTGGAACAAGCTGCACAGCAAGCCAAGGGAGCAGCCGACAGAAATGAAACACACTGCATGAATACAGGTGCCATGACCAAAGTCTGCTCCAATAGCTACCAAAGTGAAAAGAAGTCTCCACAAAAGCTACAATCCTTCAGCTCACTAGTTCTTCAGTTCTAGTTACTTAAAGTCTTTTATAGATAGGCAGATAGATGAAAACATATTGCTTGGTAACACTCATATGACTAATGTATTTAAACGTATAAATTTATACAAATAACAAATATAAGAGATCAATAGTTATTACCTTTACCATGCAACACATGATCAAGATAGACTGTTTTCCAAGAGAAGAAAAAGCACACAAAATTGAGATGGCAAGTACAATTGGAAATTACAGCGAATTCCTATAATTTATTTTCATAACTACAAGTCTCAAATACTGCTAATAAAATTGCCAGTTCTTCACAGTCTTATTACACAGTAGTTAATAGAGACTTGGGAAATGCATACACCATGTGTAAATTGCCTTTAATAAAAGTAATTAGACAGTTGAATGAATATTGTTCATTACCACCTATGAGTACAGAGACATCTGGTGGACAATATTGTTACTTGATGTATTTTCACTAGACATTTTTCCTCCAAAACTCTACAGAGTACAAATTCAACCTATTCAATGCCTACAGTTAAGAAATACTGCATACTTTTAAGTTTCTAAGTGATCTTTGACATGTACACCTTACAAAAATTTAATCTTAAATTAATATTTCGTTTAGCTGAGATAACTTTTTATTATCTTTGAGCAAACATCAATTTTGCTTTGGTTAGTCACAATTCATGTAGCAAACATTACCCCTTTCAAAGTGAAAATATATTTTTTCTGTAACATTTTGTTAAGACCAGCAAAATTTAATCTTGGACTTCAAAGTATATTTTGGTCAAGAGTTTAAATAGGATTTTTCAGCAATCAGGTATACCATAATTTAATTCTAAGTCAGTAAGTACTTGGGTGTAAGTGCTTCACAATTATTCCTACAGCAACTGGAATCTAGAAGTCCACGCAACACCGCAAAAAAAGCAGGAATACCCTATAGTTATTTTATTCCAGCTTAGCACAAGCAAATCAGAAAATAGGTGCACTCACAGTGAATCAAAGCAGTTATTTGCCATGAACAAGACAAATTTAAAAAAAACCCTCAACTATAAAACCACAAACAAACCAACAAGAAAACTGAAATATCACCAGACCAAAAAACCTAATTAAAATTAGAGTTGAGAACACCTGCCATATTGTCTTAGTATAGGGTGAGAAAATGGACATTACAGTTCAAGAAAATTTCCAATATCAACAGCACTGTCAGAGATCTAGTAACAGAATAGCTCTGGGCAAAAAAGAGCATTCATGGTAAAGGGGAAGACTATCAAGCGAACTGTTTTGGCTTAGGATAAATTTAGGAGGAAATGTGTTGAAAGGGTGTTATTTTTAACCAAGAGTAGGTCTTAGTAGAATTAATTTAAATAGGTTTTTTTAATAATTTTTCACATGTATTACTGGGAGAAGAGAGAAGAGTGGGCTACAAAATATGTAAAAATGGAGAGGAAAAAGAAAACAGTAAAGTTGTTTGAGACTACAAGGCTACAGGAAGGACCAAAATACAAAGGTGAGAAGAAAGACAGAAGTAGAAGGTGATTAAAAAGCAAAGGCAAGCCAAGACCCTGGTAATAGCCTGAGGAAAGGGGGCCACACTTACAGAAGGTAAAAGAGTAGACCATGACAAGAATGAGAATGTGCGAGCAAAAGGGATGAGTTCACAGGCAGAAGTGTGCAGAAGACCAATAAGGCACTACAAGGAGGAAAGAAGAGCTAAACTTCCAATGGCTATATGGGGGCATGACCAAGGAAGATGCACTATTTAAAGCATTTTTCCAGGTTTGAATCTATTATGAAAGATTTTGTATAAGATCAGATATTTCCCCTATCATAGCTTGAAACCCAAACACATGTTAAAAAAAACCAGTAAAAGAGTTGTCTGAGGAAAGGATATGACTTGCACACAACAGTGAGAGAGAGAGTAGATGAAGGAACAGAATCCTTGGGGACTAGCTGAATGGATGGTGAGACAAGTGTTTTAAGCAGGCACTACAGACTAGATAGTTTGGAGACAAGAACTCCAGCAAACTTATTACAGGAATGAAAGACAAAGGTAAAAAGGGGTACAGAATACTGCATGGGAAGCAACTGGTTGGCTGAAACAGAAAGGAATGGAATAAAAAGGGATGTATGAAAAATGCAGCAATGTTCTGAACCATTGCTTTTGAATACATTACATGCCTGATTAACTGGAGGAAAATACAAGTTTTATGCCGGGCAACACAAAGCAGTTCCAAGCAGTTAGGATTCTTATTCTCATAAGTTTTACATCAATTCACATCAGTAGTGTTAAATTGTAAGTCCCAGTAGAAAATATCATTCAGGAAAGAATCTACAATGCAGAAGTAATGTAATGCAAGTTTGGCTGAAATGATTGTTTAGTTGGCAATGCTTTTAACTAAATGACTCCTGAATATATATTCAATTTTTAAAAGACAGAGAATAACAGAGTGTACAAAATTCAAAACAGTGAAGTTCTATGAATTCCTTTCTGTTTATGTAATTTGTCTGGTACTGCCTGTGAAAAACAACTTCTGCCTTTCCACTTCACCAGAAAAAGCACATGGACAGCATGTGGTCTTGCCTCCCTGTACAAAAACACGTGTCTGAATTTTTACTTTATAGTGTTTCCTTATTTTTTTCCCTCTAGCAAGGGTGCAGAAACTCCTTACTATCTATATCTTGCATGAGCAACTCAGTATAAACTTATCAGGATAATCTGTGTTGAGACTCATGCTGATACACTGCCTCCTGATTTTGTACAGCCTGTTAACAAAAGAACAGCTAAGAATAGCTTCCTTCTCCTGTTCCTGTCCCCAGAATTTCTTGTAAGATTTTTAGTTTTATTCTGCTGAGAAATAATATAAGGAAGATATATACTGCTGATAGTCTCACTAAGGGACAACATACTGAAGACCTTAAGAAGATTGAGTTACTTCAGAATAAGCAACAGAGACATGGTAGAGCTTTATATTGCATGTGGGAAAACCCAGCTCAGGTCCCTGATCTGTATATGCTTCAGGATGAAGAGTTATTGCTTTGTCCTCATATGCCACATGATAAATTGAATGACTGGACTTCCAGACAAACCTTTTCTAACAACACTACAAATTCCACTTAGTTAAACTAATTAAATAAAATCTAATCTGGAAAGAAGAGCAAAACATTTCAGTGTCCAAAAGAGAGATGGCCTTGCAACTCCCATATATTGAAGGCAAGACTGATCTCAAATGCACTGAAAATACCCCCTCCATAAGCCTATCTCACCTCTCTCCTACAATGTAAATAAAAGACATAAAATAACCTGACTTGGATGATTTAACCAATTTCCCCCATGACTCAGCTCCTACCAGGATGTGACAAAAGAGGTGCTGGAACCTGAGCACCCACTGTAGCCTTGAGCTTTGGGATTTTTGTGATACATGACTTTCATTTCCTCCTTACCTCCCAGTTAAAGGGTTTAAATAGTTTCATTTCATCCCAGTGATTTTTTTTTTAACCTCAAAATTCTCTAAAAAGGGAATTAATTTTCAACCTCTGCCCTTGAGTTTTTTGACTCAGAAGACTTCATTCATTTCAGTGGTTCTTGATCAGCAGCCCATACAGCTCAAATGCTACAAGGAATGTGTGATCCACTCCATTACTAATGAGCTGTTAAGAAAGCTGTTTCACAGTTGATGTGATATGAAAGTGAAGGTATTTTTGTATTGCATCACCCTCACAGTAATTTTGAAAGACATCCACAATTAAAGAAAAGGGCAAGAAAAAGAAAGCCAGTGGTAGAGGCAGAGTTAGTCAGCCTTCAGGGAGAATAAGATTTAGGAGAGCAGAGATGTAGTGTCTATGTTAAAGTAGACAAGCCAAAAGAATAAATTGCTACGTATTGGAGCCAAAGATTATAGTAAATTCCTTTCTATTACAACTGAAGAAACTACAATAGTAGGAACATGGCCAAAAGGGCAAAGATCAATAGCAGAAGACCATTGGATGGTGAGGGTTATAACAACATTATGACAAAGAAAAGGTAGCAGCATTTGCCAAGCTTTGTTTGACAAAGGCTAGGATCATTGGGACTGGCAACACATAAGACCTTAATGAGGCCACATTGATTGAACAATCCTTTTAAGCATAAGATACGTATTTTATACATATTTTATACTTATATATATTATATAAGCCTTTAACTGCTTCAGTGATTGATTAGAAAATGTGACTATGCAGTGTACCAAAAGCACTGGATTTTTTTTCTTTCAAGTCTCTTACCTTTAATGAAAAGAATTTTTAGGGGTTTGCTCATGACAGAGGACTGGACAATCAGCAGCCCATGAGTCAAACAGGGCATGCAAGGAAATTCTGACCAGCCCCAGGAACATCTTGCAGCTTTATGTTTACATAAAAACATACAAAAAAACCCCATTTTACATAAAAGCCTGTTTTACAACCCACTGAAAGATAATGGTAGAAAGCAAAAGTGAATTTGATGTGGACAAAGAGAAAGCATTGAGAAACATTGAACAAACTTGGCTGGCCAGCCAAATAAACTGGTAGCACTGCAGAAGAACAAAGATCAATTACACGAGAACAAGGGAAAGGGCTTGACTGTGGCAATGGCAGTTGGGAACATTCAAGTCTGGCCTAGAAATACACTCCCTGGTCTGGAAATACTGGTCAAGTTGTCCTTGGTCATCAGTTTAATGGCACATGAATATAGCGACACCAAGGCTGCTCTTAGGCTTTAGTAGCTCAGAGCCAGAGGGATACCAGGACTCAGGAATCATATGGATGCTCCTCACACTCTGCAAGACATTCCCCAGCACTGGAACTCTAAGGGATTTTCTTGTTAATGATGGCCAGCTCTGTGTATTTATGCTATGGCTTAGACAGCATGCCCTGAAAGATGTGAGCTAACTCTGTGCCCAGTACACCTACTTCATGTGCTTTACTCTCTACACCTGCCTGACAGGAGATTGTGGCCACGTCGGGGTCGGTCTCTTCTCCCAGGCAACCAGCAACAGGACAAGAGGACACAGTCTTGAGCTGCACCAGGGCAAGTTTCGGCTTGACATTAGGAAACAGTTCTTCACAGAAAGGGTGACTGGGCATTGGAATGTGCTGTCCAGGGAGGTGATGGAATGAGTCATCATTCCTGGAGGTGTTTAAGACTGGATGTGGCACTCAGTGCCATGGTCTGGTTGACAAGGTAGTGTTATGACACAGGTTGGAATTGATGTTCTCAGAGGTCTTTTCCAACCTAGATAATTCCATGATTCTATGATGGTCTTAATTTGTTCTATCATAGTTTTATATTACATGATAAGAGTTTTTTCATTATCTACAACATTCTTTACTCCCTTATTTTGAACAATGAAATATTGAATATAAAAACATCCTATTTGTAACACCTGAACAGAAATAAACATGGCACTTGAAAATAAACTGCCTATCTCTACTTTTTCTTAGCAGATTTAACACCACAACAAAGATGTACTATTCAAACTAAATAATATTACTGTCAGACTGAATCTTGTATGTTTTTAGAAACAATAGTGTAAATCCATTTTTTTGGTTAAAATTTTTCCTTAAGTATTTTATTAAGGCAACCCTGATCATTTTGCCATAAGCGTACCTCTTTGGCAGAATAAGATTATAGCACAAGTCTCACATTGATTTCAACATTTATAAAATGCTCTCATTTTATAAGAGTGATGCAAAACATTTACTTTGGCCATATTAGTAATGAAATTAGATCACTATTAAAGATTAGAAAAATGAGAGTTTAAATTATTGTGTTTAAATACAAGTGAAAAAAACCACAAAAAGGTATTTTCTTCAGCATTCCCTTGTTCCTACTAACATGGAGGACTGGGCATAATGAACTGCCTAAAAAAGGTCCTCAGAATCTCTGCTTTTGAAAGGGAAAACAAGCTCACTAGCAGTTACTGTAAGGAATAGACCACCTTACTTTTGTAACCCTACCATATAGCCATTTTAAGCATTTGGAATTGTCTGGGCAATTCTATAGTTAATTCTTTAAACACAGTAGTATTCCATCATGCTTGCTGAGCAAGTTAAAGCAGAACACAATGTTCATTAACCCAAGGAAGAGGGTAATTAAAATAGAAAAAACCCCAAACATGACTAAAGTAACACTGTTCTGCAAGTATTTTTAATGGATCAGGCCCTCAGCCTTCTAAAATTAATTAATGCTTCAATGAAAGTTCCCTGTTATCTGACTAACAAATCTAGCTTTTCTAATATTTAGCTACCCTGGATTTCAATTAAGACTCAAAGAGCCAAGAACTGATGAAGAGGACATCATAAATGATTTATGGATGTCCTACTTTTGTATATGGTGCATTAATTATTCTACTTAATGCATTCATATGGTTTTCTAATTCATACATTACCAAAAGCCTCACATTTCAGTTATTTCATTGAAGTTTATATCCATTTTCAGGCAGATTCTGACAAAGTATGCTTAAAAATTGAAGCCAAAATCAGATATTTATTTAGTCTATGGATTTCAAATCACATATCTATCTATTCAATTATTGCCGTATCACCTATTTCTAGAGGAGTCAGTTGCTGTTGTTTTGGTTTGGTTTATTTTTTTATTAAAACAATGATCAGCATTCTAGAGATTTCTTGCTATTTCATTATTTGTGTGGTCTTTTACACATGCAGTTTATCTTTCCCTCTTTGCCCAGCTCCAGTCATTTGTGCCCAATCACAATGTATACAGCATGCCAGAGGCGTGTTCCTACAGCTATTAGCCACCTTCCCTTCTCCCACCACAGCCCTCCCTTAACAGGAATTCTACCAGGGTCAGTCTAGATACCCTTAAAATTAAGCACATGTCAGAGTAGCCAGAGGAAAAAGGGGAGGGGTCTTTAACTGACATAGCTACAGTTTAAACAGAAATGGGGGAAGAAAGGGAGTCTTTTTAATTTGCAAGTTAATTTCTATTGCCTGTACACACTTTTATTGTAGCTAATCAGGCAGAGCCACAGCATCCTGTAACACCATTTCAGAGAAAGTCTGCGAGAAAGGTTTTGGGGACAATGTCTGCTTATTTTTCATCAGCTTAAAACAAGGAATATAATTTCTACACTGTTTCAGCTTTATTTTGCCTAAAGAATACAAAGCTCTAAGAGTGTAGTATTTAAGGTCATTCTTCCATTCACCCAAACATCTATGTTTTAAAGACCTGACAGCTTAGAAGACTGCACTATTATAAGACTATATGTTACTATTACAAGACTACTATGTTACAGTACCTGAAAACAAAATGTTATAGCATGAAATTACTTTTCTACATGAAATTAAAATATCATATACATTTGTAAAGAGTAGCCTCCAGAGCTGTGTTCCTAATTAGACAACATACCATGTGTTGCAGGAAGAAAGCATATCAGCAACAATTTGGCTAAAGAAAGCAGAAAGCTGTAAGTGTTGCCAGAACACCACAGGACCGTAAAAGAAGTGACCCTTACTTCCTTGAGTGTGTTTTCAAAAAGAAAACAAGATTACTGGTATGATTAGTACCATCAAAAAGATAACCTCTTAATCTGAAAGTACCAACAGAAAAATGGGCAAAAAAAATGAAATTCAATTAAACAATTACATCGTATAAATTTAGCTGAGCATATTTTAAATGTAAACATTTTCATTTACATTGTCATTTATTTGTATGCTACAATTTCTTAACAATGACTAATCCCAAGGAGAATATATGATCTCAGCCAAATTTGTACAAAGCAGATATTCCATTATTATTCCCCAACAGCTAAAAAAGGTTGAAATTTAAATCTGTTACATTCCATGTTTAAATAAACATTGATGTAACATGTACCTTTCGATACTATTAAGCAATATCATTTTAGCAGTCTTGGTATATACCCCTGATGTTCCTCATGGTGCATGTATCCTGTACTCAATTTAAAGGGTTGTATCCACCAAAAGTATTTGCCACCAGTTTATTGTGGTGCAGAGACAAGTAAGAATTAGCTCCATTACAAATTGTCAGTCATGGCTGACCTCCAAGGGAAGAACAGTGAAAGACCACTTAAATGCTTTCAGGAACAAGAAAAAAGGCAGACAAATAACTTGTATTTCTCTGCTTACTTCCCCAGACTATTCCCCTTTCCATGAACCAATCTGATACTGACTGAAAAAACATCATTCACCTGAGAGTTATGCTGTCACATTTAAACCCAAACATCATCTGAGCCTGTGCATGTAATTTCAGAATCCAATATTTATTCTTTGCAAAAGAGATGCCAAAGTGCAGTGATGCTAGACCTAGGAAGCATTTTAAAAAGTAAATTTAGATGATCATCTTCTGCTCCAAAATATTGTTTGGCTTATTCAAAAAAATATTGTTTAGCTTATTCAAAAATCTCAAACTGTATTATAAGATATCACATATTAATGTCATGATGATAGAAAATAATGGGGTTTTAAAAAAATTTTCAAAAGCAGTAAAAACTGCTTAAGAAGGCTTAATATTTAAGGGGTTACACACAGGAATACATTATGAACCATCTATTAAGGAACTTTATAGAAGCTGTCACTTTTCCTAACAAAAAAGTCAGAAATGAAGAACCAGAAGGATTATTCCAGAGGCTGAACTGCCAGATCCAACAAAACATTGACTGATAAGAAACCACATGCTATCTTGCTGTCTTTTATCTGAGCGTCCTTTATCTGCCTTTTAAATGTTACTGTAGGGGACTTGGGTTTTCAAAAACATAGCTCTCTGAGGGTGCTAAAAGAATTTTTAAGAAGTGCTTCTGGATTTTTTATTCCTGAAAATTATCAACACAATGCATAGATTTATTGTGGGAAGTAGTCACTCATTTTCTATTGGTGGGTATCATGGTCCAAACAGGGTCATCTAGCTTATTTATAAACATAAAGCATGTGTGATTCTAGTGATGACACCTGTAATTCTGCATGCCAGGAAACTTTTCCTTTCCTTAGTCAAATGTAGGCAGTAATAGATTTCCACTCACTTGTAAGAGGAAAAAAGAACATTGATAGAGGAAGAGCAACCTCCCGAGTTTCTGAAATACAAGCCTGCCTGCACTGTTCTAGGTAATGAAGTCAGTGCAATTCCAGCCACTGAGGAGTCCTCTGAACCCAAACACCAAAACACCCAAACAGCAGCTTGGACACTGTCATAAAAAAGCCAAAGACTTTCTACTATTGTTTAAATCTCTGTGTCCTTTCTTCTAGAATTCAGTACATCATGGCACAGAAATAGTATAGAAGCCTTTTTTTCAATCAAAGGAATAAATGAGGCCATGTAAGAAACAAGGAGTCCCACTAACATTCTTTTAACATTTTGCAAATTAGATGACAAAAAGGTGCCTTAAGGAGGTTTTAGTGCATGTTACCACCTAATGCAATCATTCCTGTTTTCCACTAAGACTGACGGTGAACACAATACCACGCTAATGGTTCAGTATGCAATTATCCCTGCTGAAGTGCACAGAAGGAAGCAGAAAGCAAATGAGGCCAACTGATGCAGACTCTTTAGATTTCTTTGTGCAAACAAAATCCAGAATGACAGAGCTGCAGGCTACTAGGTCTATTTGCAGGGCTTGCTGCAGATATGTTGTGTCGAGTATAATAACTTAAGGAGTAATGGCAAGCATCAATCTCTTACTAGAAGGTGGACTTGAGTCTAAGAAGCCAAATACTGTGGAGCCCTGATATTTGGGGTCACAATGTAAAGTGTAAAAAGACTTAACAGTGATTAAAACAATCACACTAAGTGTATTGACTGATACTGCCCACTACTGAAATGCGTAACTAACACTTAGAGTTTGTTAACAATTCAGCACTGTAATTATAATAGGATCTTAAAATTTCACTAACAGTATGGCACTTGTCCTCTGCTATTCCAAGCACTGCACAAATACATGACCTGGAAATGGAGATGGATACAGTTGTAACCTCACTAGATTCTAAGATCTTACTCCTCAGAAAGCTCCTTTGAGAAGTCACTGCAGAGACATGATTTTCTATTTATGCCTCCTTGGCCTGGGCTACTGCCAATCCCATTCTTAAGCTGGCAATAACAGATGTTCAGTGACAAAACACAACATCTTACTTTTTGTTATATTTCATAGATACTTAGCTTGGCTGTTGGCCCCAGCACTGTTTGAAATGTCATTTATGGACTACTTCTTCTCCTCACTCATATTTTTTGCCTTATTTTCAACCCATTGTTTTAGCTTAACATACCTTCAAAAGTATTTTGACCATCTCTTAGCAAGGTCTACAGAGGGAATGAGCTTAGGGTACTCTTATACCAGCCAGGAGGAGCAGGACACAAAGAGCCCTCTGAGTTGCAGCACCAACCTGTGCATTTTCTTTCAACACACCAGGAGGTAAATAGTTCTTTGGAATCAGAATTTGACACACTCAAGGCTGAGACCCCAGTGTCAGGCACAGTATTCAAAAAGCAGCTCCTTAATCACTTCTATTATTGCAATATACCATAATTACATCTAGAAATAGATAAAATTACATATACATATGTCTACATCTATCCCAGTGAAAATTAGGGCATTACTGTATAGGGTGTAATGCAATGACAAGCCTACCATTTTTAATAACTTTCAAATTGACCATAGTATAACATATCATGCAATACATGATGCAAGGCAGACAGTGCATGAGCATCAAATCACTTGCTTCAGAAACTGTACCTCTTGTGTAAGAACATCCCCAATCCTCTTCCCTTCTCTCTACGTCCCAAAGAAAATGACTTTTAGTCTGTAGTCTTCTAGAGGTAATCCTAAATTTCTGCCTATGGATCATGCTGAGCTACCAACATTTCTCACAGACTTACACGCATATTTATCAGACTGAGACTATAGCATTTCAAGACACCTTTACTGATTGTTCACCATGGCCTTACTGGCCAGCTTAACTGGGTGGATGCTGAGCCAGCAGAGGCTGAAACAGTATTTGAGAGATAGAAGAGTTCCTAACAATGAGAACTGAAGAAAGGAAGAGACTTCGACTTATGTCAAGGCATGATATTCAGCATCAGCAAAAAAAATAAGAGATTCTGGAAAAACAGTCAGTCGAGTTGACACCTGGGGGAAAAGTGAAAAAGGCTAGTAAAAAGTAAAAAAATAAAAGTAAAGTAAAAGTAAAAAAAACACATTATCAGAGCATCTTCTTGTCTTGCAATTCTCAAAGGATCATTTACCTTCTGGCATGCAGAAAGATCACACGCAACTTGTTGCTGTGACACACAGGGCTCTCTCTATCCTACTCCTCTCATTCAGTAAGACTCAGTGAGTTAGCCTTGAAAAAGAAGGCATCCTGTGTCACCAAATTGCCAGTGAGAAGAAACATCGATTTTTCATTTAAAGAAAAGTAAAAAATAAATTCCACAAACAGTGCTCTATGTTCCTGAAAGGAAATCTATGTTAAATGTCTCCACAAAAGAGACAGCTATAGGGAAAACATTTTTTGGACTGAAAACAATTGTAAGCACTGGATGCCCCCACCTTTTTATCAGAATCTTTTCATAGAGTTCTTCTTATGGCCTACCAACAAAACCAGTCAGTGGAGAGAATTGCAATGCTCAGAAGAAAGAGTATATAGTAGTCTAGTTCCCATTGTTCTGCTGGTCTTTTCAAGGAAGAAGCAAGTGGATATCCCATGTGCTCCTAGAGGAACTTGGAGATGACATTTCACGTGGATGCCGTGGTTTCATAAAGAGTACAAAGAATTAGAAACATAGACATTTCTGGCAGAAAAGAGGTGTGGGAAGATGAAATAAAATTTAGGAACAAATAATATAGACAAATTCTGGGCTTTGACACTGGTAATTAAACCTGTCACATCAAGATATGGGGAATTAAAGAAGTAAATGTATACATCTAAGGCCAAGTCAGCAAGTGAGCAAAAGATCATCTTTTATGAGTATGTAGTATGAGGAAAGTTATATAAGAGAATACAGCAGTACCTGTGGGATGAATCTGACATAAGTGTAAAAGCAGTTCTGCTGTAGTTTCACAGCCACATGGTTTTCAGCTACCCAAACCCACCCAGAAGAAGCCTACCTATTTGAACTGTGCCTAGATTTGGATAGGATTTCCACATTATTTCAACTTAAAATGTGTTGTTTAAGATGGGATCAGCTCCAGATTAAGATGTCACTAAATATACATGTCTGCATGTGTGTATGAGTATATATAAATAGGTAGTCAGTGTACAGTTGGTGCCTAAGCACCTATTATCATCAATATAAATCTTGCCACTACAGCCATTTGGAATTAGGGAACTCACCCTGAAGCAGATACCAAAGCTATACTACAACTAGTAGATTAAATGCACCTGGTACTGTTCTCTGGCTGTGAGAAAACTGATGTGGAAATGGTCCTTGTCAGTACTGATCTCCAAATCAGGATGATCACATCTAGTCTGCCTACTGGATATGGTCTCTGACCTGTATGAACTCCCCAGTAACCCAGAAAGTGTCTAGAAACATGCTAGATATCCTAACAGATTACCAGTTTGAATACCTGGTTCCCAAATGAATATCTACTTACACATACATACGTTGTTGCACTTTATTCTTCCACTGAATGCTCTCTCAAAGTACTAGCACCTCAAGTTCTTCCTTGTGCTCTTCAGCATGCTTGAAAGTAAATAGTTCAAATATTGGAGACAAAATAGATGTGATGGTATGGGAAAGCTATAGCTCTGAGGCACTCAGCCTTACACAGCCCCACACAAAATGCCATGGAAAAGGCAAAGAGAATCTCTGTGTGGCTGCCGGTGAATCATATGTCCCATTGACATTAGCTGAAAGAAACTAATTAAATCAATTCAGTTCAGTAACACTCACGTAAATCTAACAAAAAATTAACAGATGAGCTGAATTTTAGGCTACACTACAGCACTGTGGCATTTCTAAGCAACAGAGAAAGAAACAGATTTCATGTTTATATAAGAAGGTGTATAGTAAGAGTGAGGTGTGAAAGGAAAAATTTTGATATATTGAGCAAGCTTATTACCTTTACATTTCTGAAACAATTCACAGGATGCAAGTGAAAAAAGCATCTGAGTAGCTTATTCCAATCTTGGTACAATACACTTGTGTGCCTGAGAGAGGCGTTGGACAGATCAAACTACATCAGGTTACAAAGGATGATGTTTTAGCATATCCATGATGTGATAATTTAGACCTAGTCTGAGCTGTAACCTTTACAATAAATCTTGCTTTTCTCTCAAGTTCAGCCCTAACTCTATATATGTTTTTATGTGTTTTGGTTTTTAATAAGTATGTTAGATGCTATTTTCTATCATAAGTGATTATCCACACTCTATTCCCAATTCTATGTATTGTCTTGACCTTGGTGGTTCTCACTTTCAGTATTGGAAATACATGGAGTAAACAGAAATAAACATTTTGAGAACTTGTTCACTGCACTACTGAT
The DNA here is from genome assembly GCF_021018805.1 of Prinia subflava. Taxonomy (NCBI): domain Eukaryota; kingdom Metazoa; phylum Chordata; class Aves; order Passeriformes; family Cisticolidae; genus Prinia; species Prinia subflava. The sequence goes on along the minus strand of NC_086250.1, from coordinate 38,376,256 downwards.
TCTCTAATACCTTCAATGAGTATATGGTTTCTGAGATACAAAAGAAAAGCTTACAAATAGAAAACTCAAGTATTACAAAAAATTATGTAATTCTGTATGTTGTCCAAGCAATTTTCAGATGACTTGCTCTCACATCATCCAGAGAGACAGATAAATAGAACATATGGGTAAGAACTAAGGCAATTATAGCACAGTCAAAATGCTTCTAAGAGCTCTGAATTGTCCTCACTTCCTTCAATAAACAAGGTGAACTGAACACACACACATGAAAACAAACAGGAACTTAACATCAGGTAATGTGATTGCCTTTAATTATATAAAACCCCCTCCCAGAAAATAAATACCTCCTCTTCCTCATTTAGGCAAACAAACACTACAGTATCCCCAGTTTCAGTAAAATTACTTCTTAGCATTCTTCTAGTCACAAAACATCACTTTTGGACACGATACCTGCAGAATTCTTGGCTTCATAGCAATCTGCTGTGCACTGGCAACATTTTCCTTGTCAGATGGTTTAGTCCTTAGCACAAAATGTAACCTTGTAATATATTCTTCTGCATTAGGCATCCATTCACCCTACCTTTCCACCTTGATTATGAAGAAAATGGACCTTGAGTCACTGAAATTAGCTTGAATTCAGTTTCTGCTCCTCTGCAGAGCCAACAGAGCATTTATTTATTAAAAAAAAAAAGTTGCTGGCTTTCATACTAAATCACAATGTGCACCAGTCATGTAACTGGATTACAGCAAACACTAAGAGTAGCAACTGCCCTTTCAAGTTGAGCAACCAACAACATTGCTAAAGGCTGGAACAAAAAGGGTCAGCCAGGGCAAAACAACAAACATTGACGCTTGCCCTATATATTAAAAACCAAAAAGCAGCAACAGGCAGTAAGTGCTAATTCAAAACAAAGAGGGAGCGATACACATGCAATTCAAAACAAACCAGATTCCCTTAGTAATTACATTAACACTACACTAACACTAATCTACTTCAGGTAACATTCAAGAGGGAAAAGCAGAACGTTGAAAGACAGAAACCTGGAAGGAGCAGGGCTGTACTTGGATGATGGCAATCACCCTGTTGTGGGACAGCTGCCCTTCTAAAGAAGGCATCTTCAAAATTTCTGATGGTGGGCTTAGTTCAATGCCCTGACTCATAGCCCTTTGGCTTCAAACATATGCTTCCCCAAAGGCTTTTTCTCAAAGGATGACATTAGAAACAAACCAAAACCACTGTCCTTCAGCACATCCAGAGACAGCTGAAGAACCTAAGCAATAAACAGCTTTCATCTCATGATTAGCTCATGCTGTTGTACCTCCCCTTAAAGCACATATGGTTCTCAGCCAGAAAAGAAGGCTTCAGAGCAGCAGCTCCATCTTACAAATGCAATAGCAAAGCCTCAGACCGAAGTCACTTAATGAGAACTTAATATAGATTTAATGGACCTTTTTTCTAATGTGCATTTATCTGCCAGTTGAAAATCTGCCTCATTTAGCTTTTAATGCAGGCACAGAGCCAGTCGGCTACAATCAGGATAGCTCCAGAATATTGTGCAGGATTCTTCTATTACTAGTTGAGGATCACGAGTCCCCAACCTGTGGAAAACCCTGCTAAAATAACAGTTCATAGGTAACACTGTCATTTAATGAAAAAAAACCAACAAGGTCATGCCTATTCTGAGTTGTTTGCACTAACAGAAGGGTTTCACCTCAACCAGAAGTGAAATAATGCTTGCACTGGAAAGAAAGCAGGTACCTTCACTACGGAGTTGGCCCTGCTGGCTTAGGCTCCCTTTGAGGCATAGATATTCCAGCTTGCTTGGTATCTCCTTCCCTTGATCAATACCATTCAGAACTGGGACTCTGTTTGCAGTTGACCTGTCCCCAGTAAAGCAAGACTGACAGCACTTTATTTCACTCTGATATGGACACTTCCACATAGCTGAAGTTAATCCACTAACAGTGCTAGTCATCTAAACTCTGATGAGGAGGTCTTGTTCGTATGGGATGCAACAAGTCCAGAGCACAGCTTTTTGAGCCTAGTTCCCTGACTTTCCCTTACTCCCAGTACTTTTTAAAAGTTAAAAATTTAATAACGGACAAATAAAATTACTACCTTCTTTTGTTTTACCCTGATTATTCCTTTCATTGTCACTACTCTATTGCATTTGGTGCATTCATGAGGGCAGATCTCTAGAGTACTGTACAGGGAACTCATCTGGGATTCTGAAACACTTGGTGTGTTAACATGCTCTAGTGTTCTATGCTCTTTTTCCCTTGTTTGTAAGGGCCATTCTCTCTTAATCTCTCATCTTCCTCTGGAAGGAGCAATTTACAGATTTCACTTTAATCTTTATTAGTTCACTCTAATGAGTACACAAGCCATTTTAAGTGGCTCTTGCTCCCTCCAGGAATCAAGGAGGGCTGCCTACGCACGGGGGTGAGGAAAGCAGTGTCTGTGCAGAACACACACAGACTGTACCGTGCACCTTACCACGGACAGCTCTCCTGACACCAGGCTGCCCCACTGGCACAAAGGGTGAGCATGCAGCAGGGCAGCAGCAGGGCAGCACCAGTACATGGTTAAATGACACGCCCTTCACTGCAGGAGGGAGCACTGCCATCACCATCTTCAGAATGGGAAAGATCACACACAGAGTTAGCTGACAGTAGAAGGTCCCTCATCCATATGTCCCAAAAGAAGCGCATATGGCTTACACCAAGAAAAACAAAGTCCTTATTCTTTGCAAGAAATAGGCTTTTTTTTGTTTCAAACAGCTAAGTAAACACAATGGTGGATTTATCAGAGGAACAGAAGTGAATGAAACCTTTATGTCACCCTTTTAAAATCCCACTACCTTTGTAGAATAGTTTCCTGAAGTACATTTCCTTGTGACTTAAAGCTCATCCACTAAAAACTGTGCAAACATAAGTCAAGACAAGAGGAACAACAGCATTTGAGGCAAAGGTCTTTTACCTACAAAGAGGCTATATTCTGCACTGCTCCACTGTTTGTTAACCAGTGAGATTATATGAATCCAAATTCCATCAAAATGAAGAAATTCAAGACACGTAGTCATTATTAAGATTTAGATGATCAGTCAGGCCACCCAAAATTACAATCCATCAATATTTATCTGCAGGCATATTTATTCACCAAAAAACCCCTCCAGAAACCAGAAAAGGTCACTTACCACAATAATCACATTTCTTGTAGGAATGGGAAGATTCTCCACTTCCAAATCTTGACCAGTCATTGCTAAGAGATTGAGGGATGGATCATAAACAGACCTGGGGAAGGCTGATTTAAAAATTATTGCAGGGTGCAACTTGCTTATTTTGGTGTGAGAAGAAGAATGGAAATTTTGTTTGGAATCCTTATAGCTGTCTGTATCCAGGCTTTTCTCCACACTCTCCACATGGTGATAAATAAACACAGGTTTTCCACTCTTTCGCTGATGAATTGCCAAAAAGTGATCACTGTCTCCAGAAAAGCAGCCTGTAGAAAGAGAAGAGTAAGTTTAGAATATCTCTCTTGGCTATTCTGTAGATGGCACTGAAATTCAATGAAATTCAATCTTTGGGTTCTGAGAAATTTAGAAAAGTATTTTTGGAATACAAGAATTCCCTTAAAATCTTACAAAGCATTTTCTATAGCAATAGATTAACAGCACTACAGAGTCTACCAAGTATTTGAAGTATACGGCATTCTTAAGCTCATTTTCTTAAGCATTGAGGGCTTTTAAAAATGTTATTTCTATTTCCAGCCATGGCTACATTTCAAAAATTATGTACAAAAGCAGAACACATGCTGAGCCAAGTTCAACTTCTGTATTGCTATCAACTTCAATCAGAAAACATATGCAGTCAACTTTCTGACGTATTTTATCACCCAGTAATATCAAAGATGAGAATAGCGGTGATCATCTGTTATAAATGGGCACTTGAGGAGAAAAGGTCAACAACCTGATCAAAAAATCAGATTTAAGCATGTGACAAAATTCAGTCTAGTCCATAATCCTAATTCTGCATTCTTTGTTCAGCTGCTTGTATCAGGAGACCTTACAGTCTCTTGTGCCAGCTCTTATTATGACCCAACCTTCACTCAAGGATTGCCTGGCCAACCAATGGAGCACCTGGCTCTCTGCAGAGGAGATACTGGTGAGTGGCCACACCTTGCATGCCTTGGTGGTGGGCACAAAGAACTCTCTTGGATTAGGGAACTGGAGACAGGGGACTCGTGCATTGCTGACGAGGAGGTAGACAGAGCTGGGCTTGTTCAGCCTCAAGGAGATGACTGAGAGGGAACCTCATCAATGTCTGTCAGATCTGAAGGCAGGGTGTCAAGAGGATGGAGCCAGGCTGTTCCAAGTGGTGCCCAGCAAGAAGACAAGAGGCAAGGGGCAGAAACTGATGCACAGGAAGTTTATGGACAGGAATATGAAGAACATTCACATTCTTTGCTGTGTGAATGACTGAGCACTGGAACAGATTGCCCAGAGAGGTTGTGGAGTCTCCCTCACTGGAGGTACTCAAGAATGGTCTGGATAAAATCCTGTGCAAAATGCTCTCAGATGACTCGGCTTGAGCAGGAAGGTTGGGCCATATGATTCCACCTGTCCCTTCCAACCATACCCATTCTGTGATTCTATAATTACATGGGTTTAACTAATCATGTTAGTACAAAATAAGTGCTCTTTTGAAAGATAAAATACTTCCTAATGATGCCTTTATAAGAGGAACTAAGATAGATTTTTATTTGGTTTTCAGTTTTGTTTTCCTTTTTTTTTTTTCCATGGATGAAAAATAATGAATCTTCAATGCCTTATGCTGAACACAATAGCTACAGTTCAGCTCCCAGTCTGGAAGGCATTCTATCTGATCAGAAAAATAGGCAAGGATCAGCTGCTTCACAGATAAAAAGTAACCGAAGCTGCATTATTCACCTCCAGAAAAACACTCAAAGCAACCCAGGGTGGTAGAAAAGTAACTCTGTGCTCTGAGAGAGGTGAACTCAGAGAGCTCAATCTGATCAGCCTGAAATTTCCTCTTCAGATGCTGCTGGACTTAATGGCAATGTTAAATTTGAGAGCTAATTTTTAGTTAAAAAATACAAAATCAATGTTATTTTAATTCTCATAATGAGCTGAGAAGAGCAGCTTAGAACCAACATTTCAATTCAGGGTGACCAAGAAAGCATTTTGTTCTTTTGTTCTATTCAAACTGAATTTCTCCTCTGTTTTTGTTTTTTTTTTTCTTTTTTTTTTTTTCTTTTGTAAGCAAATCAAAATAATCAGTCATTTGAACAGCTCTACCCAGTGCCCTTAGGAGGTTTCAGTGTAGGTAATTACATTCTGTTGACCTAATTTCCTCATGAAATTTCAGTTAGGGAAATCAAGGACAATACCTTATCTGTGCTATAGTATTGCTTTGCATCATTGAGAAATGCATTCTCTGGAATAAGTGGGTCCCTGTCAGTAGGCAGTGAAGCATTTTATAACATACATGAACAGAAAATCAATAGTAAAAAGACAGAACACAGATCTTCTATTATAAAGTAAAATACTAAATCTAAGACTACTCTTTCAAATGGCAGAAAACACCACAATCTCCTAGATGACAACTGAGGTCATATGTTTTCAGCTCGTCAGGTCTTGATTGGGAAGACATCTGAAAGCAGGAGAAAAATAATGAGAAACTGCAGAGTATAGTCTTAAAGACAGCTGAATTTCAAAACTTGTTAAACTTGCTGGGTTCTCATTAAGCTTTGTGTGTGTTGGCTTCACTGATAAAATCCTGAGGGCTAGTCTTAACTAGCAATTTAGACAGTTGTGTCTGTGGCAAAATAAAAATAAGGAAGCATCAGCACTTCTCATTGTCACCTACTTCTCACAGCCATCTCTTTGCTGGATTTATTTTCATGTCTCCTTCACAGAAAACCAGTATTTCAAAACCAATCATAGATAAGATAAAGGAATGTAACCACCAACACATTTGGTGTGTCTTCTTTCCTTCCTTCACTTCTGCTCCTTTGTTTCTGAGGGAATCAAACCAACTGTGATTCTCCATGAATTCTTTGTATTGCATTTTCTACCCACTTCAATGTTCCAACTTTCCCTCTTATTTCATTATTTTCACTGAATGAAGCAAAAAAATACAATTAACTACCAGCCCAAATTCTTCCCTGGATATTTTTGATAAAAAATAGTTAAAGGAACTACCCAAAAAGCTCACTTGTCCTTAAATCTCAATACTTTTTAACAGCAGAAACACCATTTGCTTCTAAATCCCAGACTTGCTTCCATTAGAATGCTAAATATCACATCAGTAGCGGCAGTCCCTGCAGCCATACAAGGTCCATTGTAGCAGATTTTCAAGATGGACAACAAAATATATTGTTTAACCTGTAGCAATGAGAAATTAAAAGTCTAATTACATAACATTACACTTTTTACTCACACAAAACTTTTTTCATCAGCTAAGCATTCAGATGTCCAAATATGTTCCAAGAAAATCACTACAGTGAATTTGGTTATCTGAGAAGTCCACATAGCCCCAGTATCTTAAGTAGGTTACAATCATCCACAGAGCCCCACATGAAAAATGTCACTAAACTCAGAAGACTGTGTAAAGGGCCCTAACCACTACCAGACTCTGGTTCCCAGACTGCCATGGAAGCCTCAGGTGACCCTCACAAATGGGCCACCCTTGATACTACAGGGGAATCTAAACTTCCTCTCAATCTGGTGAAGTGATAATATATTCCTTCTTGACCCTCCATAATTCAGCTCCAATCACAAGCAATTAGGCACCAACCAGACACTTGGAGAATTAAGCAGTTAAAAATACCAGCACTTCTGCTACACAACACTGTGAAAAAGGCATATTGTGTGTGTGGCTCTACGCAGATATTTACTATATGTAATATGCTAGGTAGAAAAGTTATGCAATATTAACATTTTAAATAATATAGTAAATGTAGTTTTTAACATTGAATCTAAGTAAGAATTGTGTGTAAGGTATTGTCCTTAGCTCAAGAGAAAAGAGAAGATAACCCGGAGGTTTCTACACAGAGAGAACAATTACAACAAGCCAGACTAAAACCTCTCTTGGATTTTTCAGAGGGAAAGATGCATATCTCCTTGAATCCACAGAAACCACCCTGGTCAAGCCAGACCATGCATATCTCCTTGAATCCACAGAAACCAGTCTGGGGCAAGCCAGACCCCATGACGCCAAAGGTTTAGCAGAAGGCTCTTGGCAAACGGGTTTTTCTTAGATAAAGTATGCATAATCATTAAAGTTGGTCCTCAAAAATAGAGAGGTTTCTCCCTAACGGGGCCCTTCTCCTTCGCAGCCTTTGTCTGGGAGGGAGAGGGGACGGTAGTCCCGGGCTACCTCCTTTTCTCTTATTGTCTCATTATTTGTCCTGTCTCTGAAAACTTTTTGAACTTTTATTATTGTATTAATTTTTTTTGTAACCAATTTTTATTCTTTATTAAATTTTCATAAATTTCAAAAAGCGAGTGATTGGCGTTTACCACAACACCTTTAAATATTTCTACTCTCCAACCCTAAAGGGAAAGAAGACTGAGATTCCTATATCAAACTCTGTATTTCTACAAAAAAAGAATATGCTTCTCTGTGGCCACCAGGGAAACTGCCAGAAGCTATGGAGAACTGATTTTGGTGCCTTTTAAAATTCAGAAATCCCAATATACACAAAAATTCAGTAAATACGGTTTAGGACAAAACTCAAAAATTACAGTTCCTAGAGGTTTCTCTTCCATAAGCTTAGCAAACTTTATCCAAAATTACATTCTTATATTCTCTTCACAGTATCCTGTTTGAACTCTACTTCAGGATGTAGTTATTTATGACTCACTTGAAATATTCACCCAATGCTGCTATTATCCATTAACTATAATACGTTTATTCCTTCTCCTAAAATTGTGTCCCCTCAAGTGTATTTACAAAGAATTATAGTTTATTCTGCCTCAGCACTGAGAACAGGCTGTTAGACTGTGATTCCATGCTATTTTTTCTATCAAAAAAACGCTGAGTCTTCATCTATTTCTCAGTTAAACAGAGCTATCTTCATGTCAAGGGGAATTCTATTTGTTCCAAAGTGAACAATAATCAATGCCTAATTTCAAACCCACATCAGAACTTCTCTGAGCAGCAGGTTTGTACATACTTTGCTCCTAGAAAACAACCAGTCCTTTCTTCATGCAGATCACCTCATGTATTAACCATTCCAACTCCCTTTAGTAACAGGAGCTGCACCGTGACTCTGTGCTGATCTGAACTGTTCATTCCACCCTCAAGTTCTTCTGTCTGTATGATGTAGTGACTGGTCACCACTCTCCACTAAATTTCACTTCCTAATGAAAATTTGTATTTCTTCCTGTGCTTTTTACCTATAGGCTAACTTTTCCTTCCTTGTAGCTCCTCAATACTGCTGCTTTCCCTTAGACTTTTTCAACTAGAAAGCCTGTCTTGATCTTGCTTTCATGTTCATCCACTGTAAGCCCCTTCTTTAATTTAGCTGCTCCTGTACAACAGTATTCTCCTTCCAGATATTCTCAGATTTAGTTGCATTTCCAGTCCCTGGAGCTATGCTTCTAGAACTCTACCAAGTATAACACTACATCTACTAAAGTGTAACAAGAAGTTCCAGGGTGATGTAGAATGCATAGTGTCTAAACCTGAACATCTTCACTACTTGTACTAGTTACAGTATTTCTATCGTTGCCACAGTTTGCCATCCTCTTGAAAGGAAAATTGGACAAATCCCTATGAATTCCCTGGTCTGCAGAATCCAACTGTTCTGCTTAGTGGTTCAAAATATGTGTTCACTTGGTCTTAGTTGTCTGCATAAACATACTAGATAAAACCATTTCTGTCATAAACTAAAAAGAGGAAAAAAAAATCTAATCTACAGAAGATTGATGGAGAATGGAACAGTAAAATTCCATATCAAATGCACACATCATCCCAGTACATGGGAAGCACAAAATTTCATCATGAAGACAGATGGGTAAATCACAAGAATGCTAGATAGTACATGCTTCTGAGCCTGTCTCACACTACAAAGTTGCATTATATATGCAGAAAGGAAAACCTATAATAAATACTAAATCTGATGTGCTGGATGTTGTGGGCACTTTTGACTGTTCCAGTTGGCCTCTGCTTGATAGAGGAAACCCTAAGATTTCTTTAGACTGTCTTGACTCTCTGAATAGTTTCAGACAATTGATATTTTATCTCAAAGCAACCTGCTAGAAAACTGTTAGACTCCCAATTCCCAAATACCTTCACTGTTGCTAAAAAAGACAGATAAAAAATTTCAAGATAGTCAAGATCCATTAATCAGCCAGTAACACAGCAGAATGGTTTTTATCTTCTTACAACATAAAAATATCAGAGCTTTACAGATATTTTATATTTTCCTTGTTAAGGAAACAAGGAATTACTTGACTCCCTACTCACACCACTCTCAGTCAAGTTTTCCTTGCCATCTCAGCCCCAGGTTTCCCATAACAGAGTCTCAGACCTCTGGTTCCTTTAAGTAATTTTACCATGAAACAACAACATAAAAGCCACTCAAGCTGGGTGCCTCCTCCTTAACATCCTCTACAGCCAGAAACCAGATTATTTATTTGACTAGAAGAGTCCCAGTGGGACATAACATAAACCTGATAGGGCATGATAATGGTGTCTAAAGTAATGATGTGTGTCTGGAAAAACAACTTGAGGTAATTTCTTAAATCTTGTTATTTATCTTAATCTGAACAAATTTGGTAATAAGTTATGCTCTTGAACAGTCACATTTTTCTGTAATGAGATATATACTGTATATTTGCTACTTGTAAGCAGTGTAGCCACCTCAAATCCACTTACAAAAGTGCTGTGCTGTATCTGACTAGTAAATAAAATGCACAAATGAATATAGACACCCAGTATATATATTTTAAAAACACAATACTTAATACTCTAGCACTATAATAACATTGAAATCTTTTAATAGTTAAAAATAACTTGGTATATTACACAGCTTGAGGTTTTTATGCCAAAAGCTAGAAATTGAAGGGGAGAAAAAGCATAAAATGCAGACTCATTTCATAAGGGAACAACATGCTGAAACTTGACGGATTGCTTTCAAAGATAAATTTAATTTAAATGCAATTTGAGTTACAGTACATAATGCTGTTCCCAAGTAATTTCTCATTTTCAGTAACAAAAATACTTACCAAATTTTGGTAATTAAATTTTGTACCCTGAGCTCCCCATGCTTTTTTCCTTCCTGTTTGGCTCACCACTCTGCAAGAAGCTCTTTGTCCCATACAAACTTCCTTCAAACCTATAAATCAGCCCCAGACTGGACAGGTTTGGCTTCATAATCTTTTGCACCATGGTTTATTAGTTCTTGAGCAGCTACCCTAGTCACTGTGAGATGCAGGTCAATGTACTTCTGCAGATCAATAATCAATCCCCTACAATAACACCAAAGTTCCCACAGCTGGGAGATTCATTCCCTGCCTCTTTGTAGAACATTGAGATAAAAAGGGACTCCCATTCAGAGCAGAGTTTGCATTTCTCTCTTGTCTATACAAGGGCCAAGGAGGTGCTGGCCCACAGAAAGGAGGAAAAAAAAAAGCTTAAATGCCAAAATGCTTATTATCATGCTGGCTGTTTATGAGCATGGTTCTAACTCTCAGGAGTCAAAATAGCCAGGATACTAAGGGAAACGCTAAGTGTTGGTAATTCTAGACATAGCATAAACCCTGCGGTAGGTTTAGAAGACTTCGGTCTGTCCTGGGCTGTAGAAGTTGTCTCCTTTGGCGCATGCAACAGGACCTTCCTTTGGATTTGCCTTCAAAAGACACAAAATCTATTGTTTCATCCCTATTTCATCTACATTACCAAGGGACAAGAAAAAGAAAAAAACAACTAAGAAAAAACCCAAAAAAACCCCAAACTTATTAAAAGGAGTCAACATATCTGGTGGAAAATATAGACGTTTTAAATGATGTTGAAAGCAAAAATGAAAACAAAAGCTGTCTGGAGGCAATATGCTTTGCATCTGTACCATCTAGCTAGCAATATATCTTACTGCCAGCAAAGCAGTACATAAATCAAATCTAAATCTCATTTGGATAAAGTTATGCACTTTTAGCCAAACATAAACTTTAGCATGGTGCATCAAAAATTATTGCCAGTAAGATGGAGTTAAAACAGTGGCTAAAATATGACTTGAACATTAGCTGGACAGCAGAACATACTTTCAAAAGTGCTTTTGTGAGGTACACCAGGGAAACCTGAAAAGGAAAAAATACAAATCCACTTGCTGCTTTGGTAATACATGAAGTTTCAAATTGACAAAAGAATTCACCAAGGAAATTGTAAATAATGGACTTGCAGGCTGTGACAGGCATGCTGCTGTATAGCTTCTCACAGCCTCCTTCAGGTAGATGAATTCCTCTGTTAAAGTCTTGTTTATAAACACAGGTGAAGCACACCTTACACATGTAAATGAAGCCAAGAGTTATATTGTTAGCATAATGAATATCTTAACCAACTAATTCGAGAAGCTTTGTTAGTCTAGATCTAACTTTATAGGAAACAAGAAATACAGAAAAAGTCCCAATTATAGGAATAGTACAATTAAATTGTCTATCCCTTTCCATGGTGTTACTCTAACTCCATGCTTCTCTGGGTCCTCAGGTCAATTGTTTCCAACTGGTGTTAGTGATGGGCGTTGTTTATGAGGACTTGTCAGCACCTGGAGTCCTTCATCAGGAGGGATATGGTGTTCATGCTGATGGATTTTTCTTCCTCCTATCTTCTTCCTTCCTCTTAGGAAGCTACATATACCTGTGTTTTCTAACATGCATTCATACTTTTTCTTCAGCTGGTCTGCAGCTCCAGGTTATATTTGAACTTACTATAAACAGTGCCACGTATGTATGTTAGATACTATCTCTTTGTATTCTTCATTAATGCCTAAAACTAGTTTTCCCAAGATCCAGGTCTGCATTTTTACCTTTTACTAAGCTTTTTATAGCAAGGATTGTGCCCCACACCTGCACTCCTCTAATTAAACATCCTGTGCCTCCACTCTTCAAGCCTCTGTTCTACCAAGCCTTTGTTACTGCTCCAGTGTAGACTAACTATAGTTGTACCCCCCCCACACACACACAAAAATAGATTAAAACATATATAAATGCTTGCTTAAGTAGAAAAGCTGCTGTCAGAGCTAACCCAAGCAAAGCAGGTAGGTCAAGGAAAGTTTGGACAGAGCAGGTGTCCTGAACAAGTGTGTTTGGGATTGGTCAAAAAATCACCAGCAAGGGTATGAGCAAAAAGTCAGATTTAATATCAAATTTGTCAAATCTGTATCATGAGACCTTGCAAAATTAGGACAAACATACACCTTTTCTACTAGCAATGGCAACATCCCACTACTAGGTCACCTTCCTCCATAGGAAAGGTTCTGTGCTTTCCTAGCTGGGTCCAGTAACCAAAGGCCAGGCCTTTTCCAGCAGAGGAACAGTACCCATGATACGTCAAAATTCAGAGCACATAAACTACACCAGAGCTAAGCAAGAACAGGATAGGACAATTGTAAAAATTCTGAAAAATATTTTGATTTGCCTCTATACACGATGTTCAGCACTTTTGACCAAAAATTTTAGACAAAATCGAGTAGTACAAAATGTATGTATATATGTTAGCAGGCATATAAACGATTCTTTATCCATGTGTTTGTATCTGTAAGAGAAAGGAAGTGCACACACACATGCGTGTGTGGTGAGGGTGGAGCAGCACCACCAAGGGAGGGTGTGAGTACACGCAAGAGAGGGAGGGAGGGAGGGAGGGAGGGAGGGAGAGCGATGATTGCAAGAATTTTTTTTCCCTTTTTAATAAGCAATCTGCTGAAAATAGAAGCAACTGCAAATTCATTTTTGCTAAATTTGTTCTTTTCTGTAGGAAAAAAATGCCCTGGCCAAAAATATCCACAGCTACAGTGAATCTGTATTAAGCATATGAGTGGTATCTTTTTCAAAAAGACACTTTGCATCTCATTTCATGGGCCTGTTGCCTCATACATCAATACTGAAACTAGATACCACAGACCATTGATTTCACTAGGTCTACTCATGTGAATTAAGAGATGAGCTAGTGGTCCCAAAGGCACTTAAGTACTCTGCCATACTTATGCCTTGGCACTAATGTATCATGTAGACTCATGTCAATTTTTTTTTTCCCAGAAGGTGCGAAAAATGCATGCATCAATTTTCTAATTTTGTTATTACTGTCATTTTCCAATGAAAGTTGCAGATAAATTCTGCTCTGTATAAGATGGATATAAATACATAGTATTTCAAGGAAATATATTTCCATTTCCATGGAAATCTATAGCTGTCATGAAGAAAAGTAAACTCGAGTCTTAAAGTTTTGGCTTTCTTTCATAGCAGTATTGTTCTAAAAAGTCTCACTGAGGATTTCTGAGAAGATCCTATTAACTTCTCCAAATATTTATTCGAAAGCCATACTGAAAATCCTACAGGACAATGACTGTGCTTTATGGATTAAGAGTCCTATGCTTCCATCTAATCCCCCACAGCAATCCTTGCAATACCCCTGTGGAGGGGTGGCCACCACCAAATAGAGGCACACAGTTCTGTCATTAGCCTCCTTCTAGAGAGATACAGTCCCCCAAGAGCCCAAATCATGGACTTTCAGCAGCTCTTCTGCTTTGCTCTCCAGAGAACCTGCAACCAGCCTTCATTGTCTACGATGTTTCAGACCTCTTTATAATACAACAAATGGAGTTATTCAGAGATTCCAAGACCACAAACCTCGATAATTTCCTAATGGATGTACTGAACATAAATCTCTCATGGAAGATGACGTCTTTTAAAATTATGAATAGTAAGTATTTCCACATGTAAAGATATGATGAGTCCCTTTTCCTACTAAATACTTTCTCAAAAATAAGAACTTGGATACTGAATTATAAAACTGTTTTTCCCCCAACAGAACCTTTGAAGAGACAGATGACTACCCTCTGATTATCCATGAGTCCCACTAATAAAAAACAGAAAAGTCTCTTCTGGTAAAAAACACCCACTCATGGCCAGCAATGTGTTTTTAAAGAAGGCAATTATGAGAACTAGCTTCATTTAGATTATGTTAGTGTAATGAAGGAGAATCCTTATTCATTTTTTAAATCAATAGCTCCTTCACTTTCACTCTAAATGTATTTAGAACCTAGTATTATTCATTCATTAGTATGAAGTTACTGAAATGGATCTGATGGCAAATGCATTTTGTGCAGATCTCACCTCGACACTAAAAGCACAGTCTACAGATTCTCTTATTTTGTGACAGAGTTTGTGCGTTTTATAGAAAATAAGCCTGCCCAACACCTAAGTAGAAACTGCACTCGATTAATTTCCAACCATGAAAATATCACACAGTGCATGTTTGACCAGGAAAGCTGAACTCAGCAGAACCTACTAAGGACATCCTGTGAGCTGTGTGAGAACCAGTCTAGCATACTTATAGCATACATTTCTACCTAGCAAATTCTACCCAAAGGACTGTGGGTAGAATTTAGTTAGTCTGTGGTCAAAGAAACTTCACTTTTGATATAAGCAATCCTCCTGTTACTACAGAATTGCCCAAAAAAGATAAAATGCCACTATTTCCTAATCTGAAATTTATGTGATTCTGCTGAGGGGCAGGAAGAATGGATCCATCAAGACGTTGAGACAAGGATCTACACACTTCTGCTCTGAAAAGGCTAGCAGGAAAGTAATGGTTCATAGTGACTTAAGGCTGGCAATGCATGTGTTCACTGATGGAGAGAGCAATAAAATGAGGTAACAGAAGCTCTTAGCAAACTAATGTAAAGCCTTTCTCAAGAAACCATGACTTAGATGACCTGACCAAATAATCAGTTGTTAACTTTTTGCTTTTGCAAGGACAGGATTTGTTTATCCTAAAAGGAAATTCTGCAAAAATGCTTTCTTAAAGAGAGGTTTTTAATGCAAGGCAGGTGATGCATTGATACCATGGTTGTTAACTGTGTAAGTTTTTTTAAATCAGGTTGGTTCTCCTAGTCTATTTCATTTAGGTTTTCCAATCTATTTCACAGATTTACTTTTTTTCCCCCACAAATTTCGAGTAACTGGATACTTAATTCAATATGTTTATTCAATATATTTAATTTTATTAACAAAATTTGCTATGAAGGAAAAAAAGGTGACAGGTAATTAATTGAATAATGTGCAGGACTCAAATGGCTCTCTAATTACAAGCTTTGTGGTTTTCCTACTACCTGCCATTCTTTTACAAGGAGACAATGCTTCCTAGTCACCTTGGGAGACACTAGGTTTTTATTGCAAGAACATGTGTATTAGATCATACATACTAAAAGAGAGTATAACCTACACTGTCGTGCACTCTCATGCAATGCATAATGTAAGTGGAAGGTTCATGCTGACCTGTAATCACTCGCTACAAATTTAGGTCCTTCTGCAACAGCAAGCTCTATATAGGTTGATTACTTCACCTGCTGCCCTCAGCAGAAGGGCATAATTCTGTTTTCAGAGATGCACACACAAGTGTCTTATTCTAGGTAGCAATATATGCATATACGAACAGCACAATCATATTTTATTTTTTGATGACATGACTGTCATACTATATTGGAATCAGTATCTAAGTCAACCCAGTAAAATGGTACTTTATTGACCACATGAAAATCCCTGGTTACAGTTTTGACAAGAACACTTCCCTTTTTTACACAAAATTTTACTAAAAGGTAGTAGAATTGTAGTTCCATAGGAAACCAGATTTGTTATGTGAGCACTACTTACACACATTGACTCTTTTTGCTGCAGCATTAGCTGAAGTAAATTTAGACTTAAGTTTTCTCTACAATCTATTACCACCAACTGATATCAAGGGAGATTTTCCTAATATCTACTGACAGTGTCTTCAGCATTCTCTAGAAACATGTCTCATCGAAATTCAGCCTCAGAACAAAAAGCCAAGCAGTTTCCAACACATTACACAAAAATTGACATTTGGGATATAGTTTGTGACCTCTCAAGTAGAAAGCATCTTGTGATTTCACATGAACCAAAGCTTCAAAATCACTGTAAATAATTCAAAAGTCTAGGCTATACATAAAAGATGTCCATAGTGGTAGTCTGTGTAAGACCAAATTTTCTACTTGTATCAGATGAAAGAGAGATATCTTAGCATGTTAAGCTTCCTTTGTTATTTCACTGTTGTGACATCTTCAATGACTTCCAACAAGAGCAAGTTTTATGCAGCCCTGCCTCAGAAGAACCACAGCTCTTGTGCTCAGTGCAAACCATGCCCAACCATGCAAAGGCTGAATTCAGCTCCTGTACATCCTCCCCCTCATCCTCTCTGAAATAATTATTTTCCATGATTACTCAGGTAAAAAAGTAGCACCATATAAACATCTTTTTTCTGATGATTAGAGACATTTGCATAATGAAGACCAAGATCTCTTTGCAAGCATTCCCAGTAACTTAATGAAACAAGTAGAACTTAGTAAGGAAAGTGAACAGCTTACTGACAGAATATATACCTAGTTTCCATTAGCAGGATTGAAAAATGAAGCACAACAAAACTCATGTAAATTCCACTGTTAATAGAGGATATACTGAGATTAAATGGCACGTTATGTCAAATAGAGGCTGTACTCTAATTTTGTACAGATGGTCAATTTAATACATGTTGTAAAAGAACAATTTAAAAGCAGCTTAAGGCTTTTATTAAAACAGATCATGAAATGCTCCCATCTTTCAGTCAATAATCTCTTGAACATATGAATATAAGGCAAAACAGCATGAGCATCCAAATGAAAGATTTACAGAAAAGAGGCTCCATATTTTATGAAGTGTAGCCTAATACTACAGGGCAATAAATTACCAATAACCGAGACAAAGTTGTTTCTCCTGACAACTGTAAAAAAAACAAAAAGGCAATTATTTTCATAATAGATCTTATTGGGAATGTTCATACAGTTCTATATTAAGAAACATGAAGTTCAATTGTTCCTTTATAATGATTCTGCAGTAAGACAACGCAAATTTGTTGCTTCTTAAAATCTTTCCTAAAAACGAAATTCCCAGGACCAAAAGAATCAGTACCTGTGCATTTAATTGTAGTTCCTAATTAAACTTCATGGAACTTGCAAGCTGTTTACTGCTTCAGAAGTGGCTAAGCTTGTCATAAATGACAAAAGAAAGAAACTCTTCAACTTTACTAATTGAGAACTTAATTCAATTATACAGTTACCCCAGATTTTATTTCCTTCCTCAGATAATATATGCTGAAGTCTGCCCAGGATAAACGGAGGCTCTGAACGATGAGCAGTTTTTCACGGCTTAAAGGAAGCCTGAGATTTATGCCAGAAATATAAGCTCTGACTACTGGAACGAAACTGGCAGTGGAACTTCATGTACGTACTAGGGCGCTCATCTCTCCCCGCATTTCTGAATGAGGCACACGTTTTGCCAGCAAAGCAGAGAGAGGATTTATAAGCACCGCTAACAGCAGAAATGCCTGCTGCTGTCGCAGCTGAAATTTCCCTTTCTAAAAACACTGCTGCCACGAGCACATACAAGCAGCGACGCCTCCGCACCAGTATGTAAAAATAAATAAATAAATAGAATAAGAAGAAGGACTAGAGGGAGTCCCGATTTCCCCTCGCTGTCGCAGCCCCCGGCCAGGTCCTGGCGATCCGGGGCCGAACCGCGGCCGCTCCGCGGGGCGCCCAGCGCGGGGCTCGCCCGCCCGGGGCCGCCGCTGTCCGCCGTGCTGACGGGCGCTCCGCCGCCTCGGGGGCTGGCGGGGTCCCGACCCGGGCAGCCGCCGCCGGACCCGGGCAGCCGCCGCCGGACCCGGGCAGCCGCCGCCGGACCCGGGCAGCCGCCGCCGGACCCGGGCAGCCGCCGCCGGACCCGGGCAGCCGCCGCCGGACCCGGGCAGCCGCCGCCTCCCGCCACAACAGGTGCGCCACCGGGCGCAAGCCGGTCCCCACCGCCGTCCCGCCCCGCCGTCCGGCCGCGGCCGCCCCCGCTCACCTGCGGCGCGTAGGTGGAGCAGGAGGCAGAGCGCCCGGAGGCAGGCGGCCGCCCGCCGCCGCATGGTGCGAGCCGAGGGCAGCCGAGCGCGGGGAGCCGCGGCGAGCCGAGAGAAGCCGAGGGGAGCCGAGGGGAGCCGAGGGCAGCCGGGCAGCGCCGCCTCACCGCGTCCCGCTCCCCCCGCCCCCGGCAGTGAGCATGCCTGGGAGCGCGCTGCGCATGCGCAACGCCGCGCGGGCGGGCGGCCGCCCTCACCTGCCTCCCGTCCTGGCGCGGGGCGAGGCGAGGGGCGAGGCGAGGGGCGAGCCGAGGGGCGAGCCGAGGGGCGGCGGGAGGGGCGGCGGGCACCGGCGTCCGGCAGCGTCCGGCATCGGGGGATGGGGTCGCCCAATAGCCGCGGGGACCCGCAAGGTCCAATAGGAGAGGCGAGAAGAGAGATCTCCAGTTCCAGCGGCGTGTTCGGGGAAGAGGCGAGAATGGGTAGCGGGAGGTGATTTCCCCTCGGCTTCCACCTGTAACAGCATTCGGGGCTCCTGCTGCAGAGGCAAAGTGGAGATTGCATCTCCCCAGTCTTGCAGCGCCGAGGAGGCGATCTCAGGAGTTTGGGCATGTCTGGGAGGACTTCGACGATGTGTGGGTTTATGCTTAAAGTTCAGGTAATCCTCCTCTTCAGTGTGTTGTGAAACGTGTTGTAAAACAAGCAGTTTGCAAAAACTGCGTAATGAAAATCACGGCTGGTACAGAAATAGAGAAATAAGCACTGAACTCCAGGCAGTGGTTCAGACCAGGCTGATGCAACACCTCCTCAGGAGACACTTCGGGAATTTGCATGGGTATCAGAGAGCAACGCAAAAGGCCAAACATGAAGCAGCCCTTTAACAAGGTGATTTTTGTAAAATTGACTTTAATTGATCAAAAGATTTGCTGGAGAGCAACCATGAGAGCCAGTGTCAGATGTGTCACACAGCAAGTGATCCATCTACAGGAGCCTGTTACTGGATATGGCGAGCAATGTAAGTGCATGGTCAGGTCTGCAGCTGAAGTGATGTGCCCTAAGTAAGAATAGCAAAGGAAATCGACAGAGCTTGCTTGGCTCTAACTGGCTTTAAATGAGCCTTTGTGCAGAAATTCTCTTCATACGGAGACGGGAAGGACTGCGCAGGCCCTGATATCTAGATGCGTGTGTGACTGTACGTATGCAAACGAGCTTCCTTTGCCAGCCCCCACACGGGTGTTCACACACGTATAGGCAGTCAGGTCGTTCGCTTGACAGCAATTTAAGTGAGAAAAAGCTTGGGTTGGAAGACAGCACTCGGTCCTGAGCTCTGCCGGAAACGGGAAATTAATATGATCAAGGGGATTTTTGAACAAGGAGTGGTATTTTAGTCCTGTCATTTCAGTCATACCTTTTGTAAGCATCATGCCTCAGATGTCCTGCTAAACTAAGAGATTTCTGCTGCTTCCTCTACTGTGATGATAATTTGCTGTGGGTATATACAAATTACAGCACATCCTGTTCCACTTTAATCCTATTAGACCTGACTAGTGGAAGTGAAAGCTAAAAGAAGTGAAAGAAATAAGTCTTGTCTGTATAGTGCACCCCACTTTTGCCCTTACAACTTCAGTTTCTACATGTCCAGGCCTCAGAGGTACACATACAGCAAAAGCAAGTAGAGGACTATATTTACTTCCCTCAGTGAGTTGTACAATACCAATTACAATTTAGCCAACTCCTAGGGAGAGATTAAAGAAAAATTTACTCTCAGTCCTCTGATATTTTGTAATTTTTTGTCCACAAGTCTTCACCCTTGTGTGTTCTAGATAAGGATTTAGGGTCAAATATGTCAACAGGATAACTTCACTGAAGCTAATGGTATTGATTTGTCCCCATGTGGTTACAGATGAGGCAGCTGTGGTTTCATATGATTGAGTGCTGTAGCAATATCTACTCACCTCACTTGCAGAGCCCTAAGGCACAAAGACCAGATGACTCACACTACCCTGTTAAGGAAATTATTTTCCACTGGGGAAATGTCTTAAGATACTGTTTTGAGCTCACATCCAAGAAAACATTTAAGCTTCCAATTCATGCATAAGCTGAATTCAATGGGAAGCTAAGAGTAGACTAAATAATTTGCTGAATTTTGTATTAATTCATCCTTTTTAAAAGACAGTCTTCTCAATGCAAAAATGGAAGCATTACTATGGAGTGGGAAGTTGTTACACAGAAAGTAAGCTGAAACGTGTTGCATCAGTTTGAATTCTCTGGCTTCACTGATTTTTAAATTTATTTCCACACATAGAACATTATATTAACAGTGGCGATCATTAGTGTGTGACTTAGTTCAACAAAGTGTATTAGGTGTAGAGCTGAATTAAATGTTCAGCTGAATGCTGAATATTACCAATAATTCTAGGTGAGGTAAATGTGTGGGATATGGCTAATTCTTTCCAGTATTTTTTTGCTAGTACCTTCATATCTTCTGATATGACAATATTGAACGTGCTGCTGAGAAGTCACACTTGACGTTGGTTACAATTAAAAGAGACTGGTCTAACTGTTAGAGTTCTTGCTGTTTTCCTCCTATCACATTGACTAGACCATCTTCCTTGTCTGGGAATCATTTTGCACTAGGCTTTCATTGACAAATTGCTTTAAGAGGAAGCTAAACCAATGAAAGCCAAATTCAAAAATGATCTTTAGTTTAAGAAGCAGCAATACACAGATTATCAAGCAGGGAATATATCTGAAGGAGAGAGAATCACACATTTGTCTGACATGAATAATAAGGATCCTCATCTCTCTTGTCCCTTGACAAGCTTTAGCAAAAAAAACCAAAGCAGTGTTTTTTAATAATGAGAACAGGTTGGAGAAGGAGGAGGAGGGGTGAAGAGGAGGTTATATGCGTAGATCAAAGGATTCTTTGGAGACAGAAAGGCAAATCAGAAAAATAACTTACGTTTTGGTGAGTGCATGTGTGAATATACACAATCTCAGCAGAGGAAAGCTCATGGCATGTACAGTTAGGTCTCACATTAAATGATGTTGCCAGGATGGGAAGAGGGCTTCTTTTTACACAGTGCAGAAAGGTAGCTGCTACAGGAAGTGTGTCAGGGGAGATTACCAGTGGGCAAAGTCATAATTGCACCAATGAAAATGTATCATATTCCCTAATGAGTATTGTTAATATGGGATTACAGCCTTCTGAAGTGGTCTGAGACCCTCCAGTGTATTTTTGTATAATCTCTAATATAGACATGCAAAACTGACCTTGACTCAGCTGCGAGTACAAAAGCTTTGATAGCAAGGAGGAGGGGGGAAGAGAGAGGATGCAAAGATATTTTAGTCTTTGAGCTACTAATTTGTGGCTATGTGTGTAGCTCTGAAACTTTAAGACCATTATTCATAATTTTGCAAGGCCGTATTATAATTTTTATAGAGCTTTTTTTAAGTTTTCCTGAAGATGTTGACTGCAGCTCAGATGGAAACAGTTCACTCCTGTTTGATGAGGCTGTTGGAAGAGAATCAAATGGATTCAGGTGTACCTGACTAAAAGCTGCCAGTTAAAGACACAAGGCAGACAATTCTTAATCTACAGCATGAGCAGCTATGTACTAAATGAGACCTGTAAGGAGCTGGTGTCATCCTAACCAGTACTGAGTATCTAACAAATACATGAGTACTTGCAAATGGATTTCGCCATGGCTCTCTGTCCAGGTCCATTCAGAGCGAGTATGTGGAACAGACCAGGTGCCATGTCATCATTTTCTCAGATTTCAAGTTCTTTTCTCTTTTATGCTATTCTTACCATAGGGTAGTAAAGTTACCATCCTCCAATATTCAACAAGGGGTATCAAGATTTATAAAGTCAGGTGCTTTAAATTACAACACAGCTAGAAAAAGATATAAAAAGAAGTTTCAGATTAACCTTAAGAGACCTTTAGTCAAGGCTATGAATATCTCTCTTGAAATATACTGATTTGTGTAGTCAGTTATTTTGTGTCGAAGTAATTTGATATAATATGCCTTTCTCATGAAATACTGGTAAAATACCCACATGTATGCCTCTGTGTACACTAATACACATTTAAACATGGAAGGCAAGTTTCCCTTGGTTACTAATAATTACACAGTATGTCTCTAAATTATGCAGTAACTAAAGTAAATTGCACAGTACTATTTGTATGCTGAATGTAAACTTCTCAACACAGAAGTAACTAAGTTTGTGTAAAGATTTCAAAACTTGGGCAACTCTGATCAAACCCATGGACGTCAGCTTTAGGTTAAAATGAGGTTCAGATAAGATGAGGGAACCTGGACATTTGATTATTTGCAATATTAAACTTAGATTGTTTACTTAGATGTTCTATTTCAAGAAGAGTAGCATTCCTTGAAATAGGAAATAAAAGAGAAATCAGTCACAATCTTATTAATTGAATACGCAATTTTGTGCAAAGTTGTCTTTCTCATCGTAGCTCAAGACCAAACTGCTAGTCATCTCAAACTGATTTAACATTCACTTAAATCAAAAAGTTTTTACTGATTTTTATTTGCCTAATTTGGTTGCCCACACAATGTTTCTAGAATATATTTGCAACAGGAGAAGAGGTTTCAGTGCATCAGAAACTGCAGCACCTTCAACTGGATGACAAGAACATGAACAGGAGACTGTCATCTGTCAGTAACTCATTGACATTCCCAGAACATTAAGGCATAGGAGTCATAGCAGTTGTCCTCAGAAAATAACAAGTAAACATCTTGTATAATTAATGTTCAGCCTAACACTGTTCAGAGATCCAGTGGGTATAAGAATTTCTTCATTAATTATTTTTCTTTAGGGTATCATTTGATTAATTTTTTATTAGGCACATGACATACCGTAATTGTAAGATCAAAGTAATTGCTCTAGCCAAAAAGTTTCAATAATTGGTAGGACTCAGTTATCTGTTCATGTCCAGTGAAGTTATACATGCCTTTACTAAGTTAGGAGGTACATGATAACCTCAAGACATCTGAAGTTGGGCCTGATTAAATCTCTGGATAAATTCTATCTCTAGATTTATTTTTTTTTTAAGGTTGATAGTTTTAAAGTATCGGATCTTCACCTTTCTACTCACACAGTTCCTTATACACAGACAATCCCCTGAAGTTCATTGGTGCCCTAAACCCAGTCAAAATGGCCAGTCAAAATCATGGAATAAAATTCCACAGGAATTAAGAACCATTTTAGAGTAAAAGCTAATTTACTTTCATTCCAAGTCTAAGGTATATTTCTTCAACCTTTCCTTATCCAGGATAAACCCACAGAATAATGCACATAATATTTGTTCTAAAATTTCTTTCAAACCATTTTCCTCTGGGACAGAGGATGGGTAAATGAATAATATCAGGAAGATGCTAGCTATGTTGCTTAATATGATTCTGAAAGAAAGACCAGTCTCAAATCAGTGAATTGGTATGAGCTGAACAGTATGGGTTTATGAACTTGCAACATACTCTTAAATCTTTAATGAAGGCACATATTTTCTTAATAAAAATACTGTTTCTTGAGTGGTGGTTTGTTGGTTTGGGGTTTTTGGGGTTTGGAGGGGGGTGGTTCCTGCATTTTTTTAATAAGTATAAACCAGAAAGCAGCAGCCTGTAATAAATTAATATCTCACTTCAATAAATACATATAAATATGCATAATATAATATTTAAATAATGTTTACAGTTAAATGTACTTTTAAAGAGAGCAATAAAGGAATCATCAAAGAGATAAAAATCTAGTGTGCACATTTAAAAATTAATTATTTATAGCAAAACATTATTCAAGTTTCAGTCTACAGTTTCTATGTATTTTTATGAATTATGAGGACTGTACAAAAATTTCCTAGCAAGTCTACATACCCAAGTGCACATAGCTTAGTTGAGAGTTGAAAGTGTTGTGTTTCAGAAATAAAACACAATTTCTTTAGGTAAGAGGGTACAAATACGAATTTCAGAACATCTGCAATTTCTAAGATTTCCTGGAATCCTCCACTAGAGAGTGCTTTTCTTCTCCTAAGGCCTATAATTTTTTAAAATTTTATATTAAAATTTCCGTGTTTCTTTTAAAGAGTTTGTCTAATTTTATTACAACAAACTTGACTCTACCTAATAATACCAAGTGGTACCCATGGAAATGATATTATGTCTAATATATACTAGTTTTCAGTGTAATGTAAGAACCATTCTGATGTCACCATGTACCTATTGTTACTGTAAAATGTTGATCCAAATTTGACAAAGTCGTAAGAACTAAAATTTTGGCTATGTGTTCTTGAGTATTTCTGGAGGCAGTGACTGCTGTTTTGAGTTGGAAGTCAAATTCTCTCAAAAGTTCATCAGCCCTGAATATTATTCCATTCTAGTTGCTGGCTGGAATGCTCATGGGCCATTCCATCAGACCAAAAGTGTATGATTTATCACAAAGGCAGGAGGACTTGCTTCTAAATTCTATTCTTAGCAGCAGGGAGTCATAATGTGTCAGGATGGAATACAGAGAACTTTTTCTACCCATTCCTGTTTAAAAGAGAAGCTCAAAAAGAAATACTGAAACAGGTATGAGTAAAAAGGAAAATATTAGTAATATGAGATAGAACAGGCATTAATACCCAGATTCAGTCTGACTGCAAAAGGAAAAACTGAAGTGCAGCGGTTAATGGGGGAAAACATGAGACTAGACAAAAAGTGGTCAGGGAAACAAGGAGGTGGCAATAGAAGGATGAGGGTCTGTACACAGTAAAGTAAACATTCTAGTTTGGAAAAGAATGCCAAATACTTTGTGGGTTGAAAAAAACATGTTCCAATTTGCTGAGCAGTAAATAACTTTATTCAAATGAAGTAAGCATTTTTTTTCTGTTCAATTTATAATCTGGAGAAATAAAAATGAGAGGCAAACATTTAGTAAGTTTTTCTCTTCATGCTACTTCAGGGACTCCAGTCACATGGGCTTCCTCACCAGCACTTAGGGGACACAATGGTTACAGGCAAGGAAAATAACTGTGCTTATTAACCATTACTTTTTAATTGATAAAAAGAGGAAAAGACAAATTAAAAAACAGAGCACAAACAAAAGGAATGGCTATTTCATTTTAATAATTTTTATTTATCATTTTGTGGAAAGGTTTCAATGAAGACTACATCACTGTGTGTGGTCCAACCATATGGAGAATATCTCTATTTCTTCCAAGTAGGAACAAGTCTTTTCTTAACATAAGATAGCTTATACGTGGATCAGCAATTCCAGCTAAGGATTGATCAGACCTGTGTAATGTGTCATAGACAACCTAACCTTTAGGGTTATAGATGATCAATGGATAGAAACTTTAAGTCTTACAAAATCTGAAAAGTAATTGTATAAAAACAAGTTATTTGGGTAGTTGTCTGTCTTGGTGTCAACCAGAGTTAATTTGTCCACAGTTGCTCTGAGGAGGCAAAGCCTGGAGCTGTGTGGGTATGTCTAGGCAGTTGTTCTATACCATCTTATGTCATTGCTGGGGAGCAGAAATTAAGGACTCTCACTTCCGAGAAGCGAGTATGGCTTGCAGTTGGGGAAATGTGCGGTGTACGGAGGCTCTGTCTGCCGTCGTGTTTCATTGTTCTGGGCCTGGTGAGTGTGTGTGCATGAAAATCACCCTCTCTGTACACTTTTGTTATTAGTATTGTTGCTGTTACTGGTCATTTTCGTATCTCATAGCTGTTTCCATTAAATTGTTCTTATCTCAATACATAATCTCGGCCTTTTGTCTCCCACTGGAGGGAGGGGAGGGGAGCAGCTTGTGGTTTTCTTTTTAGTGGGAGTATGAAATAGTAGAGTGCCATTCCTAAAACATGACCTTGTCAAAAATAATAACATAGATATATCTCACTAGTCCTATGGATATAAAAAAATAAATCTCTCTAATGTTCTCAATTCCCCTTGATATTTAAATTTAAATAGTAGGTCAATGTCCTGGTAGGTACTTCAAAATAGGTATATCAGTGGATAAGAAATTGGCTGGATGGTCAACTCAAGGAGCTGTGTCAATGGTTCAATGTCCAAATGGAGATCAGTGACAAGTGGCATTCCTAGTGGTTTGGTATTGGAATTAGTGCTGTTTAACGTCATCACTGGTGGCATGGACAGTGAGATTGAGTGCACCTTCAGCAAGGTTGCCGAGAACACTGCGTGGTGTGGTCACCATGCTGGAGGGATGGGATGCCATCCAGAGGGACCTTGACAGGCTTCAGAACCTGTGGGACTGTGCAAACCTTGTGAAGTTCAACAAGGCCGAGTGCAAGGCACTGCACCTGTATTGGGGCAATTCCAAGCATAAATACAGGCTGGGTAGAAAATGGATTGACAGTGACCCTGAGGAGAATGACTTGAAAGTTCTTGTTGACAAGAAGCCCACTGCAGCCCAGAAAGCCAGCCACACCCTAGGCTGCATCAAAAGAAGCATGGCCATCAGGTCAGGGGAGGTGATTCTTCCCCTCTACTCTTCTCTGGTGAGACTTCATATTGTGACACCCCATCTGGAGTACTGTATCCTGCTCAGGAGACTATGGATTGGTTGGAGCAACTCCAGAGAAAAGCTACAAAGATGATGATGTGGCTGGAGCACCTCTTCTGTAAGGACGTATTGAGAGAACTGAGGTTGTTCAGCCTTGCAAATAGAATGGTCCAGGGAGACTTTAGAGAGCCTTTTAGTACCTATCAGGGGCTACAAGAGAGCCAGGGAGGGACTTTTTACTAGGGTAAGCAGTGATAGGATGTTGCTGTGTGTTTTTATTGTGTTTTTGATTGCAGCTCAGTTTCAATGGCCTGTTCTTTAACCCCTCCCCTCCCATTTTGTATTGTTATAGTATATTTTATCCCTAGCTGATTGTTCCTTTCCCCCTGTATTCTTAAATTTGCCCTGGTTGTCTGTCTTCCCTAGACCCGCCCTTCTTCCCTCCTCCTACAGAATTGTCAATCCCTCCTTAACCTGGCCCCTTCTTCCAGACTGTTCCTTATCAATCCCTTAATCTTCGATGCCCTGGTGGTCAGTTTAGACTGTTCCCTTGTGTTCCTTCACTGGTCTATGTATTGTACTGCCCACCTTATGTTCCTCCACCATGTAACCCTTATTGGTTGGAAATTGTATCCTCTCCCAAGACCTGCCCCGCTTTTAAGTCCCTGTAATTGTGTGTGCTGTGCATTTGGTCCCTGACCCTTCCAGGGATAAACACCCTTGGAATAATACCAAAGACCCCTCTTTTTTCTTTTGCCTTGATCCTTGGCATTTGACATCCAAGCCTCTTTTCTTTCAGAGCAGCTTGGTGCTGCTGGGAAGAGCAGTGGCACTGCTCTACCGCCGTCCTGATCTGCAGTGGTCAGGAGGTGGCCACTCTTGGCACAGACCAGGAAGGGGCTAGCCGGTAGTCTTCCAAGGCACTGTGTCAACAGGACAAGGGAGAATGGCTTCAGACTGAAAAAAAATCAGTTTAGGTTAGATATAAAGAAATTGCTGTCTGTATAGGGGGGCACTGGAACAGGTTCCCCAGAGAAGCTGTGGTGGCCCCTTCCCTGGAGATGGTCCAGGCTAGTTTGGATGAGGCTCTGAGCAACCTGATCTAGGGAAGGTATCCCTGCCCATGGCAGTAGGGTTGTAGCAAACAGATAGTTTATTAAAAAATCGATTTTGCTCTCTTTGTTCTCTAAACATTATCACATGACTATGGCTGGCCCCCATATCCTGGCGGCCACACAGTCTGACTCCTGTGTCATGTTTCCAGTGATGTGTAACAGCTCATTTCCTCCTTACAGCAAACTCTTCATCAGATCTCTGCAGAAAAACCCTTGTTCCAAGAGGAATCAGGCAAGACTTGAGAGCCAGTGTCTGTGTTGGTGACAGTGTGGTTATGACAGTCAGCCGCCCTCTTCTAGAAGTCCTGTTGTTCCTATCCAGTAAGATGCAGAGTCCTTGAGATGTCCATGTACTGTGCTTTTCTCTGACATCAAACAAGAGGAGCTGTAACACAGTGGGATAGTCTTCAGATTCCATTCTTGACATTTGAGATATTTGCACAAGTTTTCCTCAAATGTCTGCATGCTTCTAGCATTTGCAGTGAGGAAAAAAAAAAACAAGAAAAAAAAAGAAAAAAAGAAAAAAAGAAAAAAAGAAAAAGAAAAAAAAGGCAAGGAAAAAAAAAGCAAAACTGTAAATGCCATGACACAGAAAATTATCAAAAATCACATTGCAGCGGGAATTTTATCTATTCAAGTACCATATAATAAGACATTTATGTAAAATAAACTTCTCATCCTCCTGCTTTGAAACTACATAGCACATATTGTAAAGATTTAATTACTTTTAGTTTTCTGCCAGTCTAGGCCTTACTGTCATTTTTGAATTTCTTCAAATGTTGGCTTCAAATATTGGATATAATAATCTAGGTGTAAAAGGATTATGCCTTTTTAAAGGAGCACAGTTACAAAAAACCTGTTTCTTAGATTGAATCTGATCCAGTATCCTTCATAATACTAATAAAATATATGTAATTTATGTAACAAAATTGATGTTTACAGCCTGGACAGGTAGGATATATTGGATTGGATATATTGGTCATTTATCACACAGGTGAAAGATCTTGATGCTGATGAAGTTCTGTAAACTTCCAGTTGGGTGTGTGCGTACCTCAAAACGATTTGTAAACCCCAAGATGCTAGTGTGATTCACTGCAATCTTTGAGATTTTTTCCTTCAGTGACATTTCTTGTTTCTTTTAATGCCCTTTCCTCTGTCCACAGGTCCTTGGAGTATCATCCTTCTCGCCACTTACTCACAGCACTACAATGTAAAATGAATGGAATTTTCAGTTCCAAAAGCATTTTATTCCAAAGCTCTAACATCTTTGCTCCTTCATGCACATGTCCACACACTCTCATAGTCCTGGGCTGAACCCCAGGATAGGAGTGCAGGCTTTACCTCATGGATGAATTCAGACTAGTGTCTGGGGAAGTCCATCTGGCTTGCAAGTGGAAGTGAGTAGGGCTACTTCCCCTGGGATCTCCAGGATGAGAAGGAAGCTGTGAACTCTGCTGGGAGCTTCCCAGGCATCCAGAAACAGAAAATCTACTGGGAAAGTGCTGAACTAATGAACCACTTACACTTTGTGGTTTCTGGCTGATACAGCTCCTGACCATTGATTGACAGCTTGATGCTTGTTGCCTAGGCAACTCTGCTACCACCATAATTCCTCTGCCACAACAAATTTGTCCCAGGCCACATATCTACACATTCCTTGCCATGCTTAAGTTCCCTCTTTGAAGTAACCCCAATCCCTCACCACACTGTGTCACAGCTACTTCGCTATTTGTGTTCATTAGACCTTGCCAGAGATGAGCAGCACATGCAGTTCAGATTCAAGGGAAGAACGGTGAAGTTCAAATAGTAGAAAAAGAAGCTAAGCCCAAGTAGAAGGCTCAGTCTTACAGACCCCAGGGAATGCTCAGTTTCAGTCAGAAGGCTCACTAGGTGTCACTGTTCTCCAGAAATAAGTGTGAGCACTTTTTTTCTGGCTGCAAATATACTGGGTTTTTAGCCAAGTGCAGCAACTCATATTTTCAGAAACTGACCTCATCTAAAGACTTCTATAGTTCAGTAAAAGGTTCTCCAAACTCCTTACTTCACTTGCACTGTCTGATTTTCCACTCACTAATCTCAGATTAAACCAAGAACAACTTCTCTTAAATTTGAATAGTGGTCCTGGTTCCTGGCAATAAAGGAATCCTGACATTTTTCAGTCTTTTACCTAACCATACTTCATGACTTTAGCAATGGAGCTATCTCAAAATGAACAATCCAGCCTTTTACACTGCATGACTGCTTGTGTTCTTAACATTTTTTTTACTCTGTAGATAAAGAAAACATTTTTGATGACACCAAGTACTTAATTCTGGGCACTCAATTTCCTGTGACTAAATTATAAGTTAGCTTTCTTAGGCTTCTTATATGATGATTAGAGACTAACTGTGTCTCCTGCTGTGGTTCAGAAAGGAAGCACAATTCACATGCTTCTGGAAAGAGCCTCTCTTTTTCCTGTGAGTACCTCAGCAGCTCACAGGAAGATGGTTTTCTTTACTTGAACACATCAAGTTACATGATTAAAATTTGCCAGTGTGAGTACCCCCAGACATAACTCGAGTGTGTTGTATCCATGTATTTTAAATTAGAAATTATGCTATGAGCAAGAAAACAGGTAGGAAGAAGAGACAGATGAGTTACTAGAGAAGTAATCATCTGTGAAGAGGATAATGTGGTGAATCAGTCTGTGTTAAACTAGGCTCTTTGTAAAATTTTTCAGAACATTGTATGTTTACAAGCAGGCTACAGCATGGAGTCACTAATAATTGCCAGATTCGGCACTCCTTTTTTGACATTTGCTAAATCAATAAACATTACAGAAAAAAGCCCAACCCACCAGTCACCCAAGTGTGTCCAGAAGATCATTACTGCATAACAGCGTGTTTCAACGTGGGGGGTCAGGCTGCTGACTTGAAGCTGTTAGCTTAGGTGCTCCAACTCGCCTCATGCAGAGCCTACTGCTCTCTAGTGACTCCTTTATTTTTTATATAGAGAAACTAGGCTGTGAATCGTCCTCAAGAGTGCCGTTCAACAGCATTTTAGCTGATCTAAATCAGTGGTGTGGCAAATCCCACCTCCACCTCCAGCTGTACATTCCTGCTTTCTCCCGTGTGTCTGGTAGGTGGTGAATTGGCTCTATAAAAAAATCAATCCAGAAAAAAAAATCAGAGTAGTTTTTCTACCTTTGATAAGCTCCCTGAAGAGATGTGATGTTTGACCACATTGCTAGTGAAGGGATAACCTGATAGTGTGCCAGATAGGATGACAGAAGAAGACCCAAGTCATTGTGACTTGGGTTTGCTCATGCTGGGGGGGTTCTCCCTTAAGGACATGCCTGAATCAGCCTGTGCCAAGCAATGGGAGCTCCACTCTCACTCACAGAATCACAGAATGGGCCAGGTTGAAAGGGCCCTTAAAGCTCATCTAGTTCCAGCCCCACTGCCATGGGCAGGGACACCTTGCACTTGACCAGGTTGCTTAACACCCCATCCAACCTGGCCTTGCAGACTCCTCTCCCTGCAGTCCTTGTCCCAAACACATCTCCTGAAAAGTAAAGCTTCTGGGGCAGATTCTGGCTCCTGGCTCTAATGAGGGAACAAGTCTTTCTTCAGCACAGCAAGGAAAGGGATTCTATCAATGAAGAGAGGGTGGGAAGGTGTGGAAGGGACACTCATGTTCCCTTGTGAGCAAAACATTAAAGCATAACTAAGCTATATGACAGGGAAGACTAAAAGAGCAGTGATGCATATTCCTGAGTCGCTGCAGCTTTCTCAGGGGCATCTTGGCTCCCACTTGGTTACAAACTGGGAAGATGGCAAATTGCTTGGAGTTACCTTTTTTTTTTAGCCCCAGTCTAACCCAAGTACAGCTTGCACAGATCAAGAGACCTCTCTCTACATATTTTAAATTATGCAAAGCAATTAGTCTTCATTAACAGCTTGTCTAATTTAATTTCAAAAGATCAAACTGTTTCCCTCTTAGATGACTGAAGAAAAAAAAAAACCAAAAAAAACAACCGAACCCAAACAAAAAACCCCAACCAAACAAAAAAAACCTTTCAAACTTCTATGTCACTTCCAAGTGTATATGTCATCTAAAATCTGGAGTTGTTACTACTTACCTCAGCTTGTCATTTGCTCTCATTTTATCCACAAAATTCATATCACTCTTGCCACTGTATCAGAACATTTCATGGATGGTCTTTTGTACTACGAAGTACTAAGTACTATGGAAGATTGATTTTATATTTCCCTAGATGCAACTAGGAAAAGGACGGAAATCAAAACCTTTATACTAGCCCATAGCATCAAGAGTCTTACCTGAACTAAAATTCTTGTCACGTGGAATTTCTCAAAGAAATTCAGAGATTTCATTGAAATTCCTTAGGATGAAGCTACTACAGCCATCTTTAAATAAACCAGTAGTTGTCAGATTTGGGTTGATGGGTGCCTTCACCAGCCACCTCTAGGTTTTTTCTGTGGGATGCTTATTTCTAAGATCACATAGTCACAGTAGCATTAATTGATAGGCTACAAGCAAACAGTTCTCTAATCTTCTTATCCATGTCTGGGAGCCTATGCTACTTAAAGAGATTCAGTCTAGGACTGTGTGTCTCCTTGGTTACCCTTCATTGCTGAGAAATAAATGCTAAATTCAGAGGTTTTGAAGGCCCACAAGCATTTGCTAGAGGCTTATAAAAGTCTGTGGTCTGTGGTAGAGGTATTTAACCTTGCTTCCATTTAAGAAGGATAAAAAATCAAATAAATGCTGGGAGGTTTTTTCCAAGTAAGCCATTTCTGGTTTCCCTGCTCTGATATCAATGTATTTTTATAAAACTACATCTAATGAAATGGAAGGCACTCAATAAATAGGCAAAAGGAGGAAGGCAATATTGTTTCTGACTGTGGTTCACATTCAAAGGAAATGGACGGTCTTTCTTCATTATCCTACTCTTATTTGTTTTTAGAGAGCTGGAAACTTTCTCGTATTCAGAGGACTGGAGAGTGCAGGAAATTTATGGAAATGTAAATTTGGGTCAAGATTTTCCAGAGTTCATAGGACTGGAACAGAGAATCAAGAGAAAAGGAAATAAGACAGAAAGCTGGGTGGTCTTGGAATGCCAATTGGGATGTGAAGGTCATGATCTAAATCCCTTTGGTTTTCATCTCCATCAGGAATTTGATCCAAATTCTTCCATTTCATCAGACAGTGCCCTGACCAAGGATATCTTTCCTCTCTTTTGCTGTAATAGGTTATTTCTCTAAAAATACTGCACTTTTCATGAGTGCATCTCTTCAGGCTCTCATTTGCAAACAGAATATTTGATGGGATCTCTTCTATTCTTTTCAGTTCAACATAATAAAATAGATAAATGGTATGAGTACTGCAATTATGTTCCTTACCACAGTTTCCTGTCTGTTCTTAGATTGCCTTTAGTCAGACCTTTGTACACTTTTCTGTTTCAAAACTTTTTTTTTTAAAGAAAAGCTGAGGACTTAGTTTCTGTGTGAATAAGTAGCTGTTTAGCAGCCAAAGAGTTCCTGCTTGTTTTCAACTTGTCATCTAAGGTGCGGTTCAGAAAGTTGAGAGGTTGTTACTGGCAGAACCTTGACAAAAATATTGCTTCAGACATCTCATAAAAAGCATTTTAGAAAAAAACTGAAGAGCACTGAATTTGTGCAAACTGTAGATACAAGGCCTTTAAGGCTTCGTGGTCTTCTTGTATTCAGATGACGTCATGCAGAAGAGGTGTTTTTTCCTACACTAGTTCTTGGGAAACAGTCTAGCCATGGAGCTTGAGCCACGAAACACAAAGAAGAAAGAAGTTACCAACTCTTCTGGAGGAGGTCATATCAGTATGGGGGGTAAGAGGGAAGACAAATAAATTTTTGGCCAACCAGGTAAGCCAAATGACATATAAGGAGTTTGGCCACCCTAAGTTTCCTCTGCTATGAATGCATGAGAACAGGTACTGCTATATGACCCTTCTGGCCATAGCTAAACTACATTAAATGTCAAAAGAGCTTCTTATTCTCCTGCTCTGACTATAGAGAGAGCTTGAAATAACTGTTTTCCTCACTTGGATTCTCTGTCAGATGAGAATCTACACCACATTAGCTGCCCCTTAGTACTTGTAAAACAACTAGTTCAAAGGAAGTATTTTCTTCTTTGTAAGTATTGAAGCAAAGTGAGATTTAGTAGCTCATCCAGGGTCACCCAAGGAGTCTGTGACTAAAACAGAAATTTAGGCAATGCAAAGCCTATTTCAGCACTTAAAATATAAAGCAATCTTACCTTTCCCTGTGAAGCTTTCTTAATCTGTTCCATTTTATTTTTATATCACTTAAATGGAAGATTTTGAAAGTAGACTCATTTATTAGTACTCATTTGAAAAAAGTAAGTTTGACAGACTTAATTAGTTTCTTAATATCAGTTTTTGTGTTTTTATACATTTAACATCTTGAAAATTGTGGTACTACTTCACAATAGAACAAAGATTTCCTTTTTTTCCAGTAAATCAATGCAGATGATTGCTGAGTATGTTCCATTGGCATTTCCATTTTATTATGAAAATATTCACCCTTTGGTCTTGTGGGAGGAGAAGGTTGTGACTGAAAGATGATTTGCTTGGCAAACCAGCAGGCTCTCCATACTGCAATTTTTCCTTCTTCAAGCCCAGATACTTTTAAGACTTTACAGTGCCGTCTCACAAATATGAAAAGGCATATTCTCTCCCTACAGGCTCCTTGTGCTCCTCATCCATTGATCTACATACCCCTGTTCTTGACTCCAGACTGAAGGCTTCCTTTGTCAGTGATTGATGGCCACCCTCTCACAGGAAGAATGACTAACTCCAACCTGTGAGTATTGGAGGCGCTACAGAATATATCTGCTCTGCTATTTATTTTGGGAGGCGGACGTGTGCCCACATTTTTTTCCTTGGAATAAACATTCTGACATTTTCTGGCAGGTGTGAATGCTGTAACATACAAGCAGGCAGAAAAAACCCTAAAATGACAGCTTCTAACCTCTCTGATGGAAACAAACTGACTGTTACTAATATGAAAATTGTAACCCCTCACCAGATTTCATATGAATCGTATCACTTGGAAAGCCAAATTTTGACCTTAAGGGTCCCCTGGCAGCCCAAAAGATGAATATTTTTAAATGGTGCCTACTTGCTCTTCAAAACCAAATACAAACCATAAGACAACTGCATAATGAATTATGTAAATTTTAAACCTCAACCTGATTGTGACCAACTCATTTTGCCAATAGTCTGAAAAGATTATCCCTAATGTGTAACTGATAGCATGCAGAACTTTTCTGAAACCTCTTTCAGCTGTTGTCTCATCAAAAGTGCATTGGTGTAGCTGGCCTGATGCGAAGGGACAATTTCACTTTCTATTTGGTTTAAGATCAGCAAAAATTAGTCTTAATTTTGCATTGCTTTATTCCAACACTTGCCTAGAAAATTACATAACTTTTGAAACAAATATATAAGAAAATCTGTTACAATAATAGTTCCTTCCTCATTATTTACTAAGAGATGTCTTGACTGTGCTGTCTCAGAAGCTGACAGTATATATATATATATAAAAAACATTAAAAATCAGAGATGGGACTTATCCTTTTTACCCTGAAACATACATATGCATAATTCTAGATTATAAATAGTAACTATTTTGATTGTCATTGGTCCATTGAGAGATAATCTCAAATTTCGAATTAAATGAAATCTTCTGTGTTAACCAGGACAACATACAAGAAATAGGAAAATATAGGAGTCAAAATGGGAAAATTATAATAAATGTCACTATATAGGGCAGAATAAAAAGAGTTCTGGATATATTGCAAGAAAGTCTTAGGTAAATTAAAATTTTCCACTAATTATATGCACTCTATTAACAGCTATATCTACTTTTCTACTACTCAAAGAACATTTTGCTTGTGAAAAATTGCAGCTTAAAAATTAATCTATCTCATATGAGTCTAGCAGTATAGGTCAATAGTAACCCATTTTGGACAAGTACACACAGAACAACTTGTCCAAGAAAATGTCCATTAAATCACTTCAGTGCTTTAACACTACCACAAGAACAGAGTATGCTGAGAAGCCAAGGCATAAAGGACTCTGTCGCTAAGCTATTTCAGTGCTTCAGAAGTCACTTCACTGCTCTGTGCCTCAGCTCCCCATTTCTGTAACCAACATGCCTTTTCACTGTGATAGTCTTCAAGACCTTAGTTATAGTTTTTATCACAACAAATAATTGAGGTTTAGTGTGGAGACTGGTCAATTCCTGCTTAAACAGCATTTCTGGAACAATACCATTTCCAGAACGTGTTGCTATTCATATGCAACTGAATAATAAATAAACAAATGTGAATAACTATGGCTAAGAACAAATGGGCTCATCTCTGCACAGATGCTTTATTCATAAGCAAATTGTTCATATCCACAAATGTCTGAGGGCACAACTGAGCTGAAAAATATTTAGCATTTGAATGAATGTAGGACTGCCAAACCACAGTGTCAGACCACCAACATTCAGGGCATTGGTATAAAATCCAAATATTAAGAAATACTACATTTTTTGTTTCTTTTTATTGGTCTTCTGGTTTTTGAGCCTGACATGATCTTTTTTTTCCATCTCTCCTCGACAACTACAGCTATTCATAAATGGAATTTCTATACTCAATACAAAAAAAATTAAAATATTAAAAAGTATTTTGGAATATATCTAAAGAAAAAATAAAAGTAGGTGTGAAAACACAGGCATATTTCATTCTGATATTGTTGAAATACTTAAATAATTTGAAGTCCAGATGAAGTTTTTCAACTTTATTAAAATAGGAAAGTGGAAATGATTTTCTCTAAGAAATAATCATTAATCCTTGGTGGTGATGATGATGATGATGATGTATTTTCCAGGAGCAAACCATACTGATAAATATTTTCCTATCTATGTGCATGAGATTTTGAGGTTGACTTTTAAAAGTAAAACTGACATTTTCACTTTCATAACAGTCTGTAAATCAGAAGAATTTTCCATACCAATGAGATCTGTAGCATTGCTGAACCTTCATATACTCCATGACTGCACTTCAATATTGCACTGAGAGAACAACTGCCATGGGGTCAGCTGTAGATATGCAATGGAGAAGAGCAATACGTTGTCCTCTTTCCTTTCCTGTTGCCATCATTTAGTGCCATAGTGATGTGGCACTGTCTCCCACCTCATAGGATATGTCTACAGGCTGTGCAGCACCTGTCATCTAGGTCTGTGCTGGTTCTTGTTAGGAGAACTATGCAGCCAGATTTAAGAGATCACAGCACAGTTTTCTGTCAGGTCACTGCTTGACTGAGCAATTTTCTGCACTACCTCTAAACAGTCAGCCACCTTAATAAGTCATCCTTTAGTTTTCAAAGCTACTGGGATGATTTCTTTCAGAACAGCAGCAAGTGTGTGAAACTGTCTCCTCATCAACTCTGAATCGGTGCTGCCTATGGAGCCAATGGAGAGAAACATCTACATCTAATTAGAAGGATTGAATTAAAGGAGTTATAAGGGCCTAGATTGTCTTGCCTTGCTGTGTTACCTCTCTCATCTCCCACTCCCCACTTGCATAGGGATCCAAGTGGAATGCCCTGGAGAGTAGAAAGTTTGAGTTACTCTTTGTTCTCCTTAATGCAAAATCTGTGTTACTGTAAGGAAGGTAAGGGATGTATTAAGTCAGGCATGGAGGCCATCTGCACAGAGCCTGCTAAGCCTTCATTCTCTCAAAAAAAAGTGGAAATAATACTCCTATCCTTTCTTAAGAGTGAACATGCATGAGTACACTTGCTCTGTCTGTATTCTGCATGTGCTGGAATGGTGCCCTGTTCTTAGAGATTACTGTCAAAGGAAGACACCCAGCCTTCACACAGAAAGATCTGTGGCTAACACTGAAGACAGAGCTCAAGCAGTTTTCCCCAGGAACAAGTTATGCCTCTAGCAGTTCTTTTTGAATACTGTAAAGCAAACATTTATACTGGCTTTTCTTTTGCATCTATATGGGCTGCGTATTCTCCATGTGCACTACAGCCAGCTAATACGAATGGAACAAAAACATTTGTTTTTGCTCACATTTCTCTGTGTACCAAGTCCTTCCAAATAAATATTCAGCTGAAGCCTCTTGTGCTATTAGGGAAAACAAATAAATCAAATTAATGAATTGATTTGAATGCCAGAAAGATCTATCATTTCTTGTTCTAAGAATATTCCACAACAATTAAATGTTCGTGAAACAGAGGCAAGACTGATAAAATGATGAGTCTCTCTGGCGCCAGCAACGGGCCTGGCTGAAAGCCAGCAACAGACTTAGCATTTAAAACCCTACAGAAAACATAAGTGACCCCAGAATGGATAAGTTGAGGAAGAGGTTTCCTTAGCAGTTCACCATGCTGAATGTTCCTTTAGTCTTTGGCTTCATTGCCTGGCTCAAACTCGCAGATGAATTACCAGACATATTTTGTGGGTCTTTTACAACCCAGCAAAAATTAACCAACATTTCAATTTTGACTGAATGATTTTTGATTTTGGGGTCAGTGTTCCTTGAACTGATAAAAAGTGATAAGGTGATGGAGAGCTGAAAATTTCCCAGCACATCAGTGGAAATGATACTGGGTACTGTAAAATTTATTTGTTACGCCATCTGTACCATTAGCTCCTCTGAGTCCCAAAAATGGGCCATTCCACAGTGAAGCAGGAGGCAGAAATGATCTTCTGCCTTCACTGCCTGCTCCAAGTTGTGCCGTGATTTGGCCTGTGGTCAAGGGATCAAGAAACACAAGAGATTTTCAGGGCAGAATGGATAAAAAATGATCTAGCTTTTGGGATGTAAAAAACCCCCACTAAACCAATTTGATATACTTTAAACTAGACTTACAGGCTTAAACTTTCTGGTTATGTAAATTATAGTAAGCAATGGGATTGAAGAAATTGTTTTTTTCTTTTAAGGAATTCTTAATTGCACTCTGCTAACAATGGTGCTGTTGTTAATGGTAGCTGAAGAAAGCCAGTTGTTGCAAAAAGGAAAAAAATTACCCAAGAGGCTGAGGATATTTGCTTTGCAGACACCAATGGGTGCTTTGCATCCGTTGAAAATTACCCCTAGTAAACAAGCATCACTTATAAATATCCCCAGAACAATATCAAAAAATCTTGAATGTAGGATGTAAGCAAAAGTTAATATTTTTAATATATACAATGCATTAATTACACAGTTGTCAATTTTAGTTTAAAAAGAAAAATCTGTGCTCCAGTTACTGAACTGAAACTTTAATCTCATTTGAAATGCTCTAGCCTTAGAGATTAAACTCTTTCTCCTACCTCTTGACTTTCTTCCTAATTTCCTTTATTTAAATGGAGCCATCTCCCTCTTTCTCTGCCTTTTCCTCAGGAGGGATGCCCTCTCAGTAATGGCAGGGCAGAGCTTTTGCTGATGTACTCATGTAAGCTGGAAATAGAGACGAAACCCTAGCATAGGATGCTACTGCAGATTCCTTCTGTAATTCCATGGGGAAAAGAGAAGAGTAAAATGTCTAGGTTTGCTGAAAGGATTGCATGTCTACTGTAGTAGAAAACTGCTGAATAATGTCACCCTTCAATTTTATGTGACTGAGGCAGCCACCACAAAAGGCATTAGAGTTTTGGACTGTTCAGTTCAAGCAGAGGGAGGTGGAAGCAACCTGTGACTCTGTGGCTCATACGTACCCACTCTCTCTGTAAGTATGGCTGGTCCTACAGATCACAACTGAGTGACTAACACTTCTATGGAGCCCTGTTCCTGCAATTAAATTCTCTTGTCTTGAGAATCCTGCTCCTTCTCCTTGCAAATGTAGTGTAAACTTAAGGACAACTCTGCTGCTTCACTCACTGATAACCTGCGCGTAAGAACAAGTGCACAAATGCATAGGTGTTCTCCCATGCTGCAGACGATTGCTGTGTGTGATGGGCTACTTCATAACAAAATGCCTTTAATGTCTGACAAACAGAAATTATATTTTTTTAATGTCCAAGTTTCTTGTAAATCATATCAAATGTGTTTCAGGCACTTCAGTCTACCATGAACCCTAATGTTCAGACACGAACCAGGCTTCTTGTGAGGATCCTACAGCAGAGATCATGTGTCCTTTCCCTGAGGGACATACCTCTTCACTGTGAATGTGGAAATCCATGTGTTTTGGCCATTCCAAATAAAATAATTCACAGTTGTGTTTGTGTGTATTCTACCTGGAAATAATGGCTGAATCACAATCAGCACTTTCTTGTTTGGTACACCCTGCTGTCTGACAAGAGGTACTCTAGAACAGAAGTATTCTGGACCTTTGGAGCTGAGATCCAGTGCTTTTTTCTCTGTGAAAGTGGAAGAAATCTTACAATTCCATCAACATTTCCTTTTCTCAGACTATCACTGTAATTTACTTGGAATGACTAATGAAAACCTAGTTTTGGACATTATGTGTTTACCGGTGTGTAATCAATTTGTGCAATTTTTTATCTTAACACACAGAAAGGTAGCTGAAACACACACAAAATTCAGCAGACATAAATTGCTGTAAACCTCAGCATTAGATTCCTCAAAAGGAAAAAAAAGTTCTCAATAAGTTGTTAGATTCAGAGATGAAAGATTCATCCTATATGCTGCAACTTGCAGAACTACCATCCTATGGCTCAGGTAATACCTGCTTGTAAATACTAGTAATAATTCTTAGAGTCATATACAGTTAGTGTAAATGATGACACTTTGCAGAGACTTTTAAAGTAAGCTCTGTTGTTTTGTAACATCTGCCTGAAATCTATGTTAGCTTTAATTTACATTAAAGCAAAAGGAAGAGGATCAATTCAAACTGCTCACTGCAGGTAGCCTCTTAGTTAATGTGACATATCGTAATGGCTAAAGGAAAACAGTTTTGAAGATGATATGGTGTCCTCAGGGGTTCTAAAAGAATGCATAAAGCTTCCAGTGTTGCACTGAATGAGGCAAATCTGTAAATATGTGTGAGAATTTTCATGAAATGATACTGTAAGGTAGAACCCGTGATACTTCCAGTCATCTGCAGTTTGCTGGTGCATATACTGTACTTCTTTTTTCCTTACTGCCCACAAAAGTGTAGATATTTTTCACGCGATATTTAACAAGTGGTGGTGTTTTCACAAGCGAGTTGTACTCACTACAAAAACAAAGTGTAGTAATTCTGCATACCCTCAAATTTTAAAAAAGCTAAAACATAATACTGCCTAACAGAATTGGGGCTGCTTTTTTTTTTTTTTTAATCATGAGGGAAATATTGTTTGCAGTTACAACATTTCTTCAAGGTTATTTAAGTATCTGAGTGTTCTGTTTATTGTACTGATTATGATTTGCTTTGCCAAACCCAACAAATTTTAAGTCACTGCTTTGATAGCCTACCATTCCTTCTGTTCGACATGTGGTTTTTCTAGCATATGGATGTAATATTTCATATTCCACTTCATACTTCTTGTTAAAACTCCAGTTCTTCTGCAAGTGTTGGTTCTTTCACCTTCTATCTGTTCTGCTATATCAAATCTGGCTTATTTATGACATGCCCAAGGCTGTCATAATAGTCTCTTCCAAATCCTCCTGTTAAACCCTTATTCAGATCTGGTGAGATTTTCTACATTTTTAAGAACTTAGCTATGTGTGTATCAACTTCTTTCCAAAAGGGCTAGCATAAAAAAAAAAGTTACACTGGGGCTTTTCTACTTAAACCTAGTAGGTACCATCAGTATGAAATGTGATGTCTTCCAGATGTTTTGAATTTTTTTTTTTTGCAATTGTTGAGCCAGTTCTATGACATCCCAAATGACAAAATCCAGAAATTCATATTCTGAATACTTCCTTGTGGCATTACTTAAGGGCCTGATCCTGCAACATATTGAGCATGTCATGAAAGGTCATAAATGCCCTTAAATCCCACTGAACTCAGAACTTCAGAATTAAATTTGGAAACTGTATTAAGATCTTTGAGCTTTCACAAGTTAAACTCTGGAACACTGGTAATTGAGGATACTCTGGTTTGGAGACATATGTTACACATAGTTGCAACAGTGGAGGAAATCAGTATTTTAGAACAGGAAATCCCTTTATTACACATGCCAATTAGATCAAAATTCCCACTGAGAAAAAACATAGCTAGTTTAGGAAACATATTGGTTTCCAATGGTCTTGATTCTTGAGCAAAACCATCTGCTACTAATACTAATTATAACAAAAAGAACATCCTGATTAAAAATGCGTTTGACATCCAAAAACTAAAACATGAAGTCAGATTCTAAGCTCTTTTTTCATCACTTGGAAGAAAAAAGCACTTTATCCCTTACATGCTGTCCTGATTCAGGACCAAAAGCCCATATAATTCTTTACCTTGACATGGACACACACTTTTTTTCCTAATAAAAGCAGAAATGGGTTGTGTGAATTAACCTAATAAATTAAATTAAAATCATTGTGCAGTGGCAGTTTTTCCCACTTTCTTTTTTGCCTGTGTAGCTTTCACATACAAGGTGTAATTTTCTTACCAACTGTCCAAATGGCTGCCTCTATGTGTATCATTTAATGGCATGTATTTTTGTGACACATATCTGAGTAGGAACAGATGCTTCTGCCATTCTCAGAGATCAATTTTTTCAAGTGATCCACCAGAAACGTGCTTTCCAATTTTTGCTCCCTGAGATACTCTATGGCAAATTTAGACAATTTCTGACACTTCGCCCTGAAATATTTAGCAAGTGTTTTACAGAGCAGAATGTGGCAGAATTTTACTCTTTAAACTCTTGTGTGTTTGATCCATCTTATAATTTGCAATTTCTCAGGTGACTGTAAAATAATCAGGGCAATACTACCTGTGAATTTTCACCCCTGTATATTCTTCTCTTAGATGTGCATCATAAATATTTCAGCATTTATTTAAATGATTGCTGATGTTCAACATTCTGAGCTTGCCCAGCTGGTAATTCCCTTGATCTTCACCGATGTAAAATACAAACAAAAAGTATGATTGTATCCAGTCTTTATTTACCTCCCACTTTTCCTGCCTGTATTTTATGTAACCTCATTCTTTTCTGAAGTAATTTCTAGAAATTATTGGATTTCAGTATTGGCTACTTCATTATACAAGCCTGTCAAGGTTTTCTTAATTGCTACCTTACATACTATGATTAAATATTATTCTGCACTAGAAACCTTTCAAAAATAAGAGCAAAAATGAGATTTAATAAAGTATGAGATTCACAAGAACGTAAGACTTACTCTGGCAATTTCCATCTCTAAAATGTGGGAGACTAAATATACTTAATGCATCCAAAGCTTTCACTACAAATGTATAGTTCTTTGGATTTGAGAAAGACTTGTACAATTTACAAATATTTCAGGCTGCATTTTCTAGAGATTAAAATAATTTGGGAAAGTACAGGTGATCTGTGGTCCTTCAATTTTATCCCTGAGTTTCTTTCTCTACAGCTTTCAAGCATGAGTGCCTGTCAACCTGTTTGTACACTCTCTCCTTGCTGCATATTGGCAAGCTGGCAAATAGATAAAAAATTTAAGTGGCTTCCATCATTCAACATTTGCATAGTTCATAAAAGGAGGAAAAAATACTTTTCCAGAAGTAAAGTATTATGACATTTTACATTCAGATTACATTATCTGAGATTTTTACATGTAATATATTATGTTATAAATGCCAATACGATATTCCAATTAAAATAATAATTTGGTTTATTAACAAAGATTGAATTACAGAATTTCGGTAAACCCACCAACAGCGGAGATACTTGACAGTCATTTTCCTGGGAAAATGCCAAGGGTGAACCGTGAGACACAGAACCTGGCCGTCTGCTGTCTCCCCTTCGGTTCACAAATTTGCCCGGTTCGGGGCTTAGTTTTTATACACTTTATTCAGCCCTCGACAATATTTCCCCATATTTCCCTTTGTGTCCCAGCTACCTATTCAAATCCAAGGGTGTCTCCGGCTAGGCTGAAAAGAGTTCTTTCTCTCAGTTCATATGTTAATGTCCAGTTTCTATAGATCCTCATGGCTGATGAATGGTCCGAGATATGGATGATGATGCCTGATGCTCGGTGAGGGTGTCGGCTGGGGGTGTTGATGTTTCTGCCGCCTTATCTTGATGGGTCTCCGTCGTGCTCGGTGCTCGAGGAGGAGACTGCCGGTTTTCCGTAAACATTTTGTCTATTTCTGAATGTGAGCTTCTGGGGTGGTGCCTGCCTTTTCATAATTTGGTTTAACAAAATGTTACAAGGTATCCTGAAACTTATACTTTCATACAACACACATATATATACAGTTTTTATAGTTTTCAATTTATCATTAACCATAAGAACATGAATTAATCATTTCACATTTTTCACATATTACCACAACATGAAGTTACTTTTGACATTAGCATTGGACTGACTGTCCATAGAAAAGCAGGAAGGAAAGATGCATCACTACATTTACTAGAACAAGATTAATCTACTCAAATGCCTGAAGCATGCAAGCTGGGGATGTATTATGTTGCACTGGTAGAATGACCTCGTACTATTGACAGAGTGGTAGGAGCTCCTTCATGGCATCAAACTGCTGTAAAATTAACAAAGAATGTAACAAGGTGATAAGTATAACTCCTATAAAGGAAAAACCTCAAATCATTGATCCTGACCATCCCCGTGATAGGAACAGAGCAGATCAGCCATGCTGGTAACATATGTGGGAAATATGATCTG
The DNA here is from genome assembly GCF_021018805.1 of Prinia subflava. NCBI lineage: Eukaryota > Metazoa > Chordata > Aves > Passeriformes > Cisticolidae > Prinia > Prinia subflava. The sequence continues at coordinate 38,331,693 of NC_086250.1, read as the reverse complement.
CTTCCTACTAGAGAATGGACTATGCAGAAATTCATCAGTTTTCATTTCTTCTGAGGATATGGAAGGCTTCTCCGGTAACTCAATGAGAAACAGCCCTGTGGTTTCTGTATGCTTATATATTGCTGCATCCCTTTGGGTTGAAATTTTTATATGTAAAATGCTACATTTATGCAAGTACTTGATAACAAGTCAAAAGTAGTATAAAACTGAAAACAAGTATGATTTTTTCTCAAATTAAAGAAATGCAATTTTTGTGTCTGCTGAGTGTTACTTATGGATCCTTCTTTTGGCTGCATAGGATTTCATTTTAGCCTCTTAGTATTTTGTTTCCAGAGACTCTGTGTCCCACTTCAGACACAGTGAGCTGAAGGATTTGATAGACAGTGGTTATATTTATGAAGCACTATGAGAGGGATACCTCCAGTTTAGGGGTGTACAGTAGGATTGACTAGTGTGTTTTCCAGAAAAAATCAGGAAGAAGAAAGGAAAACAAAAGTCAGCGACCTTTAGTTTTGACATTACTTGTTGCTTTCATAAATAATGTGGGGTTTTTTCCCTACACTCAAATTTAAGAGGCATCATTCCTATTCAGGGTCACGTTCTTGAGTTTTCCCATGTAGTTAGCTATTCATGGTCTATTTGTGTTCTTCTTAAACACCTTGGCCTCTCCAAACATACCTAGTGAGACATGGCTGCCAGTCCTGTGCAGGAGTTACTGGACTCTGGTTGGTAGGTTGCCTTCTTTGACCACTGCTTGCAGAAGCTATAACCCAGCAAATCAAACACAGATTCAGGGAGCAGCTTCACTTGACTAAAAAGGATAGTGCTGTCTAGGTTGCTGTAACACAGTCACTTGGGGCTGTCAGTCCCTGTAGAAGATCCTTATTCACCTACAGGCTAAACAGGACATCCTTAAGGATCCAAACGAGCACAGGACACCTACGTTTAGGCAATCGATTCTTTAAATACGTGTTCTCTCTTCTGCAAATCCTGCAGTAAGAAACTGAGAAGTATTTTCTCAAGGATGTTAAATGTCTAGCTTCTGCTTATGAAGAAAAGATAGCATTAACTCAAACACCAGAGAAGAAGGTGAATATAACCTTAGCCAAAGCCTTTGGACTGGATCTCTAGCTTACACAGACCAACAGACAGCTCTCCACTATATATGAGTAGATTGCATAGATATAGATGGGTAGATAGGCTTTGAAATACACAATGCCCTTATGAAAAGACACTTTTGAACTTGTTTCACTTTTGAACTTGTTTCACTGAAGCACTCCACTACTTGGCAGGGGTTTGGCAGCCAAGGACCACAGCTAAATGGTGAGCCTCTGTCACTGATCCAACTCATTAAAAGATTTCCCACTTCTGGAAAACAATCTTACTCTGCTCACACTTCCAAGCTTATGTCTGGTATTTGCCTTCCTGGACTCTGCTGGGTTGCTTCTTCAATGCCTCCACTGTTTTTAGCACATCCACGCCTTGAAAGCTTTGGTAACCTGGGCACAGCAACAACTTGGGCTGATTCAACTCTCACAAGTCTCTCGTTCACATGGTTCAGCACATGAAGTAATGCTGGTCTGCAGGTGAGTCCAGGGCGGGGAGGCTCACCCTGGTCCTGTGTGAACCAGTTCAGGGCTGGAAACTATCACACTGCCTCGGCTTCTTTGTGCTAGGGTGCTGTAACGCCCAGATTATCCTGGGAAACAGAGAGCTGCTGTCAATGATATTGAATTGACTTAAACCATACAAAAATCTAGTTCTTCATGTGTGATTGCAGAAAGAAAATGTGGAATAAAGTTTCAGAGGAAATGAAATTAATCTAGAGTCTAACTACACTGTAGATATTTTGCCAGCCCTATTTATTTGATACAGTACATTTTGTCATAACCAGAATATCTCTCATTCTTTTTCTAAAGAACATTTCATGGCAAAGAAAGTTTTATAGAATAGAAAAAGGAAACAGAACATCTATGATGTCTGTCATAGATTTCACTGTTGCCCTCTAAGTTACATGGAAGGGGTTCAGGTAATACTGTGGCTGACAGCAATGTGTCTAAAATGAGATTTATGCTATACTTCAGTGTAGGAAAGGAGTTAGAGTTACAGATAACAGAAGTTCTAAACTAAAATAACCCAAAAAAACCAAAAAAACCCCCAGCATAACAGCAATCATCTTCCACAAATAATTACATGCTCTTGAAATGTTAGATTGATTACATCTTCAAAGAATGCACACTGATTGGTCTCTTATGTAGCTAGTGTGCAATGCTCCAAAAACAGTAACAACTCTACTGCTGTGATCTGCACCAGTGTCTTCACTGTCATTGATGCTCTCCTCTACTGCAGACGTTCTGCTGTCATAGTATTTCTTAAAAGTTTATTGGTACCTATCTCCTCTGGATGCTTTCATTATCCAAGAACAAATCCCAAACCCTTATTCCTATCCAGTAAGATCACATTCAGTTTTTTACTTACTAAGAAATGTATGGCAGGGAAAAAAAGATTTGTTTGAAATGTTCCTGTTTCAAATGAGAACTTAATTTAATTTACTGGGAAAGAAATTAAATTAAAGAAAACAGTATGTAGCAAGAGGCTTAAATTATAATGAAAAGTAAAAAGGGAAACTCCAACCCCCCCTTTTATTAGAGAAGCAGCCCCAAACCACAGTTTGCATTCATCTCACCTAAACATCAGTGACTGTGTCAAAGCTCAATATCTGGACTTGTTTTGTCACCAGCGGGAAAAATAATAACCCAACCCAATGCTGAAATATAGGCTGGAAGTTCTCTGCAGGAAATAACTATGCAGTTCAGGACTGGCAGCAGCACTAGTGCTGCCTTTGTCTTGAAAAATCCCAGGAATGGAAAGCTAGGTTGGATGGGACTTTGAGAAACCCGTGCTAGTGGAAGGTGTCCCTGCCCATATCAGGGGATTGGAACTTGGTCTTTAAGGCCTCTTCTAATACAAACTCTTTCTTGATTCTACTATTCCATGAGATCGCACAATCTTTCTGGGAAGCCTGTGCAGTAGTTTCCAGAAATGTCACCTGTGTAGGTTTATGGAATTAGGTAGCTCCTCCAACCTATTTTAGGTGATCACTGTAGAGTGAAGGAATGGCACCTCAGACTGGGAGCCCTTCAGGGATTTTGTTGGATGTGTGTGGCCAACATCTGATGTTTAGCAGGACAAAGCCTGTCCCAGTTAGGCTTATTGTAGCGCATTGTCTGTGAATAAGACTCAGCTCTCCTGATTTTAGATATTGAATACTGAGTGTTGATTTTAAGACCATCACACAAACTCCTTCCTTGATCAGTGGAGAAATATTTCCAAACAGTAATTCATCCCATCCTAAAGCAGATGTCTCTGAGGAGGGATAAGCTGCCTTCAGAAAATTTGCCCTTTTTATCAGCTATGGTGGGAGAGTAGGTGAATGACTTAGACAATAGGTATACACTCCACATTGCAGATATTTAGGTATTTTCAAATCAGATAGTCCAAAATCTAGGAACAAAAACTCCTCTTCCACCTACGGATATATATACACACACATATAATCTCCAACAAACCTTACAAATCCTGGTTATCATATCATTAAAAATTATTGCACTTTAACAATGCTTTTCACCCACAGAAAGAAATCTTGTGCTAAAATTCTTTTCAGACATCAAATTTCCAAAAATATTTCTCTAAAGAGACAATAATAGAAATTAAATTCTTTGAGGTTTAATTTATATTTTCTACTTTTCCCATTTGTGGGAAAAATACCAAAGGCATAAATGGCTTTTCTCTGTAATTATTTAGTATGATGCATAAATTTCTGAAGGAATTAAATTTCAGTTTGTGTAGACTGTGTAGCTAAAATAATCCAGTGTGCAATGAAATATAAACAATGCATGCTGAGATTCATAGTTTTGTCTATATATAAACATATAATTTAACTTTTTAACATTTAAAAATTCAAACAGAGAAAGCAAATACTTTTCTACCAGCCTATGTCACTCAACTGGGAATAATCTAGTTAAAGGAAGTGTATTTAATATAGCTAGTGAAGATTTTTTTGAAAGATTCACCAAGCGAAACCACAATTTATTACTTTTTTTTAATGGAAATGTTACCATCCTATCCATCTTAACTGCCCCATGACTGAATGCTGCTACTGCTATTTGTGGTATCTGTCTCATTTACTGAAGATAACGAAAAATAGTTTGGTTAAAGTAAAACAGGGCCAGTTCATGACTTCAAGGGTGGGAGTAGGGGAGAAAGAGAATTTCAATAATTTCAAAAAAAGCTGGTAAAACAAGCAACAGCAGCATGGCTGTGACACATCTGTTGTAGGCTGGAAATATGGTACAGTGTCTAATGGATAATGATGCTTTAAGGAAGCTCCCAACAGCATATATTCTATGACTGTGGTCCTGCTTAGTGTTCCTTTCCCTTTATGCCCAACATTTGTTCACATAAAATGAAGATGACTAGGTCAAACATAATTTAAAAGATTTTAAATTCTTCCTATATAATTCTGCCAATAGAGTAATATTTTTCTTACAGCTAATATGGACAAATAGACTGTGTGTGACCCCGGTCTTGGCTGGCAGTATGTAGCTTGGATTAATGACTGTTGATGGAAACAGGACATGCAGTAGCATCCCTATCACAAACCATAAAGATCTGCTACTCAGTGGAATGAGTAACAGAGTAAAACATTATTCCACACAGTCATTTTAAATGGATGTAGCATTTTGTATGCTTATTTGTGGTGAGCAGTTGCCTGTATATGGTGTGACAAACTCAGTCACTGACTACGGGACAGATCTCTGGTATATGCAAAACTACTTTGTAGACAGAAGTCAACTCCCTTGGGCCTCTCTTTAAGCACAGGGGCAGTATCCAAGTCACTGGGGTTTGGCAGGTTGAACTCTAGGTTCAGACAGATCTTCAGTGAACCCTTCACCTCTATTCTAGGCCTCTTCAATTTATTTGGCCTGTAAATTAGTACTAAAGATTTATCAGCCGGCACTGCTGACCATGCACTGACATAGAAAAACCTCAAAATATTATATTATTATATCATTATATATCTTTGTTTCATTATTAAATAAATAGATACATTCTGTTTTCCTGGTGTGCTTAAGTATATACTTTTCTCTATTTCCTATGACCAGAATAAACATCATAACTGCATTCTTAATCTTTTAGCTCTGAACAAGACATTAAAACAAGGAGAGCATTACTGTCTCTGCAGCTACTTTTATCTCCTCCCTGCTAGACTTTCCTGGGGGTTTACCAGAAACCTATCAAACAATACCGCAACAACTACCCCTGAGCATAGTAAAAACCAAAGGGCTGGCTGAAAAACAGTAATTCCATCTCATGAAACACACTGAGGTTTCAAAGCCTGTTCTACAGGAACAAAACCACTACCTTCTTTTAAATTAGGAGGAAGGAAAGAAATCTAACCCAGGAGACAAGCTGGAATATTATCTATAACCTACAGATTGGTTACTTGCCTTAGGCCAAAAAAGAGCCAAATTTGACTCTCAACAAGGAACCAGGCAGCAAAGAAGTTGACTTTAAACTTCTCTTCTTCCAGGCAGATGTTTTTCTCTCTCTCCCCTGAACCTGAGAAGCTCAATCATCAAATTTTCAGAGAATACCAATATGTTTTACAAAACATTTTGTTTTAATGAAATCAACGTCATGGAAGAAAAGTGCTAATTGAAGCTTTGAAGCAAATACAGCTGCAGACAGCACAATAGACTGCCCCTCAGAGGTTTGGCCTCTCATTCTGCATGCGGTTGTCCATGTCAAAAGCAGTCATGGAAGTTTACTGGTTTCAGTCAGACAGGCGTCAACATTTTAGGGCACACAGAATATTTGGGGCTTTTACAAGCATAAGTGCTTTGGGATGCCAACTCAGCCCTCTGCCTTTCCTAACTTCAGATTTATGGTCAGGAAACCTAGCCACAAATGAAGGTTCTTTCAGCCAGGCAAGTATTCACACCTGATGTCTCAGGACTAAAAAACAGCCATACTTCCAGGCTTGAATTGACTTTTGACCTCAGCTGCACAGGAGTTGCCAGCGCTACAAATCATTGGCCCTTTTGACAAAGGCAGGCTTGGTATTTTCACATTGTATATATCTGTTTTTTCCTTTCAAAAAGCTCTGGTAAAATAAGATGACAACTGAATATTTTACAAGCTGAAGAATAAAGTGAGAATATGGGATTCAAATTATCCACCACAAAACTCTATCACGCTAATAGAAATATAAAATTTACCTATCCTTAGCTGATGTCTTAAGGGAGGCATGGTTCCCAGGTTCATTCAGTCTTCTTCATTTCCTTTCCTACAGTGTTCAAGCCAGTTTTAACCTAATCTGATATTAAGATAAAGATTTCAAAAGATACTAGAATATGTTGCCAGATGTAAGAAAAAAAGATCATTGTATTGTGACTGATGATAGTCAATCTGAATTCTCCAGTGTGTAATAAAGTATAAGCTTTTTTTCCATATAACTTATTGAAACATTTAGTCAGCTGTAAGTGTACAGTGATTGGAACCTGGGCTTTCACAACTCTGGCTATTAAAAAAGAGTGTAGGTTTTTTGAGAAACTGATTAGATCAGGAAGCCATACACATAAGGTGCTGCTACACTGAGAGTTTACAGGCTGTCTGCATAGGAATCTTTGATTAAATATAACACTACTTTTTTCCTAATCCATGGTCTTATCTTATTTTTACTGATGTCCTCTGGTTTTGATCAACACTCCCCATACCATTCAGTTTGGACATGTTTTATCAAGCAAATGTTTACATTTTTCTCTTGCACTTTTCATCAATAACATAATTCAACACCAACTCCAGATTTTGACCTAAAACAATTCCAGCAGCAAACTTAAAATCTGTCATGTAAATCTGATTCCTTAATTTGCACTCTGAAATAAGTAAAAAAAAAACTATTCAGGATTTTGAGAAACAATTTTTCAAATGCAAATAATAACACAGAAACTGGCTACAAGAAGCAGAAAATACAATATAATGTCTTGTTAAAATCTCGTTTTGTTTTTCTAAAATTTTGAACAGCAATATTTGTCAGCAGAAATCTGTGAATAGATGTAGTTAATCCAAACGGTATTTTTAATTGCTAAATATCTCGTACTTTTATAATTAAGGAAGTTAAGGGTAGGAAATATTTTTCCACATTTTAAGGGGCTCATAAGGCTTTGTAATTCACAAAGACTGACAAGAATTTATGCACATTTAATTTTTATTTAGTATTTAGCCCTTTTTTCTCATTCTCCAATGTCATCACATGCTTTTAACAGTTTTTAAATTATATCACATTCTAACATTAAATCAAAGTAAATTCCTGGCCATTATAGTTGTAAACACAGAATTTTCATGACCTGATGCAAACTTAGATAAAGAAGTAGTCACTATGCAAAACTAGGTGTATTATGCCTCAGCCTAAAGATGGTTTGAATCTCTTTGTGCTTATAGTTTATCTTAAAAGCATAATCTGGTAAGTTTTGAAATTTTTTGTTTGATTTTGAAATGTCCTCCTGCTGTCTATGTTATGCAGTGGATTAGTTGCTAATAAAAATGAGTTTGACTCATCCAAGATGGTAGTGAAGTAGTGGCTGTTGAGCTGCCAGTGCAGGCTTTAATTCCCAGGCCTCCAGTCAACTCAGACTAAGCAGATTAAAGAGGTACATTGCTCAGTATTGATGGAAGATGGGGAAAGGTCACCCTATATCTTCTTTCCTCACTCTAACATAAATGCCTCATATGCAATTGATAGGTCTTCAAATGCTGAGAAATACAGTGACAGGACATCACAAACTCTTAGCTCCCCCCTAAACAAATTCATTGTCTATAACCAGGTTATGTGCAACCTTCCACCTTTAGAAGTGGCTCCCTTGTTTAGTGCACAGTATCGGTGCATCAGTCCTGTTTTGTAGGAGTGTACAGTGGCAAGGTGGAGTTTCCAAACTCCATCTGAACCTTTTCAAGCAGGAGAAACCCATGTTTTCCTCAGTGGCAGGCCTAGCATATCCTTGTGAGTACTTGGGGAGCACCAGCGGTACAGCTGTGTTGGCTGCCAACCATCAACTGCCTAATTCACAGGAGAGGCCGGATGAACTCTCTTGGATTCAGTTTAAACATGAGCTTAATCCCAGTAAAGTCAGTGGTGCTTGAACATATACAGAAAGCTTAATGTGTGTTGGCAAAACAAAATGGTTCTCCTTCTTACAGGAGAAGAACCTAATCTTTTCTACTGCCTTCTGCTTTGGCTCCTCAACATTCAATCAGGTGGGTCCAACAATAGCTTCAGAATTTTTGGCCAATCATTCCTCTCTTGGAGAAAGTTAACATTTATTTTGTTTTCATTGCCACATCAGAGTAGTCAAATTTGAAATGGCAAAGTACTACATGAAATGAAATTTCCTTCTTCTGCCGACTTCTAATAGTGACTTAGAGTTAAGTTTAAGTAAAAGACAATTATATTTTTTTAAGCTAAATGAAATTTGTTAACAACACTAAAGAGTCAGACTAGAAATTGTGTTGCTTCATGCTGCCCAAATGGGTAATAAAATGCTATTATTTCCCTTTCAAAATGCTGTGATGACTTTTTTCCCACTCATTTATGTGGTATCTCATTATATGTTCCCTGAATGTGCACAGCAGGGTCATTCTGCTGAAATATTCTTGCCATGAAATTCCATGAAAATTCACACACATAATGTAAGTATTTCTTTCCCTCTTAGCTAAAAATTCGGTATTTAGTGCTCTTCTCTGATGAAAGTAAAGAGGCCTCATGACATGAGGAGAATACGTGGTTGCTGTCGGAAATGTGTTGTCAGTTGAACTTTCCACCCTGATTAAGTAAATATATTTATGAATGAAGGCAGTAGAATAATATAACTGCATTACATTTCTCATCTTAACTGATTAGGTAAATGGTCTTCAAGAACTATTACAAAAAAAGAAAAAATATATATACATTGCTATCAAGCTGTTCTTGATCAGAATAATTTATTATAAGGTAATATTGACTCCTGATCCTCATCTTTTATACCACCCAGAATGAGGTATAGTAGCTCGTGGACTGTAGTGTAATTTAACCCAACCTTTGGTTGTTTAAATTAAGAAAAAGATTGTTCAGATTACAGGATTTTTTGTGGTGAGTGCTTGATCTTCCTTTTGGAGGGAGGGGAGGGAAGAAAGAGGAAAGATTCCTGCAACTCACGCCTTTTCTCTTTCTTCTTAAGCCCCATTGCTGCAAGATACTTTCTACCCTCAGAGCTGAATTGTAGTTAACCCTTTGGGACAGCACAAACCAGCTCCTACGGAAAGTAATGTCATCGTCTTTCTTTGTCATCATCTTCAGAGAAGAACAAACACCCCCTCCCCAACCAACCAAATAAACATAACAAGACCCGTCCTTCCCAGATTTTATATATTCTCATTTTGCCTGATTTTCACACATACGAAGCAGGTTGTTCAGGTCTGTCATGTTTCTGATAGTTCTTGGTGTGCATAAGCAGTTACTTCCTCTAATAGCCCTGCTTAACTATTCATAAGTTTAAATCATTTCTCCCCTCTTCCTTCCTTAAATGCCTTTCCTAAAGGCATTTCCGAACTTTAAAATCTATTTAAAAGTTTCAGTTGGTCACATACAATTGTCTTTTTAATGATTTTTTTGGGTTCACTTTTGTTACATTTGCATTGAGTTATACATACAAACACACATCTTTTGTATCTTATCTTAGTTATTAAAAAAACTCCAAAAATGAAATAAAAATGGAACATCTATACAGGAGAAAAACAGAGGTTATATGCTACAGATTGGTAAGACCCTGATCTCTCTTGTGATACTTAGTACTCTACAGAATTCATTGCTTAAACAACATCACAATCTCGTATTAAATTCTTGCCTAATTTGTTGTACAGGATTATCCCCTATTTCAGTGCTCTCAGTACACCCTTGTGTGTCCTGCCTTTAAGCAAGCATTGGTGTTGTCAGAGGTCTTTTTCCTCAATCACCCCATATGAAGCAGAGATCAGGCTGCTGGCTGGGAAAACACAGGAAAGACACAGCACTTGGTCAGATGGATCTGTGGGAAGGAATGGAAAAGACCAGTTATGTCACCAGCCAGGCTTCAGCTCCCACAGCTGGAACACCTTGTTCAGCTGGGTGTTTTTTCTTGCAAGGGATTTGTGCAGCTAGCACAGGGTGAAAGCTAGTATAATAGCAGGCTTTCTGACAAAGTGGATTTCACTTGGAAAGTGTTGACTCACCCAAAATCAGCTTTGTACAGTGTGTGCCAGATTCAATGAAACAGTGATTGGGAAAGTGTTTTCTGCCCAAGAATGAAATGTATTCTCAAAACTGTAGACAGAGATCCTCCCCCAAATAGCCAAAAACCTAGCTCTCAGAGTGGTCTCCTAAATTGTGGGAGGTCTTGGGATAAAACTCTTGCTCCAGCCCAGGTTCTACTCACCAAGCATGAAGATTTGGCAGGTCCAAAAGCCAGAAAATGATATGACGTCTGAAAGTTGAGCATCTATTTTTATATAGCTTGTCATCATAGCCTACTGTAGAAATTTTTCACCCAATAGGGCCCAATAATTACTTTCACTTGATAATTTATGTAAAATTTAATTTGCCATAACTGCATGTGCACTTGGTTCACTTGAATTAATAGTTTATATATTCATTTGAAATAAAAGTTTATATATTGAAACTATGTATCGAGGCTACAGTGCTAGGACTTGCTTCCTTGCTCAACACTGGAATGCATTGTTAAATATGAGAATGTTTGTAAATAACTGGCATAACCGCAACTACATTAGGCTACTTAAGCACTGCTCCATTTATTTGCTTTAGAGTCTTTAAAGGGATGTAAAACACACTGTGATAGAAAACAAAATCTGAAACCCCACTGTACTTCAATAATCCTGCAGACATATCAAACACAGCAATTTCTGCTAAATGACTGCATGCCTTCCCAGTTGTCAAAAAGCCTCTGGAGGATATTTGTGTGTGATTATAGCCCAGAGTTACAGGCTCTAGGAAGGCAAACCTCTCTCTTGGTACGTCACTACAGCAGTAGTCCCAGCGCTGTGCTCTTACAGAAATTATACCATAGTGGGAGCAAAAGGAAGAGAGACTGGGAAGTCTTGACCTGAAGTCCCAAGAGGCAGCCTGCAGAAGCCTTTTGCTGCAAATCTAAGGTTTGTTGCATCTATTGTTATATACACTGTGAGTTGTGGATAAACTTCCTTCTTTAACATCTTCATACAGTAGAGATAGAAAAATATAATTTGTTACCTTGTATTTGCCCATGAGCCTCAGTCAACCTGATGTAGGTTGGACCATCTCTCTTAGTCAGTTGGGAAGAAAATAGACATATTTGCAGAATATGAAACTTTGATGAGAATGAAGCAATCTGAATGGCTAAGTCTTGGTGGTTTCCATGTAGGCACTACTACCAAAAAGAAGATAAAATCTGTCTCAACCATAGAGCTAATGAGGTTTAGACGTAAAACCCTCACTGCACAGCAATAATGATCTTCTGTCTATAGGCCACCGTTAATCCAGGGATATTCCAATGATGTACACAAAACTGTTTGTGTTTACAGGACTTCACCCAGTGCAAGGCTGCAGGTCCCTCAGGAGTGGAGATCTGCAGTTGTTTAAAAAATGCACAGCAATACCAAGCAGTTCAGAGAGGAAGAGATTTTCAGGCTGATGTTGGAGCAGTAGTTAAGACTCAAGATAATTTAACCCTCCAGAAAGTTCGGTTGCAGAGGTATAGCCAAGTGCCAGCTTCACAAAGGAACTTGAGTGGCAGCACCTTTATCATCTGTCTTGACCTTTCTGTGTCCTGTCTCTGAAATGCAGTAAGGTAGTTCTTACCAATCACTTGGGAGAGCTAGTTTCCTCAGACTAGATTTAACACAGTAGAGTGGCTTTCTAACTTTGCTCTCAAATACCTGGTTGCAGACTGCCAGGTTTGTGTACAGACAAGATAAAACATGTCTGAGGATTAAGGGAATTGCTAACAAAGTATTCCTGCTATCCTACTATAAACTAAATCTCGTAACTATACAAGTAGGACTGGACTACTGAACTCATCAGAGGAAGGAAGAATGGGAGATTAACCCCTGGGGCTCATTCAAGCTAAGGTCCCAATTCTGCAACCAGGTTCTCTAGTGCTAGTAGAGTTTCTGCTTGCGCTTCTGTTAGCAAATGGGGACTTAGTTATACGCTTCTGTTAGAACAAAACAGAATTTGACAGTGCAAACTTTTCCTTATGCTAGAAACCTAAAAATGTGTGCCAAATATGCAAGATAAAAGCATATAATAGAACTGATACAGTATAAAAATAGTTTACAGTAAGCATACATTTTTATAACCACATATTTTTCCAGTTGATCCCACCCAGTCCATCTTTCTTCAAATAATCGTCATTAATCAAATACAAATATAGGCCCTGTGGGTCAAATGCAGATTTAAAGCTAAGCACATGTGTAAGTGTTTGTTGGTCTGGAGTCTTGGTTTTCACTGTTATATTGAAAAACATTCTACAATAGGTTTTTTCCTTCCACATCCCCCTCCTTCCATCCAACAAATCAAATTACAGAGGAAGAGATCTAATCATTTTGAAAAATGTTTTCATAAATGAAATATGGTCTCACCCTCCCCCTGCCAAAAAAAAAAGCCAGAAAAATATCTGCTTTTTCCATTGTCAATAGCATCTACAGTCAAGTCTTGCTGTAAATCTTGTAGGTGGACAGCAGCTTCAGTCATATGCAGAGCAGCAATGGTTACAGAGAAAACAAGTTCGCACAGCATCAGCTCACATAAGTCAGAGAAGGCAGGAACAAAAGTTCAGGTAGGTTGCTGTTCCCTTAGGCAGCTCCCCCAAAGACACCAGAGGTGCAGCAGCCTTCTGACAAACAGCAAGTGCCTGGATTTGAGCTCAGAAAAAAGAGTCAATCTGTACTCTCAGCTGTCAAAATGTACCCCGCGCATCTGCTATTGCTGGAAAAAGGCCCATTGGTTTCAGACATAAGCATGTGGCTGTGCTTTTGCACATCTCAGTATATAAAAGGCTTTATTCCTAAAGAAGTTTTCAGATGTATGTATGTTCATATATTTAGACTCATGCCTATATTCTGGTTCTGTATATACGTACATAAGCAACATTCACATATCCACGTGAATGGATAGAGGAAACTTATTTCTTAAACCACTGCTATAAAAGAACAAACAGAAAGCCCAAAGCCTGATAACCCTTGGCACTCCAAAAAACTCAACCTGAGAAAGCAGAAAGAAACAAGACACCAGTGGCCTTCTGGACCATCATGAGAAGTCTGGACTCTACTATTGCTATGGTCCCAGGCTGTAATCGCATTCTCAAACACAGCTTTTTGTGAAAGCCTCCTTTCTGCAACAGGCTCCAGCATTTCAAATTCCTCCTCTCCACAAAAGAGCCTTTGGATACACAAAACCAACCAGCCCATGTTATTTTTCTTTCCATCTCTAACATCCTGTGACACGTATTTTGTTCCCAGCTCCCTCATGACTTATTGTAGCAGGAATATCTGCCACTTCTTAATATCCCTGTGATAAACCTTTCAGGAACTGCATTTTGGACATCCTGTTTGTACTGAAGTAGGCTTTTAACACTTTGGGGAAAACAAGACACTTTAATGCTACTTTAATTCAATCACACCATGGAAGAAGGATTTGTGCAGGGAGTATTTCAGCATAAACCCTCAGCCTTTCCTTTTAAGGATGCAACATCATATTGAGAGCAGGGATACAGACTTCCAGACAAATAACAAGTGAGTTTTCAGGTTCATGTGATCTATTTTCCACACACCTTGTGTGTAGTCGTGCATTTCTGTACCCGAGCAGGTGTTTCCATATAAGGAAGTGAAGCTAGAATTTTCTATAGCCTGCTCGCTGTAATTGGCTTGGTCCCAACACAGACACAGTGATAGGACTGTAGAAGTGCACCTCAAAGTCTAGTGTCCATCTCATTGGGCCAAGAGCCAAAAAAGCCCACCTAGACCATCGAGTACTAAAGGGCCTGCATAAGGGTACACGAGGCTTTTTGGGAGTGCCTTAGCCTGTGTAGCTGTGTTTGGTACACTGTGCTCGGCTTATCTCTTTTCATTTTGTAACGTTTATTATTTTGCTGTTATTAAAACTTTATTTTACAAAGCATATCCTGGGAAGCCGTCTCGCTATTTTATTAAGCCATTTCTCCGCTGGCTGGACCCTCGGAGTTATCGGGAGAAATCTCGATACTTGTGCAAACCTTGGACATTACTGGAATAGAAGATTAATTACTCACATTCTGTGAGAGCATAGAGCAAGGCCCTCCATAAGGAAAAATTATATAGAGGCTAAGGGTCAAGGTATGCTTCAAATGTTCCCAGTTATCTATTTTACTATGTACAAAAGACAAGAGCAGAAAAGGATTTCTTAATTCCACTCTTCTTCCCCTTTCTTGTAGTAGGGGGATTTGCTTAATTCTTTACAGCTGACCCAGCCCTTCCCTTCTGACAGTCTTTGTGCAGCGTTTACAGCATGCAGCTGCAGTCCTTCTGCTCAGGGCAGGAGTGTTAACCCTTCCCCTGACAATCCTTGAACTGCTTATGATATACAGTTCATCACATGAATCTGATTTGAGACACTGCCAGATGGTTGTCATTTAGGTGAAAGCAGACCCAGAATAAAAGTCTAAAACAGTACAGGGTGAGTTTCTAAACTACTAATTTGTGATCAGAAGTTGGAAGGAAGAAATATGTTGGCATGAGGAAGGGGCATGGATGAGAACTGTATGTTCTTTCAGCCCTTGCCTTCCTACTCTTGAAGAACTTTCAAATTGCAGTTGAGAGTTTTTCTTCCTTTAACTGTGTTGTTTTCAGCCTTGGGTGAGTTTGTTTTTTATTTTGCTGGAGTTTTTGTTGGTGGCTTTTTAAAAATTTTTTTTAAAATTAGTTATTCTGAAACACAAACCTTTTTCAGGAAATATTGAACTTTATGTACTGTGGAGACAGAAGAGAGCCAACCCCCTGCTGGCACTTCTGTGTCTGAAACAGGACAAAAATTGACATCTGGAAATGCTGACATTCTGGAAAACAAATCTTACTCATTTTGAGTACAAGTAGGATGCTGGCAAACAAGAAGACATAGAGGTAGGGGGAATGTAGGAAAACTTACAAAAAAAACCCAAAAAACCAAAACAAACAAACAAAAAAACAACAAAAAAAACCTGAGCAGAGTGTTTAAGAACAAATAAAGAGTAAGTGTGTTGAATTTGTATCACCATATTTCAGGTCATGAAAAGAACCTGATACCCCTTGCTTATCTTTTTCCTCTTAACAGCTGCAGAGATATTAATGCTGATGCCTGAAGCAGCCTATTGAAACTGTTGGATTTATACTGGTATGCCTCAAATGAACATGACAAATTCTGTTAGGGTTTTGCAGCAGGTAGGCCTGGGTGAAGAGAGCCCAAACACTTCCTTCTCTGCAACCTAGTAGAGGATTCCTGTCTATGCTGGCATCCAGGCACTCTCTTACATACTTTCCTTCAGGTACTTTCTTTATTTGGGCTAGTTTATAAGGTGCTCAAGGACTGATTTTTAAATGATAATGGGCTATAATAGATCCATGATACCAATACAAAAAGATGTATTACAACAATGTTTGGAAAGTGAAGGCAAATAAAAAAGGCCCCAGACATTAACATATAGTCGTTCAAGCAGAAGACAGTTGGAATTAATTTAGTTCTTTACTTTACACTTTAATATATCCTATATGTATATAAAAGAAATGCTTGTAAAGCAAAAACAATTTGCAAGAAAAAAACAAAATAGGAACAAACCTGCAGCACTCTGTACACTCATATAGGAGGTGTATTTTTGTCCCGTATCACTAACTTTGGTAGTAAGTGTTTGGGGTTTTTTTGCTGTTTTCCGTATTAGTGTACCTAATTTGTTCTTTTAATAGAAAACTCAAGCAAGTTTGGGTTGTAGGAGGTTTCCCATTGTGGCACACAACAGAAACAGCATCACAGTCATTTGGGGCCTATCAGCTTAAATTCATGCTAGTTATTTTCAAAGCCACTGTTTTTGTAAATAAACTCATATACTGCTAAGGTTTTCAGAGTCTGAGCTTTTGACAATAAGAATCTTTCTCCTGAATCTGTTTTTCTCTATCAGGTTATTGGCTTTTCACCTGACTATTTATGGAAAAAGTAGCCAGAATCCTCCAAGCCATTGGAGACCATTGGAGACCACTTTCCCAACTCAGTTGAAAGGTAGTTCTATCTGCGAGACTGAAACTTCTGCAAGGATAGAGGCTTTGGTTTGTTCCTTAAAAGATGGGATTATAGTGGAAAATAGTGTTACACTAAAGAAATAGCACTGGTGGTATAATTTGGCAGAAAAATAAAGGCCATCCAAACAAAAGGGTTTACATTTCTGGAAAAATAATTTTAGTTTTGTGCCAACACAGTCTGGATAGAGCAAAAATATGATTTACACCTTTCTAAAACCTTGAACCCAGTGCCAGATGTATGTAAAAAAAGTCAAAATCCTAAGGAGTAAATTTCTTGGTCTGACATTTCCAATGAGTAACTTTGATAAATAAAACTTAATTTTTACATCTGCCATAGATTCTGTGGTATGATTAATAGCTTGAACATTGTGGCCAGTAGCCAATGTATGTATGTGATTACAGCAGTCTTAAATATAGTACATTTTGAATAAATATGCCACATAAAGAGTATAAAAAACACTCCATGCCTGCTTGGACAAAATCTTGTCACGGTGTCAAATATGAAATCCTTATGAAAAGTTAAATACCACAGGCATCTTTAGGCGTAATCAGAGAGGCATGGGGTGCCACTGGCATCAGCTCAGCTTTGGGAGCTCAATCATAGAAACCCTATTTCTGTTCATTTTGTTCTCCACATTTAGTTTGTGATAATTTGCTACATATTGAAGTGGGAAAAAAATAAAAGGAAAGAAAACCTGAACGCCCCTGCTTTGCCAAAAGTACCATATTAAAATGCTTATCTTTTAGTTACTTAAAAAAAAAAAAGTTTTTAATTAAAAAGTTATACTATGCTAACTCAGATTCAGGTTTTGTGATCAGCAGGTTTCCCTCTCCTCTGAAAGGGTGTCAGTGACTGAAACGGTTCATGCTTTAAAAGATTGTTTTGAAGGAATTTTGCCCATTATAGCAAAAACTATATAAAGAAGCTAGGACCACCAAAGCCCACCCCTCCCTGAAGATGCCTTTGGACTGTGAGTTAAGCTGCCCAGATAAGATAAAGGAGACACTATTGTTCAGATAAGATAAAGGATTCCCCTGTCAGAGGGGGAATTCCAGGGGGAACCATAGAGGAGATAGAAGGGAGGTACATAGAACAAACTGTTGTACATTATAACTTGGATAAAACATGCATAATATAGCTTGAATAAAACCACACCACAACAGGAGGCCGTAGGACACAGAGGTAAGGTTTGCACAGACTTCCCCCCAACCCCCAACAAAGCAGGAAGGAGCACAGTTTTGGGTGTGTGGCAGAACCTCTGGTCAGAGGCAGTGAACACCCACCCTCCCTTACACAAACCCACCCAGCTGTGAAACCCTCAGCCTCGGCAAGGCCCCATCCACAGGACATTCACCTGAGAGGCAGCTGAGGCAGTGTCAGAATCCATCAAAGATCCGCCTGAGGGGGGAACCTGGCCATTCCCACCTGGCCTGAACATACATTAATGCATTAATCCATGGCATTCTATGTTTTTCAAGGGGACCCTCACCACCAAGAAGACCTGATGGAGAGGATCATCAGGACACTGGTGGGATCCACAGAGTGGTGATATTTTCTTTTATCTGTCTCTGTCATTCTCTTTCTGTTCCCCCTCCACCTCTTTTCTCTTTCTCTCTTACACACACAAACACATTTACTGTTAAATAAAATCCATTCTATTGACTTTGACATATTTGCAAATGATCTAATTTGTAGCTTAATTCGGGCAGAGACATTTCTAATAATTTTAAGAACCAGATCATAACAAAGGGGCATCCTGTTTGCATCTGTGCTGGCAGCACAGGGAGGATCATAGAGATCACTAAACTCTCCTTCACTTGCACCACTCATTTAATGGGATTTTCACCAGGGAGTGTTCACTGGGTTTTCAAAAGAAATATAGGTTATCTCCTAAATCTCTATATCTGCAGGACAGTGAATTTTTATTCCTTCTCTCTCCTTACCTTCATGCAATGGCCTCTCTTGCTTTTGCAGTTGAGCTGCTGTTGGCTCTTCCTTTAGTCCTTCCACCATGCCTCTTCTTTGCAGAGAAAAACTCTGCACCAAGGGATTGGTTTTAGGTAGAAGCAAAAGGTATATGAAGCCTTGGAATTTCAGAACTTAACTAAGGCTTATTCAAGCCAATCAGTAATTTTAGCCATGTGGTTCTAGAATTTTTTTTCTATTAAAATTATTTGGCACCAGGTTTCAAGTACCTGAATTCTGTCTCTCCTTTCTCTAAAAATTGGAAAGTCGTGTTGAACTGATTTCATTTAGAATACTTTATCTATATTTGGTAGAAATTTTAGACTCCAAGTTCTGAATTCTGACAAACACTTCAGGGCAGAAAGCATCATCTATGTGATGGAAGCACAGTGGCAAACTTAACTTTTCAGGGAAGGGAGAAAGCTGTGCCTTTACTATTAAAGGTTGTCTTCTCCCTGCTTCTGAATGGATGAGGTTCAATTGCTATAATTACATTCCTTACCTAATTATGTTCTTAAATGATAATCATACCTAAAAAGAGGACTTGCTCTCTAAGCAGTGAATTTAGAGCCAACATTTTTATTACACAGTATTGACATCCAGTGGAGAGTTAGAACAATTACAGGTCTGCAGATAACTAAGTAAGTGCTACTGTCTGGTTTATATCCTGAGTTCAACTTGAACAGAGCAGTCTACTTGCCTTAATCTATCAATACTATCTTCTTATAAAATATAACTCTTCCTCTTAGAGTGTTCTCTTTGTTAAGAAAAATAGAATAATATTACACAAAGTCTCCTATTTCCCTGTAAAGAGATATTCTTCTGAGTAGAGTTTTCTTCCACTTGTATGTGCTAGTTCAGGCTCCAGTGAATTGTTGAACACCCAGATGTTCCAGTGTAACTGGAGCAGAAGTTACCTGCAGTAGCAGATTTTGGGAAGTTGTGTGTTCTCTCCCAGTGTGTGTTTCAGATAAAAAACTGAGGAAAAAACAACTATTTGAAGAAGCCATGCTCTCTAAAGGTTTTCGTGGTTTCCAGAGCCTCTTGTGACTCAAAGGCCTATGAGGGCCTTAGTCTTGGACAATGCCTTGTGGAATTCATAATAAAATCGTATTGCTGGGAAAGAAAGCTCCGGTTCAGATGCTGAGGTGCCCTCAAGAGTAAGGGTGTCCTGCCTTACACTGTCCATGTGACTCCACCACTAGCAGCTCTCCCCAAGGATGACTTGAGTAAGGCTGTGTTCACCCCAAAGCTCAAGACATTTGGAGAGATTTTTTTTTCAAAGGCTTGATAATACATATGAAGCATGTAGCCACTGTGCTTATGAGACCAAAAGCACTGCTATCAGGAGCACCTGCCTCGCAAGAGGGTCTCATAAAAGGACCTCGTCAAAGAAAAGCTACCTGCAAAGAAGAGTAGAGAGCTGATGTCTAAACTTTTAGCTGTCATGTTTTTCAGATTCTGTGCTGCCTAGGGATTTAGTTCTGAGCCTCATATTAAGTGCCAGTAAGCTCCCTTTGCAGAGTAGGTAGACAAAACAAATTCTTTTTCTGCTGAAGACCAAGGACAACTTTCAGGCCCAAAAGCATAAACAATGGTGGATTGAAGGAAGAAACAAGGATGAGACCTCACAGCCTGAAGCTGTAATTAGACAATTAAACCCCAACATGCAAATGGACCAAAACTTATGAAAATGTTACGCTCTCGTGACCGGTTGGGCCATTTTGTGACCGTTCTAAGTCCACCTTGGGTGTAGCTCTGGTTGGGCTCTGTCCTGACCAAGGTGCACCCTTAAAGGCTTTTCAATAAATACCTGCTTTGTTCTCTAGCTCTGTCCAGTCTCTGTTTCAGGTCAAGGCATCACTACTCTGCTGCAAGGAGACTCTGTGAGCTGATAGGTACAGGTCTAGGGAGACCATGGAGGTGCAGGAGAAAGGCTGACACAGCTGATGTCAAGGTGCTGGGGACTGCTAGCAGGTAGTATAGGCAGCATTTTTCAAATAGGTGAGGAAAGTAGTAAAAAGGGCATTTAAAAATACTGTGGATCTTTTGGGATTCATGTCATACATACTAGAGAGACTCTGAATGTATCACCAAGACTTGAAATGTAGATTACCATGGAAGATCCTCACTGGGGGTTTCTTTAAAAGTGAACTAAGAGAATACTTCTTCATAACATGCTGATATAGCCCAGACCCACTGTTCTTTGAAATAAGGCCAAGTCTGCAAGTTCCTTTGCACAACAGAGGGTGTAATATGTATCTAAATTTATAGATGAGTGTGAAAGGTCACTCTTTTTGTGAAATTCAAGTAACACCACTCAATATTTTCACTCATAATGGTGTACATGCTACAGTTTAGTTCTCATGCAGTCATCTGGTGGGTTAGATCACAGCTTTCAGATAATCATTTGCTTTTTCCAAGCTTTTGTAAATGTAAATGTAAATTTTGTCTGCATAATTTAATTGTTCCATCTACCCTTTACCTTTGCAACCTTTCTCATTGCTGCAAAGAATATCACTAATTTGCCCCTACTCTTAATTGTCTACATTTTGTGCAAGAGAGAAGTATTCAGTTGACTAATATATTCAATATTTGTTGCATAATTACTGTTGGTTTTCCCAGTTTCTCTTGTAACTGTTCTGACTGCTACTGACTTCTCCCAGTTAGTGGATTTCCCTGGGACAGTTCAAAGTGCATGTGACACAAAATACACTAAAAAGAACTGTGTTAATAGACTTTCAGGTCTCTGACTAATGTGTTACATTTTGAAGGAAAAATTGCTACAAATTTCAGGGTTTGTAAAACATGTAAATAAAAATTCATGCACGAGACTGTTTTTAAAAACACAGAGATATTTGGAAATACTAGAAAGCCACAAGATTTTTTTTTTTAATTTCTGAAACCAATTTTAACTGTTATACTATATGTATAAAATGCCAGCTGATTTTTGTGAAACACACACTATTAACTAGCAGAAGCATACTGAGGTCTGACCACCACAAGAGGTCCGTATCACTCATTACAGAGTGCTGTGCTGTCCACCACAATGAATTGTCCTACGTGCTCTGCTTATTTTTCTAATCCTTCCTTCTTCATCAGCCCTGCAGTGTGCCAGAGGTTATGACTGAGGGCTTTGCAGTGGAAGAGACAATAACTGCTTGCATTATGAGAAACCTTTATCTCAGCCAGCATCTGCACAGTGTTGCAGCAGCATGGCTGAAGAACAAGAGACATTGTCTGCTTCCTTACTTTGGAGAGCTGTTAGATCTTAGCTGCACTTCAGTACTAAAAAGCCCTCTGTCTGGTTTTGAGATGTTTCAAATATGAGAGGCCATATTCAGGTATTTATCTCAAGCCACTGAAGAAATATATGCATTTTGTTTTGCTTGCTTTTGTTTTTTTAATAGCAGACTTAAATCCCATTGTCTTTGCAGTTAAACATATATCCAAGGCAAAAAAAGTCCTGCTTGGGTCTATGCAATACATTTTTTCAAAGTACACAGATTGCCACAGTGAGAACTATCTCTTTGCTTTAAATCCTGTGCTTGTGTAACTATTGGGACTGCATACTTTGGAATGGGTGGTCTATTCTGCAACCAATATTTATGTATTTCTTAACCTGTTGGCAGTTGTCAGGGATTTGGTTGTATATGACAATATGATCTAAGTAAATGTAGGAACTCATGCTTTTGTGCTCATTGTAGACAATAATTATCATTATTAATAACTTACTGCTTTGAGTCAAATGGGAGAGTAGAAAGGAATCACAGGATTTCACTTGGTGAAGACAAAGTGTCACAGAATAACTTCCCAATTCTATGTACATAAATTTCACGGTGGATCCCTATGGCAAGTAAGAGACTTGTTCATGAAAGCTAAATTTTAAAATATCCCACAGTAATTCAGAAATTCAGTTTAACCCTAGACACTGGGGAAGTGTTGTGTAGTTTCTGACTGTAGTCCCTCTCTTGTGTCCATTCATCTTCTTTTCAATTCTTTTGAGACTAAGCTAACTCCCTAGCACAATTCCCCTTGCATTGCTAAGAACTAGAGAGAGTTTGTTCACAATGCTGCAGAGTGTGGTTTTGCTCACTGTAGTTCCTTATCCCCTTGAAACTGAGGCCCTCTGACCTGTCTTAGACCTCAGAATTTTAAAGCACTTCACAAAAAGAAGGTTGGAGATTGTATTCTCGACCTCTCCTAGTCTTATCATAAATCCTGATGTTTGATAAATGCTTAGACTGTTTTTTTCCTTCATGAGTCATACAGTTAAAGTACCAGAAAAAAAGGATCATTCTATTCCACTGCTCTCTTGCCAGACTGTTAGAAGTTTCCAGGGCATCTGTGAAATGTATGAGGCACCATCTCTACACACAGAGAAGGATTTGAGACACTGTCAGATAATCTATCTGATATAGCTAAAATAATCAAAACTCATTTGATCAGGCTTCACGTAGAAACATACAGACAATGCAGGTTTTCCTCTGGGGACTTCTCTCAAAGAACAGATGAAATGATATCCATAAATATAGGAAATTGTTTATAAGTCCTCCTAACATAAAAATACCACCTTGACCTACCTGTCGTTTATGAGCCTCTAGTCTTTTGCTGCTAAAATAAGTGTTTTCAGTATTAACTATATCTTTCAGGATAAAGCTTCTTGACTAGGTCTAGTCTAATAAACAAGAAACAGGCAGGGCACACCTCACACCCTGGTTCACAACTGTGAGGAGACAAGCAGCACACTCCCGTCTGTTTCTGGCTGGTGCCTACGAGTGCTGCCCCAGGCCATGCCAAAGCCTGGTGCCTGCCAGGGAGGGACCTGTCCTGCAAAGCTGCCTGACGTTTCTGTTTTGAGAGAGCATGGAGTTCTGGTCTGTGGATGGATCAATGCCATGCCTTTAGTACAGAGAGTGATCTCTGGCTGCCTTTGGTTGGTGGCATAGCCACTGCCTTTCAGACAACACCAAAATATTTATTAAAAGTTACATGGGAATACCTTATGTTCTTCAGATGGGTACACAGCTTGAATAAGTGGGACACTGCAATACCAGCCTCACTTTTTTTTTTTAATAACAGAAAGCATGGACAATTGTTTTCAGCAGATTTGATTACAGCAATCAAATTGTCTTTTCCTAAGCTCCTGAGTTTGGATGAGGTGACCCACTCCCTATGTCAGAGTCCAGGGCATCCCTCTGGCTGCCCTGGATGGTCTAAGACACTGACAGAGTGGTCCAGGACCTCGACAGGGAGGTTTGGGACCCTGGCAGGGAGGACTGAGACCCTGGCACGGGGCCCAAAGTGACATTGTCTTTGATCTGAGTCCATGGGGAAAATTACCAGCACTGCAAGAAGATCTACAGACCCCAAGAGTTTGATGTAAATAGTAGTTTATCACCAGGTGCTAATGGGGAAAGCGAGGTGGAGGAATCAGGGTGTGGCCCTGTTCTTCTTTCTTGTCCTTGTCCTCCATCTTCTGCTGTGGTGGGTCACAAGGTATTGGTATAGAACAGAAGTGACATGTTAGGTAGCAGGTATTGGTAATAGACTGTAAATAAGAAATACGTTGTGGAGAGTGGTTGGGTCAGAGAAAGGGTACAAAAGGTCCAGCGTGCCTGACCTGGGGGTAGTTGCCTCATGCTCCTGCTGCAGCAAGGACCTTTGCTGGGCACAGAAAGAATTTAAGAGATAAGAAACAATAAACAACCTTGAGAAACCTGAGCTGGCGAACGCCGACTCTTTCTTCTGGCACAGGCATTCAAAGGAAAAGACTCTAAACCCATATTTCTTGTGAAAAAAGCCTCCTGAGATCCCTACACATAGTACACATTTCTCTGCACAGAGATAGGAAATAGCTTTGTTTTTGACACCAAGCTAGACACAGCTAGAAAAGGATCTCTGGAGTTTGAAGTTCCTTTTTGTTGAAGTAAGGAAGGAAATCCTGGCATTGATGTTGGTATAAATCTTTTGCAGCAGCTTAGCGATGGCACAATTGTTCACTCAGTGGGCCAAGACTTGATGCTTGATGCTATTGTGATCTTGTTCTGCTTACTTGCTCAAAGCAGCCTAGTAATTTATTAGAATGAGTGGAGTGAGGAAAAGTCTCCTTACACACTCTACTAGAGGTTGCTCAGAACAAAGAGACTTTTGTACTTTTCATATGTGAGGCACCTTGTTAAAATTCTCTTCAAGAACTGCAACTATTACTAATTAAACTTCCTTACCCTCAAAGTAGCTACATAAATCAGCCACACAATAAAGGTTCTATGAAAAATACTTTATCAAGTCTTCTGAACACACTTTAATGCAGTGCAACTGAGGAGTAACAGATCAACAACTTTATTTCCTCTGGTCAAATACTAAACCAACCAACTGAAGTTAAAAGCAATTTATAATTTATGCTGGCAGCTTTGATGCAACCAACAATCTTGAATGACATAAGTATATGCAAAGAGCCTTAACATCAGTCTTATTCCTCTGTAAAAACCATGTCTTGCTTTCAAATGTCACTCTCAGATGTGCTGAGGTACATGGTAGAATGAACTTGCAATGCTAGTGTTATATTAGGTGATATTTTTTGTTCATATTATTCTTTATCATTTCTATCGGTTGTTGTAGACCCCTTTTATCCACCCCTTGATTTTTATTTTTATTCACATTTCCTGAAGACCAAAACTATATGAGTTTTCCATAATACCCATTCCTGCAAAGTTTTGGATTCATAACTACCTGGGAGTGATATACTACTTAAATTAACATTAACCTTGGCTCTGACTCTTCTCTGATTGGCCTGCAGCTCCCTTAATCTTGATCACTATCATTGTCCTGATGTTGATTCCCACTCTTTCTCTTTCTCCCTGTCCTGAGCTATTACATATTGCTGATGTCCCTCATGAGTAGTGGGTATAAATTAAATCAATTAAATTCATTTGAAAACCAGAATAGTTTAAATATGCTCAGAAGTGTTTTACTTACCTCTACTTCAGAGCCGAGTACTAGAATGAGCAAATGAAGACAACTGGGTTTTGGGTTTCTTTTCATTCCAATTAATGCCCTTTCCCATTTGACAGAGATCAAGGCAGCTGGTCTGTTTTCTTGTCTGCAAGACACATAAAGTATCTTAATCTTCTCTGTTACCTATTTTGTGTGGTGCCATTTTCTTTTGGGGATTCCCATATGCACAGTGGTACAGTGACAAAAGCAATACTGTCTTGATTTAAGGCATCTAGACAAATACCATTTAAATGTACAAGGAGGCATCTATTCCCAGCTTGACCCTGTGTAAGAAAGTAGAGGTTGAGAAATTCTCTAGAGAGAAAATTCTTTGAAGATCTACACTCTGGCATAATATTACTGAAGGAAAGCTCAGGTCCTGTGAAGTACATGTCAACATTGTTGCTGATTTCCGTCAGCCCAGAGCTACTTCCAGTGTCTTCACTAGAACAAAGGATATGGGGCTTGGGAGATTTTTTTCTTTAATAATAAAGATGGAATTTTGGCTGCCTCTTCTGCACAGAGACAGTCTTACCAGCAGGTGAAAAGGAAGTCAGAGCTGTTTAGTAAATGGAAAAATTATACACAGAAAACGAGAGGCTGTTTCACAACTTTCAGAGGTGTGCTAGAGCTTTCTTGATGTACATGCAGCTATGGAAAAGTAGCCTTCTTCTTCCTGCCTTTGGATGCCATAGGTGTGTTTTGGCAAGAGAAGCACTGAACAGTGCTTTATACTAGCTGATAGAACTGCTGAAATCAACACCAATCATTTCTGGAAAGCAGACAGACTTGTGGGATGACAGATATAACAGGGATTGCAATGATACTGATTTGATCTCCACCCATCCGGCCTCTGTAACTATAAAATAAACCAAAAGAGAAAACCAAAGCAAATTAGTTGAGAGAGCTGTGGGATTTCTCCTTTAGACCAGTGCCAGCTAACAGACCCCCACAAGAAAACAAAAGAAATTGTTTATAGTTTTAAAAATATTTTCCATTTTTGAAGTTTCTCACAAATGAATTTCCTAAAAGGAAGAAAAAAGGCAGAGAGGAACAGATTAGGCAAGCTAAACTTAAAGTAAAAGAAAAAGCAAAACCTCCAGCTATAGTGAGATACTCCCAGAATAATTTCTGTAACAAGCCCACAGCCAAATCCATAGTATTTTCACCATCCAGCTGTGCTTTGCAGCCATTGGGGTAAATTTGAACATACCTTTGACAGATGGAGTAGTACCTGTATCTCACTTTCCCCCCAGAAGCATAGTCTGACATTCCATCCCGTTAACCAGTACTGGGCTGACGAGGATTTAAAGCAGCAATTCTTTGGCAATGGCCCAAATAATTCTAGCTAATCTGAGACACCAAATAGACAGACCTGATTTAGAGATGTCTAAAGGCAATAACAGCTTTGTAGCAAATACAGAGTCTCAATCCTCTTTACTTTCCTGCTGGTTGAACTTTCAGTAGCCCATTCCCCTCTGAAGTTTCACACTTGAAGTACAAATGTCCACTTTTGCCTTGAGCAATGACCAGAAGTAACAGCACTGACTGATGGTTCTATCCATTACTACTCTCTAAGGCCCCACACATCTCATGAGAAATTCCTCCAGTTCTATCATGCAGTTGACTTGAAATGCAGAAGAAGGAGTATTTAAATTAAAGGAGATCTGAGCTAATGGAGCCTCCTTTTGCTTGTGCCACAGGATTTGTTGGCTCCTGTGTTTATGAAGATGTGGGTTCTGCAGCTTTTTACACATTCAGGGCAGGGATAAGTCTCTCCCTCTGTCTCTCTCTGTCTCTCTCTGTCTCTCTCTGTCTCTCTGTCTCTCTGTCTCTCTGTCTCTCTCTGTCTCTCTGTCTCTCTCTCTCTCTCTCTGTCTCTCTCTATCTTTATGAATTCTCAAAGATATGTAAGCCCTCAATAGCAATGAAATCAACCAAAATATTCAAAAGATAGGGAAAAAACAATGCCCAGTGAGCAAGATTATTAACCTCCTTCCTTCCAAAAACCTGGCTAAAAATGTTTCCCTGTGAATGAATTGAAAAATACATTCAAAGAAGGACTTAATTCTCATTGCAGCACTTTGGTTATTTGTAGATCTGTAGGCTGCAGGTTAGAGCACTACCATGCCTAGGTAGTGCATCCCACAGGCAGTCACAAGTGATTTCAAGCTGTAGGCACCCAAGGGGCTGAAAGCCCCCTTCCTGCTGAGCAACATGTGCTGAGCCTGGCACAACGTGAGACCTGCTGCCAACACTGCCTGCACCCAGCTTCTAAAATGTTCTTGCAGTTTCTCAGATTTCTCTTCAATGGATCTGATTTTTTTCCACCCCAAGGAACAGAGAATGATCAAGGGAATCATGTTTCTTTGAAAATAGATGTGATTAGTCACTCAGAGAGGAAAAAACTCTCATCAGGACTCATTCTGTGCAGAGAAAGAGACTGGGCTGCATGCCAGACTGCTATTAATTCTACCTGGAAACAGATTAAATCCTAGGTCACTGTTATGGACATGGAAACCTTTTGCTTCTTCCATGTTTTCAGCAGGGCTCTGAAGTTTTTGGCAGTGTTTGGAGCATTGTGCTCTGTAAAGCAGTGTTAAATACTGCACATTTATAGTCAGGAAACACCTCAAAGTCCCCTAATGTCAATTAGCTGCTTCCTCTGCAAGGTTGTAAGCAGATGCATGAGAGCAGCTCTACAGGAATATATTTGCTAACAGGTGCACTATTAGGAAGGAAAGAAGATTGTTTATATTAACGGGAAGGAAGTCCCCTTCAAAATTGCTCATCCAGTGTTTTCTGGCTGCTTCTGGCCCTGCTGTTGCCTCTCACTTTTCACCTGCATGTGTTGGGTAATTAGGGGTTCAAACGATGCATGAAGGGCCTCAGCTTCTAGTGACTCATAGCTTCAGGGATTATCCAAGATTACCAAATGGCTTATGATTCCCTTATGATTCCCTTATGGTGTGCATAACACATTGGTCTTCATAGGTGCTATAAGATTAAAATCACAGGAACTCCTGACAATAATCACACCAAGACAGGTCTACCCGTGGTAGAAAATGGGGCAATTTCACTGAAGGCAGCAGAGCTTTGCCAAATTAACCATGCTGATGAACTAGCCCATTGCAAACAACTGCTGCATAATGGTTTCTTTCCTTTCCACCACAATAATACTGTTTCTTTCTCACTGTTCATCTCTCAAGATATAGAGGGTCAGTTACCATTTAACCCCCTGGTTTTAGATCACCAAACTCATAGATTTACACAAACCTAAGTCAGAATGCCCAGCTATATTGACTTGGACTCATTTTTTAGTGACATATATTTTGGCATGGGGCCAACAACCACACATTTGCAATCAACCCTTACATTTTAGTACACAAAATCAGTTGAACTCATAGATGATGTTCTCATGCCAAAAAAATCCTATTTCTAGCTCCACCATCAATGGGTAATAAAGCACTCAAACTTTTAAGGATCCTTTGTTAACACCACACTTGAAAAAACAAACCCTGGGTGAAAACCAGTGTTTGCAAGGAGCTCTTTCCGAACTTGGAGTAAATTGGTGTGAAAAAATGCAGTTTGCCTTGAGAAATGCATTGGCACTATCCTCTGCTCTTCTGAGGAAGAGAGGGACATTATGCCTTGGTCTCATTTCACAGAGGCAGTGAATTAAAACAAATGAAAATGCTTGTACTGGCTTCAAGTTACTCACTGGAGATATCTACACACTCATGCAAGCAATTTGAAGGTGCATTTTGAATTAGAGAATGAGTTCATCTGACAGCTCAGATGATCCAAAAGCCCTTTACAGACAGCCATGGGTGCACAGAACAAGTGCACAGGCACATAATTTGATCCTGTAACCACTTTTGTGCTGCTTTAAACATACTTCAGTTTAGCATGGATGCTATTCTGTTGGATTACTTGCCCCTTTCCCTTTAGGGACAACAAATATATGCTTGATACAGCTTGTATCTCATATATATATGATATAGCTCACCTCATTTGAAGTATCCTAACACATTGCAAGATTAATGAGAAAAGGCACAGTGTGTCAGAACCATATCAGATGAGGGCTTTCCTTCAAGGGAAAACATTTGGTCTTTATGTTTTCCATGGACATTTTGAAAATTTCCCATTAACTCAGGAGACTAAGTACCATTTAAAAACTGATTCACTGTAGATCTACACCACGGAAGAACACACAGTGCCCAGATAACAAAACCAGTACTCTCAAGCTACAGTGCAGAAACGTGTGTGAACACCAGCCCCAGTCTCCAGCATGCTGCAGCCAGGTCAACAGGGTGCAGCTGAGATGAAATGCTCTGCCCTGAGCTGGGGTACAGCACAGATGAGATGCCCAGACTCCTGCTGCTGCTGAAATGGTGTGCTTTCTGCTGTGTCAGGTGTCTGCTCATCATTCTGTGTGACAGAAGTGTCACCTCAGACTTCTGAATTTCAGGCAAGAGGTCCTGGAATCACTACTATGCTTTTGCAAATGTTATTTTTCTGCCTTAATCAGGCAAGCTGTATTACTGCTTCAGGAACAGATATAGGGACTGAGTAAAGGAAGGAATATGGAATTTAGCCCAGAGCCCTTTTAAATGCACTTCCACGTGTAATTTAATAGCTGTATTATAAATGTTAATGTTAGCATAAAAATCTGGGGAATTTCAGGCCCAAACTGGGATAACTTTGTTCTTTAACTTTCCTTCCTCTTGAGAAGCTTGTTTTCTTTTTATTGCATTCCAATAACGAGAGACCATTTCACACAGGTACATCTGCAATATGTTACAGGCAGCATAGAATATTAAAACAACCTGTGCTACTGCTAGTGAAACTAATAAGGGAGGTAAAATTTTTCTCAGGCTGAGAGGAAAAAGGTGCCTATAGCAGGAACTCCATTAGCGAACTCCATTACTGAGGGGACTGCACTGAAGGCTGAAGTAATTTCTAATTTAAAGTCCTGTTTCAAACTGCAGCTCTAATATTCAAAGAGGAAAGCAAGGTTACGGTGAAGTGGTGGTGCTGGTGGCCAGGTAGTTCACATGAGGTTGTGTTTAGATATGGATCAGGGGTTTTAAACAAAATGGCAAGTGAAGATAATAAAACCGAGGAGACTATAAAGCAGAGAGAGAGGAAGCTTATACATTAACCTTACTTACTTCATAAAGAGGGGCAAGCCTGTCTACCCTAATCCTCTGAATCGACACAACTGTGAAAGTTCACCTCCGGTGTTACTGAGTTCACTCTCAGCAAAGGATCAGCTGCGAAATAGATTGCAAAGCCAGGAGAGAGAGAACAGTTCAGTTGAGACATGGAACAGTGAAAGGGGAAAAATGAGCAGAAGAAACAAAAAAGGGGAATGGGAAGGGTAGCTGAGTGAGAGAAGCCAGAGAAACAGAGAGGAAGAGCCAAATGGAAAAATAAACAAATAGTTTCTTCTTTGGTTGTGGCTTAGGAATTCCTGCTCCACAGAAAAATTACGATTTCCAGATTTGATTTATTTTTTATTTCAGATTGGAAGGAAAAGTCAGAAAGACAAAAGACATGTATAATGGGATATATATTGTGGTTCTGGCCACCCACCTGCTTACCAGACTGGCTCCCAGCACAAATTCTGGCAGAATCAACATATTCCACCAAAATGTCACTGTCCATTGGACAGTGGCTCCACTGGAAATCCTCTGTCCAGCTATAGATCCTGTCATTGGTTTTTTAAGCTGTATAGATACCCAAGGGGAGCTTGGATTCAAGAATAATAACACAACATGGTATGCTAGTGCACATAATTTTTCAGTTTAAATTTCAAAAGGGAAGTTACTAATGTGCAGTGGGTCATTCCAAGGACAGAAAAAGAAAATCTGTTTTATTATTGTACCTCCACTGGTGGAGGAAAAGGAGGGTAAATGTGGAGGAAGAGGACAAGACAGACTCATGTTCATGGAAATTATTTGTCTCTGTGTGAGAGGAAATCTGCTGAATTTATTCTGTGGCTTCACAAAAGACTTATAGCTCCATACTTGGTTCTCCCAAACCCAGCTGTCCCAGACATTGGGATATATTTATTGGAAGTTTGGCAACAACTTACTATTACCTATTACTATTACTATTACTACTACTACTACTACTATTACTACTACTACTACTACTACTACTACTACTACTACTACTATTAATAATACTATTAATACTACTACTACTACTACTACTACTACTAGCAATTTATTGGAAGTTTGATGAACAACTACTCATTCTTTGATGGTGGACTCAAGTCTCAGATGATGCATACCCTTGTAACTGGCTCCTACTTCACGTTCGTCCCCCATAAAAATGGACCCGATTTGTTGGGAGAGCCCTGACATCTTCCCAGTTTTTGATCCAAGGCAAAGTCCTGTCTCTCTGCCACACCTTGCACCCTCGTGGTGCAGCTCTGGAAGGCTCTTCATGGCTGCAGACTGCGACCAGGTTCTTGAAATTCCACTCTTTCTCCAGGGACAATCAGGGTATGGAGATGTCATAGCCAGGATGGAAGAGAAGTAATGGATGTGGACAGAGGTGGAGATGGAACAAGTCTAAGGGGAGAGGATGGGATATCATTCCAAAAACAAGCTGACTTTACTCAGGGGACATGCATGGGCAGTAGGAGACCAGCCACAAGGAAGTCTGGAAATACAGATTAGGGTCATTTGCAGATGGGGAGGAGTGAAAGGAGTTGGAGCCCTGCAGACTGAAAAATGCTGAAGGTGTGGGATTGAAAAGGTAAGCAGAAGAGCACTGGGTGAGAAGGGAACTTGTGGTGGGCAGAATTGAGAAATAACATGAGGCAGTTTACCACCACCAACCATCACATCATGTAAGACTCTTTGTTCCTTCTTTTTACTTCATTCCTTTTGTGTTTAATTTTCTGGTAATTAAATGTCAAATCCAGCCGGTCTGATTAATCTTAAATCCGCCAAATTTGCTACTCAAGCCTGAGGTGTCCTAGAGCTGTGGAAAGGCTGTGGCTCAATACTGTAACCTGGACCCCATATTCAGAATCTGTGCCCTTATCATGTGGTTCATCAAAGTACATGTGCCTCCTCACTTAACTCCATGCAGATGTGGCTGGTCTTGGGGAAATTTGTGCTAGTGTACGTGAAACTAGAGGGGAAAAGAGTATCTAGCTAAAAAGAAAGTCACATTACTTTGACTTGGGAACTTATATGTCTACATCCCTGCCTCTGAAAGCAATCCAGGATCTGTGAATCCACTTGCACGTATAGATGTTTGGCAGATGCATCAGAGAAAAATATGTGACTCCACTATACATCATTAGAAGGTTAGTTTATCTAAGGTAAGGGACATAATACTGGCTAAGAAGGCCTTTCCATTCTGTATCAGTTCTTTGAAACTGATTTGAAAGCAATTCAGGTTTTAATTCAGACTCAGTATTCATTTCCAATAAATTTATTTTTCAGTGCCCTTTGTATTTATGCTTCTTTCAGCCTGTTTTCCTTCCATTTGGCAATCTGCGTATGCAAGTCTAGCTGTTAGTTTTTGGACCTGATTGCTGCAATTTGGAACTGGCTGAGGTCTTAAATTATGTTTGAGAGTTTGATCCCACTTGAATAAAATCAAAGAGTGCTTTCCATTAAATTTAACATGAACAACAGAGAAATCAGAAATAAGGAATATTTTGCTTCTTAAAAATATCCAGGAAGTTCCACAGCTCAGAACTTCAGTAGATGTATACAGACAGGATGCAAAGATGGGATATAAAGCTGATTTATCAGAACCCAGGCTTTCAAACTAAATTAGTAGGTATATTACCATCAGCAGGACAAATTCTACACTTTAACACATATTCCTCCTTGCAAGACTATTGCACTCAAATTTTGCACTGTGTGTCAGAGCAAACTATGGTTTGTTAGGTTTCGTCTTCTTATAATTCTTTTTCTCACAGTTCTAGAACTTCTCAGGTGCCATCTCCAAAACAAGCATTTTTGCATAGACAATGGATATGTTCTGGGAAAATTGCCTCTCTGTACTAACAGAACAAGTCAGAGACATCCTAAGAGACATGCTAGTGAAATGCTGTTTTGTAGAATCCTGCTGATTTACACAAAAAATAAAACCCCAAACCTTGGCTGATTCCCTTTGGATTTTTTGACCTTCAGCTGTGAAATCCCTGGAGTTACAGACCCTCTCCTTTTAACTATATGGAAACTTGTTAGCCTAAAATAAATACTACTGTGAGCAAAGGACAATTTTGAAATTTTGTGAAGCTGCAAATGTTAGGTGGCAAAACCTCTCCCTGTGGTGGTGTGTGCTTTCTCACACAAATAGTCCCCCCAAAAGTTGGCTGGACTCCTGCTGAGAATAAATGTGCACCATTGCAAATAAAAGCTGTGATTGAGGTCTTAAAGCTTTACTGTTAGCCAGCCAGACAATAATTTATTTGTACTTGATTTTTCATTAACTCCTTTTTTGCTGTTTAAGAGAATCTTCCCAGGGCTTTTTCTAGCTGTAGTAACCCTAAGATCTTTATCTTCCATGTGCTTTTCTTCTATATGAAGGGAAAAAATGAAACCACATGAAACCGGGCAATGCACCAGAAAATATTTATGAAATTTCTGGTGAAGTGTTTTGGCATAACTACATAACAATAACATACTATTTTCATTAACTTGCACAAACAAACCCAATAGATTATTAAAAAACAAAACGAAGAAGAAAGTACAGATGCGGTGTAACTTTCCGATTTGACAATGCAGAGGACAGATTTACCAGCTTATTTATTGCTTCTCTTGACAAAGGAGAACTAACCCAAAAGCCATAGGCAGGATCTACAGCAAAGAACATGGGGGGAAATGCCAGATGATCTGGGTCTCGCTGGTGGCAGTAAACCAGCAAGATTCACAGCACAGTTAAGGATACTGCATTTGCAATCCTTTAACTGTAATCTAGGTAAGCTTAATGACCATAAAGGTAATGGATGCTCAGCAGATCACTGAGTGCTTCCAAAGAGATAGGAATGTATTCCTCATTTATGCTCCTGCAAGCATGGACTAATAGTTGGTCTATAAGCATTCTTCTCTCATTTCTTTCAGAAATTACATCGTTGCTTAATAGCATAAGCATTATTTTGGTGTCATACAGCACACAGGACCATATGCTCTGTGCAGCATTTGGAGGAACTCACTTGAGTGACTGATCAGTCCAAACATCCTCCGCTGCTGAGCCAAATTTGAGTCATGTAGGTGGTGTCACAGAAATCACTGTCATACAAACAATCTCACTCAAACATAAGCAAGCCAACTTGGACAGTAGAAGCAGTTAAGCCCAATTAATATTGCAGTTTAGGGAGACTATTTTATTGTACTTCTAAGGATAAATTTATCTTCAGGGTGACACTGCAGGCTGATTTATTTTGTAGAGACTGCCTGTTCTTGATAATACAGCTTTCTCAGATCATCTCTTTGCAGGAACATTCTGTGGGACATCACAGAAGTATCCTAAATGTACATGCTCTCTTAGGAAAAGGACACAGCGAACAGGAGGTAGACGAAAGAAGAATGAAGGAAGAAGCATCAGGTCCAGACAGCTTTGGCCCAAAGTTAGAAAAGGAGAGGAACTAGAAAGAAGGATAACCAGGAGTTCAAAACTGTTTAGATTAAGGCTAGTGTGCTAGTTAAATGACAATCAAACTGTTCAGAGATGAATGTCTCACAGTCATGGATAAGGGGAGAAAAGAAACCCTGAGGGTTACAGCTCATCTACTGTTATATGAGGGGCAATGTACCCACCTCAACCCTCCCAGTAAATCCTTCTCAGAGTTTTGAAAGACATTTATTTATGCTTGTTCAGAGCATTGAGTCTCATGAGACAGTTAAAAAAGTCTTACAGAGTGCTTCTAAAAGTCCAACAGCTATTTCAAATATGAAAGAACAAAGGGTAGGCTGCAATTCAGGGATCTCACAGAGTAAGAAAGCATTCACAGCAAAAGAAGGGCAAGTGGGCTGCTTGCTACATTAAAGCAGATCAGTTGTGAAAGAGTGAGGGGTTTTGTGCATTTTTTATTTCTTCTCGTGTGAACTTGTACATCTGTTAGGCATTTGTGTGCTAGTTTATAAGTAGTGGTGCTATTTAAGCTGGTAAGACATACAAATACCCCAAAGGGAACAAGTATGTTAACATATACTGCTGTTATGAAACTGGCATTTTCCATGCTAGGCCAAAGAATTACCATCCTTGTGGCATTTCCACTAATTCGGAATTAATATAAATGTTGAAAATATTGTTTTATTTCTCACACAATAGAGAGTTTTTCTCTTTTAAATAGAGATGGTGTTAAGCTTACCATTGTGCTTCATTCCAGTGGTTCCTCCTGAGCAAAGTCTTATGTCTTGTGGAATACCCTGATTTGATTCAATTCCAACAAATAATTTCCCGTTGTTATGCATGGAGGTATTTTGGAAGAAGTTTTTGTTTTTCTTTTAAATGCAGTCCTGCTGTTCCAGCTCATGTTTTATTTTCCCTATCTGCCCTTTAACTAATTACTGTGTTGCAGAGTTTGGTGATGCTTGACAAGGAGCTGAAGTGAGCTGACTATTGTGAAAGAAAAAAGGCTGACAACAGTAGGCAATGTAAAAAAGTCGTAGTGCCTGAGGGTGAGAGGCAGAAAAAAGCCATGGGCAAACATAATCACCAAAGTCCAGCACAGTGGGTCCTCTGCCCTCTCCTTTCTAACCCCAAGTGCATGCACTTTGCTCAGTGAACTTTAAGAAAGCCTTGCAATACTGTGAAAGAGCAAAACCTGTCCCTTAAAACAGAGGCATGCCTTAGGCTCCTGAGTAGAGCTCTTGGACTCCAAATGCCATCTGTGCAAGCAGAATCCCTCTGCAGGGCCCCGTAGCTGCCACTACCCCACCAGGATGCCACATGGACTGTGGCCATCCATGCCCTTACAGCCCTCATGCTCCACTCAGGGTGCAGCTGACTGGGACCCCTGCCTTGGGTTTATGTGTTGCTCTTCACCCCAGTCCTTGGCATGGCATCCTGATGCTCAGCCCCTCGGTGTACTTGTCCCAAAAGGAATTAGAAAACCTTTTCACAGGAGTGAGATTCAGAGGCAAGTGTAGGAAGACCTGTCCAGTATTTACAAGTTTTATCAGGACTTGTGCTATCTGTGGTGGTCGCCCATCCCAAAGGAAGAGCCTGCTAGCTGGTTACAGAGATTACAGAGAGGCTGATCCTCCCCTGCTGAGGTTTTTCACCTCTCAGCATTCATTTTGTCACCAGCTCAAGACTTCCAAAGGAAAGCCCTGAGCTACTGCCTTCCTCATTAATGGGAAAAGACACACACTTCTGCAGAGAGATTTGGCCCACCTGAGGTTGTGATGGATCTGAGCTGAGCTGTTGCCAAAGCTCCTAGAGCCACATTTTTATTTGACATTTACTCCCAACAACTGTCAGGGAACAGGCAGCAGGGAACACAGGCCACAGGGTAATTGGTCCCTGCCAAGCTAGTTGGAAGTGAGAGATTTTGTGATGGAAAATTTTCTGCTTCCCAGCCATTCCCCAAAAAAATCAGGCCATCCACG
Source organism: Prinia subflava (assembly GCF_021018805.1). NCBI lineage: Eukaryota > Metazoa > Chordata > Aves > Passeriformes > Cisticolidae > Prinia > Prinia subflava. The sequence continues at coordinate 38,294,769 of NC_086250.1, read as the reverse complement.
TGGAATTTTTTTTCTGTGAGCAGTCAGTGAAGAAATATGTCATTGAATATATTCTGATTTGGCTTTATTTGCAATTTTTTTTTATTTGCAATTTTTTTAAATTTTTTGTTGTTCTGTAACGTAGCTCTTTTGAAAATTAATGAGAATACAGACTTATAAGTCTGATGTGGCCAGGGGGAATGAAGAACTTAAGTGTCTGAGCTTGCCTTTATGACTTATGACTATAGGAGTAGCTGTAACTCCTATAAGGTACTGTGGCCCCCTTTTTCCTATATTTCTGCTTCTGCCATTCCCCATTTCCATCTGTGGACTAACAGATTTCTGGAAGTGGGAGATGCTCATCCTAACCAAAAAAGAGACATCAGAAAGAAACTGGATTAATACTGAGAAGGGGAGGTTTATTTTTTAGAAGATGCTTGTGCTTGTCACAGTGGAATTAAGAAATCTTATTCCTCTCACTTGATATATGGCATATTCCTACTCCTCCACATCTGTCCGGATACATGCCTAAGCAGCACACTTTCAGTGTCCTAAAGAGTGGCTCATCTTTTGTGCACGAGTTACAGGATGATAAAGTCTCTGTAATAATCATTTATTGTTTCCAATTTCCATCTGTATCCGGGTGTAATGTTCACAGATTCAAAAAGCTGGAACAGGCAGGTATTGGCTAAGTAGCCCACCTGGCTCCACTTATCCCCCTTTCAAATTAGAGGCAATGTAACCCGAAACCTCTATCTTCTGCTTTTTAACATTTCACACAAACTCATTTGGGAAATTTATTGTGACTTTAAAAAGATCTGACTTTTTTATTTGGTGTGTCACACTGCAAGAACAGTACAGTACCTGTTAGCCAGATGGTACAGGAATAACATGCCAAAAGGTACCAGATTTCTTATTTAGAGTCTGCTCTGAAACATGCATATCAGATTCAGGTGATATTAATGAAAAAAATAATGTTGGAAAAGTTACGAGCCATTATTCCATACAGAAATGGCATTTTTTCCCTTTTACAAGCACTCTCGAGTTAAATAAGCTTTGAACTTTCAGATCTTTCTGTTTGCGGGGGTTTGCTTATAACCAGTCATGTAGCCAACATGACGACAAGTTTGGAACAGGCCCAGGTATTTTTAATCAGTGAGACCCTGTGCAATGTATGAAACAGATTTAAACTGCTTTTGCCTTTACACGAACAAAATTTTCTCTAACTTAATATAAAATCAATGTAACCGACTGACCAAATTCTCAGAAAACTTATTGCTCCTCAGCAGGCTTGGCTGCATTATAATTTTAATTGTCACTCCTAATATGATCTCACAAGGGTTTTATGAAAACCAGTTTCGTTTTAGAGATTGTAAATGGTATGGTGGCTCTGTCAGTGTGAGCATTATCAAACTGCTTTACTATCATATCAAAATTAATATCCAGTTTTCTTTCTTGTTGGTATTAAACCAGACCAGATGTTTGCTCTGAGTTTGTAAACCCCTGGTAACAGTGACAAACAGGATGAAAGTTATAGGGGAAAACAAGGCCAGCGCCGGCATTTGGAGCCAGTTGGTTCCCACCCCACTTTGCCCCCGCTGTGCTCGAATAAGCCATCCCTCCCACGGGGTTGTTTGCTTGCTCGTTCAGCTGTTTGTTTGCTTGGAGGGAACTGGGTTAGAGTAGCTCAACTTCAAATGAAAAACACATCCTAATCTAGCGGGACCTGCACTGGAAATTATGCATCAGAGCATCCTGGCCCTTTTTGAGTCCTGATCTGTACTAAAGCCTGGCTGCTGGAGCTGTGCTTTAGTTAGGAGTTTCCAGACTTGCTGACAAAGTCGTGCCAGCAGAGCCCTAGCAGTTTCCAAGGATCTGCTTGGAAATAGCTTGTTTTGGTCATCTTGTTAGTTCTTTTGAGGAATGCTCTCTACTTTTCTACTTACAAGGGCTTATTTCTTTAGACGTGCCATCAGATCCTTCGAGGCCCAGGCAGCACCAGGGCTCACCGTGTCCTCATCCACTCTGACTTTTCTCCCCTTCACATTCAGGGTGGCAGTCCCAAGGGATATGACTGCATGCATGGAGTCATGTCTTCTGATGCAGGGTCACACTGAACCCAAGCTTTAAGGAGGTTTCCTACCATGGCCACAGGGTCAATAAGAAAAATGACAAAGGTGCAGGGAAATTTGAAACTAGGAGCTTCCTTTTTAGGTAGATCTGCTCCAAGAGGTTTGATCCTCTCTCATGTCACACTCCCCCAATCCACGTCATGCACCAGGATGTGAATATCTCATAACTACTGGCACTGTTTCTTGCTTCCTTCCTCCTAGGGAAGACCTTTGGTATTCAGACCCCCAGCTCAGTATCACCAATAAGGACCTGATTCCCTGTTGGTGATACTGAGTCCCTCAAAGCCTCCTCCCACTGGAACCTAAGCCCTTCATGGGCAGGTCCTCCCCACCACAGGGCCTGACCAACCCCTCTCAGGCCCTTTCCTTCTCTCACAAGCTCCACACAAACCTTGCTTGTTGGTCTTCAGCAACATTCACCTCCTGAGTGAATTCATCACCGAGGAGGCAGACTGTTGCAGGCGAGGCACAAACATGTGAAAGACTGTGAGATTTTTAGGGCTACCAAAACAAATACAAAATGAAATGAATACAGAAACCTACCCAATACCTCACTCAATTAAAAAGTTGCCTCTAGTGATGGCAGAGGTATGAAAAATAACTGCAAAACTTATCACAGCAGGAGTAAGTATGCAGCTCTCCTGATCTCAGCTGCCATTAAAGTCTGTGTAGGATGGTCTTACTATGAAACATGGAAAATTGTAAATCCTATGATTTTCCTGGTAATTTCAGTAAGGACAAAAGGATATGTCTAACTGTGAATTAATAGTGTTTTGCAAATTTCAGACAGGCCACTTTAAGCATGACCAAAGAAAGAACAAATATGAAAAAGCATGCTTTTCTAACTTAAAATAATATTGACATAATTTTCTTGGATTTTTGCATTATTTTGAGTAGGCTTTCAAAGCAGAACTGTCAAAATGTTATTAATGAGATGTAAAATGTCTTATATGCTAACTTTCTTCACATTTCATTGCAAATTTAAAAACAAGGGAAAAAAAAGAAACCATTTCAACAACATAAATTTAGCCTGAGTGCATTTTTAATTTTTTCAGCAAAGTGGGTCATTGGCATAACCTGTGAACATTTCTTGGTTTGCCATGGTTTGATGAAAATTTGACATATTGCATTAAACTCATGTGATGAATATACAAAATCATTTGAAACACAAAGGAAAAATATCTGAGCAGGCTTTTTGCAACAAGATTTAAACTGTACACAACTTCAGTCAGAAAACTTGAAAGGCATCTTAATTTTTTTGAGCTATGAGACACAAGGGCAAAGTCCTCAGCACAAGAAAATTGCTATTGGTCCACCAAATACATTGAAGCCATGATAATGGCAAAGTAATAATACTGATTGACATCAGATCAGGATTTGGCCTTGTTTTGTCTCCTGGGTAAATAAGATTTTTGGTGCTAAAGAGAACATTATTACTCCACAAATGGCACAGCACTGTTGCCCTAAACACTAACTCGCTTTTGTAATCTGTTGATTCCCAAAGATTCCTTAGTCAGGGTAAATAGAACAAAACAGTTTTCTGTTTTCTAAGATTTTAATGTGATGCTCTTTGTTGCTACCCTGAGCTTGCAAAAGTTCACTGTATCTGTTTGAACCTTGAGTCCTGTCTGTGAATGTTGTCTGCTCACCAGCCTGATACTCTTCAAATTTTTTTTAGAAAAAATAGATATATTTTTCAAAAGCTCGGTAGTTTGGCAATTTAAGAGTTTACAATTAACAAGTACCATCCCCTGCAGAATTCTGCAGTTTCAGCATAGAAGAACAAGATGGTTTTAAAATAACAACGTTGCTTGAAAATCTGTGAAAGCATGCTGTTATTTTATTAGTTCACTGTTGTTCTGCAAATCTAAGTCATCTGCTACCACCTCACCTGCCCCCCAAGAGTCCCTAACTCTTAGTTCTGCTCTCTAACATTTGCAAAATCATAGAGAAAAGTAAAAATTATAAACTGACTGTGACAGCTTATTTTCCATCCACTGTGCTAATCCGTACTCCTCTGGGGTGGATGTTTCTTGGCTGCAGGCAAATGCTAAACTTCAAAGTGTGGCTCAGGTGCTGAGCTGTGTCTTGTGCTTGACAGCAGGCTGCTGACACGGAGGCTGCTGTAACCCATATCCCTAGTCATGCCTTGCACGCTTTTCAGGCATCTGGGCCCTCATAGCTGTATAAATCCTTGCTGGAATTTGTCACGTGCTAGGCTCTGTGTGACCCTCGAGCTCTGCAAAATGTGTAGTCACACATTGGCCAGAGTAATAAGACACATATGACATACAAAATATAAGCTAAACATACTCCCTGGAGAGGCAATGGAAAGTAGTATCCTGGGGGCACAATTTTTGTGTGTTCTGCAGTTCTCATGCCTGAGAAAACTGTCCTCAGCATGTGGACAAGCCTCAGGACAACCCATGAACCTTAATTAAGGCAGTGCTTGCTGCCTTGCTTTCTACTGTCACCTCTGTTTCAGACTGCCCAACATTTTCCTTACCAATATAATTTTGCTCCCAGCAGCATGATGAAGTCTCGGAAGAGGAAGTGTAACTGAACTTCACTTTGCAGCTTTAAAACATTTTAGTTATTCCCTTTGTTGAAGCCTTCTTTTCCTTTCTGTTGCCTATGAAATTAATTTAGTCATAGTGCGTGTGGCTTTGCTGATTCCATGTCACTCCTTCATGTGAACAAAACACTAAGTCCACAAGGTCCGGAAGAGCTTTTTTGTGTCTTTTCCCTCTCAGATCAGCTACTTCAGAATGCAGGCTTTACCCTGTGTCTTATTTCCAGCATGCTTTGAAGTCACTGTAGGCCCATTAGCATTTATAACAGTAGGCTACCTGAATATCTAACCCACAGCAGCATTTTGACATAATCATTCTCTTTGCAGCATAAACCAAACTTTTCTAGATTTCTGCCTTTTCCATGTGGGCAGCCTGTTGCAACAACCCTCATAATTGGTAATCAAGTGATAGAAAATATTTTTTGGAGAGAAAAAGATTGAATCAAGAATATTAAAGTAAATTGTCTCACTTTAGTTCTGCTGAGGTGGAGGAGAAATCCATGGAAGGCTGCCAGATGTAACGAAGGACAGAGAATACACATGGTCTCATCAAGCTGCAGTGGGAGCCCAAGCAGAAGTCTAGAGGACACAAAATACTTTGTTAAGTGACAGAATCTCCCTTAATTTTCCTTAATTTGATAAACAGATCCACTGAAATTCAGAACAGATAATATAGCTTCTATATTTACCCTTTATGGAGACTTTACCATGTTTGTGATGTGATGGTCAGGATCCATAATACGCAGTAGTACATGAAGTTTGCTACCCTGTGAAATACTCTCTAAGTATTCAGTCTGATGGCTTACATTTCTTGAGAAAAATGCCAATATTCATTTCTGTTTTCATCTCTTTGTGCACATTTTAATATCTGCCTACATACTTCCAGCTCTATAACACATTTCTATTCCAATATATCTCAAAATAATAGCCATCAGACAATAGGCATAAATTCATATCATGAATCTGCAAGAGCAGAAGGTTTATACTAACTTTCTCACCTATCATTTCAAGCTTCAGGAATGTCTGCCATATGACCAGAAATACCGCAAGTGTCCCTCTTGGAAGATATAAAATCCATTCCACCTGCAAACAAAATTCTCCACACCAGTAAGAAGTTCATGGCAGTTGTTCCTTTTACATAATATTGTTGTGGTTATTGCAGTTAAAGCCACATATTATTAGAATTGACTTGCATTATTACCATCAACTTATGGTCATTACCATCCAAAGAAAATTAGTCTTTCAAGAACACTTGAAGCAGAGCCAATTTCAGCTTGAAAAAACTGCTCTTGTATCTTTTGTCCACAGCTTTTGTCATCTGTAGCACATCTCATGTTAAAGCCAAAGACAATTCTTTTTCTCAGATGGTTTGTGTAATTTTTGTGTATATATTTTAAAAATTATGTTTAAACAAGTTCATCACAGTGTACTCTAGAATGGCCTCTTTATTCAAATCCTTTTTCCACTGGCTTAAAGACTGAGGAATGAGAATCTGAGGAATATGAGAAAGATAATAGTGGGAGGTTCCCCGTGTCACTGTAAGAGTGCATGTGTAGAAGAGAGCAGAATCTTAAAACACAGACAGAAGGTAATTCATCATAATTTTGCTACAGAGTATTAAGCATATCAGAGATAGCACATCTGGACATTTTGTACCTTTACCACAGTACCCAAACCCATATCTGACAGACAATTTCCTGTACTTAATGTGATGAACACTTTTGCAATCTGGAAGATCTCAGAGCAGAGCACCTTTTTGAAACCCAGTGACTATAAAACAAGCCCTTATTTCCTTCCTCTTTAAGCACACTCTGCCATGTTCAGTAGTCTGTAATTTCTCATTTCTGCTGACAAACATCCCATTCCTTGATCTGTTAGCAAGAAGCTCAGGGATCCATCACTCTTCCAATCAGGCTGGGTTGTAAACATCTGTCTTGTTGCTCCGATTGCACCCCAGTTCATGTAGTACACATTCTGGCTCCCTGAATTCCTCTCACAGTTGTAATTAAGAATGTTGTAGAACCACGGAATAATAGAATCAAAAAATCATTTAGGTTAGAAAATATCTTTAAAGTCATCAAGCCCAATGATAAGACCATACTGCCAACTAAACATCATCCCTGAGCCTACTTGTCTTCTAAATACCTTCAGGGATGATGACTCAGCCACTTCCCTGGACAGACTCTTGTTGCTTGACAACCCTTTCTGTGAATGTTTTTTACTAATATCCAATGTAAATAGCCCCTGGCACAACCTGAGGCCATTCTCTCTCATCCTAAACTATCTCAGCTTTGTGTCTCCCTCTCCCCTTTCAGCTGCTGTTGTTATCATTCACTTTCTTTTCTGATGCTCCGAGCCTTATTTCCACATGATCCTTACTCTTTGCCCCATCTGTTTGACTGTCTGTAGAAATGTACAGAAGTGCAATAGCCAGGATACCAAGGAAATATGCTCCCAACTCCTTTTCTACAGCAATGGGAGAAGTGATTGCAATTCTCTTCCTACATATCAATGCAATGGTGGCATATTGCTTTGGTATATCCATTTCCATCCCGTTCACACCATTGCTATATACTTTCTAGTAAACTACTTCCTCTGTCACTGGCTTTTCTTGGAAGAGTCTATTTTAATCCTATTTCAAAGGATCTCATCTGTCTTTACAACAGTAGACACTCGTCCAAGCAGGAAACAGAAGTAAATATTGGAGGCCCCAATGAACAGGAAACATTCATTTGCATGGCTCCACTTCCTAATATTTTTGCTCTTAATACAGTCCTAATCAATTGTAGAGATAATAAGCTTTGACATTATGTTATCAATGGTTGTGACAGAGACTTTCGGACAATATTAAGTACATTATAAAAGATAGTTTTTTAACAAAGACAGTACAAAGTACTTTCAAATTCTTTCTCTTCCCCAACAAATCAAATCTAAAAAAGATCCTCCCTGGTCTGAATTAAGTGTAATAATAAAGAACTTAATGTCATATTGAAAAATTATAAACTCAATATTTCAGAGAGTTTCTGCTATTTTAACTCCTGAGTATAATGAAATAGGGTTTAGGAAACATTTGTATTAAAGGAAAGTAATATATTCAGCCGAAACGTTAGCAAGAAAACACACTAAAGCAGTGAAATAGTCAGTATTCATAGATCAGCCTGGATTTAGCTGATCTGACAAACCTTTTAGATAACAAAGAGCATAAAAACACAGTTTGAATTAGTTTAGAAACGTATTATCTTCACTTAATAGCAGATGTGAAACAGTATACTGACACTTTGGGCCTTTTACTATAACCCCTGTAAACCACTAATTAATCTTCTTACATTTAGAAGGTCACAGACTTTCAGTGTAAGGGGCTGATGCACTGAAATGCCTTGAAATTGTTCCATGAAGTTATCTGAGAGTGCCCTTTTCTTTGTCCGTAGTTTTTGCCTGGTTGTTTTAACCAGTTTCTCCCATAGCCTTGTGTGTGCAAATCCATTAGCACAGTTTACTTTAATTTTCATGAAAAAAAATGGGAAAGAGTCTTTTCCAGTCTTCCACACGTTAATGCAGATGAAGAAACTGGAGTCTCTCTAATGACTTACATGAGCTGAATTTGAGCTCCTCACAGATTAGGAAAGAAGAGTATTATATGTCTCTTACCCCTCTTAATGCACAAGGACCTTGTTTGCCTCTTATTCCTCCATGCCTTTTCTATGTCTCTGTTTCCTGTCTTTTAAAGAATTCTGGACTGCTCAAGCAAATTTTATAAAGTTAGGAGTAAGTGGAGACTTGTATTTCTCTATAAGGAGAAAAAAAAGTTGGAAGTGGATTTGAGACAGAAAGGAAGAGGAATGATTTTCCCATTTCTCCCCAGTGTCCAAGTTCAGATAGATAAAGGATTCAGCCTTATCAAGTGGTGAATGACATCACCCCTCTATCTCCCCAAGAAACCCAAGCAGGTTAAGCATTCTGCAAAACAATTCAAGGGGTCAGCTTTCAGTTCAAAAAATAAATACTTGAAAAGAACCAAAAGGAATTTAATCCAAACCATTGCAAAAAAAAAAAAAAAGAGTCTTTCAGTGAAATGATGAGAATATTGCCAGTGACAGGGCTGGGGAGAAAATGTACCAGTTTACTGATATTAAGAATAATCAAATTGCCATGTACGAAGCCAAAAGAGATCCAAGCCTCCCTTTGGTCCCTGAATGAAGTCCTAATGTAACATTTCCCCATATCAGCACATCCCAGTTCCCTCCTGCAGGAGCAAGGTCCAGGCAGCTTCCTCAGCCTGAATCTTTGCGGGGGTAGGTTTTGATTCTGGCATGGAGTGACATTAGGTGTTGGCTCTCTTAACTGCCCTCCCCAAACAACCCAAAGTCAAATCTTCTCAGCTGAGGGGGGCTGAATCTAGTCTGAATCAGCTGAGTTTCTCCCATGCCAGAAAACCTTTGGCTAAGCAGTTAGGACAGGTCTTACAGCAGAGCCAAAGAACTGGCTTTTAATTTTGTGGTTTCAATCCTATTTCAAAACTTAAATTGATAACCCTCCATCTTAACTTAAAAATAAACCCTGCTGCCTCACTTAATCATGTCTCTAAAAATACTTTGGCCAGATCCACACTGTCCTAGTGTCCTTTCCAGAGGGAAAGCCAGCTGTTTAACCTCCTTGCTTTCCTTCTCCAGGCACCCCAGAGGCCATACAACTACCACAGCTGTCTCATGGTGTACCCTTTGGCTACCAGCTATGCTCTCATGAGCCCCAGCTTCTCAGAGGCCTGGACAGCCAGACAAATTTGGGGCAGATTTGGCTCTGATTTAAAAACAGGTTGAATTGGCTTTCAACATGACATCCAGGACACAAAGGTGGATTGGGGCCAAATTGCCCTCATGCTGAATTGGTTTCAGCAAATTCTTGGATCTTGATGATGCCTAACTTTTTTTTCTTTCTTTTGACCTGTACTGTTGTGCTCCATTCGTCTTCCATTTTTTAAAAATCATATTTCTTTTTGTCTATTTGCCTCTTTTTCTTCTTTATTTTTTTGTTTCCAATAACAGGCTTCCCTTCATTGTTTCTGACATGGCTTTACTGACTCATATTTTGCCATAAACTATAACTTCTTTTCTATTTGGGCTGTATTTCCCCTCAAATACAACTCTTTCTGAGAAAAACACGTTCCCCCCCAGATCCCTTAAATGATTTAGCAAATCCTTCTTTGAAGACATTTTGACCCAGGCGTCATGCCTTATCTGTTGCCATTAAAAAGATGTTTGGTTTTGACATGATAAATCACAGTGTGTTTTAAATAGACTTGGTTTTAAGGTGGAATTTAGCTTCATTGGCAAAGGCAGGGACACATTGTCTTTCTTCCTACCACTCTTTTTTTATACCATTTAAGACTGTAATGATAAACACCTTTTCTCCCTCTGATATTTTAAAGAATGAAAGTCTTGGACATTTGTCTTTCCTCTGTATGCTTAATTTTATTGGGTAACATTAAGATGAGAATAACCTTGCATGAGATGGTTGTGAAAAACCAAAAAACAACCTTCCCCAGCACCCCACAAAAGCAAATCCTTATGGTTTTATTGTTCTATCAAGAATTTATTGTCAAATTCCACTTCAGCAATTCTAGACATTGTGATGAAAAAGTGTTTGTGGGCTCAGAAAAGTGTCCACTTTCTAATTTGAGTCAATAGCTAAATATAAATGTTCTTTGATATGAATACCGAGAGGATTTCATGAAGGAATGATGCTGGGATATCTGTTACAGCATTGTGCACACCAGATGAATCTTATCCTACCAGCCTAGAGAGTAGGCTGGGCTCATTTCCTAGCAGGCTGGATTATGACTGAGCAAAAATGTCAACTAATTAATGCATAATCAATGCATCATCATGGAATATTATATTAATGCTCTTTCCTGTCTGATCAGTTCTTTTAATGTTTTTAACAAGTTCAGTGTTGTGGGGTGGGATTCATTCACTTCAATTTCACCTATTTGCAATGAAAATCACTCTCCTAACCTCTTTGGACATCTATTTTAGAATGAGAGGGCTCAAATCCTAGATGTGTTTTTTCTCTTCATTGATTATAGAGAGAGTTCAAATTGGTAGCTCAGATATGGCAGTAGGGGTAGACTAGATGGTTTTTAAAGGTACCTTCTGATCCAAACCATTTCATAATTTTATGATATGAGTTTCTACTACATTATTTTGCAAAGGGCCAGAAGAATCTTATCCAGACAAGTTTCTTTTTGTTTTTATGATTAGCATTTTGCTGTTTCCATTTAAAAATCAGGGAGAAAACTTCAGGAGGCTACAGAATATTAGAATTAAAGAAGTTTTGCAACATCCAAGGCAATGGGCATGTTTTAGTGGCAAACCCACTTCACCAGCAAGTTGATAATATTCTGAATTACTTCATTGGCTGAATGGTAAACAGTCATGGTAGGTCATATAATCATAGTGCTTTACTTTTATTCCTTAGAGCTTTAGGTAATAGAGACAAATTGCCTAAATAAACAGAGGAGCTGTTCACCGTAGCTCCAGATAAAACTCCTGTGTCTAAGTTCCTCACTGAAGACAACAATTTGATGCTGATTTTAATGTTTTAATCTCAACAGTTTAAACTGTTTAAACAAAAAGTCTAATGTATCACACATCATTATTTTGACAAAAGATTATTTTGAGGATTATATACAAAACCAGGGAGTTGACAACCCAAATTTAGATGTATTAACAGCTTGGTTTTAGATATCTGGATCCCCAGAGCAGCATACAGGACCAGACTGGTGTCTGAGCTGGTGTACATTGTCAGTCTCATCTCAATGCTCATTACAAATCCATGCCAGTAATACTCAAGTTTACAGCTGCCTGAAGCTGACTCCTCCTGGCAGCAAGGGTGAGATCTAATTTCCCCTTCATGTTCATCCATTAGGCACCCACAGCTCCAAGACCCCTCTCTGTGTGAGTCCTTAATTCAAATAGAACAGTCCTTCAAATGGGAAGGAGGAGGAAGAAGAGGAAGGTTCAATTTTCTCTCCATGTTGCCCTTTTATTCCCAATTTTTTCTGTAGTGATAATCCAGGATTCCAGCTGCCTCACCATGATCTGGGTGATTCAGGCTCAGCTCCCAGGACTTCAGATCATGGATAAGATATGCACAGAAAAAAACACTCTGGGGGGAGGAGGAGGAACTAGAAGCCAGCATTTCTTTTTCCAGTTAGTACATCTGGGTTATGGAGTCATGATTCTTCTTGGGTCCAATAAAGTTTGAATTCTTCTGGCACGGCTTCTGAGGTTCAGCAGAGGGAAGGAAAAGTGCCAGAACTGTCTGGTAGCTAGATGACTTTCCTGGGAGACACGTGAATTACTGAAAGCAGTATCACTGCTTGGCCTAATGGCCCGAGTGCTAGGGAAGGATTGGGAATGGGACAGAAACTTCCTCTAGTTGAGTTTTAAAAAACCCTGGTTGCTGTAGATAAATTTTACCTGAACCCAATTCTGCTGGAATAAGGCATGGACAAAGGTCTCTGCTCAAGGGAAGCTTTTCATGCACTTGTAAGCAACAGTTGCATTAGAGAGCTCTATCAAGATGGGAGCAGTCAGTGTGTGCTTCGAGACAATCAAGGGCACCTGAGGAGTCTTTAACTAGAAGATCACTAGATGTGGTTTTCTCTGAATAGCAGCTGTGAGGTGTTTAAAGTTACTGCTATTATGAAGATGGGGGTCCAGCAGAGCTGGATAAATCAGCTAATCCCAACACAGAGCAGGGAGGCCATCAGCCTACTGTGTAAAACCTCAGCAGGTGCCTGTGGGCATCATTAGATATCCTCATACCTTAAAAATCTTAAAATTTACCTTAAAATGTCCCTGATGCCATTTACTTTCTGTTAGAAGGAGGCTGGGACCACATGGGTTCCACTGGTGTGGCAAGGCAGAGCCTGGCCCATCCCTGGCACTCTGTCCCAGTCAGGAGTGGGGCAGTGCAGGGCACCAGGGCAGCCCCAGCCCCTGGCATCGTGCACTGCCTGGTGATGGGCTGAGGCCACACCAGGACACGTGGGCAGGCCCAGCTTGGTGGGACTGCATGACCAGGCAGGGGAGCTGGAGACCAGCCCAACAGTGACATTGGTGGGGCAGGGACTGACTGGCCCAGGAGGATGATGTGGTGTCCTTGCCATTGGCAGTGTGCAGGGAAACTCAGGTGGTTGGGCAGGGACAGTCAGGGCTGTCAGTACCTCAAGGCCAAACACTTGCATGCACTGGTCAGTCCAAAGGCAGGCAGGCAGGCAGGCTGTATATGGCTGCTGCTGTGCTGCCAGCCATGCCCTGTGCTTGTCCACCCATTTACCTTAGCTGCCCTGGGCAAAGCCTTACCTACATGACTTCTGTTTATGCCTTGCCTCCACATGGGCTTGGATTTCACTGTTGATGCTTATTTGCAAAACACATTCCACTAAATCCAACTTGTTAATGCAACCTAAGCATCATTTGGCCTGAGAACGACCATCTCAGCTGCCAAGATACTGATTTAAACATCTCTGAAAGGACACATGGCTTTCCTATTTGGTAACAAGTTAGTTGCCCTTTTCACAGGTAACAAAGCCCTGACTCACAGCTCTCTTAATGAAAACACCCTGCTCCACAAGCAGAGGTTTCCAGGGGCCTGAGTTCCCTGGAGCAGTCAGCCACTGCATGATGGTTTGCAGCTGTTTATGGTGACTCTGCTGTGGGTGGTTTAACACTCATGAGGGCACACCACATGGTGAACTCAGACTCACAACATGACATAATTGCTGTCTTTGGACAAAATAAACACCTCAGAAATATAAACAAAGATGTTTATTGCAAATAAAAAATCATATTCACATCATTAAGTCTTATGAAATAAAAGAGGTCATTTTGCAAGTTGTCAAGCATCCATGAGCATAAGGGCTGCCGTTTCCATCAAAACAGCTGCCTGGGACATGCATATATTCATCTGACTGTGCCCAGCCAAATCTCTAGCCTTCTTTCTAGAAAGGTCTTGATTTGACTGGTGACATCATACTGACATTTTCACAGTTTCATTTTCTCCCGATCTGGCAGTAGAGGCTCATGGAAAACACCAAACCAAGAATCTGAAAAACAAAGATATTTCTGGTATTACCTGGCAGTTCTGGAAATCCCAGACAACTGAATACAACACAATGGGAATATTTTGTTTGCAAATGTCTTGGAGTTACAAGCAGGCTAAATCTGCTGTGCAGAAAATTTTCTCCAATGTGGCTCTGACAGAATAGAGATACTTTAACAACATCAGTATATACCACAGGTAAGACTGCAGACACCATGGAGAAGTTTCATTTGTTTAAAAGATAGATTGCCTCTGTGCATGAAGACCCCTGTACCTATGTGTGTTTAACATGCAGTTGTTAGCTGTAATGGAGTAGCTATTACGGAGAAATTCAAGAAATTTGGACAAAAATTGAGCATTTTGTTTTCTGACAAAGTTAGAGGAATGTTCACTATGTATTCTAAGGGTTGTCTCCCTTTGAAATCTCTCTTTTCCACTGTCACTTTCTTTTGTGTAACCATATGTGTGAAGTGTATGTATATAGGTCTACACATACGTGTGTATACTGTATACAGGTATACATCTATAAACCTACCTCACTGTTTTGAGTTGCAAATGATCCTGCAACAAGTATTTTATATTTGTCAGTAATGGATTTGGGATAGAAACAATAGTGAGTTCACTGAAGAAGCTGTTACTTGAAATAGAAAATTCAGTATTGGGAATTACTGGGTACAATTCCATGACCCATGGCAGAGAGCTGGTGAGATCAGATCGAAAATCTTCCTTCTGGATTTAAAGTTAACCACTCTGCAAAGGTGTTCCACAACAGTGGAAAGTGCCCAACTGACTCCTTTGAAGCCATGAACACTGACATACTTTATTTACTTAAGGAAGAGACAGAGAAGAGTGTAAGTAGCATAGAGGTACAGCTAAGACAAAGGGATGGACTCACACCTGGAATAAACTGACAGGGCTTCCCTGACATACCACGCCCACATTTGAACTTGCACCCAAATGAATCTGGGCCCTTCTTATCTGTATAATTTTCACTATTAGGGTGAGCTGAAAGCACAGCTCACAAGTGGCATAATGAAGCAGGCAGAGGGGGGAAGAGCACTTTTTTTTCTCTGGGATTTCCTAGAGCAGAAAGGTGGTTAAGCAAGTGACCTTTAATTTGCAATTGCTTGAGTTAATATGGAAAGGCTAAATGTTTATCAAGTGTAAATTGCCATCTGACAATTTGTGCTGAGTCTTATATTGTTTATTCATGTTGTTTTCTAATCCTTTTATGTCTGGGAGAAGCAGCCAGCACAGGAAATACCAGCTGGAAAACAAGCAAGAATGATGGCAAACAAACTAAAAGCTACAACTCACATAACTGCAATTAATAGAGCAAAGTGACTTATAATTTGCCTTAGGGATACAGATGCTATTTTACACTTCTATTATATTTGGAAGGTCATTTAATATCAGTGTATTTCACCTATTTTTCCCTCAAAGTAAACATATGGGTGAGAGACCTGACTGCCCACATATAGCTCCTTAAATACCAGAAAGCCTGTGCTGAGTAAGAAGTTGGTGGCCTGTCCTCTTCCAATGCTGCAGCTACATAATTCTTCCCCACTTACTACTCTTTTCCTGGAAACACAGTTTTGATTTGGAGCTCTTGCCTGCTCCTCTACCACAAGGAGAAATCCTCTGCAGAGAAGTTTTTGCTTTGAATAACAGACTGAACTTTCCACAGCAATCTTTGTCATTTCTGTTTTTCCCTCAAACATCCACTGGTGGAGAGTGAGGGTAGAGGAAAACCAAGGAGGAAGACTGAAAAGAAAAAAAATGACTGAAGAAAGCATCATGATGAAATCCCATTTCTTTATCATTTTCTCCTATTCAAATCAAAATCAAGTAGCTCACTGAATAGCCTCACTTCTTTTCCTCCTCTCTTCAGAGAAAATCGTGCATGTAATTCTTCAGTAAATGGTGAGGAAATTAAAACTGTGTGCACTCAGACACATTCATGCATCATCTTGATGCTTAAAGTTTTAATGCCTCAGAATTATAATTTTGTACCAAAACCTTTTAGTAATAAAAATATGTACTTGACGGGCTATGTTTTCTTAGAAGATGACTTTTTCATCAAGAAAAGATGAGAAAAAGGAGGCAAAATCTGGCTATTATTCCTCATGTCTTCTGGCACTGTTTGTTTGTACATCTCTCTGTACACAGGGCTCAGTGTCAAGGCGCAGCCTGGCTTCAGGACTGGCAATGTTTTTGAAGAAAATGTTCCATGTGATACACTTACATGGGCAGCAGGGTGGTCTGATCTCACCTGAAGTTTGCAGCTCAGCAGCCACATACTTTAATGAAATATGTTTATATGGAATAACAGTACGGTTATAGCTAAGGTGAGAGATGGTTTTCCCTTGTCTATTAATTGAACAAGCCAAGTGTTTTAATCCCATTCCCAATGTATTTCCAAGTAGAACATACTGGTTGTCAGCTACTAAGTATTTTAACAGTGTACACTGGTACCTCAACAACAGCCAGTCCAAAGGCGACCCCCATAATTATGACCAGACTGTCTTTAATTTGTTGCATAATCACTTTTCCACAAGGCTGAAAAAGAAAACAAAATTATTAATTACAGGTAAGCAATATTATCCTATGACTATATAGGAATGCATCCTCTAAAATAACTCTCTCAAACTCTCTCTCTTTCTTTCTCTTTAACTCTGTGCTAAAAAAAGGCTATTTTAATTTACTCTGGCTTGTTGCTAATGAACACAAAAAACACAACTATGTGTACCTTATGCTCTGCAAAATTCTTTGCCTTCCCAAGTATGAAGATTTAGTAGCTGACCATGAAAATGTACTATTTCAAAGGAAGACATACAGCTGTAATGCCTAATGTTTGCATTGTTTTCAGTTAACAAGGAAAGATGTGTTTGTTCTTAATTTCACTTGATAATCACTCACTACTAGGAAAGAGCCAATGCAGCCATGACCAGATCTGAACAGGAACTTCAGTTTCCCACCAATCTAATCTTTGGATTTGAAACTTCAAGGTTTATTATTAGACTTGGGATTAACTAAAAATATTTGGTAATAAAACCTAGCTTCAGAATTAGTTTTGTCCAATGTTTGGTGGTCTTAGACTGGCGCTGGAAGGAAGAGAATAATCAGCATGGCTTCATGAGGGGAAAGTCCTGCTTGTTGAACTTGATTTACTTCTATGACACAGCAACCCACCTAACTGATCTTGGAAAGCCAGTAGATGTAATCTTTTTGGACTTCGCCAAAGATTTTGAAGCTGTCTCTTACAGTATCCTTCTGGACAAAATGTCCAGCATACAGCTAAATAACCGTGTTATGCCATGGCTCAGGCACAAAGAGTTCTAGTAAGTGAGATAACATCAGTTTGGAGTCTGGTTAGTAGCGGGATTCTGCAGGGCTCCATCCTGGGTCCAGTTCTCTTCAACATGTTCTTTAAAAACTTGGGTGCAGGACTTGAAGAAATACCACAGAAGTTTGCCAACAACACTAAACTAGTAGGACCTGTTAACTCCCTTGAGGGAAGAGAGGCCTAGAGAGAGAGCTCAACAAAACAGAGGAATGGGCAATCACCAATCACATGAAGTTTAACAAGGTCAAGTGCCAGATTTTGCAACCCTGGTTATGTTGAGTTTGCCTGGGGAATGAGAGGAGAGCTGAAGAGCAGCCCCTCAGAAAGGGACCTGGGGGTCCTGGTCCATGGCAATTTGAGCACGAGCCAGCAGTGCCCTGGCAGCCAGGAAGGGCCAGCCCTGTCCTGGGAGACATCAGGCACAGCATCACAGCCGGGCAAGGGAGGGGATTGTCCTGCTCTGCTCTGCTCTGGGCTGGGGCAGCCTCACTTCGAGTGCTGGGGGCAGTTCTGGGTGCCACAATATAAAAAAGATATAAAGCTATTAGAGATTGTCCAAAGTAGGGCCATGAGGACACTGAAGGGCTTTGAGGGGAAGCCGTATGAGGAGTGACTGAGGACATTTGCTCTAGTCAACCTGGGGAAGAGGAGACTGAGGGGAGACCTCTTTTGAGTCTTCAGTACCCTCATGAGGAGAAGCAGAGGGGCAGGTATTGATCTCTTCACTCTCATGAACAATGACAGGACTCAAGGCAATGTCATGAAGCTGAGTCAGAGGAGATTTAGCTTGGATATCAGGAAAAGGTTCTTCACTCAGAGGGTGTTTGGGCACTGGAGCAGGCTCCCCCAGGAAGTGGTCACAGCACCAAGCCTAACAGAGTGCAAGAAACATTTGGACAATGCTTTTATACACATGGTGTGATTCTTGGTGTTGTCCTGTGCAGGACAACTGGACTCAGTGATCCTAGTGGATCATTGAGTCATCCAACTCAGCCTAATCTATGATTCTACAACTGAAGTTCTGTGCAGAGCTACTCTCCTTTTGAATATTTGCATACGTCTGTTCTTACAGTGACTATATCTTCTCCAGGCATTGACAATCCTCCTTCTCCAAACAGGAGGGGAAGCCAAGTACAGCTTAAATACATCGAAATTACATTACTGTTACAACACTGCAACTGACTTGCCCCCAAATACAATTGTATTTTTTCACCATATTTCCTCTCTCTCAATAAACACATGGATCTTTTCCTTACAGTTCTAGAAATCTCTCATTTAAGCTGACTCATAACTGCACTGAATTTCAAATCTTTTTTCCCATATCAGAAGAGTTGGAACATCTTACACCACATGAAATCTGTCTGTTCATATGAGTGATATCTTGCACCTGCAGTAATTTCACAGATGGCTTCTCATGTGTCCTTTGAGGGCTTGCCTGAGGCCAAAAAGACATTAACATGAGGCCAAAACAGCCTCTTTGTGTACATCTTATTTCCAGATTGGGTTCTGGTATCCTCTACTTAACTAGACTGTTTCTTTGCTTTAAAATAGTATTTGCTTCTGTGGGACTACATGGAGTGGAAATTACTGCTCAGGCAGGACCTGATTAAGGAGCTGTGCAGTTAGAGAACTATGCAACTAGAATGGACATTTGCTAAAATCTGCTTGGTGCTAGGTGCATACTGACAAACTTTGCATCACCAGCATTCTAGAACTTTAATTACTTTGTGCTATTCAATTATTTTGTGCATTTCTTTTTTAATTTTTTTTCCATATCCATAGAGTCCAGATTTCCTCATAAGGAGACAGACAAACCATGGAATTTGTTATTTGAGATCTCTACTGTCTACTAGATGGTACTACTCTTCTGAGCGTGGTTTTTTTTACCTGTCGCCAGATATTTTCCCTAATTATTATTACATTAATTTTTTTGAGATTTTCAAAAGGCTGCAGTTGTAAGAAATCACTCTTTGAATATTCTGCCATGAATCCCACAATATGTAAGGTTTCCTTGCAGCATATCTTGCAAAATGAGTGTGGGTTTTTATTAAATGATTATAGAACCCCAAAGGTCTTGCATTTAATGTGTTTGATTTTCAATATACCTTAGCATTTTGAAAGTCTCTAAGTCAACGTCTCTACTACCACAATGAGCCTGGGTGGGAGCTTAACCTTCTGAGAGAGGAATGAGAGCCAAAGAGTAGCTGGTGTGCAGCTCTGACCCAGAGTCATACCCTGACCCAAAGTCATAATAATTTTCATCAACAGTAGATGCTAAGGACCTAAACTGGAGACATCTCAAGAAGTGGAAGGAGCAGAGTTATGAACAGTCATTTCTTAACAGATGGCATGGGGATAGTTCTGGCTAAGAAAGAGAAAGCAAAACTTTGTCTTTTCAGAAAGATACAGAGCTGCTGACTATGGGGGTCACCAAAGATTTAACCTTGGGTTAAAACTTGGCCCTTTCGAAAGAGGAGTTAACGTTTTTCTCACCTTTTTATAGATGAATCTGGCTTGATATTTGGTGCAAAGGTCTGATGATGCCTCTTCTAGTTTACACTCACAGATCTTTGAGGAAGGTTTGTTAAAGTTTTCTCCCCAGTCTTCAGGTCCATTCAGCAATCCACAGCATTTCTCCTGCAAGAAAGGAGTAAATGGGGAGAAGAGTTTAGAAAGAGGTCATTTTCATTTTAAAGAGAGTAGGTGAGGGAGCTAAGAGGAATGACAAAAACAAATTTTATTTCATCTTTTTCAATGTGGAAGTTGTCCCAAATTGGTACGTCTCAAATACCATTTACATTTCTATACCAGTTGTAAGAATATAAATGCATAAGTTGTTGGGGTTTTTGGGGGGAAAAAAAAAAAAAAAGAGAGAGAGAGATAGGGGAAAAAAGATGAGATTTTCAGTATAAAATGGCCAAAAAACATTAACATACTATAACGCTAGTAATTATCAGTACCAGAATGGAATAGTATATTACTTGGTATAGTATTTTTTTGAGAATCAAGCCTTCTTTCAGTAGGTTATATTTGCAGAAGGTAAGTTACCAACTCCAGTAACATCCACATTTCACATCTTAAAAAGCCAGGCTGGAAATGTAAAATTCAGGCACATAAAACTCCAAAATCTAGAAAAATAACCACTTTGAATGATAGTTATCTCTTTAAATTAGAAATGAGCTGAAGAGACCAGGACTCCATTTGGGGCTTGTGAAACCTAAACCAGGTGCAGTTGCACTTCATGTTCCACTGTATTCAAGCCACTAAAGCTCAGGGGTGCAAACTCAGGTTTGAGGTCCTCCCTTTATTAAAAAGCAGCTGGAAATATTCACATAATTTTGCAGAAAAGCAAAGGCTGTGGGACACAATATAGCAGTCCTGGTACATTTGAAAATTAATGTAGTAATTATGGGATTTTTAATTTTGCTCATCTCTCCAGAGCGCTCATTATATCAGAAGAAATGTGCTGTCTCAGAAGTAGAGGACAAGGCTGGAGGTGGAATGGGTAAGGAGAAGTAGAAGTAACATAAAACACCTATATTGTTCGCTGTTTCATTTTCTTTCATACAGCAGTCTTTAAAAACATAAAAATTAACTTTATCCATCAAAGTCATCACGCATTAGGGACTAAAAAATCAGAACAGTAGGCATTCTATCCATGTACAGACCCAGGTACTTGTGGAAGGGGGAGGGGTGTATGCTGTTGATGTTATCAATGAGATTCCAGGGTGTTCTCTTTGAGGTACCCAGGAGCAAGCTCGCAACGAGCATCCACCCTCTGCAGTCTTGCAGGATGGGGGCACCAGGAAAAGTTCCCTCTTCTCACAGTAAATCATGGCATTTAATGACTTCATAGCAGTAAAATACTTCAAATTAAATAGACTCCTGATGTTTTCCTAATCGCTGGGGTAATCTTTCCTTAAAAGTACTGGAGACTTCTTATTTGGGATATTGTGAAGGATCAATGTTCCTTCAGAAGGGAAAGCTGTAGGAAAGGGCCATGCAGTCCTCTCATGGAAGAGCTTAGCTAACTGTCAGTCTTACTTGCATGTGGTGTGTCCTTGCTTCATTGCTCTTATAGACAACACTACTGCACAAAGAAATCATCACAGGAAGACCATGTTCTACCAAGAGGACAGAAGTCCCTTCTGTGGTGTTTCAACTTGCCTTTAAGTCAGACCCTTACCCTTTCCCAGGGAATGAAATTCAAATCTGCAGCAGAGTAGTCATAAAATGAAGCAGAGACAGATACTAAAGATGAAACAGATAGCAACAACCCCTTCATTTTCTTACTGTTTAATTACCTTTTCCTGCAACTTCTGGAACTCCTCCTGGTACTCTTTATACTCTCCTGTGGTACTTTGCAGTGCGTTCACACTTGCGCTTAGAGTAAGGTTAAAGGCTTCTTCCACCTGCAAGTTAAAATGTATTACTAAATTTTTTGGGAAGAAACAAAACTATATGAAGACATCAATGAAAATACAGAATAATACAGTACCTGAGGTTTGTACACTGCTCCTAAAATACCTCCTGCAATCTGAAGAATCAGGATCAGAAGCAGTGCAATAAAAAACTGAGAAGAAAACAAAAAGGGTAGAAAACTATATTACTTTTGACCAAGGTGATATAATTTCTTTTAAGTTAACATTCAGCTTTCATGTGCCTGAATAACCATGTAGGTAAATGACTTTCCAGTCAGAGTTGCTCCAACTGTTTCTTCTTTGATGATGAGAAAAAGTGGTGCTCAAGACAGAGAGTGCTCAGCTGGTGATCAAAACAAGGCACACACCAGAATAGTGTCATGATAACAGTGTGTAGGTGGGAGTTGGGGAGGAGGACAGGGAGGACATTCTAGGTGGACCAGCAAAGGGAGCAACTCTGAATTTATAAAACTGAATAGGATAGGTAATGGGTGAAAGTTTATGGAGGTAACTTGATGATGGCTGGATGGACAAAAAGCTAATGACATGCTCAAGTCTCCCTGGACCCTGTCTTCTTGCTGATGAGACCAACTATCATTTTTACTTCAACAGAATTCAGAAGGGGCCCAAACTCAAGGTAAGCAATGAAAACGCAAGATCATAATCATGTTTTTGTTAAATTAAAAGGTTCCCATCCTCATTTGATACTACTTGCAGGAACTCTGTCCATAATGTGTAGCTGTAGCCTGTTGAAGGTAGAAAAATGATTTTCTTTCCTACCAACATCAGCATGCACCGGCTCTCCTTTGCAGCACCACAACACCCCAGGAACCCAAGGACCATAATGATGGCTCCCACAGCTATTAGTAGATTAGCTCCTGGAAGTATGCTGCTTTCTACCTCCTGAAAAGAGAGACGAAAAAAAATCTTTCAGATACAAGAAAGTCCTCCTAAAAACACCTGTATTCCCCAAAACAAGATAATTATTTTGTAACTGATAAATATACTGAATAGCAACTATGGAGAAATTCTGATCCATAAACAAACTCTAATGCTCCCCTCTCAAATGTTGTGGTGGAGAGCTTTGTAAAACCTGGTTTTTCATGGCCTTTGTTTCTGCACAAGATGAAAATCAACTTTACAGAGTAAATGAATAAATAAAGATCTTCTGTCTTTAAAGCAGCTTTCAGTTGGTTTTCAGTCAATAAATCTTTGCTTTTACTGGAAGTAGGAGACTTGATTACCTCAAAACCTCTCCTTCATTAACCCAGTGTTAAAGAAACAAAATCTCTGTTTGTCATTAGAAGGCCAGGAACATACTCTGTGACTGTTCCTTAGAGAACACTACTCAGAGCGATGCTGTATATGTTAGAGAAATAGTTAGATGTATTTTCCAAATAAGCTTTCTTTCTTTCTTTTTCATTTTTTTTCCTCCAGGCTTGATCTCTAATATTACCCTCAGAGATGAGAACTTTATTTTGATGTGTGGGACATTCAACTAAACAATTCATATACCTCAGTATTATTAAATATCAAATTATTCAGTTCCCACAGGACTGACTAAGGCCAAAGGCCAAAAGAGAGAAAAATGTTCAAAGAATATTTTCTGGTGTAACTGGTGCCAAGATTAGCAAAAATGTCTGGAAGTTGTCACATTTATCTTCTGATGGAAATTGCAAAGGTATATAGACAAGTATAATTTGAAGAATGTGTTGTTCTTTCCCTTTCCAAGTTGGACTAAACCTCCTGTTATTTATTCTTAGAAAGCTCTATTCATCCACAGCCAAATCCTTATGGTCTGCTCAATTATTACTGAGGCGAAACATGCATTGGTTTTGAATGGGAAATTTGCCTGCCTGGAGGCAAAAATGTGAGAAAATGCTTTCAATTTTGGTCCTGACTTAATTCATAGGCTTTTGGGGAGCTCTAAGTGTCGCTTCAGGAAAGCAGTTTGAAACACACTTAAATATTCCATTCTGAATAGGAAAGCTATCAAAAAGTAAGATATGGTAGTGGATGTGGTTTTACCCAATGACACTGTGTCTTCTTGAACCAAGTTCTCTTGCATCCATGCTCTGCCAGACATGAGACATCTAGGACTGGCTAAGGGTAAGAGTGCCATCAGCCAAAAGGCAGGGAATACACAAAGCTGTCTTCTTACTTCCACCATATTTTTATTTCCAGGTGGGAAAATACTATTTTAAAATTTAAAATTATTATTCTTAACTGATAGACTATGCTAGAGGAACAGGGGAGTTATCTGAAGAACTGCAGCTTAACCTATACTAAAGGCTCAATCTGAAAGCTGAAAAAAAATGCTTCCATGTGACACCTGGCTTCTTTTTTACTCCTATGGCCAAAAAGTATTTGTAAAAATAGAAGAATGCAAATTAAGCTTTCAAATTAATTTGCATTTCTATGGCCTTCTTTCTATGGAATTCTTCAAATTCATTTGAAGAAATGTCCTGCTTAAACCTTAGAGTCAGTGCCAGTGGGTACACACTGGGCAAAAGGGCCTACAGGATCATGGGTTCTTTGAAACAACAGGACCAATCTCTGCTGCATGTCTGCAAGATAAGGAGCTCCTCAAAACTGTATTTTCCCTAGCTTTGCAAAAAATAAAAGTCATAATATCTGAAGTAATTTAATAACTCATACAAAAATCCAGGAGGGCACCTAAAGGTCTTTTTTCTACCCTCCTGGAGGAATTTTAGGACAATCCTAGATTCCTGGGCTTTTAAAACTCTTTATATATAAATATGAGGGGGAAAGGATAAGGTGTTTTTAAGGAGCTGTTGAAAATGGAAGGAAAAAATCCTCTCTTTCTAACTTGCAGTTACTGGGGGAATGAGAATTGTGTTACTGAAGATAGTGAAAAAGATAAAAATGCTCCCTACAAACGTATGTAGTAACCCTAGGAGTAGATACGACTATACTATTCTAATAGGGAAAATCATTGAAAAGTCTATGAGCTGCATGACTCCACATTATTCTACCACTGAAATCATTAACAAAAACATAATTATTTTTTATTAGAGGTGAGACACATTTTCAAACAAAAATCTGTGTGCATCTGCATAAAACTACATTAATAACACAAGCAGCTGCTTCTCATAGTCACATATCTTTGTTTGCATCAATCACTTTATCTGACTACCTGCACCATGATGTTTAGTTTTAACATCATAAAATGCATTCCTCTCCACCCACAGAAACCACTTCAACAAAAACGTAGTAAATGTGTGGAAATGAAGACGGGGAATTAAAGTGTATGCAGTAGTTTCCACGTTTTACATGGTGCTGTTATGACTGCATGCATTTACCTGCCGAGTACTGCTAACACGCATCCATATAGAGAATCCCAAAATAATGCAACCACAGACCTGTAGGAGAAAATAAAGACAAGTTAGAAAGGTCAGCAACCTTCTTACTGACATTCAGTATCCAAATTACACCATATGCTGTTCAAACTTCTGAAATCATGTGCTTGGCAAAGCAAAAGAAACATGAATTGCTGGAGCAGAGAATATTGATTCATTTCCAGGAAAATTTTTAAGTGTAGTTAAATCTTCAGGTATGCACCAAATCCCTAATGTTTCCACCCCAGAGGACTACACATTTACATGATGATTTATACATGTGTTTGGGAAGAACATAGAAATTCTGTCAGATGATAGAAGAATATATATTCCTATTGTATGTATAAAACGTGTCCATAAAGAATGTTGTTTCTTGTATAATGGAAACATGAGATTTGATAAGGGATGTTTGCATATCTTTTGTTTCTAGACTTATTCAGGACAATTGTCTGGAGACATTCTCTATGATAAAGGTACCAGGAAAAGTTCTAAATAAATTCTTTTTGCTCTTTCAAATGCAGCAATATTTGGCCATGTCCAGTCCCTAGAACAGGTCTCATAAAATGCCTAGAGTAATTTTTCCCATTATATTTCTACAGAAAACAGCCAAGTACATGTGAATGTTTAACCAGCATGACTTTCCTTAAGGTGTTGAAGTCAGGGAAGATGAATCGCAGGTCCAGATATATTCCCTCATCTCTGGTTGTGCTCCTCTTTCATGGATCATTGAGCTCCCCTGTGTGCCAGTCACCCTATTCCTAATCTTGTTGTTGATGATTCTTACACAGTTGCTCTTTATTAAGTGTTGGACATAGGTAACCAAGAGGCTGCTCAGGTGTAAGGGTTGTGCCTACTGAGATGACTGACATGAAAGAGACATCACTGAGGACCAGGGACTAGTCAGATTTAGAATTATCTCCATCTGCCATTAATAGTCAAGTCGTAAATGGTCCTGAAATGTTGTTATGAATTTCCCTTGAAGACTGGGACTATTGAAATTAAAATAGTTATATTTATATGTTTTGGATTTTTTTTCTTTAATAAAGCTTGCCCCATGGAAGATTTCATATAATATTTGACATCAAAGACATTAATGGCCTTAGCAGATTATTGAATATGGAATAGGGCCAGCACATGGGTACCACACATTTTTCTGCTCTAAGTAAAGCTCCTATAAGTACATTTTAGACATGAAAAAGAAAGTTGTACAATCAATGACAACAGTTAACACATTATAAAATTTAACTAGAACTCCTCACTGAAACTTTTTGAATCCTGCTGAATTTGCCTGAAAACTGATGGTATCCTATGATTGTACATTTCAGTCTGGTTCAGCAGCACTGTGTGAGTGATGTGGCATTCACTGGATAACATGGGCTCACTAATGTGGAAGTTTCCACTGAAGCATGTATTGCTACAAATCCAGAGAGTTTGTCACACTGTCTTTTTTGTTACAGAGGACCTCCCATTAAAATACTGCAATGCAGTAGAAGCAAATTTAGCTAAATATATAGGAACTCATGAATCAAATGGAAATGCTACAATATTTCCTTGACATAAAAATAGAAACATCATTTATAAATTGAAATTTTAGTAAGATGTGCACATATTTTAATTTTAAATATAGAGATGTTTGAGGTTGATAAAAATGCTCTGTTTCAGTAAAATCTTAACAGTTTGTTTCTATTTATTTTCACAATATACATAGTGTACGAAAAACACTCTCAAAGGAAAGTTCTGAAATAATAAATAAAAACAGTCAGTTCCCTAAGAGTCCAAGTTGAACACATCAAGTTTGCTGCAATACTCCATCTTAATTTTTAAGTTTTCTTAAAATTAAGTTTCAAGTAAATAAACTTTCATTCCAGGAAATTTCATTTTTAATGAACCACTGGTGGTTTCTGATGGAATAAAATTAGCTTCTTTGAAAATATCTTCACCCATTTTCTTCAAATTAGATGGCTATTGTATTTTTGCCTTAATCCTTGATCAAGAATCTGTGATTTTTATCTCAGTCCCATAAACTGAACAGCAATGGTACTGCTGTCCCTCAGATTTGGTTGCTTCTTCTCAAGCTCTCAGTTCTGGTGTGAGGTGGAAATACAGCCTAGTTAGTTAAATCAATATCACCTCAGAAGTGTCTGACATAGTGTTGAGCCAACAGTATATTAAGACTGCAGTTCTTTTACACACAAATACCAAACTTGGTATGGGGAATTTCTGCCACTGGCACACCCTTTTCAAACATTGAGTTCAAGGATATCAGGAGAAACTTTTACAAGTTGCTTCTGTTAAAGAAAACATTTGACTGGAATACTTCCTTGAGACACCTGAAATTACAGCTGTAGGCAGGTCCTACAGAGAATGTGGTCTCTGGCTCAGCAAACCTGGTAAGATTGTGTTGCTACTTCAGGGACTGAGATGTTCACATTAAGTTCAGGAGGAGGCCACTTTGTTTGTAGATGGGATTCCAAGTCTGGTATTAAAAACTGATCAAAGATGCTCTGTCACTAACCATGTTGCTTTGAACCAGTGTCAGACATCAGTATTCAGTGAAAAAAAAAGGGTAATTCTACAATTTGCATGATGTGGAGTAGCAGTTGACGAAATGAGGACAGAAAGTGAGACTAGATATCCTGCAAACTCCAAAGAACAGACGGAAGAAAAATTTCACATAATGTGTTAGGTTTAATGCACGAAACTGGCAAGGATTTATTTAAGGACTGTTAGAAACTCCACATAGGCACCCAGTTTCAAAGCATAGATCTTCAAGAGCCCACAGTCTGCTATTTTTCACCAAACTGGGAAGATGAAAAACTCTATTTGTGCACTGGAGCCCAGCATGGGCATGTTGATGCCCAGGGGACACACATCATGCAGTGAAGGCACAGTCAATTTACAGAGCTGTCTTAGACTATTCCAGGGCTTACACGCTTAGTGTGATGTGCATGAGCTGCTTAGAAAAGGTCATCAGAAGGCTAGGAAGCAGGTTCCTGAGTCTTCAAAGAGAGGACACTCCCTGAGAGATTGCAAAAGGTGTAAATGAAAGGACAGCTGGTAAATATGCAACCGTCATTCTTATCTATTTAGGTTAAAGTCACCTTCATCTCCCATTATCAGTAATTTTCCACTTGTCAACTGCCTTGTGCACTAGAGAGCGCAGCTGTGGGATAAGCAGCTGTAAAGTCATCTCTGTTCCCTCTACCTTACTATTTATTGATTAATGATTTAATGATTTAATGATTTCCATGAATTAGAGACAGGGATGTGAACTAAAATACTCAGTTTCATTATATTTCTGTCAGCCCATACATCTGTTCTTCCCAATCTTGATTGTGCTAAACTAAACACCTTCCCTAAAACAGTTAACTACAGTTGCATTCCTGTCCTTCTCTGTTCCATCCAGGCAGTCACATGCCCAGCAAATGCTCTCAGTATTTTCTTGCTCAGAATACAGTATAGATTTTCCAGCTTTGGTATAAAAATAGGAAGTTTGTTTCAAGATGCCCCCAGCATCCCACCTTTTTTTTTTTCCTAGGAAATCCATACTGTCACTGAAGGCATGGGACACTATTCCAGTGTTCATTCTAGAAGCAGTTTGGAGCTTTTCTGATGCTAGTCTGAGACATTTGCCCACGTTTTAGATTACAGTTAACACAGATGAATGTGAATAGGTGTGCTGGTTTAGGCTGGGGTGATTTCCTTCACAGTGGCTGGTATAGGGCTCTGGTTTGCATTTGTGCTGAGCACAGGGTTGATAACATGGAGAAGTTTTTGCTGTTGCTGAGTAGGGCTTACATCAAGTTTTCTTTCTTTCTCCTTTCATACCACTACTGTGGTAAGGAGACTGAAGGTGCATGGGATATTGGGAGAAGACACAGCCAGGACAGGTGACCCCAAAGGACCAAAAAGATGTTCCAGACCATTTGACATCATGCTCAGTACATAAAGCTGGGAGAAAGAGGAAGGCAGGGGACGTTTGGAGTGATGGCATTTGTGTCCACAAGGAAACATTTCACATAATGAGCACATCCCCCCCAACCCCGAAGATGGCTGAACACCTGCCTGCCCATGTGAAGCAGGGAATTAATTCCTCATTTTGTTTTGCTTGCATGAATGGCTTTTGCTTTCCCTATTTAACTGTCTATACCTCAAGTCGGGAATTTCGCAGCTTTTCTGCTTTCAATTCTCTCCCTGATCCTGCTGGTGGGGGAGTGAATGAGTGTCTGTGTGGTACTTGGTTGTTGGTTGGGGTTAAACCACAAAAACAGGAAAAACTTCCTGAGGGACAGGAAGTCAAATCCAGAAACTTATGGATTCTTTTAAGCACTCTTGCATAAAAACTTCAACATAAATGTCAAAAATCTTCAATCTGCCTTGATAGAACTGGTAGAAGAAACTGGGAAGACAGTCCAAACCATCACTGGTCTGTCAGGAATTTCTTTGTGAGGTCCATAAGCAGTCAAAGAATTTGTGCTAGCCACAAATTTTCCAAGACTACTGTTTGTGGTCCCTTTTGAACGGCATCACCTTTTCACTTGAAAAAACTCCCTTGAGGCAAAGCCCATAATGTGGTGAGTAGTTCCGCTTCTGGTTTCAGCGAAACCCCGGTGAACCTGACAATGCTATGTCAGGAAATCTGACAGTGAGGTTGAACCACGAGAGGAATGTTCTTTAATTCAAACCTTCCAGAGCTTTCAGGACCTGAAATTCTTGCAACCCAGCTGAGATGTGATAAATAAACAAATACAGTTCAAATATCACCCAGAAACCTGCCTGCTGTGCTGTGCTGTATCGGCCTTGGTACAGCTGTGGCATTGCTGCCAGCACATACATTCTTACAATTTAGTGTCTACCATCAGAAACTAACTATGCACTGAATGTAAAGCAAAGAACCACAAAGAAGGTTATGAAAACCATTTATCAATTAGCAGGCTAAAAATTCAAGTAAATTTTCTGTTGCAACTACATTTTCAAGATCTTACATGCAAACAGCAGCAATAAAAAGAAGAGAACTGTGCACTGTTATTGAAGAGTCTGTTACCTTCTGACTGAGATGAGTGATGTCCCTTTACATGAGGGGCACAAGATGAACAGGGAGACAGATTTCTGGCTTGTCTACTTTTGAATGCAGAGGCAAAAGTGTTTAGATGGAAAAAGACAAAGGGAAAGGCAAAAGTTAAACATATTCTCCCCTCTCTAATTTAGAATCATACTCTGGTTCCACTTATGCTCTATTTTCTTTACAATTCCTCTAACTGCAGCGTTCAGATAATGGGGAACACATTTCATACATCACTAATAATAGTTTTAACACTAACTTACCCAAAACAAAAAGTTGAAGATGAACATGGAGTACTTCATGCATCTGCTTACACCCGCCATTTTCAACAAACTGAGACAAAAACGAGTGTGGCAAAAGAAGCTTTCCTAAGAGTTTGACCTTGATATAAAAGTTGATCTTGTATCTTCAGAAAACCTCTCAAAGCACGTCAAATACACCATACTCTGCTCCTGAAAGCAAAAGTTATAACCAAGTCATCCACAGTCGCTTAAATAGTTCCTTTACCTCAGGTAAATATTAACCCAGCATAGGGGAAGCACTACCAGTTGTTATCACCAAGTCTACAGGCTCTTACTGTGTCTTGTGATTTGTACTTCTCTGTAATCATCTTATGACTTGTCCTACACCTCAAAAGTAAACAATGAAGCAGAATTTCACCATTTCGAGAACCTGTTTTGAGAGGTGAGCATAAAAATATTTTACAGACCTGCTTTTACAAGGAAGTTGAAATGATTGCGTTTCTTAATGCTTTACTTTGCAGGTTTACTCTTTCTCTGCCAGCATTCATTCTGTTGTGTTCACACTTCTGTTTCAGATGTTCAACTGGCATAAAGGGATGAGTCCACTTTATCCCAGGAGAGGAGGGATAAGGAATCTGCCAACATTTTTTCTGAGTGTCTACTTCAGAGCCTTTTCCTCTTCCTCACCAAGTCAGGACCTCAGGAACCTAAGCATTGTGGTGCACAAAAGTCCTACTGTGCAGGTTTCCAGAAGCGTTTTGAAACCCAGCACAGCAACCTCAATTCTGGCATTAGATGCAGGATATCTCTCAGCAGTGGGAGCTAGACTCATTCCAGAAAGCAAGGCAATAAGCCTGTTTCATTGGGTTTGAGCTTTATCTTGTTTGTTTTCTTTTGTGTCCCTCCAACTAGGAATCCTGAAGCAAAAATAGAGGTATTTTTCCTGGTTTTTTTCAATCAGCCTATTTTGTGAACAAGCCGCATACAGCAGTGCTTGTAGGAATGAGGGTCAGATGCAGGTTTCTCTGAGTTTGTCATTAAAAAAGAAGCTTTATTATTAATTTTGGAGGTGGATGCAGTGTGAGAGATTAAGGGCACACTGGTCTGAACTGATATATGAAGTCCACTTGGCCCAAACCCAATTTTCAGTCTTCAATGTCAATTCCTGTTCCTCAATTCTGCTCTCTGTATTTGAAAAGAATGGGAAGCGTTAGTATATAATACACCTATAGATGGTGACAAAAAAATGTAACTTAGAATCTGGCTTCTGTAGGATCCACAAGACAAGCCACCAATACTCTACATTTAAAACAATTCTGTCCAACTTCTCTCTTAACTAGCTTTCCCATTTTTAGGAGTGGATTTACACCTGCCTCTGACTTTCTGATCTCCTTTCTGGAGTAATAATCTTGTTATAACTGTCTGACTACCTTATTTTAAATATTCACATAAATCTGAGAAAGTTCCAAAAAATAATTGTGCTCATGAAATACAGATTTTGTAAAGACTGGGAGAAACAAATCTGTGGTATGGTTTAGACCTAAAACACTCCACTAAGTAAACATACTCCAATAATGGGTGTTTTTATGGAGGGATGCCATAGCCACAGCTGAATCATGAGAAAACTTTAAATGGTCATATAAAAACATATGCAAAGGACTGGAAGGGTAGTAAGGGAATCACAGATGATACAGGATTTGAAAAGATAAGTCTGCAATCAGATGATACGATTGCAGTAAAGTAAGTTTATTATAAGTGGAGTTCAGAGATGGCATTACGTACCAAAAGCTACACTGCTATAAATCTTCACACAGAGTAGACACTGATTAGGGAAGGCTTGAGCTGTAGCACTGTTATCTGTGAGATGCTTAGCCCAGGCACTCT
This sequence comes from Prinia subflava, assembly GCF_021018805.1. Lineage (NCBI taxonomy): Eukaryota > Metazoa > Chordata > Aves > Passeriformes > Cisticolidae > Prinia > Prinia subflava. Next base: position 38,262,667 of record NC_086250.1, on the reverse strand, counting down.
GGTAGAGATGTCTGAAAGAAAATGTGCTGGGGCAATAATAATATAAGAGGCAGGCATGAGCACTCACACTGGCTCTTCAAAAATGGACCTTTCACATGCAAACGCCCAGAACTGCGGCTTCTTGGTTTTGGCTTTGGTGGGTTTTGGGGATGTTTCTTGGCACGGGTTGGGGTTTTGGGGATTTTTAGGGGGTTTTGGGGTTTTGGGGTTTTGGTTTTTTAATAAGCCTATTCAACATAACCACAAGCAAATTCTGGTAAGATCCTAGTTTACAACACGCTAAATTACAGCTGCTGAACAGAAACTCAGTATCTATCTGACTTTACTACAATTCCTACATGTTTCATCTCTATATTTAATGGTATCCAAAGTAAAAGTGTGGAATCTAAGTTTAAAAATAAACAAGTAGTTTCCAATAAGTGACAGATTTTCAGCTTAAATCTTCCATATGATTGCCTTTTTTTTATTTCCTGGCTATACAGTACTTTGTTATGCCTTGGAGAAGGGAAAGGCTACAATTATGGCACAGATTACATTCTTAGTTGTACCTACAAGTACGAAGGTCATGCAGATAATAGGATAGGCTTATAAATCACAGGAATGGCATAAGGAATTTTGCTGCTATTTGTCTGCATATGAAATTGCTTCCACTACCCCTCCACTAACTGTTTAGATAATCGGCTATATCCTACCCTAACAAAGCCTGTGCCACAAACTGCTCAAAAGTTTTTCCCAGCAAAGAGTTTGTGAAAATCCATTTACTTACTGCTCTTCTACAGGTTAGAAGAGGATGGTTATCAGGGCAGAGCCTGGGTGCAGCATAGGGCAGGAGCCTCTGACGCAACACACACAGCTCCCTCCACTACAGAACTTTGACAACATGCTCACCCAAGAAACTAAAAAGAGAGAGACATATTTGGCAAAAAAAAGAATAAGCCAGTATGTCTGTAATGAACCTGGAATAAAGCATCTCAAGCAGCTACAGTTGATTTTGCAATTTTTTCCTTCCTTCACCTCTGAGTCCTCCTCACTCTGAGCCTTTTTTGTCTAGTTTTACAACCTCCCTTTTCTCTTGTGGGGTGCTTCCAGAAGGTCAGGGTGTGACCAAAGCCCCATATCAGATGATTCACTGCACAACCAGTCTTACATTCAGGTTCAGACTTGAAAAACTTATTTGTCTTGGATAGCAGTGAAGTCCTTGGATGGTGGGGCATGAATAGTGGAGAATAAAAGGGATTTTGCCCATTTCAGTGATAAATGCATAACAGAGAAGATGGGTAAGAATCATATTCAGAGTGGAGCTTGAAGCTTCAAAGGGATCAGTAGATCTCAGGATCTGCTGAATCAGTAGATTCAGCTTATATAAGGTGTGCAGAGATGGATTTTAGGCTGTCACTGCATTTGTCTTTCTGCCAAAGGGATACTTCAGCTCTAGCAAGCTTTCTTGTTGCTCTGAGGTCTCTACTCAATCCAAGTTTCTGCATTTCCTTATTAAACTCCTGTCTAAACAGAAGTGCAAGTTACAAGAGCTTTTTCACGCTTTCACAGTAAGTTGTTTACCCATGATGCCATGTGAAGCAAATGTTGAGTGCCATTAGCCTTGTCAGCATTTCAACACTCACCTAAATAGGGTGTGCTGCCTAACAAAGGCATGCTTGCAGTGCAAACAGTAGGACAAACACCTGCAAACCAGTGCAAAATTTTAGTATCTGTTCTTGCCCTTGACCGTACTTGCAACTCAAGGTCTGACTAAGCTTGTACTTAGTCTACTACAATTCAAGTTTTGAGTTACAACCTTAGCAATTACATCTTATTGCAATACTACAAAAGCTTGTAATAACTCAGTTATAAAACTGAAGAATAGTCATGCCTGATTCTTAGCAAAATACTACCAACAGATCTTATTTTTGATATGTGGCACTGTCATGACTGAGTTTATACTCAAATCCCACAGTCAATTACAAGACTCCTTGCCCTCATTTTAAACTATCCTTTGATTTAAGCCTTGAGTTGAAGGATGAGTGGAAAGCATGACAAAAATATACTCCAAAACTCCAAAAGCTGAATTAAAAGTAGAAGAAAGAAGACAGCACTATTACATTTAATCATGCATCTTAATCCATTTCATGACTTTGTGTAGCTGATCTGTGATTTACCATACTATGAGCGCATAAACTTTTTGGAAACTTCCATGCCTCACAGGGCTTAGATAACTGTGGTTGAGTCCAAGGCTAATACTGCAACAGGCCACATGAAAAGCAGTGGGAGTGTTACCAACCAGTGTTAGGCGTAACACTGGCAGCTGTACCAGCTGTCTAGCATGCCTTTACAGCTTCTTCCGGGGAGTGGAGACTGCTAAGGAGACATTAAACTTATCCTAAAACAGGCATAAAAACAGCACAGGTGAACTGTGCCCTTGAACTGCCTGTTTCTAGCCACTGACCAAAAAGTGAATCCACGAATCTGAGATGGGTTTCCCACTGGAGTTTCCTCAACAGGACACCATCTCTATTCCACAGCAGACACTTTTTGCTCTTAAAGTGCTCTAAAGGAAGAGCATGTGTCTTGTTTATAGAACTTCTTTGTTCTGTTAAAATGATGCAAAAAGTGGTGGGGGAAAGACAACAGGAAATGAGGATCTGGTCTCAGTTATGTTGCACTGTAAGCATGTGTGCAGAAGTTTTGGCATGAGATGGATTTGCCCTCACCCAAAGCTATGTAGCTGCCATAGCAAGATTGTAGCCTAAAGCTGCAAGCCCATTCTTTCAGGCATTGATTGATTACACCTCAGCAGTTCTCTGACCCCAGCCTCTCCCCTGTTACAGTTCAGAACAAACTATAATCCACCCAGAAGACTATCTGATGTGACCTCTTTTTGCCAAATACTGCTACTGACTTCCTTTCTTGTCCTCTGCTCTACCACACCCTGAACTGTACAATGATGAGCAGTGTTGTGTCTCAGAACAGGATCTGAAGCTTCTCCACTTCCTGTGGGCTACAAGGGCTAACTGGGCTCCTGTTAGTGTGCCACTGGGAACTGATTTCTTGCCTGTTAGGGCTTTTACTTTCATATTAAAAAATGGGTGGTTGTAACCATTAGCAATGCAAACACTTCTTTCAGGATGACTATGACCTTCTGCACTCCAGCCAAGGGATACACAAATTCTTTATATAAAAGATGCAGCCCAACCTGAGTTGGTGAACAACCCAGCTCACAAGAGGCAGGGGCCTGATCATCCAAACAAACCTGGATGTCCAGTACATGTCCATACACACAGGAGCAGGCATATCCCATTGTCTGCCTTATTAGCCCCAGCTCTGGGCTGGGAAATGTATAGCTGGGTTGCACTGATGCTCTCCTCTGCTCAGAGGCCTAGAGAAAGGCAGTGTGGATGTGTCATAACCCTCATACCAAAAGAGACCCTCAGAGGGCACAGGCATTTCTGTGGACCAGGGTGCTGGTCAGAGATGGGTCATACCTTCCCTCTGACCATATTTTCCACATTAGTCATGTATATCTTGTCCCCAGGGAGAGAGCTTAAATGGGGATATGACTTCACAAAAAGTTTCTATTCTGAGAAAAGTTTCACTGGAAAATCCCCATCCAGCTCTGTGCTAAACTCCTACCCAGGCGCTCCATGGCCTGGTGCCAACAGCACTCATATGTTCCTGTTTTAACAAGGTCTAGTGTCTCAAACACTCTCACTTCCCCTAAAGTAACAACTCTTCCAGAAAACAAACCTCAAGCAGCTTGTGATCCACTCTGCCTCCCAAAGGGCAAAGCCTTCTCTTCCCATACACCACTGGTTTTCTTCTGAGCCTTTCATCTGAAAACTCTCTGAAATACATCTCTTTAAGCTTTGAGTGATACTTGGCTAGTCTTAAAGTGAAATAAGTCCTTAAGTATGAATAAACTTGCATACCTAATCCAAATATTTCTCTTTACACCTCTCTGCCTCTCCACACCTTCTTGTTTACTGCTGCTTTACATAATTTAGCTCATTTTTGTACTTGACAAACTCAGCTCTTCTTTTATGTCAGCGCTTATGTCAGGGTTTTCCTCTTTCCCAGCACCTGGTCAGGATTCATTTAAACAGTATGTCTCCAAGTTTAAAATATTTTGGCGTTTTCAAATTTAATTCATCATGGATTAACATGATAATCAGTGTCAGTAAGGGCCTCACTATCTAGCCTGTATATGTTAAGGTATATTATTAAGTCTAACGTTGTAAAAAAAAAAAATGCTTGTTAAAGAACCCATGCTGAAAAGTTTCTTGTAGGTTTGTATCATATAGGCAGGGCTCCGTGTACAGCAGCTGTGACTTACAAAAGGGGTGGTATTTTTGAACCCTGTCATTTCCAGCATATCTTGAAAATGCGCGTTTCATAAAGAACAGATTGCTGTGAAAAAAGATGCCTTAAAAATGCAGAGAACATCCTCTGTCAATGAAGAATCAAAAGGTTTCACATGCTTCTTTAGAATATTGCCTTCTTTTTCAAGTAGGAGGGAGCTGATCAAGGAGTGTTTTTCCTGGAGAAGACATGCACATTCAGGTCTAAACACCAGGAAATAATTCTAATTTTGTTTATACTATGTAAATCAAAAGAAGTTTATAAGGCTTATTTGCACTGAGTGCAAATTTGAAATAATATAGCTAACCATTCTCCTGACGTATTTTTTCCAAGGAAAAACAACAAACCTGTTAGAGAAATGTGATGCTTTCTCTCTGAATTTTCCCTGCCCTCCCTCCATCCATGAGTGGAAAGTGTCCCAATGAAATGAGGCCCAGACAGGTGTACAGTCATTTTGTGATCCAAAACCAAATACTTACCAGTTAGAAAGTGAGAACTAGGTCATTTTGTTGTTGTTTTATAGACATGAGTTATGCAACTATAATTATATTATTCCCTATAAAGATGCATTCTTAATGCTTTATATGAAAATTCTACTAATACAGGCAGGCAGGCAATGTGGTCACTAGTTATGTTTAGAATTAATACACAGGAAGTCCATAACGTGCTGTGAAATTTTGCTCAAAAAATGCAGATTTGATATTTATTTTGACAAGCGTATTTTTCTATTTCAGGATAACATGACACTCAATCCCCTCTTTCAGTGAGGCATACCTCTGTTTGGCAAAGTAAACAAATACTAAAAACCTTTAAAAATTAAAAACTAACATAAGTAAGTAAGCTTTAGCTTTCAACATTGTTAATTCCATAAGTTTCATTTGAGATAAAACATCCATGCTCTGCAAGTTGAATGGGAGCTTCTTTATTTTTCTGTAGTTGCTGTGGACAAAGTGATGCAATCAAAATAACACAGCACAGCAAGTGAGCTACAGGCTTCACAACCCCCTGGAACTCAGAGATCCTATGGGAGTATCCTACCAGATGTCTATGGTCTTTTCACAGTTCAGAGAGGAGTTTCCATCAACCCTCATCTGCTCACTGACCTTGGCAATCCCACTGACATTAAACTCTGCTTCTCTGCAGCACTTTGTGGACACTGGGGTCTTTTCTGATTCAGACAGTTGTATTGCTTTTTCAGTTTAATCCCCTCACACAAAAACTCTCATTTCTATCCTGTTTTTTACAAAACCTGAATATGAAAATTCTGTCATTTGCAGACTATAAACATTTGTTGAAAAAACTCATATTTCAATTTCCATTCATCTTTGTCCCGCAAGTGCTATTCATTTATCCCCTCTATACATAAAAACACTCTTTTCTTTCCAAATGTTTTTTTCTGTAGCTGAAAGGACAGGAAGAGTACTAAAGAGTATTACTGCAAACTTTATAGTAACTACCAAATAGCAGAGTTAGAGACTTTACCTACTGGCAGTGATCCAGAATTATAACTTGCACATGTGCGATTTACATTTGCACTAAAAACTAATTTCCTTCTGAAGCCATTGAAGAAAGAGGCTGTAAAGAGCCTGTTCCTCTTCAGAAAAGCTAAGAAGCCCATGCTGAGGGACTGTTGGCTTCTTAAGTCTGTAATCAGAGCTGAGAGTGGTGAACTTTCCTTTCAGAGGAATCTCAGAACCATCCAGCACTAAGCTTCAAATGTTAACCACTACTGTAAAAATAGCTCCTCTTTTTTTCATCTTCCACAAATTATCTGGGATTACCTCCCTCTGATCAGACAAACACATGGAACTGGGATAGTACTGGCTGTTGCATAAAGATGAGTCTCTTCAGTGCTACAGATGTCCAAGATGAGATAGAAAGAGAAAAATATACATGCTGGAATAATCCTGGGGCTTCTGTATCTGTAGAAGTTCTTAGATATCTACTCAGGCTTTTGTAGGTCATGATGTGCTTCCTCACTTGCTCTCTGATCCCCTTGACTCATTCTCTGACAAACACTACAACATCACAAGGGAGGAGCATCTGAAGACAAGCCTTTTATTGATGCCATCCATGAAGAATTTCAAAGTTCTGCATACAGCTGGTCTTAGAGCTGACTCTGAAAATTTAAAACCCTCCTCTTCAAGGACAGGCAAGACAATTTTTAGAGAACTACTCTGCCTCAGAGTATTGTTCCAGGGTGGATAGCTGAAATGGTAGAGACCGCTGTCAGTTAGAGAGCTGATGGGAAAACTCAAGACAAATATCACGCACTCCTCATTTTATGTTATCTGAGAACTACTTGCCCCTTTGAAGGTATTTGGCCAAAGCCAAATCTTGAGCAACCATGTTTATATTCATGGCATGAGCCAGAGGAACTTACAGGAAGTGTGAACTAAAATAAATGCAAATTATGAAACTCTAGTTTCAATTTAAAATAGAATCTTTTTCATAGATAACATTTAAAACAGAGGTCTAAAAGGAAAGGGACAAAACTTCACAACTAAAAGTAAAACAGGATCGTTTTCCTGTCGTTCCTCCTTGGAACACAGTTGCTGCAGTTAAGATAATAAAGGACACTCTTCCAATAAGCTATAGGCTTCCCATCACCTTAAGGCTAGGCTTTGTGTCTTCTCTTTGCTAACCCATTCACTCTCTCAAAGTGAAGAATTTCTTTCTTTGTCATGTCCACAGATGATATTAACAAGCACACACACTTTATACACTTCATTAATCCTTGTGATGATTCATGCGCATGGGGGTCAGCCTCTAATCCAAGTCAGACCTCTAAAAATACTTGACCTCCAGATGTCTGTGCTGACTGCTGTAGCTAAAAGCAGAGTTTGGACACACTGTCTTTCTTTTCAGAGCATTGTGGTACAGATTAATCATATTTAAACTATCCTTACAAAAGACATACTTAACAGTGTGCTGACGATACCTGAAATAAAGGACTTTTACACAAGGATTTTGATTTTTGCTTTAGTTCAAAATCTGGCATCAAAGATATTTTGCTTTTGAAAGAGTCTTTGGGTACTAAAAATAAGGCATAACCACAGTGCTGCACACAGTAAGTTTGCTGCTGAAGATGTCAGCAATAGTGTGAACATCCTCCAGGGCACACACTGCTGGGTGTTCCAGGGTGCCTGAGACCTCTAGAATGGGTGTCAGGGAAATACTACCACCAAACAAAAATGTTGCAAGAGAAGAATAACCGTGATTCTAATCACTGCATAACTATGCTTGGATTTAGTTCCATTCTTGGGTTTTGAGGTGCGCAGTTGTCATGAGTCAAATTTATTCACAGATCTGAAAGGGGTTTTCTCCTGCCCTTTCACCCAATCACACAGAAATCAGATGTCTGTTTGCATCTGAGTGATGGTTGATTTAGCATTACCCCTGTACTATTCCAAATTTATTCTGTGACAGACATCCAGAACACCTGTCATGAGGATATTTCTTTTCCATACTTTTTAAATACGATTCCTTTTATTTAATGGCAGCCTCTTAAAAGTGAGTTTTCTAACCTGAAGGTGATCCATTCTAAGTATATAAAACCGGTGAGATTTTTTTTGTTGGCAAAAATACCTTTTTTTTTAGAGATAAATTCTTTAGACTGAATTAGAAGGGTCATATTAGATTATATGCCAAATTTAAGAAGCTAGTATTAAAGAAAATAGGTATTACCCTAAAAGATTTCTATCTGTGCAAGAATTTAAATGTTGTGCATTACACAAATCATACCATAAACCAAAGTCAGCTGGCTTTACTCTGAGATAAGATATATAGCTATATAGCTATAGCTATACATAAGATATAGATAGAAGATACATAGTTTATAGATAAGATATTTTCCATTCTGTTGAGTCACTTAGATAATATTTACTCATCCCAGGAAGTCTGTTAATCATACACATAAAGGATCAAATTATTACCTGGTATATATGGGAATAACTTCACTGATTTTAAAGTAGGTCTTAGTAGCAGAAGAAACATACCACAGGCCATTAACTCCTGAAAATATTGAAAAGGAGTTCATCAGATCGGAATAGATGTAGGAAGTTTAATATCTTCCACAACGATCTGTCTGATGTATTTCCTCACTAAGCCTGTCAACGATGGCAAAAAAAAAGGAAAAAAATCATGAAGGTCAAAAGCTCTTCTCTCAAACCATCTGCAATTGCAGTTTCAATAGAAGTTGCTGTTAAGTGTGGTGGATTCTACCTCACTTGAAGCGCTTAAATTAAATCTGAATACCTTTCTGAAAAGATGTGCTTTAGATCAAAGAGAGGCTTTGAGCCTGGGGCAAAAATGAATGAGTAGGTTTCTATGGGCTGTATTACATTAAATTTCAGAATAGATGATCTTAATGCTCTCTCTTCACCTGAACATAAGAATCCAGCCTCAGCTAGACTGTACTTCACTGCCACAACTACAATGATTTCATGAACTATAAAAATACAGTTTTTAATTTAAGAAATTGGCCTTTGAGCTCAATGAGTACTCTTGAGTCATATAAGGCGTTCTCTTGTTAGTGCAGATATCATATTATATCCTTTTTTATTATCTTCCATTTTAGCAGTTCATTTTCTCTGCCTCCTCTGCTCCTCATCTTATTCTGGTTAGGATCATTCTTCTAACTTCCATCCTAAATCTTACACATGGCCAGTTTACATTTATATACTTGATTTCTGTCTTTTCTTACAACTACGTCTTTTAGCCTAAATAGTTATTTCCTTTCTGTAACACTTTTATGAACTGAAAGACTGCTTTATCCGAAAGATGCCGCATTCTCCTAGTTTCTGCTCACAAGATGCCGAACCTTACCCTGTCTCTCTGCATCACTTCTATTTGAGTTCATCTTTCCTGAATAAGGGAGCCCCACGAAGGATAGGGAATTCCAGATGAGGTCTGAAAAACTGCAATAGCCATCCCTCTTTCTACATGTAATTGCTCTCCTGACCATAGTTGTCTTTCTTGTCTGTATCACAGCAATAGTACATACTTATCCTGGTAAATAATATGCCCAAGTTCCCATCCTCAGATTTTACCAGATTAGTTTCTGGTTTATGACACAAGGTTTTCTCTTATCACTGTCCAAGATAAATACTTGACATTATATTTTGCAGAAATTCATCCCATTCTAATCCTCAAGGCCTCAGGCCTTTCAGCTTTTTCTCTATATCTTGATTGTTCATATCTTGATCATCTCTCAACCCTTTGTGTCATTATCATTTCCCATCGGCTTCTCCCATTCTCCACACTACAGGAAAATATTAAAAAATAAATATCCTAAGTCTGCTCCTTTGCTGGTTCTGCTCTGTTCCTCTATGAACTAATTTCTTTCAATGACAGCATCTTCCCTTTCAGCACTATCTGATTACATCTCTATTTTAAGGATCTCCTTACCCATCATAAGACTGCTTCTGTTGATCTCTATCTTCATTGGTTTAACAGATATTCCTCTGCCTGGCATCCCATCATATGTTTATAGACATGGGATAGAAAAGAGCTCTTCAATTTCTGCATTTATTCCTCAACTTACCTAGAAGAATGGCCTTGAGATTGCCTTGTGCAGCAGGTATCTGCAAAGTCTGAATTCTCCGTGAAACATTTTATCTTCCATATCTTCTAATACCCATCTTTACTCCTACACCAGTTGATTGTACAGTCTATTGACCATTTCTTGGAGCTCTGTTATGCTTAATGCATGTAATCAGATATACATTCTGCAATCAGATATACATCCTAAGTAAATGAGTAATATGAAGTGTCTCCCCTAACTAGCTCTAATTATTCTATATTTCTTTGGATTTCTTCTCCTAGTACTCTTCTAGTCACCATTGTCTCCTCTGAGTAGTGCCTCCATTTTAGGATAAAAATAAATCATGTTTTTAAGAAAGAGAAAAAAAAAGAGCTATATAAAATTAGCATTTCACTACTTTTTATTTGTTCCTGCAATAACTCATTTTTGATTACTGGAATGTAATATCTGGCTGTGATCTCTCAGCATCAAACTAGACTTTCATAATCAACTATTGTGTTTCCAGGCAATGTGTCTCCCAAATTGTGACAACATACCAATACAGACAAAATGTGTTTATGAGCCTTCAACTGCAGTGGAGGATGTGAGATCATTGGACTGAGTTCTTAACCACATTAGGCTTGTTTGGGCGTCACTGCAGATTTCATGAGAAAACTTAAAGGCAGTTAAAGAGCAATCCCAGTGTGCTTGGTGCACAGAAGAATCCTCTACATTTGCCAAATTGGTATAACTACTTTGGCTCCAGCTCTGGTTACAGCAAGTCTTTTGGGGCATGGCCAAGCAATACCGACCCTGACTGCTGCACACAAAGCAGGCTTTTGCAATCCCAGCACTTCTCCAAACCAAATGCTCGGCTCCAGCATCAGGAGTAGGGGAGAGAACAGGGCAAAAAGTCAGTGACAGGGAAATACTGGGGAAATCAGGGGAAGGAAGAATATTGGGGGCTACTTAGGGCAAGGGAAATTGAGAGAGATGGGCTGTACAAGGGCTGTGCTACACAGTAAACTATGAGCAGAGAACAGAGACAGACAAATTAAACACAGCTTTAGATACACATTCACCGCTCCATTTGTGAGTCATGTAACCGGAAATTAAGCAAAAGAAACTGTAATTTGAAACTGCACCCACCTTTCTCCTCCTTAATTCTGTTAATAAATAATTTTTGTAGATAACAATAACTGGTATGTGAAACTCATGCAATGATGGAGACTTTGCTCACATATACGTTACACATTATGTACTAACACACCTTAAGGCATGATAAGAACTTGAGTGTAATGATGTGTAACTGTTGGTGCCTGGCATATTACTGTTTAAATTAAAATACAATGCGTACTATAATGCACAGATTTGCTGAAACAGGGAGGAGAAGGTACACTACAGCAAATAAAATGCTCTTTTACTAAACTCTCTTTTACCAGGGTATGATCAGCTTCTTTACTAGGGTGAAATTAATACTGCATCTTTTAGCAAATTTTAGTAAGATAGTATTGTTCCATCAATTGTAAACTCAACGTAACTTTTTCACTATGCTTTATACCTTTTCATTGGTTTCTTGGAGGGTTTTGTCTGTTGAGTATATCTTATTCTTCAGTGTGTAAATAGCATCACTTTACTTGTGTTTTTTGTTACTTCAGACTTTGGCACTGAAAATGTCCTGGACTTGTGCTGTGTCAGAGCCCCACTTAACTCCCAGTGACCAGCTCCGTATGCTTGGAAAGGTTCATTGACACCTGGGCTGCTTGGGCACCAAGGTGAAATAAACCTTACATCTTGCTCAGAACTGCACAAAGACTGCCCCTAATCACAAAAAACCCAAAAAAACCCCATCCCAAAATTTTAAAATTTTATATTAATAATTGCTATAGTAAGCATTTGTATTATAAGCAAGGAAACAAACCTTAAAGGTTAATAATACCCCAAAAGATTTGGTCAAGGGAATTGTTTTCTGTTAAAATAAACTACAGTATGATGACAAAAAAACAAAACAAAACAAAACAAAAAAAAAAACCCTACCCACAAAACCAAAACCTCTTATATTTTGAGATTTTAATCAAGGTTTACTTAGCTTTTATTGTCTCCACTCTTAGGACAAAATTAATGTGCCATTGTTAATTAGATGTGCTTAACAACACATGAAAGTAACCCCAAGTAGAACTGGAAAAAAAGGTCAGCTTTTTACTTAGCTAAACATCTGTGGTGAGAGAATTTTATTGAAAACCTTAGCACTGCAAAATCACACACCCAAATAAACTGTAGTCTGTAAAAGTCACAACCATTCATAAAATGTAGTACACAAGATTGTTAGAAAGAGCTAAGAGAAAGATCTTTCTATTCCAAAACAAATTTACAAAGTCAAAAATTAAACAAAGACTGGTGGAAGGTAAGACAAAGCAGAACAGAAAGCATTAATTATTTTGTGAAGGACAAAAATGTAACAAAAGAAGGGAAATGAGAAGCAGGATTTTGCCAGGAAAGCCGTCATTTGAACTTTTAGAAGCAGTTGTCCATAGAAATTGTCAAGGAAGGGACTTCCTCATCCGTAACTCCAAGTCAGAGGTGAATGGGGTTTTAACCTTATACTTCTGAGAACATATTTGTAAAGAGGCAAGAAAGAGACACATCCAGGACCAAACTGAGATGAATAAAAACATATGAGAAAATATAAACTGGTTTCTTAGGAAAAAACAGAAAATAACTGAACTCCTCCTTCTCGGGTAGGGCTGTACCTTAGACCTAAATAGCAGGAACATAAATTGGTAGCTGTCACTGTTATCTTTGTTTAAATGCCAGCAGCAAATGCCTCACAGAATATATGTGTAAATATAGTTTGTAGCTGAGGTTTTCTCGAAAGGTGAAAACATTACTTACTAACTGATAAGAAAAAGACGTGCAGCACAATGCCAACGCAAAACCTGAATGCTGTGAGATAGATGGCAGTATGGTGAATGGATACAGGAGAAACTAAACAATGCCCTGTTTATTTATGCAAAAATATTTTCAAATATTCATAACCCATGCAGCTACGACAGGGACTAACGTGTACTGAGGTGGGGCAATCTTGAGAGGTGTCTATGTAGTAGCCTTACCCCTTACGGAATGCAATCCTTCAGTCTGAAAGTTTAAAAGAAAATGGGGCAAAGGAAGCTATTTTTTTTTTTTTTTATGAGGAAGCAAAACATCTGAGCATCTGCAGGAGTGTGCAGCCATCTACTAACACTGTGAAGTAGGTGGTTTCTTGCTTTCTTCTTTGAATGTCCTCTAGTTTGTCTTGCAAGAATGCCTTGGGCATCTTATCTCATTGGGAAGGATGAGGCTTCTTCCTCTACAGGAGTGGGGACAGCTAGCACCACAAGGTCAAGGTGAAAAAACCTCACAGAAAAAAGACATTTTCATCCATATGTGAGCTATTCGCTTAATGCATGTGTTCAGACAGGGTTGCCTAGAAGCACTTCAGAGCATCACTCCCATAAAGCATCATTACTATTGTTAACAGGCTATTTCTGACTATTTCCTGATGTATGACTGAGATCAGATTATCTAACCTTGAGCAAAAGCACGGGTCCTGCTGCCACAGACCAAAGAGTTGTGCATGAGGCTGAGCGTTTGTTCCCGGCTCGCAGTACTGCCAAGGGGCAGAAGATGGCAGAAGGAAGCCCCGAACTGGCATCCCACAGGTCCAGGTGGGACAGCCCTGCCTGGAGCTACTCAGCAGAGGATGAAACAGTCTGACCTCCTTGTGAGGATGGCTTTTCACCTCGGCATTTTTAGTGTTTTCTTTGCCTTTATGTATTATCCTTCAGCAGCAGTTGAAAGGAACAGGAAAATCCCCGTTATCAATGGACGGCTTAAGGGATGGTGCAATCAGTGGAATTTTGGGTTTTTTGATCATGGGACAAGCTGAAAACCGAGTGGGAACATAAAACACTTAATCCAGTAATAGACTGTGTGTGAATTTCTCTTTTCATCCGGTTATTTCACTCTGCTTTGGTAGCTATTGCTGAGATCAGAATCTGGTCTTTTATGGAAACCTTTGGAGAGTCATGTTCCAAAGGACAACAGTCCTCTGAAATCTCAAAAACTGACGAAACACCAAATTTGGATCTCTTGCACAGATTATTTTGTATATTTTAGCCAAGTACTTAGTTTAATAGGACCTTCATGCACTTTCTGCTTGCAAGGATTCATTTGCAAACTGGTCCAAACACACCATCAGAGACACACCAGCACAGGGCCAGTGCCAGTCCTGCTTGCCTCTATTCTGTGTTAAGCAAGCTGTCAAAGGCAATGCTCCTCCCTTTAGAGTGAAAATTTAGTGAAACCACAAAACCCTTTCATCCACATTGAACTTTAAAGGAGAATTACTGGATTTTGACAAAGCTGCAAAGATGAAGACAGAAACATTATTTGATCCTTGAACATCGGCTGCTTTCCTGCCAGTCTCCTCACTTGATCAAATACCTTAAAATGAGAGTCAGCAGCTAAACTAATCTGTTTTGGTGCAGATCCTACAGGCAACGCCCAAGTGAGAAATGACCACAGATAAATCTCCAAAGGTAGCTGTAGGTCGCAGCACAGACCTATTGCAGAGTGAATTGATTAGGAAACTCTCCTTTACCTGCTTCTCTGCTCTTTTCTTTTTCCCCACTTCAATCAACCTTGAAAGCCCAGTACTCTGAATGACTCATGGCCATCACTGATTTTCTGTAAAGCTCTTCTTTGCACCCTTTTTGCCCCATGTATGGAGGGGGCGAGGAGCAGAGGACTTTTACTGGCTGCCTCTTATAGCGTGCCTGCTGCCTGCAGCACCCCGAGGTGACGGCAAGCACAGGCAGCCTCTGCCCCAGAGCTCTTCATGGAGTTCTGCATCACTGCAAACACACCTATGCTCATAACAGCAGCAAGAATCAAAACCAAAAGTGCTCAAACTTAGCTGCACTTATACCACATCCCTTTACACAATCGGGTCGGTGTTAACATGACTGCACAGACAAAGGCCACAGTTGCTTTTTAATTCATTTTGTTCAAGAAGGAGCAGCAAGTGGCTACTCACATTTTTAGAGTAACTAAACCTCTTTAATGTGTCTGTCCTCCCTCACAGGTCCAGGTGACCAAAACAGGAACTGTATTGCCTTGGTGCCCTCTCAAAGGCCAGCCTAAGTACAGCACCACGAGCAGCACTCCCCTGGTGTGCCCACCCAGCATTCTGTCTGCTGATGCTCTTGTCCTTGCTCTCACTGCCCTGATAAAGTGTGGTACAAATTGGAGTTGTTTGGGCTGTTTAAAAAGACCAGCTGTGTTAATTTTATCTCCACTCAAAACAAAACAAACACACAGAGAAAGGGTTTGACGAGGGAAAAGAGAAGAAGAAAATCAATAGGGAAATAAATAATGGGTTTTAAGCTTCTAAGAGGGTATTAATGCAGATGAAAGAGCAAACAAAAACTCTGAAGCAAGCTGACGGTGTCCTTTAAAGTGAACACGTGTGGGTTTATACATTCACATATGCCCTACAGGTGCACTTGCCAGCTATCCAACCAGACTGCATAAAAAGTATGCATGATTTTCCCTTCTCTCCCTCAACCCACTAGACACATTTACTATAAAAGAACCTGAACAAGTTTGGTCTCTTCCTATTAAAAACTCTTAATAATCATTTCAGGTGTACAAAGACTTGCCTCTTTTCTTTTTCTCTTAAGCCAAAAAGGTTGGTAGGATGTTCTATTTATCAGACTCAGCACTCCAACCACCACTCTCATTTTTAGACATTTTCAGGATTTTTTTTTTTGTAGGAAGAAAAAATTACTACATCTCTTCAAATAGTTTTTGTTGAGGTTTCTCAGAAAAAATCTGTGAGAATGTTGTTGATACTCTTTGGTGCAGTTGAAACCTGTCATGAGATGGGCCCTGGAGGGAATTTGAAGGCCAGCTCATCTTGATATCTCACATTAGACACCAAGTCTGCCACTCTGTGATTAAATGAGTGACCAAAAGAGAGCAGAGAAGCCCCTACTGCCCCATTTCTCTTGAGACTGGCAAGGAGAGTGCTATGTCCATCAATAAAAATGACTGAGGAAAAGGGCAGGAAAACTGAACCATGGCATGCTGATGGAATTTAATCCAACCTGGCTGCAAAGCCAGTGGTTTGGAGGGAATATTCCTTGAGTATTTTCCTGTTGATTTTATATAAAATCCATAAAAGACCAGGCCCCTTTTGCATCCAGTAAACTGTCACATGTTGGGGTGGGTCTTATCACTGCACTGAAAGTATTGTCCTTTTCATAAACACAGAAATTCTACTATGACCATTATTGCCAGTAGTCCCTCATCAGTATCTGGAATGTCTGGAGTGGAGTCAATTGACCAGGTAACCAATGCACAACTTATTGTAGGATTGAGAAAAACTTAACAGAATTTAGCAAATTATGCTTTTGATAGCAAATACTTGGTAATGCCCATAACTTTTCTAGCTGCCTAGACAACAAGAAAAGTCAGAGAGGCAGAAAGATTTCTTTAAAGATCTGAGATCTATCCCATTTGTACAGGATAAAAATGTACCTCTCCTAAAAATGTACCTCTGCAAATCTCTCGCTCTACCTCTATGTAATCCTCATTCTAACAGTTTGTCTTGGTTTGGAAAAACAGGTATCTGTCAGGGAAAACTGGAGTTTCCAGTGGAATGAAGAATGTGAAACCCCCTCCCTCCAAATTATTACAATTTTGCAATTAGGAGCTTTCAGGCAAAAAGTATGGGAATAGGAGTAACAGTTCTTTACTAGGAATATTAAAAATGCAAATGCAGTAATACAAAAAAAACCAAGCAAGCAAACAAACAAAAGTCCTAGAAAACCCTGACGGAGTCAGGAATACAACCTGACACCCAGTTGTCAGCGTGTTGGAAGCAGTACAAATAAGTCCTCCTGGAGTGACAGATGTGGTTCTGTTGGAGCAGAGATGATCCTGAAGTGGTGGTGAGATGAGTCTGGCCTTCCTCTGAGAACCCAGTGGAAAAGAGGATGCCTGGTGTTCTGAATCTCAGGTTTCACCCAGGTAGGAATGCTTGGCTACTCCCACTGGCTGGAGCATCTTACTCTGGAATGATTTAATTTTATCAGTCATGTGGTGAGCCTTAATGGCTCATTAACAGCAGATATCCCCCTGGAGGGAGGATGGGTCTTGGAAGAGATAAGGAACATTGCTCCCCCTGGTTTTAACAGCTGGCCTATTATCAGAAGGCATCCACACCCCTCCACCCTGGAGTTCCAAGAGATAAAGAAAAAAGAAACCATCCCCCACCTGCTTTCTACAGATGAAATAGGATATACATTTTATTGGTTACATAACCCAAGACACAGTTCACTTCCACATCTGTGACAATTATTAATGTTTAAAACTAAATCTATGGTCAAATTATCCCAATTTTTTCACTGCTCTTAATACTCATACTTTCTCCAGCCCATGATCAGGGAAAATATTAGATTCTCCTCCCTCTATCAGTCACTGTATATGCCAAGTCAATTTGCCTTCTCTTACATAATAGCTCCAGATTTATCATTTCTTGCACAATTTCTTTGCTCATAGCAGCATCACATGTTTTTGCCTTTCATCTGTAATAATCTGGTCTCCAGCCTTGTTCCAGCACTACTGCTGCCTTCACTTCCATCTAAAATAGCAGGATTTGAACACTCTTCCTAGCTCATTGCTTTGGCTGCATCACTACTCTCCTTGTGTCCTTGCAGTGGTTTTGCATTTTTGAACACAAGCAACTTACCTTTGCCTTTAAGATCCTTCACATTTAGCCTCACCCTATCTGTCAAATATATTGGCCTATAAAACTGTCAGCTTCTGCCTGTGATCTGACAAAGATGACAGCCTTGATCACCACTTCTGCTTCTTCCTTAGTCACCTCTATGCTTTCATCTGCCCATCCCCTATGCAAAAGGAATAGTACTATGGAAAATACTTAATTCACCTCCCCTGTAGGCTTCTCCATCTGGGGACAGAGCAATAAACTCCGTAACTCCCTTCCTGCACTGGTCTAGCAAATGCAAGGCTGGGGTTTCAGCATACCTGCTAAATCCTGTTCAATTTGTACTTCTCTTATACTTTCATCTTACTCACACTGAGGTCATCCACCACGACTGACGTTGAAAAGAATTGTAGCTTTTGCTACCTGTCTCTGACCTACATGGGAGCCCTTGCTACTTTTGGTAGTGCTAGCAGTGACTGTGAGGAATGTCTCATTGGAATTGTTAATAAGGAATCCAAGTCATCTTATTTTTGTAAGGATGAAAGATATTAGGTGCCTAACCTAATATTTAGATGCCTAACCTATGGAAATCAGTAACAAATTAGGAACTTTGTAGAAACTAGACAGTCTCCTCCCTCCAGCTCTGCAGATATATTTTTGAGGCCTCAGGCCTCAAATGGCTGCAGTAGAGAGTGTGGGTGGTTAGCTCTGCCTACCTTAAACTACAAGGGTGCAAGCGTTTCCCTATAACTGCACCTCTTCCCAGCAAGGGAAGCTCAGTTTCTGGGTCAGTGCTGTATTAGCCTCTGCTGCTTCATCCATTTTGTCTTACATTTATTCTTTTTGTCTTCTCATCTCCTCTCCTACCAGTTAGTGAACACAAACCCTAGATAATGGCACTATCTTATAGCAGTATTCCTGCCTACACCAGGGACCTGCTGGCCAGTTCCAGCTCAGATTTTCACTTTAAGTTCTTCCTCCTTTGGCCTAGATATGAGCTAGGAGAGAACATCTTCATGCCCATATGAGCTTTTTCATCATGGTTGCTCAGCTGCCACATCAAGACCTGCCTTTAAGGTATTGACCTGGTCACAGACTCTAGCATTGCAACGATTAATTTCACTGAACAAAGGTGTTTATTCTCAGCTGTCATTATTATTCTGCTTGCTCAGGTCTTGGGAACCTCTTTGGGCTGTTGACTTGATGCACTTTGAGAAAGGCTATGGCATTGGATCGCTCAGGACTTTGAGACAGCTAAAATGGATATTAATGACTAGACTCATTGTTACATAATTGCATAATATCAGGAGGCTGTTATAGTCAAGTAGTTTTGGCCCCCTCCCATTCTTTCACAGAAGCCAAAATCTTGTACCTTATTTAGTGTTGCCTAAAAGAACTGTGCTCTTTCTGGCCATTTTTCATTTGCTGCCTCTACTACTATGAATTCTTGGCAATGAACTTTAGTGTAACAAGAGTTATGCTATGGAGTTAAATGACAGAGTTTGGAAGAGGTTTTAACTTTATTAATTCTTAGCCACCAAAGTGGAATGGCATTACATTTGTACTTTTTATTCTTTTGATGTTTCTAGAAATCCCACTGAAACGCTGTTGACTAAAGTTCAGTCACTCATAAAACTTTGTAGATCGTTAAAATTTCTGTTTATTCCAGCTCTGAGGGAGATGTAGGTTACACTATTTTAGATGTTACTAACTTTTACTCCTTAATGATCAACAAAATCAGGTCCAAATTAAATCCCAGAGATTTAGTTTAGAGGTTAATTTTGCCAGTGGACAGCCTGGAAAATAAAATTTTGTCTCAAAGAAATAATATTAATTTATGTTTAATTTCATCTCCCTGCATGTGGAAAATGGGCCAAAAGTGAAATAGATGGAATCCTTGTGTTGTTCTCAATTCCTTATAGGAGGAGATACTTTTTAGTCTAAAACACAAAGTTGAATTCTCTTACTTCACTTTCCATTTCATAGGTCCTTGTAATCTGATTGCTCACTTTGAACACACACAAGCTTACTCTGGTCCCATTTTGGAAGAACTAAGTCCCTGAAAATCAAAACCTTTCAAATTTCTGGATTACAAGTGTTGTTCAAATAAATGTATAAACTATGTTGTGTTGTTATGGTACAAAAGATCCATCATATGTGGGGTTTTGGACAACCCCAACAAGGTTCTTCAGTCCAACAAAGGTTTTCAGCAGAATGTCCAGAGGAGGAAAATCTGACCTCCACAAAGGGATCCATCACAAGACAGTGAATTTAATCGTTGTGACTTCTCTTGCAATATATTGTCTGTATTTGCCCTTTTTGCTCCCTATCCACAATTATATGTCAGTTTGTTTGCTCCTGTTTCCCATACTCCTCTGGTATCCTGGCTTCCATATCTATGCAGCCCTGTCCCAGGACAGCACTTTCACACTAACATGCAGCCTGTGAACTGCCTCAGCAGACTTTTGCTTGTGCTCAACTGTAACGAATCAGGATATTCAAATACTGAAATGCTGGAAAATGTTCAGATAGAAGTAGCAGGTCATTTTCTCCAGGCTCCTGCTCTCTTGGTACAAGTCTTTCAGGGTAGTTATTTTTAGGTGCAGTCTGCATGTAAAACTGAAAAGTGCTAATGATTTTCCAATGCTAAGTCATCTTCCTGGTCAGTGTGCTCCTTTCCTGTTTCAGGTTTCAGTGATGGCTAAGATCACACAGAAATCTTCAGCTACTCTGAGGTAAAAAAGATCTCAATTGGAATTGCTAACATTTAGCATGCTCTGTTGATGCTGCACTTCTCTGTAGAAAGCATTTTAAAGTTTTGCATAGTAAATGAGAGATTTACACACTGTCTGTAACTCACTCATTTCAAAAGATCTGCTTCTCAGTTCAAGAGCTGCATAAATACATGTTTTTTCCTTTTTTGTAGGATTACTTTAGAACAAACACATTGTGTTATGATTGGTAATTAAATCAATAAATCTCTGGAACAATTCACAGCTTTTTGATTTATTTCAGTGGTCAGTGCAACATCTTGTGCTCACATTGAGCTCTTTGAAAATTATATATGGCTATGTTGACAAGTTAATTTTTTCCATTCCATCTCTTTCTCACTTCCTAATGAGACTGAAGATTGCAGATATTTTTTCATAATGTACTTTCTGGAGTACTTAGCACTTATGTTTCATATCAACTTTTATTTTGAGTAATGAATTACCACTTCAACCCCAAAATCCCTCTGACAAGAAGTTGGATGTACATGTATTTTCCCAAGTATCACAAATAACACATCCAAATGTGCACACAATATAAATGTGTGCTCATCAAGGAGGGGAAGAAAGGTATATAAAAACATTTGGATCTTCATTTCAGGCAGGCACGCTGAAGTTTGGATGTTTGTTCAAAGTTGATCCAAATGTATCTGAATCTTTTGGCTTTGGAAATCAATTGGAAATCTTGCAAGGTCAAACTTTCTCATGAGATTACCTCTAATACCTCTTCAGCTTCAGTCAGGCCAGTAAAAATACCACAAAATGCTCTCTTGTCCCCTTTTTCTCCCAGCAGAAAATGGAAAAGATGAGGAATGTGAAAATTAAACAATTAATCAAAATTTTTCCAACCCTCAGGAAGAGGCTTGGTTCACTTCAAGTTTGGTTTTGCTTTTTTTTACAAGGTTTCAGGTTTGCTCTTGTTTTATGCAAACTTGTTCAGAGCACCCAACTCTGTATGTGAATTGGATTACTTCTCGTGGTCAGAACTGCTCCATTAGCTTTAATGGACTTAATAACTGCTCCAGTCTTTCAGGGTACAGTGTTTACCAGGGGTTTCTATCCTTATATGCAACCACATTTCCAGTTTTTTCCCACTTCCTGATATTATGGGGTACTTTTTTTCAACAACTCTCCTGACACATAAGGAAAACACTGATCTATAAATCTATTTTAACTGTGCAGAGGCTAGTCGAACCTATACATCACACACTTTATACTGGGCTAATGTGGAATTTAATGTGATACAGACACACTGTTCAGGGATGTTGTACATCAGTGTACCATACATGTTTTTGACCCAGTGATGATTTCCTGAAACACTATCTTCTGCTAAGAAGGAATTCCAGGAACACTTTTGCTTTGATCTCGATACTGCAAAGATCTTCTTCAGAACTGGTGGGTTCCTGAAGTTCTTTTCAGTTTCTAAATCCTATATCTCATGCAGATTAGGAGCAGTTTTAGGTGATTCATCAAACAAACAGGATGACTGTGAACTGCTTCCTCAAAGTTGCATGTAAACAAACCATACTGTAAAAAATAACATAATGTAAAATCTTATTAACATGGAAATATCATTCTCTCTTGTAACTGAGGAAAATTTTGAACAGCTGCTGGTTGTCACAGAATAATGGCAGCATCAAAGAAAGTTTCCAGGTGAAATTCTTCTTTGTCCCTCTTCATTTTTCTTTACACTGGTAAGTGAAATGTCAAGGAAGTTATTCCAAAATTAACTTTTTGCCAAAAAGTTCTGTAATGAAAATAGAATAAACATGCTCTTTTTGACCACTTCACAAGAAAGGAAGTTAAAACCATGAAATTAAACAAATTTTATTATTGGATTGTTTGTTTTTCTCTGTAAAAAAGTTCATTATACAATAGATGAAAGGTCTGAAATAATTAAGAAAAAAACATGCAGTTGCAAGTATAAATTCTGATTTTTCTCTTTGTTTCAACAAATGTGAGAATGCTAAACTTGCATTTCTGAAGGTGTCCATCTAGTGATATACAAAATATAATTACTTTTCTTTTAGGTTTTAATGACATTTGTTCATTTTCCCACTGGTACTGAAAATTAATTATAAAGAGTTGCATGTTTTCCACTCCTCTTGCTTTGTTCTGAACACTACTGTTAATTTAGTTTAGAGTTTGATGATTAAATTCTTTTTAAGTTCCCACACACTGTAAAAAAGAAAGGAAAAAAAAGGATTTATCCCAACAAGAAGCCTTCACTTTTCCAAGAGGTCTGTTGAATAGAAGGTGTTTCAGACACTCATGATGCAATTTAAGTTACTCATTGTACTGAAGTCAGTAGCTGGCATGAGGCAAGTAACTTTACTGGGATTAGTCCCAGTTGCATTTCAATTCAGCTCCCAAATTTCAGCTGTACTGAATTACTCCTGGTTAGACAAAGGAATAAAATTATGGGAAAAAATGGAGGCATAATATTATTTCAGCAGTCTTGAGAGACGTCCATCATTTGTTTTAAAATCTACATAGATACATTTATTCAACATTTTCAAAGGCTTGAGTTTATTTCTTAATGCAGTTCTTCTTGTCTTCACCATTTTTGCTCTGTTCCCAAATTACCACTAACTGGCAATACTGAGTGAGACTTCAGTTTAAGTCAGAAAGACCAATGAGAACCTTGTATCACACTAAGACTTATGCTGGGTGTGCAAACCAGTTCAAGTGTAATCCTTACTGCTCCAAGTTTAATGGGGTGGATTTGAGATATTTTGGACTACTTTATGCTAGTAAAACAATTACAGTCAGAATAATTTCCCAGGATGATCTGTTAAATGTAAGTGTTAGAATACTTCCCAGTTTTGACATGAGATAATTAATATTCTCCCAAATAATGTGAAGGGGTTAGCACAGAGCAGAGGCTTTTCCCAGGAGTAGTATAGACAAGGTTGTCCTGTTCTGAGAAGGAAACATTTTTAGCAATCACAATCTGTCATGGCACTTGTCCCTGAGATTGACATCTGTCTGATTTTCTCTACTGTAGGGGTCAACTGTCCATGTGCAGGGCAGGGAGTCCATGTGCCTGCTCAGGATGCAGTGCTCAGTGTAGCCAAAGGGGAAACTTAAGTGAGTTGCCATGAAGAGAGCAAAATCTTGAACTGCATTCTCTACCAGCAAAGACCAAGATGCATCTGAGTTGGATGTGTTTGGTAGTGGCAGGTCTTTCACATGTCAGTTGTTTGAAAAATGATCTAAGTATCTTTCCTTATGCCCAAGAACACATATTCAATCATAGCAGATTAATCTTGAACTGATGGAAATGGGATTTCTTGAATATGAAAAGCAAATCTGATACTACTTTTATACTTAAAACTAAGCAGTGTCTATATAGAGGAGAACAAAATTACATACGTCAGCAAGTAAGAAGCTGAATTCCTCATGGGACTATTTTTTTTGTCCTGAAGACTGGCATAACCTCTCTGTTATATTGTGTTAAACAGTTATAAAATTCTTCTTCCAGTAGTTTGTGCATTCCTTGGCCACAATAAATAATTCTTTTTCTCTCTTTCTTATTTTTCTGTAAGGGAATTTAATCATTATGAGTGGTTCCAGATTTGTAGCACTGGAAAAGGAAGACTTCAGCTTTATGGAAGGTATGCCACTGGGTAGCAAAAATGCAAATATATTCATGATGCACTTCCACTTTTTAGCTTCACAAGGAAAACTACTCTCTGGGGCATTCTGTTCACACTTCATTAAAAGCTTCTTCTGTGCTCTAAATACATCTTTCTATGTGTATAAATGCGTGACAGAGAAGAGGATGGATATATTTATGTACCCTTTTCTCAGGGTTTCGCTTTCTTTCTTCAGTCAGAATGAGTGGTTGGACAGCAGAGCAGGTGTCTCCCCAAACCAACGGTTCTCTTGCTATCTGGCGTTTGCAGGGTTGCACCAAAATCAAAAGATTGCAGGTAGAGAAACCATGGAAAATCAACATTGGCTCCCAGGTCAGACTGCAGGCAGGCCTTCTGTCACCAGGAAAATCTGTCTGCTCTTCCCTGGAACTTCCTGATTCTTCCTGGGAACCTGCACCACAAAGGTGGGAGGCAACTCTATGAGCCATCCACCAGCTCTAAGGGTTTAAATAGTGGCTCAGATGGATCAACTAACAGTCCTTATTTCATAGTCATCTGTCCTCAAACCAGCTGCACAGGACAGGAGGGAGGGCTGGGGCTGAAGAGGATGGACAGGACAGCACAGCTGACACTCTTGTCTCTGCACATGCAGTACAACATATATGGCAGCCTGTACCTTACGCTGGGAACTGTACCAAACTGCACCAGGAAAACTGAAATTTATGTGATGGGAACAAAATACAACAAATTTAAGAGCTGGACTAGAACCAGTTACATATTTTGCTGGGTAATGTCAGTGATAAATTACCAGATTTGGTAACTAGATTTTACAGAAGTATGAATCTTGCATGTGTCCAGAAGAGAAGATTTAAAGTGAAATGGGATACACTGTGGTAGGAAAGAATTCCAAATGGCTGCCACTAGTAAAAACACAGTTTGAATCTGTTGTCTAAGCAGTAACATGCAATTTTCCAGGGTATAAATAGAGTTGTTGAATATCTGTGTCAACAAAAGGGCAAAAATGGTTTAAGGTAAGTTAATAGAAAGGCCGTAGTTCAGTGCCAATCATTTCAAGTCAGAGTCCTCTGACTGCATATCAAATGTATATAGACTGCTCTAGTTTCAAGCTAATTGGTTTGGGATTTTCCAGTGCTCTGTACTGCTTGATCGGGAACACATGAGACCATAGAAGTGTCAAAGAATATCACTGGCAATACCCCAGTAGCAAATCTTTCCTCTTTTCTTGCATGGTCCATTTAACTGAACACTCATATCAGTGGCAGATTCATTGCAAAACACATTTTTCATTTTTATGCCCTTTTTATGAAAGCTGTAAAGTTATATGCTTAAAAGGCTTTGGCTAAAAACCTATGTGAAAATGGATAACATTTACTTTTCCTAAGCTTGGGTCGGAGTAAGCGGTTCACATTTATGAATATCCCTCAATGTGATTCATTTTTATTAACATTTCTACTTACAAGCTATTACCATATGTCTGATTTAAAATGCATTTTGAAAGTTGAAATTCAAAATACCTGCTATCTTTGTGCATATGAGCAGGTCCAACAATTCATGCAAGATGCATTGGATTGGAAAGACTGAAAAAAAGGCAGCTGATGACTCGTTTTTCCTTATTTCACCTCTGTATGCAACCTGAGGATATCTTACATGCATTACAGAGGCATTGCACCCACCGATGAGTGTTTAGAATAATGGCATTATCTGAAGTGGTCTAAGCTGGCAAAACAATCAGGGCCAAACCTGAGCCTCCATTTTTTATGGAAGGAAAATTCCCATTGACGTCAATGGGAGTTTTGCCTGACTACAAAATAAGGAAATTGGCCCCAAATGATATCTCCAAAGGGGGCTTTACTCACAGCATAGCAGCTGTATCTCATGAGCCAAATCTCCAGGTTTCCATTTCTTCTCCCAGCCTTTAGTGAAATTACTAAGTGAGCCAAAGTAAGAGTAATACCTCTGCTCTGGGAAGTGAGGCTAAAGCACGCACCACATATTCTGCATGTGTACACACAGCTGACAGCCACATCACTGTTCTCACAAAGACAGTCACAGAAACAGGCCACCGTGCCTGCTACACTCAAACAAAGGGAATTCACTGCAGGGGCATCAAAGAGATAGAGCACCATAAAAGTTAGCAATGAAAGGACCTATGGTCAGATTCAAAAACACTTAGGCCCCTGAAAAGGGTTTGTTTGGGGTTTTTTTCAGTTCAGTTCTTTTATGCAGTGACTTCTTGGTATAAGAAACAGGAATAGTTATCTGAAAGTACAGATCAAAAGTCCAGGACTCCCTCCTCCAGGAAACTGCCCAGATCTCCTTTTTCTCTGGCCTTAGCTCTCTTTTTTGCATTTACTTTAACAAAATGAACTAAGTTCATTTCCCTTTGCTTCCCCATAGCCAGGGTTTAAGACCTTTAGGTGAGAGATCTGAATCTTCATGTCTTTAAGATGAAGAGGGTCTGAATCCAGATTTCCTACACCTCAAAGCTGAAGGCTCACACCATTACATTAGAGGAGGATGGGAAGGGTGTCTTCATGCTCTAGCTTTATAATGAGGATGGAACCCACAAAAAAATTGTGAGGAATGCCTTTGTTCATATATTTAGATTAGATCCTGCTTTCCAGATTAAGTGTCTTGGTGAGCATTGGGTGAGGAGGTGGCTAAGTTCTGAACCCCAGGCAAGCTTGTGCACATCATCTGTCCAAGGCTACTTAGTTTACTGAAGTAGTCTTTTTTCAAATACTCCATTTCTGTCCCTTACCACCCCTGACCCATGTAGCAATGTGGAGTGCCAAATGATAATTAGCAGCTCAACAAGAAAATTCAAAGGGAAGTCCTTTGACAGCAGTACATGAAGCCCTGGTGAATTAGCCCATTTACATACTCTCCGTTTAATAATTTGTGCTTCACAAATGGAACATGCTAAGCCACCATGCCTGCTACGTGAGGTCTTCTTATCCAATATCCTCCTGACAGAGATCCTATAATGCAACATGTGTTCTGGGCTATGCAATTTGCACATTGGTGTTTCAATGAGCATAGTAGTGAATGCAGTTTATGGAGAATGCAGCCCAGCTGAGCAACAAGATTGCTGAGTAATGACAAATGAGTAATGACAGGGGTTTTTCCTGATCTTCACATCTTCTAGCATCACCAGCTAGAATAACACTAAAATAAAAGTATGAAAGAAATGGAAAGACAAGAGCTTTTCCTTTTCAAAAGTCATTGAAAATTCACCTTGAAAATGTGGGGATGTTCATCAAAAATAAATACCAGGATGTTCATCAAAAATAGCTTGTCACCATGAGTCAGAAATCCTATAAGGAACAGAACCTTAGCATTCTCTTTTTATGTTCCTTTACTCTCTCCTGTAGCCAGTGTTGATATTTACTGGGCTGTTCTAAAGTTGTGTGTGATAAAGACCTGATAGTCCAGTGCTTACTGTGTGGGCCATCACATACAGTCAGCTACCTGGGAGGGAGCACCTTGATGGCATCTGAACCTCCTTTTTACTAACCAGGATATGTCATTATGGATTAAAGCACAGCATTCTATTCATTTCTGCAGCTGAATGGGCTGTAGCCACAGTCATGCTGGCACTTTCCTGTTCAGGAAGTGGGCCATATTTGCACAATCCAAAAAGCAAACACATGTCCCACAAAAGCATGTTCAGCATTACTGTCAGGCCATCCTTGTAGAGAAGTCCAATAAGCCTGGTGTATCAGCCACTCCTCCAGGTTTTATGCCATAAGAGTATTTGAGGATACACACTGTCCCATCATCCAGATCTCCAAAGAAGTTCTCTTCACAGGGTGAAAAAACCTTGCAGTTTTTCAAATTGTGACCTGATTTTCATATTGTGTTGATGAGTTCTCAACTACGGCATAAGTTTAAAATAAGTTTCTAGTTAAAGTTAGGTATTTGCCAAAGAGAAAAAACAATAAGTATATAGATTTATGCTTTTAAAATTGATGCAAAAATTTCTCCGACATTGAAATGAGCATCAGAAGTGCTGCAATCAAACTGTCCTAAAGACAAAGTAACAACATGTGCTTCACCTCCACCAGGCTCCTTTAACAACATGCTTCTTGCAGAAAAATAACTTTCTGAGTCAGTGAGCCTATACTGCAGCAGGCCTGGGTGACAGCCAGAAAGTGATTGTCTTCAGAGGCTTATGGGTAATGCCTAACTAATTAACTATAATGGTAACCTGGTAATGTTTAATAGTGGGCTAGGCATTGCTTTCCCCTCCGTCAGATGTTATCCGTTCAAGGAGAAAAAATATTTGTAAGGTGATTTCACTTACGGTTTCAACATATTCTAAATGAACAATCTTTGTTCTCCCACAAATGGTATTGTGTTGGATAACGCAGTTGACAAGGTTTCATAAATCCTTTTCCAAGTTCAGCTTAATTGCAATTCAATATTCTTTTGTTTCTATTAACCCAGGTAAATAAATAGAGTGAACTGGCAATTTTGAACTGTGATCTATGGCACAGTCCCCAATGTACTGGCACACACTGAATTCTTGCAGATCACAAATCTGCAAGAAACATGTTTATGTCTTCCAACAAAATGTCATCAAACCTCTAAAGGAATCCATATTTATACTTTGCATGGTGTGCTACGGCTGCACATTAGAAGCAGGCAGGCAGACTCTAAACCAGCAGGCTTGAAACAGGGAGAGGAAAGATTCCTCCTTTGAACCTTGCTCTTCCCAGTAGTAGCATTGTAACTTATTTTAGCTAATTTATTGTATAATTAAATCAATTATCTTTTTTTTCCCATTCTTTCCCCTTTTCACACAATTCCTCTGTTATTTATTATAAGATGATCTTCTGTGCTTTTGCTCCATTACCTAAAGCCTCAGTTCTCTGATAATACAATGTATATTTTACAATTCGCTTTATCCCTCTGCAGTAAAATCCCTTTCAATCCCTAACTATCTAATACTCGCCATAAAATTTAACAGACTATGGTGAGGTCCTCTATTAAAGAGTCTCTAAAAAACCTCAGCTGTTATAGGATAAATAACTGCTTAAAATACACAGACAAAGACTGAGGCTAAGAGGTCACTTTTCATAGAAGTATAGCTCTGTTGTCCTATGTTAAACTGTTCTGGAATCTGTCCTGTTTAACATATTTATACAGGAACTGGATGAACTAGAAGGCAGCAATATTTGCAGACCATATAAAATAGACCAGAGTAGCCATAATCAAGATAAATTCAAAGAATTGTAGAAGAATCTTCTAGGGATAAGGGACAAAATAGAATTTGGAGTTTACTTGACAAGTGAAAAGCAATGCACACAGGCAAAAAATACCTTATGGTTCATTTCTTTATTAATTGCCACTATTAAGGAACCCAGTTTTGGAGTAATGGTGAATAATTACCTACAAAAATAATACATAGTAATACATAGTAGTGGTCAAAAAGATAGCTAAGATATTAGGAAATATCTTGAAAGAAACTAAGAATAAAATACATCAATACGATGTATGCTGCACATATGTGTTGAATACAATAATAGAAATAGAGAAAGTACAGAGGGATTAGACTGAAACAGTTTGCATATGCAGGCAGATTAGGAGTAGTAGGACACTTTTAATTGTGGACAAGAATCCTGAAGCCTCAGAGGACCGTTTGATGGGGCGGGCCAGTGGGATACATTACTTCACTGGTCTAAACAAATGCATAGAAGACATCATAATAAACAGTGATTCAGAGGGAAACCTCTGGCACATGGAGACTGTAATCTACTGACTATCAGAAGCTGGGAGAGGATAACAAAGAAAGATAATACTTGCCTTGGTCTTGCATTATTCTTTAAGGTCTTGTCTCAGGTATCAGGCTCTGGTGGTACTAAGCTAGATGGTCTGGCCTCATGTGGTAGTCTATCTCTTCTTAGCATCTCCTTATGTGACATTCAGTTCATCTCCCTTTGGATAAGGATTTGTGAAGTGAAGAAACCTACACCTGAACTTGTCGTCAGAGGCTCCTATTATGTTGAGAATCGGGCATTTTTAGGACATGATTCATGCAAACTAGTTTAGACACTGTCATGGTTTAACCCCAACCAGCAGCTAGCTCCACACCATCACCCCTAAGATCTCCTTCTTCTTCCACCCACTTTATGCACTGAGCATGATGTCATATGGTCTGGAATATCCCTTTGGTTTACTGGCATCACCTGTCCTGGCTGTCTCTTCCCATCCTTCCATGCACCCCCACTCTCCTCACCTGTGCAGCAGTACAAAAGGAGAAAGAAAAGGCCTTGGTTCTGTGTAAGCCCTGCTCAGCAACAGCAAAAACTTCTCTATGTTATCAACCCTGTGTTCAGCATAAATCCAAAATGCAGCCCCACACCAGCCACTGTGAGGAAAATTAACTCTACCCCACCCAAAACCAGCACAGACACCTACCTCAGAATGAGATGAATCATACTTTATAAATGTTTGCTTCTCTCCATTGAGTACAGAGACACTCAGAAGTGATGATTTTTATTAGGTGTTTATATTTAGTCAGATGAATCTCATCCATTCTTTTTTTTTTATTATTTTCTCCACTACTATTAGAATAATATTGGTTAGGAGTGCAGCAGAGCAGAAACAAGGCAAATTCAGCACTGTAGATGCACATTCATGACAATTACCCAAACCACATTCTGAACTATGATTTCCAGGGATTCAGGAGAAGTTAATGGGCTCATATGGCAGTTCAGGTCTTGTCATGGTTTAACCATGATAAGCAGCTAAGTACCATGCAGTCACTCTACCATGCCTTCACAGCAAGATGGAGGGAGAATCAGAAGGGTGAAGGTGAGAAAATATGTGTGGTATAAAGACAGTTTTATTATTTGAAAAATTGGAGGGGGAAACTGACAACTAAAAAATCTTGACACAAAAGAAAAATAATTGCACATCACCAACCCAATGATGCCCAGCCAGTACCTTAGTAATGGCAGCCCTCATGAAACTTCCACCCCCCAGTTTTATTGCTGAGGGTAATGCCATATGATCTGGAGTATCCCTTCGATGAGCATGAGGTTGGCTGTCCTGGCTGTGTCCCTTCCCAGCTTCTTGTACATTCCCAGCCTACTCACTGGTGGGACAGTCTGAGAAGCAGAAAAGGCCTTGATCCCCTGTAATCGTTCAACAGTAACCAAAATACCCCAATGTTACCTACACCATTTTCAGCAGAAATCCAAAACACAACTCCCCAAAATTAACTCTCTCCCAACCAAACCCAGTACCAATCAGAACAAGGAAAACCTCCAACAGGCAAACAGTTGGCACCATCTACCTTATGCTCTAGAGAAGTTTTGTAGCAACATTTCTGATCAGGATATTTATGACATAAAGAAGCCCTTCCTAGGATTCTTCCAACAGCTGTTGGGGAAAGGATGAGAACAGTCCATTTTGGCAAAGCCTGTCAGCTAGCACTGGTGGCAAGCTGTGTTTTGTGACTATCTATCTATCTATCTATCTATCTATCTATCTATCTATCTATCTATCTATCTATCTATCTATCCATCCTATACTATGCACTCTGTGCACCTAAAATGCACAGAAGTGGGAAAACTTTCTTGCTGTGGACAGGTTCAAACAGGTACTCCCAGGATTTGCTTTTCACAGCTAACACTACCGGTACAACACTACCGTAAACACACAGGCAAAGAGCTGTTAGAATATTTTATTATGCATATTTAAATGCAAACAACAAAAATTACCCAAGTCCTAGACAGTCCTCTGTTTTAAGCAAAACACTTCACTAAAACCATTGTGTTTCTGTTTAAAAACATGACAATAAGGTCAGGTATGTAGAATTTCCACCTTCAGTGGTGGTCCAAATTTCTCTTGTGCTTGAGTTTAAGGCAAAAAATATGTGGTGCTGTTTATTCTGGTTTGGATTAAAAAATGAAAAATAAATATTTTTCATGGAGTCTTACATGGCTTTTGGCCTTCCTGAATGACATTGCATCTGGATTTCTCCATCCTTTTATCTGGGTGGCAGACCCAAATGGAACTCACTAGCACAACCTTTGGCATTTGCAAAGTTTTGGCAATCTGTTTAGGCTAAATAGGTCAACAGGGTGGAGATAGCTCTTAAAGCTTCAAACTGTTCTTGAAAGTTAAAACATCACCAGCTATTTCTATCAACATGTAGTTTAAGATCAGAGTCACACGAAGCATTAAAAAAACCTGCTTTGCCAATGTACAAAGAGGTCAGCAACTTCAAATTGGAGAGAGGTAGGGGAAAGATGGCCTGTTGAAGCCCCAAAACAAACTTTAAAAGGTTTAAAAGAGGGAACTAAGAATGATAAGGAACTATTCTGGACTGTAGTGTTGGCTGCACCACCAGAGGCAGGCAAAGGCAGAAGAGGTGTGGCTGAACCCTGTAGACATGTGTGATGTGACTCCAATGTTTATGGAAAGAGAACCGCTGCCAAATATTTGGAACCTGATGAGCATTCTCAGCTGCAAATAGCAGTTATTTTGACAGGCAATGGGTTTTATACTAGACTTTCTGGACTTTAGGGTTCTCTGTGCCCTGTCTTTCTTCTTCATTCAGAAAATCTTCTTCCACCACTTATGCTTCTTAAAAAACATGTCACAAACACTTTCAATATGTGAAATTAAGAAATTTCCAGATAAAGGGCATAGGATTACAACAGATAGCGTACTCTTTCCTCTGCGTTTAATATTGTTCTTGCATTAATCCTGCAAGAAAAACTATTTTCTGTGCCAATTACAGTTTCAGTATTTACACGCTACAAGGTAGCGATAATCCAAATCATCGTGCATGCCAGCAAAATAGAACCTGAGGGTAAATCATAACTGAATAAACTTGCTCCTGTAGTATTATCATTCATCCCAAATGTCTCTTAGTTTTAATGGGTAAAATAAGGACTTCAAGGCCACTTCAAACCATCAAAAAACTCTGTACATACACCCAAAGTCTTTGTTCATCAGAACAGTGAGTGTGGTGCCATGATGTATAAATTTCATACAGCTTCTTAAAAGCTACAGCATTCAGATATTTGAGTAGCAAACTATTTTAACAAAGGAGACCATCACAGATGAATTTGGATTCTTATATTTTAAATTATTAGTGAAACAGGTCAGTGATATCTTTCTACATATAAGTGCAAGTGTGTGCTTGAGAAAACATATTAATAGTAAAAAATGAGTAATTATGGGAGGGTAATTTTGTTTTAAAATGGCACATGGCTAGATATCATAGAGAATTTGGGATATTCATGGGCACTATAAAATGAAGGAACTGACACTGCTGGTATTGCTTAAAATTTCAATATCACCCAACATAAACACTTCCATTTTTATTTTAAAGTCTCTGGTGTTTTTTGTCTAGAATCCTGCTGAGTTTATACACCCTTAGACTTAACTTTGTTCATCTCATTTGGTTAACTCATGATTTCAGTGCTGTCACATGTACAGAATTTTGTATTGGCTGCACATGTCTATATAAATGGATTTATATTTTTAAACTAGCAGTATGAGCTTGCATACCCCTTAATTATGTGAAAAATCCCAGCACATAAATAGCTGTCTGAGTACATGTGTCTAGAAGTCCCAGTAGGGCATGAAAAGTGGTTAACCTACCAATATATAGACACATACCAATTTTGTGTACTCAATACATTTGCACTGAGAGTTAGATTTTCCACTCTAACTGGTCTATATTTGGAGATGGTAGAGAAAAGGGTGGAAAAAATAATAAAAAAAGCTGATTTAAGGAATCTTAATCCCAGGAAATCTGGAATTAGAAGTAGGTCCTTTTATTTTCCACTGCATGAAGAGCCTCAGCAAATATACCTCAATGCTAGCCTGCTCTACTGCTCACATATGGCAAATGGCTTTATTTATTTCAAGGGTGGAAACATGACAAGAAAATGCACAAGATGCTTCCAAAAGGCCATGATCTTTCAGCAGGTATGGGATTCTATTGTGACAGAAAAAGTTGTGCTGAGACTCCAGCAATTTTAAAACCACTTTGTACTGTATAAGCAGGCAGAAGGATTTAGCCAAGCCTATTCTAGATAAAGCATTGAATACCAGAGTGAGCTGAGGTTAGGTTTTGCTAGGAGAGATGGAGGCATATCCTCAGCTGGCACAGGCCATTCCCAAAGCTGCACTCATTTAAATAACCAAAGGAACTGATATTCAGTTCATTTAATAATGGAAAACTGAATCAACTGAATCCTTGTACAGCAAGTTGTGATCAGATTTTTTTAAAAATATAATACTGCCAGAGAAGCATCAACAAGAACATTAATGGATATATCTTACTTTTAACTACATGCAAGGCACAGATGATCTGCTGTGTTGTGCACCAGCATAGATGCCTGGCTCCCATCACATGTCCTGATGGAGGGTTTTACAGTCCTCCCTCACAGCACTGGAAAAGAGTTTATTTCCTGAACGCAAGGGACAGGAAAAAGTGTTGCCTTCAGGAAGATGCAAAAGAAATAAGCATTCTAAGGAATTTCAGCAAAATATGGGGAAAAGATTCCTTTTCTGAGACCATCCAGACCAATTTGGCCATTAGCACAATGACTGATTTTTCTAAACTTTCGAAAAGGTATTTTCAGTACTATAACTAACACAAGTATTATTTTTCTTCCAATCTAGTCATTGCCATCCAAAATTAACATCTTTTAAACTGAAATCTGATGTCACTAACACATCATTCAGCATGTTAGGTTCTGGACAAAGCATTACCACAGTCTTCAGGCCTGGTTTTCACCCTCTGTGAAACAGGCTACCCTAATAAATGAGGTCTCTCTCCCAAGGTCTCTCTAGGCAGATGTTGTACAGATCCCCAGATCAGCTCTTCAGAAAGAGCTCAGTTCTGCTTCAGTCTCTGTCCCCACGTTGCTGGGTGGCCTTTGAATTCCTGGCTGCTGTTTCTCCAACCAGAAAATATGTTCATTGATATTTGTCTCTTTAGAATGGCTATGAATGCAGGAAGAAATTACAACCAGGGCATTACAGAAAATGTTGACAGAACTCACAGTGAATAATTACTTTGTAATTGTCACTTTTATTAGGATTTTAAGACCTGGATCAATATTTTCACAGGCTCTGTAACGCTCCTTGGGGTACACGACCATCACAGGTTTGTCTTGTTCTAGGAATGTCCCAAAGGATGGAATTGCCATGGAGTAGTGGAGTGCCCACTCAGGTGAGTCAGGAGCTGCATCCACCATACACACACAGCCCAGGCAGGTGTCTGCAGTGGGGTGCAGGTCTGCAGCCCCCAAGCAGGTTGGTGGTGGTGGCAGGGACAGCACTGCCATCCCCCTGACCATCACTAGAGACAGTGAGGGAAGGCAGCAGGGCTGGACTCCACCCTGACAGCCTCACCAGACTCTGCAGGGCCTGGGGTGGCCACAGGACTGCTGGTAACATGGTCGCAGTCAGACTTGGGTCCCAGGTGGTGGACCTGGGGTGCTGGCTGACTGCTGGGGGACAGGAATGTCTGGGTCACTACATGGTAGTCCCCTACATGGCAGACATGTTCTGTTCCTTAAGCTCCTCTTAAAACTGTTGGCATCTTGCCTGTTGCACTAGCAGGGCTGCTCCACAATCTTGCAATTTTGTCACTAAAATGCTTCTTTCTCTTTCCCAGTTTGATTTGAACACACAGTGTATTTACCATGACCTTTTCTTTCAGTCTCCTTCCTCTTTAGAATTTATTTTAAATTTTCTTCTAAGAAGAATCTCAACTCCCCATCAATAAAACATCCTTCTTCTGTTTTGAGGCAGCTCACTTCCATGGGCATGGGTGAGGGCAGTTGCTCAGCCAAGGATTGCCTTGCTTCCCCTCTCAGAAATAGCATGACCTATGGTCACATGTGTCTTCTCCAACTCCTGCATTTCGGGGTGGTCCTGTGTTCAGCCAGTGTTCCTGATTTTTCTCAGCACTTTCACATCTTTCGACGTGTCTGTTGTCTTCAGCTAATAAATAATTTTAAAAACACTTGCACATTTCCCTTGTAACATCCACTCATTTCTATGTATCATTGTAATTCTCAAAGTATTTCAATCCTTCTCATACAATAGTCTGAGCGTGCTGAATATTGGCAATACCTCTTCACTTTATAGCACAAGGAAACCTCATGATCATCCTCCAGACTTTTGTACCACTTTCTACAACTAAATAAGATCTGTCCCCAAATGTGTTGCATTGTTCTCTTCTCAGCTCTACTGGTGGTCTTACAATTACCAGTAGCATTTGCTCTCCAGTTTGTGTCAGGGAAATTAATGTCTCCCAACACAACACCTAGCAAAATTATTTCTACATTAATGTTAAAGGGAAGAGTTACAACATATAAAACTGATCTTCAAGATCTGTTAACAAAAGAATTTTCTTAATTTCTTCCCCAGATTGAATATCTAATGTATTCTATGTGTACTGCTTTATCTCATTGTTTTTCATCATTCTACATCTAAACATGTGTCATGCCTTTCCAGTGCATTTGCTTTCTTCTCTGAGTACTACAAATCCTTCAGCAGGTATTTCTCAGTCCTTCTGGCTCTTCTATTATGCTTTTTTTTCTCTATAATACCTAAATTCATGTAATGTATCCACTGTTCACATTCCTTCACTTTTATTTTTATGTTCTTTACCTTATTTTTTCAGTCTTTACCTGTTTCAATTATTTCTTTCTGATTTCATTCAATTCTCTGGCTAAATTACATGATTTTAGGTGCAGCATCCATTTGACTGTGACTCTAGTCATTAATAATTTCTCTTTATTCCTAAACTTTCTACCCTGTAGTTTATCCTTCCTGGGCCTTCAGGATCAGTCTGATCCCAGCTGCCATAGGTATTCCTGGATAGAGGGTACTGCTAAGTACTTCCTGTCCAAGTACCTTGGGCAAAGCTCCCAGGCACAGGCAATACTTAGCAAGCTCAGTTCTAAATGATTTCAGCTCTTAGCAAGTTCAGCTCTATAGTGATTTCAGCTCATTAGCTTGCTAAATGCCTCGGCAGACCCAGGGAGAGAGAGGAGAAGCGCTGTATGAAGTTCCACAGATGAGTCTGTATTGGCATCCTTCATGAAGAGTTTCAGGGACAGCTCTTCTACTGAGCTGGGGAAAGTGGGGTTTATATAGGGTATCAAGGTTTTGAGAAATGGTCCAATGGTATGAGTTTGGGTAGAAAGTGACCTATTGTCTTACAGGGAGATAGGAAAGGGTCCGAGGGCAGGAGAGGGGTTACTTGGTCCAGTCACCATGACTAGGCATTTCTTCATCTTAGGCAACTGATCTCCAGAGAGGCCTCTCAGGCCTCATGGCTGCAACACTATAGTTGTATTTTTTCTATGCTTTACCTAATTTCACTGTTGTTGTGAAATAAAACATGAGTTTTCTTTGGAGATAATGTGTGTCTGCATCTATTTGTTTAAAACTTTCCTTATGAACTACCAACTTAAAAGTGGAACCCACAAACCATCTCAGTAGCCCAGTTCTTTATATTATCTTTTTTTTTTTCTCTCTCACTGGAAAAGATATTGCTATTGAGGTTCTCTGGTTTGCTTCTCTTAAAATGCTACCTGCTGTGCCTAGTGCAAATATAGCAATGCTGTTTTTTTCTCACAATAAAGACTTCTTGTCAATTTGTCTCTACTTCTATGCATCCCAGAGTCTGAAAACAAATTTGGCATTTTGTCCTCTGGGCCTGTTCAGGAGACAAGCCCATTGATTCTTCTTAGTGGGGAATACCAATCAGACAATCCATTTTCCATGATGTCTTAAAGAGGGTTCTTCTACTTGTTTGACCCTCATCTCATCTCATCTCATCTCATCTCATCTCATCTCATCTCATCTCATCTCATCTCATCTCATCTCATCTCATCTCATCTCATCTCATCTCATCTCATCTCAAATTCTCTTTCAAATTAGATGCGTATTGTCTATTTTCTCCATTGAGTTCTAATCCACAGCCATCCTTCATATGCGTATCTTATTTTCTTGCATCAACACTCTCTTCCTCTCTTCTGTCTTTCTGTTCTGCCTTTCATATTTTCTTTTCTGTAGCACTTGTATTGTTACCCTATATCTCTCCAGATATCCTATTTTTCTTCTGCTACTTTTTGTTGGATGTTTCTTTGGATTTTCCTTTCCACCAAACTCTACAATTACTTGTGCCATATTCTCCTGCTTCATTATGTCCCATCCCTGATGTTGGACTTGACTTTTGATTGCTCTTCCAGCAGTCCCAAGTTTTCTTCTAGGAGTGTGAGTAACCTTTTGACCCAAAGTACCTTCTGCCATAAACACTCTGGAATACTCACCACACAAATTCTGCAGCTGGTAATCTTTGTCTCCTCTCTTACTTGAGGCACTAGCATGTTTCATTCCCAATCACTAGCATTAGTAAAAAATCAGGGCAAAATGCAGACCTCACAATATAATCTCCTCCTGTATCTATTTTAATTTTTTTGCACATTTTTCATATCTAAAAGAGTAAGCACATAGAGTGGTCTCTCTGCATAAATCAAAATCTGTAATTAATTTCATCAAAGTTTTCAGAAATAGGAATTTGAACTCCCAAATCTGTATTTGGACAATGGCTTGAATTTCCCAAATGCATGGCTGTCCACATTTCTCAGTGACTGATCTGGAGCAAAATGGAGACTTCAGGGCTTCTCTTTAGGCACTTCAAAGCAAATCTTGACCAAAGACTATGTACCAAAATCCTTATAAATCCTTATAATTAAAAGAATAAACATTGTTCATATAAAATGTGGAAGTGAAGAAGTGTCTGCACCAATGGATGGGTAATGACTTTAGAAAGGATCTGTAGAAAAATACAGATCTAAAGAATGAAAAATTCACTTCTATTATATTACTGAGAAGCTCTGGATTTACAAGCACTGCAAATTAATTTTATAGTCTAGCAGTAGTTGAAACTGTAGTTACATAGGGAAACGAAATAGAATACTAACCTGATTATCACTGAATCCTCATGATCCTTGACCAGAAAAAGGTAGCAATGATAAATTGAGACAAACAGCATTATATTAACAGTACCTCATTATGATGTGAAGAAGCAGTGACATTTTTAGGAGGGAGTTTACTGTATATTGGAACAGCCACCTTCAAAATTCCCAAAGTGCAATTGGGAAGGGAGCAGTGCCAAAAAGATCATAAATACCATGATACAACTGTGACATGTCTATGTTATATAGAGAATGCATCCTCGTAGGAAAAGAGGATAATCCTTGCCACAGAGGTATATAGACACTGTATTTTTAGCATGTCTGGAATTCCCAAGAAAGCTAATGGAAATTTCCATCCAATAAGAAGGGCTACTAGCTCCTTTTCCCAAAGAAAACTTAAGAACAATTTGGTAATGAATAAATGTGTTTTAAAAATTCATTCTTACTAGTATTTTCTTTCCCCTAGTACAGCAAAAGTTATAATTACTTGGTGAGAAATCATAGCTGTGAATAGCTAGTTATTGTTGGCATCACACCCAAGCACAACCAGATTTTTTCCCACCTACTGTGTAGCATAGCTGGCAAGTCCCTGAAAATTAATGACCTACTCAGAAACAGATATTTGGACAATATTTTG
Organism: Prinia subflava; assembly: GCF_021018805.1. Taxonomy (NCBI): domain Eukaryota; kingdom Metazoa; phylum Chordata; class Aves; order Passeriformes; family Cisticolidae; genus Prinia; species Prinia subflava. Next base: position 38,223,022 of record NC_086250.1, on the reverse strand, counting down.
TGAAGGCTGGAATGGTCTTTACTGCTAATATTGAGGGATAAGCAGCTATGCAGAACCAAGATAACTCCAGGAAAGACTATGTAAGTGTAACAATCAATCCTCTCCATCTTTCCTTGTCCCCAGCATAGAGTCAGTCATTGACTCCTGACTTCCAATGTGAGTTACTAAACTCCAGTATAAAGTTAATATTCTAGCAAAACACAACACACTTAAAATCAAATTTCTGGTGAAAAGTGGTGAAAAAGAAGCCTAAAGGGCTTTTTTTTTAGTCTTGTTTGCTCACTTTTGTGCGTTTTTCTCTTACTACATCCAGAATCTCTTTTTCTTTTTCTTCACACACACAAATCCTGAGAGTAAAAATTGCTATTTAGCAAGGCACCAAAAATATTTTTTTCTTGCAGCGCTATGTTCAGAAACTGGTGCTGGTTATAGCACAATGCATTAATATTGCACAATATTGCACAATAGTATTAACCTGTCCAACATTCTTTGTGTGAATAGAATAGCTGCCTTCAGTTACAAAACTCTTCACAGGAACTGTAGTGGCACAGACACTGAGCACACAGATCTCTCTAAAAAGAGAGTGAAACAAAGACATTACCTTCTTTCAAACGAAATTGTTGCCATTAACATCACCACATTGAACATTTACTGAAAAACTATGTTAGACGTTAATGATCATGGAAAAGAACTTCATTGGAAATTTAAGAATTCAGGTCTCATATCCTGGTAAAAATACTTCCAATTCATTGTAACAGAGGGCCTGTGCAAATCAGAATCTGTTCCTTTACCTAATATACCCCCTTACAGCTTAAAAGCTGTAAATTACTGTATCAGTTACCAGGAAGAGGGGACCCAGGCCCAAAAATTAAATACAGGAACTTGTGAGAGTATATGCACCATCTGAAACATTTTCAAATTTTCTGAAATCTAATGAGTTCAAATAATTACGGACTTCCCAACAAATTATCAATCTGTTTTCTATCAGGAAGACAATTGCATCAAGAAAACTCACTTGGAGCCCAATGCTGAGTAATAAACCACCCATGCAGTTTCCATTTTTGACTTCTTGGTCGGGGGGGCAGGGCGGGGGGGGTGTGTGAAATAAGCTGCAGATGACAGTAAAAAAAAGCACAGACTTTGGTAGCTTCTTTCCAATGAATGTCTTTTCTGGACACTTGCTGTTCTGGGTTTTTACAGTGTGAAAGTAAAGAGAAACAGTTGTACAGTTTAACTGAGATTTCATTTGAAGGAATTGCATGATGGTTTCATTACTGAGATGGCAAGTACAGCTCAATCTAGCCAATATGGAATTTCCTTTTTCCATTCTCTAGATATAACAGGATACAACAGGCAGTGAAATAGGCACTTAGTCACAGGGTTTTTTTACAAATCCTTTTAATTCCCTTGTTGCCCAATCTTGCAGTTGTTGTGAACTTGCCAACATTTTTCTTGACATAATTCCTGCAAAAGCAGGCCCTTAAATGTGAATTATAATTAAAATAATCTTTAGCTGCTAACCATGGATTGCCAACCATAAAAATAGAAATTTTATGTGTGCGTGTGTGTAGATATATATATATATAGATATATAGATATATATATATATACAGAAATAATGTGACTTTTTTTAAAGACACCATCTAATAGACTAATTGACCTGGTTCATGACATTACATCTTTTTATCCCTCACAAGCCTTACCACCAAAAGAAAGTGCCATTGACAGAATGTAGTTTCCTATATCCAACATATGCTTTAAGTACTGCAGAAACTAACTTTTGAGTACTCTCTAAAGGGTATTCAGAAGTCTGGTCATAATTTCCAAGAAAATGCAGAAGAAATTAAATTTGCAGCCATAGGCTAAACTCTGGCTGCATAGAGATAATTATATGGAATTCGATTCAGAGTGTTGGAGTTACTTTCTTGGTGACTGAATATCTACTGTACATAGTCAGATCCATTGAATATCTACTGTACATAGTCAGATCCACACACTTATGCCCTAGGAATGGATATCTGTCTCCTTTTCCCTTCTCTGAGGAAATCTCACATTTTTTACTTGGCCTTTTCCAAGTTCTTTCACACCCTCTCTTTGGAGTTAAGTCTACTGAGGTTTTTGTCTTAAGTCTTTTGTCTTTGTACTTAGATCTTTCCTGACCTTATGTAAATGTACATTCGGATGAACTCCAAAGTACTACTTTTATGAATAATAAATACTGATGATGAATAATAGGATGAAAGAGAAATATAAACACTTAAGAAAAGACTGCAAAATTACTATATGCAAATTTTCTATTGGTTATTTTTCCACCTTTTCAAATACTGTGGAAACAGAACAGACCAAATCCAACCAGGAGAAAAAAGCAGTTATTTTTTCAAGAAAAACTAGCAGAATTTGACTGGTAACATTCAAACATGAGCAATATCAATGATATTGTATGAAATTAATGATTTGTATCAGAAATAGTGTGGCCAGTAGAACTAGACAAGTGATCACCTCCCTGTACTCAGCACTGGTGAGGTAGCAGCTTGAGTTGTGTTCAGTTTTGGGCCTCTCACTGCAGGAAAGAAATTGAGGTGCTGGAGTGGGTCCAGACAAGGGCAATGCAGCTGGTAAAGGGTCTGAAGCACAAGTCTGATGAGGAGTAGGTGAGGAAACTGGGGTTCTTTAGTGTGAAGAAAAGGAGGCTATGGGAAGATCTTATTGCCCTCTACATCTGCTCAAAAGCAGCTTGTGTGAGGTGGGAGTCAGTCTCTACTCCCAGGTGAGAAGTGACAGGATGAGAGGAAATGGCTTCAGGCTGCACAAGGGAAGTTTGCACTAGACATTAGGAAAAATTTCTTCATGGAAAAGGTTTTCAAGCATTGGAACAGGCTTTCCAAGGAAGTGGTTGAGTCACCATTCCTGTAAGTGCTCAAAAAACATGTGGATATGGCATTTGAGGGCATGGTTTAATGGTGAACATGATGGTGATGTTAGATGATCTTACAGATCTTTTCTAACCTTAAGAATTTTAACATTCTATTTTTTTTTCCTGAAAAAAACCAGTCATCTCTTGAAGTTATTGGGAAATTGCATTTTTTCACCTGGTACTGGATCCACAATGAGATATAATTACCAAATATAATTTTTTATAAATGGGTAATATAGACTTTCATTAAACATGTCGCCAGTGTCTAGACCTTGATTTCTTATTAAAGCTTCCATCCAGTTTCTTCAGTACTGTTCCGTGCCTCTCCTCCTTGACAATTTGGCTATCTTTTAAAACACCCTATTTCCTCTGAGGATGAAAAGAAAATAGGGAAAAGAATCTTCATGCAAGAAGAAACAAAGACCTCATCTCTGATTGTTCCAGATGGTTCCCCCTTCATACTTCTTTACACTGTACTGTACCTTCTTGAGAACTGTCCTGTGTTAGTTCACTTAATGGTCAATTAAAATCTCTATATTCAATGAAATCTGCACAAAAACATTGCTTCCATTACTTATTCTTTTCACACCACTGTTAATGATCAGCCAGAGCTTCATCAGGATTGCAAAAGTACCAATTCATTCTCTAAATCAAAGGCATTATTCAATGTTTATATACTTTTTAGGCCATTCTTTTACCAATGGCAAATGTTGGTATGTTTGGTTCTTAAGACAGAAAATGTGTGGGAAGATTCAGATGTGTTTTGCACACTCCAAATACATTCTGAAAAATAGCATATGGAATTTTTCCTCTTTCATTTGTCTGCAGCCACCTCTTCTCAATCTCTCGCCTTCATACATTTTTTATTAGTGCTGTAATTTAAATATAAAATGAGCTTACCATTCACCTAAGCTAATCAGATATGACTACATATGAATGATATTTGGGATTGTGCCTCGCATGAGGACATTTGCTAACTCCCTGAGGTCATAATTTTACTGTTGAGGTTTATGATCAGGAAGACTAATCAGTCTTGTGATGCAGACTTTAGGATTTCATTATTATTAAGCAAGTATTTTTTCTCCAACTTGTTGAAAGAAACTAGAAGTACAACTCACTGTTTTATATCTGTTTGATAGATTACTTCATATTTCTTTTTCCTTACTCTACTTTAGGAACCAGAACTGTGTTCTAAGAAAAGAATGATGAAAAAATTTAAAAGATTTTATGAAGTGTAGAAAGTATTCCAGCCTTTTTAATTGTGTGACACACACATAGGGCAAGAGCAACAGCCCACAAAATTTCACAATGGTAGGACACAAGAATCTTCAATAGTACATGAAGTAGGACAGTTTTTTGCCTTGCTATGTTCTCAGGTGACCTACATTGAGAAATACTCAAAGAATCAAATTCTTTTCAAGATCCCTGAAGTTCAGAGATTTCTTCCCTGCACTCAGATGCACAGTTTTGGAAAGAGGAAGCTAACAGCTTGCATTTTCTTTACACACACAGTGGTCGGTCTCAATTTTCCTAACAAATATATTTTCCTTTGTTATCATGAGTCCAGTGTCCTCTTTCTCCATCTTTTCCAGTGAAAATATATACTTATTGCATAATGTCTTGTGGGTAAAGGGCCAGAATTGATAGTACACTTTCACGTCCTAGGATTTTAATGGATTTAAGCATAGAAACACCCCATGGCAGTGAAGTTCTGAAATCATGCTGACTTTTAAGCAGATGCCTGATATCACAGCTTAGCTCAACACATAACTATGCACTGAAACAAATATTGGACTGGTTCCTAGCAGTGACATGCTTTACATGCTTGAAGTGCAGTCTGCTCATATGCCTTTCTAAATCTCATTTACTTACCTTTGGAGGAAAAAAATACTATGTCAGGGTGCCACCTGAAGCATCACTGGCAAAGAAAAGTAAGATATTTAGCATATGTGAGCATATGTGGCGTATCTTCTCAGGGAGTAGAGAGCATAAAAATGTTCCACTTAACAAATAGGAGCCCTGGCTATGGATCATGTCTGTAGAACACAACAGAAACAGTCTCTCTTCCAAAAACCTTACTCTAGAAGAATAAGAAGAGTGATAGAGATGAAAAAAAGGCTTGAAAATATTTCAGATAGTGATAAGAAGTGAAATTAATCTTCATCTGCTACACAGTTATGGTTGAACCCTAGCAGTCTTCTCACTGATTTTTTTTTTTTTTAATCTTTTTTTTTTTTCTCGCAGGCATCATTTTGAAGAGAGCTGTGAATGAGAAAACACAAAATGGCTTGGCTTTGCAAGTTTTGCAGGGAGCTCTTCCCAATTGTATCCTGCAGCATCACTTGACAAACTGATTAGAAACATTAACAACTGAAAAAGCCTTTTGCAGTGCAATTATGGAGGATGACCATAAGGGACTCTGCTTCCTTTCCTGATAAGCTGTTAGTGCTGATAGTCAGCACTATACAAGACTTAAATTTATTGCAATCATGAGGGAAATCATCAGAGAGGAAGAAATACTTTATAAGAGCCCCATTATAAGAGCCCCATTTATAAGAGCCCCATTTATAAGAGCCCCCTTATACCACTGGGTAATTTTTTGTGTTTTTCCTTTAGTAACTTCCCTAATGTTTTCCTCACTTGATAATTTTCCTTTCCTCTGTAGACTCAAGTAAAAAAAATCTTAAGTTCTATTTCTAATCAAATAAGAAATCTAGCACTTGCTTTGTTTTCAGTATTTTGAAGTGTAACTCAGTACGAGGTTTCTTCTATCAAAATTTACAGAAGTTGTCTGTAGAAATTTCACTCTTCAATATTCAAATAATTTAGCAGAAAAAATTGTTTCCTTCTGGGCCCACTAATAAAGGCTGAATTCAATGGCAGAAAGCAAGCAGCTAAAATTGACTTCAATATATGAAAATATATTTACAGTAAAATATATGCACTGAAATATATATACTGAAATATCTATAGTTAAAAGTAGCAGTCTTTTTTAGTTCCAGAAATAATAATAAAAGTTTTCTTCATACACATTTTTTAATTACAAACTGGAATCTTATTCTTAAAAATATTTTAAAACTCTATTTGCAATATTTCTAGGTTTACATTATGAAACACAGCTTGACAGGTTTTTTCTTTGAGACATATGATTTACAAATATGTCACATCAGCTTCACACTACTTGTTTTAAAATTATTTATAGTTTTATAGCTTGTACTTACAATGATATGCCAGTAGAAATGGCTTTCACCAAAGGGCTTAATCCTCTCTATACTCAACATAAAAGTCAGTAAAAGGCAGAAGAGCTCAATGGTTCCTCATATTTATGTATTTAAAGGCATTGAATATGTAAGTGTTCCTTGGAAAGTGTTGCATAAAATGAGTTGACAGAAAGGATGTGTAACAGCTCCATGTTTTGTTCCTGTTGGTCAGGTCTGTGGGCTGTGTTGTCATGTCCAGCAGCTTCATTATATTTGAGTGTGATTCATGTGCATGTAAATACGAAGTTTGGTAATACCAGGGCTTATTCTGAAATGTTCAATTGGATTTTGCTTCAGTAAAAAAGATGGAGGAAAAAGATCAAGAATATCAAGAGTTGGCAGAAGAAGAGCTGTATAGGCAAAACTACAAATATAATTCAAAGGCTGGATTCAAGCTCTTTTGAGCAGCAAAGCAGTTTAATCTGGAAGAATCTTGATCACATAATGGCAACTAATTCGAAAACTCATTCACTCCTAAGGGTTATGGTAAAGGAAATTATTTGGGGCCAAGGGATCTAAGAGTGTGTTAGATTTTATCACCATTAGTACATATTATCCTCAGTAAGAACAGCAGGATTTAGCAAACTACAAAGAATCTCTCACAATATTTTCTTAGCTAAATGTGGTACTTTTTAAAGGGAAAAAACAAAAAACCTTTGGGTATCGAGGCAGTTTTGGAGATAGTAATCCCTGTCCCAAACTCAACTCTTAAAGTGCATGGGAAGATGGAATGCAGAGGCTGACAGAAAAGATTTAGAAGTTCAAACAGGAAGGTAAATGAAGCAGTGCAAGAAAAGCAAAACAATTTCCACTGACTGATCACCATAGGCTAATTAGAGCACCAGCATTGTATCCAGTTCCCTCACCTAACAGCCACTGAGGCATAACGACATAAAAGAAATCACTGAGAGAGTCGAAAAGCAGCACGCAGTGGAAAGTTCCATGAAGTGTTCCTGCTGCAGATGGCTTACAGGGATGCTCAGAAATGGCTGCTTCACATGTATGTCACATTACTCAGCAGATCTGAATTGGAGTCAATGACGTCTGTCATTGAATGACATTGAATGACTTTGACAGTAATGAACTGCTTCATATTTTTACCTTTAACATAGAGAATTATTTCCAAAGTATTTTTTGGACACCAGCTCAAAACTTTTTCAATTGTCTGACTATGGTATACGTCTCACAGTGCATAATGTCAGTAAAACTGTTTTTCTGAAGTTAAGTCTTTGTTGTGACTGTTTCACATTTTAATAACATGGAAATGTTGGATTGTTTTTCCAAGAATCTGTTGCTTGGCATAAGAGATAGCAAGTTACTCAATCATGCATTACATTTCTAAAAATGAAGGACCTAACCCACATCATGACTTATGGCTCCAATTTGGTGTCCTAAAGAGTACCATATTTTATTAGCCTAAACTTGTCATGGTCATTCATGGTGATAGAATGTGACATATTTAGGAGAAATGTATAGATGTTGAACTACAGACACAGACCATACAGTGGCATTTGGCTTACAGGGAGTTGGTTAGCTGTGCCTTCTTTGTGTGTCCACTTTGAAATGAGCCCTTCATTCTCACTTCCATGTGACAATCTTTTGTTCTCCATCTGCTCTTTTAATGGCTATTTTCCCCTTTTTTTGGTATAACCTATTTTATCTTTTGTTTGAGTTGATGCTGTCTGCCTAGGAAAGATGTTGGGCATAGGTGCAGATCATGCAGATTACCGTACACGGCATGAGTTGCAGGGAGTGGAAGGACAGTGTCAGCCTTACTCTTCACCTTCTCTATATTCTCAGGAGGAATTGAGGCACTAAGAAATATCTGAAAACCACCTTATTTCCTCTGCCAGCAAGGAGATCTGTAAAAGGTCAATGGCTCAATGGCTCTACCAATGCTACCTGGCCCAGGTAACTTCCACTCCCTTTTGGAGCAGCAAACAGCAAAGGTGTCTACTCTCCAGGGGTACTCTGGGCAGTGTGGCGAAAGGTATTTCAAGCCAATTCTTGCCTTATTATGATGTTGATCCTATTTTGGCTTCCTCTCATTCTCCATTTCATCTGTCTCCAGAGCCTTTCATTTGTGATTAGTTTTTGGGCACTGGTCCAAATGTGCCTGCCCATATAGAGCCAGCCTAGAGCTATGGCTTATAAAGAAGTGTAGATCAGGTAGCAGCAGCTTTCATATGACTTCTAGTTGCACTGCCATACAGTAAAACAGATTTTTAAATGGTAGAAGTATATAGGATTTAATTTTGAAGGCAAGATTTCTGTTTCTGCATGGGATAATTCTTGATATTCTAGTCTTAACATCAGTTCATAATAATTTACCCTATTTTTAAAATCCATGTAGAATTAACTTACTGGACTTATCTTTTAGGAAACTATTAATTAATTTCATTATTGAGGTTTATCATTTTTAGTACTAGGAATTTGTTAATGGACAAGATCAAAAGGTCTTAATCTTGATACTTTATAATGGGGGTACCTAAGAAAACTTATACACATCAACACTGGTTTTTAATTATGTATGCATAAAATGTATGAAGACATAGTCATGCATATCCTCCACATACATATGTGTACATACACATACAAAAACATACACATATATACAGTACTGAAATATATATATATATACACACACATATATATAACTAATTGGTGCATAAAGATATCAACAATTTTGGGTCCTTACTTTGTCACCAGTAGGTCAATTTCTAACAAAGCCATGGAAAATCTCTTTGTGTCTAAGCTGGTGTTTTATTTTCACATCTTATCGCAAATAACCTTCCATTTATTACAGGAATAACATGTAAGAGTAGGGTTAAACCATCTCTACAGGCTGATCTTTATTGCTTCATAAATAACCAAGTTGTTTAATATGACTAAATACAAGGAGAGAGATATAAAGAATGAAGACAGTAAGTCCAATTGAAAATAACAAGGTTATTATCCTAAACCACAGCATCACTGGAAAATTTTTCAAAATCATGATTACTGACTGTTTCAATAAAGTCTGTTTCCAGTGTGGTGTAGACAGAGAACACAGTCCTTGAACAGAGGGATGTATAACAGTGTCAGGAGTGGTGATTTCTGAGTAATACAGTATTAATTAGATCATTGCTGAAACACATCGCTGTCTGCACTTCTAAAAGAAAATTGGTGGCAGGGTCTCAGAAAATAACTACAAGAATAGAAAATGGTCTAGGAATAGGGTAGGTTTTTTGCAGTGAGACAGTGACGGAAGCTCTATTCATTTAGTTAATTAAGAAGGTGACTGGATCATATCTTACAAATATCTGTGTGGGGAAGAGATTTTTGATATCAATTTTTAGCACAGCAAAGGAGGCATAATATTACCCAAAAGTTATACTGAAAATGGTGAATAGAGTTTCCCAGCCATCTAGTATTTTGATAAACAAAAATCAGTCTTCTCATAATCTCCATTTCCAGCTGACAACTTCTCAGCTTACAACAGCATTTTATATTTTCTCTACAGTACCTTTCTGAAATGCTTTGCAGCTCTTACTGCTGAATCTCCTGTATAGTTCCCCAGGTTCTCAAGGCAATGCAGTTATTTTCATCAGCTATCTTGATTACCTAAGCTTCCCTATACTATACTGTCAGGACACTCCATTCCCACTTTTCTTTTATGACTATCAGGGAAAAGGTTTTTTTTTAAACAGCTGCTTTTCAATATTGTCCTAAATCACCTACAATGGTCATCTCAGAGTTGTGTTCTTAAATTCCACTTTCTCCAAGCAAGTATGCAGTTCTCTTTTCAGCAGCATAATGAGCGCATTGTAAAAGGACAGACAGAATATGCCCCCTTTATTTCCTGTCTCTAGAAAATTAAGTCATTCTATTTAAAAGAAAAGGAAAACAGAATAGAACAGATTAAGTTCGTTTGACACATCCTGCTTTGGTAAACTAATATTCCACTTCCCTTTTATCTGTAGCTTTAATGATCTTTGCCTTCAAAACCTGTTTTGAAACTACATACATTACTGAGCCAGACTGACAAATCTGCAGTTGCACACAGCAGCTTCCTCTTATTACACACAGGCAAAGCTCATCTTTGCACCTAGCACTATCACCAATTCAGTAAGCTTGAATTATAACAGTTACTACTAGATCTGTGTTTTGGTGCAAATTCTCTAAAAGGACAGCCACTGCTGTGTCTGTTGCCATTTTATTAAAATTACCTGTAATATTTTTTTACTTCTTTTATAGTTATTTCCATTATTTTAATCCTGTTTATACTTCATTTTTCTCTTGTTGCCAGCAATCGTCAACTTACTGAAAAGCAGAGCAAATTACTCTTTCGTTTTGTGTCAATAGCTATGGTTTCTTTAACCTCTTTACCATTCAGCTAATTATTTAAGGTTTTTAGCTTTTCTTCATCCCTAGGTGTTTCTATCCTTCTGTTTAGTGCATGAACAGAGTGAAGAATTGCTGTAAAGTAATCATCTTTTTAACGTATACTTTGTCCGCTGCTTCTCTGTGGTCATCTATGCCCATCTGGTGGTTAAATGCAAGGCAGCTGATTACTTTCAGTGAGGCTTAAGGTAGTGTGTCTTTTCATGACTAAGGTTTGTTTAGAGATAATTTGTGTGCTTCAGATGACAGGTGGTCATTTGTAAAGCTGTTGCTATTCTCCAAAGGCATGTTCTGTACCTACAACTTACTAAACTCTGGCCTTTTGAAATACTAAATCTACCTAAAGATCTAAATCTTGGCATCCTTCTAACTAGTTTTCCAATTGCCCAGTCCAAAGTTATTTTTTATAATGCTTTCCTTAAATGCAAACTTCTCCAACTACTTATAAGTTTATTAACTCTTTCAAATCCTCTCCAGTTGTGTCAGAAATTGTTGGTGCAATATATGTGCAGAAATATGTGTGCAGTAACAGCACAGAGATGTAACTCTGTCTTCAGAATGGTATTTTCTAAAATAAAACGAAATGAAATGTAAAATGAAAGTCTGTCATAAGGACATATTCCCACTGAAATGTCTTTCTCTAGTATAAGCAATTAACCAGATTATTTGAGGAAACAATTCTATTTTCCTGCAAGTAAGAGTGATAAAAACCATGATTCCTTGCACTTTTATTTAAAACTATGGGAATGAAGAAAAAAGCCATCAGACTGTTGAGGAAATGATTGACTTACATTCAGTTTTCTAAACATTTTGACCCCAGCAGTATCCAGGAGGTATCACATTGCAGTGAATACAGAACACAAACTATAATCCAGTCTAGAAGCCTCCTCCTTTTAGTAAATAATTCATTTTGTCACCTTTGCATGCTGATGTGTGGAGTCTATGGAACCCAAAACTCTGAAGTTTTGAACTAAAATTCCTTGTGATCTCATCTTGTGATATCTCCCTGCCTTTTTTTTAAGTGAAGTGATTCCAGAACAAAAGCCAACCAAACGTTCTACACCTTCTGATGGTGGAAGGTGAAACATATTTCAGGCTGCAATTTTTAAGCATAACCTTGATACTGGCTCCTGTTTATTCCAGAACTAAAAGAACTTCTAAGAAGATTAACTATAAAACTTTATTAGTTGCCTCTCAGTTATTGACTAATACTCTCCTCAGGCATGCATTTTTTCATACTTTGACAAAAGTACCTACCTGAGTGAAACTGTGGCCCTTTTGATGTCACAGGCAAAATTCAATTTCATGATGGGATTTTAGCCTCTGGCTACATTTTCAAAATATACACTTCAACAGTATAAAATGTCCTGTAAATCCCATGCCAACACAGCCAGCACCTCACATAGCAGGACATTTTTACATTGGCATGAATAATCCTGGCACCTCCCTTCCTGTGGGTTTGCTTTTTCTGTACATAGGCATTTCGTTTTGAATTTTGGGAGGAAATGTTATTTATACTTCTATCTACATAACATCTACATCAGTATAAAAAACACTGGTAATAAATAACAATACAATTATGCTTGGTTTGCTTTTTACACTGCCTTTATGTTAGCCCTAACCAAAGCTGTATTGATTTTATATTTCTGAAGTGTTTTTCTGTTTTAAAGCCCTCTGCAGTGCAGGCCTCTATTACAGCAGAGTGGTTCTTGACCCTCATCATAATGGGCATGCACTCAATACCAGCAGCCTTCCTGGCACTGTCACTGGAGTGGAGTGCTCATGATAGATTCACTGTAGTGAGGTGAGTAATACACATTCAGATTTAGAACTGGCTTACTCCATTATATTTCACATCACTGTAAAACCCACCAGAAATAAGGAAAGTACTTTTTAATGGAACTGTACTGTTTCTACAATGTACATCCTTCTTGAGAAAAGATAGTTTCTTTTCCCTATTAGACTGAAGGGTTTCTTTTGATTGCAATCCACTCTTGATTTGACTGACTGCAGACTCCTACTTAGCAAAAATTCTCAATGGCTTGGCTCACCATGATATCAGAGAACACAAGCCTTCTTCAATGCACTAAAGACACAGTAACCAAGGAATAATAAAATGCAGTACAGAGAGGGAAAATTACAGGTTTTAACACAAGGGTTACATAAAGATAGACCCAAAGAACCAGGGATGATGGACCAGTGTTCTTTCTCCAGCCTTTTTTTTTTTTTTTACAGAATCCTTCTACTTAGCAACAGCAATACACATTTTATGAAAACAAACAAAAAAAGCTTTTATTCTATCAAAAGGATTTCTTTTCATAAATATAAGTTGAATAACAGGTAACTATGTTTCTTAAAGAAAAAACTGCATTTGAAAATTATTCTAAAATAACCTCCTGTGGTAAAAGACCCTCATAAAACTAGACATGAACCAAAGGCACAGAGTTTTTGTCATGGATAGAACATATTTATAGGAACAGCACTGAAAGGATTATTTGGCTTTTGGGAAAACTTGTCCCTAGCAAGCATAGATAATCCTCACCAGATTTGAATAATAGAAAATTTTATTTAATATACAATCCATGGTTCCTATGTTTAGAGATGTTTTCTTTTTTTACAGATCACCTTGTGTAAGCATAAATATATGGAAAATATAGATGGAAAATGTAAAAACTGAAATGGAAGATCAAACTCATCCAGTTTTTATAACAAACAATCATAAATTATTCATGGGATTTAAACAGATGTCTTACATGCAGAGACTGCTTGTATTTTCCCACTCCCTATACTGTTTTTGTATGTAGCTATATTGCATGATACACAATTCTAAAATTCCAGAGAACTGTCATACACTACTCTCATTTTCATTAGGTGAACAACCTATGCCAAAGCTCCTTGATCAAACACCATTCAACAGTCACAGAAAATTCTATTACCCAGAACAGAAAAAACTTTGCTATCAACACTCACACTTACTATAAATATTATCTTCTTATTCAACTGATCTACTTCCTCTCTGATTATTAGGTTTGTATCAACTACTTTATTGACATAAAACGTTTGCTTAACTTTATTTCTATAAGTCCCACAAACCTAAAATGCTTTGTACTACATTTAGTTACATTTGTGCAAAACTAGAGTTGCTTGTTTGTTCTAATCAGAGTCATGTTTTTCAATCCTATTCAGAAAATACAATTAAATAGAAAACACCAAGAGAATAACTTATCCACATTTTTATAACTGGTGAGAAAATGTAGTCAAGAAAGATCTCATTCTCATTGTTTGCTCTCACAGTTTGCAGCTTTGGCAGTTTGCACAACACTTTTTTACTTTATAAAATGAGCTCTTTCATTTTTGGACTGTTGAGACTCAGCAAACATGAAACATAAGGATATCAGTTTTATTCACTTTTCAGATTAAAAGTAAGCTTTACCTATCCTTGGAAATCCATTCCCAATCCTATGGTTCAGGAAGCACAAACTGCCCCACCATGTGAGCTGTGCCTTCCTGCACACCTGACCTACTCCAGTTTCCTGGCCTATCTTCACAGCTCAAAGAGAATTACAGAAGATAAGTTCTGATGCAGTCGAGTGGCTACAGGGTACTGAAAGCAACATTAAACAAATGAACTATTGTTAGCTATCAGTTTGACCCTCTGCCAACCAGCTAAATGAATCACTTTGAAAAATTAAACAAAAAGAGGTTTAATTTGACATGACTGTTGTTTGACTTTCCGCTTTTTTTGTTTTAGTGGGGACCCAAGGCTGATGCCATGCCATGCTAGGCAGACAATAAGCACCACATATTTGTACATTACCAACCCATAACTAATGCATTAAAACCTCTCATTTTTCATTTCTATTGTTTGCTATTAGAAATCTGTAGCGCAGACTCATAAGTCTACAATAAAGCCCCTGGATATTTTTCAATTAAAACTTCTCTAGCCTCTTAAAATATTTAGTTTTCTTTGCTCTTTATGTAGTAAATAAGCCTGTAGGGATACTGAACACAGATAGCTAAACAATTTGGGGTATTTTAGCAGTTTAGTGTGCCCTTCAATCTCTTAGAAAAGGCAAAGGGCAGGAGAGGCAATAAAATGTTTTACACAGTGAATTTGGCTTGGTTGCGTAAAATGTTAACGTTGGAGTAAACCACCAGTTTGGCAAATAAAGTTAGCATGAGACCTGTTGCCTAGCCATTTACAGTTTTGTGTTTCTGCTCTTCAATAGGTTTCTTTGCCGTGTTGCTACTTACAATAAACACTCTGGGCCAAATTTTCCACCCTGCTACAGCATGTGACCACATTGGCACTAATTCAGTAACACTGGTGTAACCAAGGCAGACGAATTTGCTCTTCACATTTATAGCCTCCCTTTCATCTGAGAATATCAAAGAACAATCCTGACCAAAATCAGGTTCCAAGATCTAAACTCTCCAAAGCTTTGTGAGAGTGTAGAGCCAGCCCTTGCAGACAGATCCATTTCTGATACATATTTAAGGCACTTCTGCCTTGATCTGAGAGATGTCATTATTTACAACACTCCCTACCTACACAGAATGGGAATCTGAAGGGAACGCTGAGAATTATTAAAACCTGTGGCTTATTTCAAAATCAATTTCTTGTTTAGAGACATAATTGTGGTTCTAGAGGGCATAAGCCCAAAACAATTCTGAGTATTTTATTTTCTGCTTAGTGCAAATCCAATTGCATGAATAGTTTTGCCTGAAAGAAAAAAAAAAAGCCTATCTAAGGAATTTGAAAATTTAGTTCAATTTGCCTGCAGAAAGAATTAAAGAAAATAAAGTATTACTATGAAACACATTATTCCATGCCTTCTAATCAAAACAGCAAAAAACTATTTCAGTTCCTTCAGTCAATCAATAAGTTCCTTCAGTTAATATGATATATTTCCTGCAAAGTTCAGAAATCAAAAAGTAAAAAATACAGAAATGTCATCACTGCGGAAGAGAAATAATTAACAATTTTAAAAGAACCTGCAGTAGGGGTCATTTGGATTGAGTTGGCTTCCATTATGAGAGTTTCTTTAAAGCATGCCCTGTCCTGCTCAGGGACCCTGGCTTTGCCAGATACAGAATTCACCTGAGCAGATGGCTGGGCTGATCTGAAGATAACACAGCCTGTTTCAGCTTGTGAGGATGGAAGGAACAGGTATAACTCTCTCCTTCCTTGCACAGGAAGCCAGGGAGGTCAGTGAAGTTTCCTATGGCCTTGCTATGAGCAAGAAGACCCACACGTTTTCAAGCTAGTATAAACTGTATTTAATTTAAAAAAATGGAAATTGTAAAGATGAACATGTGGAATGACTTGGTAGAAGTAAGATAAATCTTAAACTGAATTAATGGGCTTTCATTTTTCTCATTGATTTCTAAAAGCTGAGGAGGAAGCATGGGGGGTGGAGGGGGAAGGGAAGAATAATTACTAGAAAATACACAGCTAGAGAAATTTAAATATCCCAGCCTTAGCATGGCATAACACCCCTTCTCTACGGAGAATTCAGCTGTGGGGCAGATGAGAGCAAAACAATATTTTTAAAAGCTGTAAATCTGCTTATGTTGTTCTAAAGTATGACCAGAATGCTAATGGGGCAGAGGCACGCTCTGTTTCGTGGACCTCCCACTGAGTTTAGGCTTCACCCTCTACACAGAAAGACAATCTTGCATGTTAGACTAACATTAACTCTTCCTCCCTCTAAATGAACAAAAGCAGCACTCTGCATGATGCTGCTGTGGGCCTGGGAATCCAGCTCCCTCAGCTGCTCTCACTGCCACCAGCCAGACTGTGAGGAGCAGCATGGCTATCAACAGCAGCTTCTCTGCCATCACTGCTGCCAGCTAGGCAGTCCTTGCAGCAAAAGGATTTCCAGTCACAGGATTTCTCTCTGTCTAGATCAGTGCTGTGAGCTGCTGGAAAGCCATGTCCGAGATGACTTCTCTGGCACAGGTTTTTATGGCTACTCAACAGGCAAGTCTTCTTGACAGAGTACTTAATTCACATTAAAATGAATTTTAATTTTGGGTTGTAAGTTAATGGATAACCAACATAACTATCAGACACACTCCTGTAACAGAATGGGTGACTTAAAAAAGGTACCTATCTTTTTGCAGTCTTTTCTAAGACTCAAATATCTGTTCCCATACTACTTGTATTTTACAGGCTGAAACTTTTCATTAAATAATTGCCAACAGGCAACTGCTACCTTTTTATTTTCTGTGTTTTATAAATGACCCGGAGCTGTGAACTCTTAAATCCAAATCAACTACTTTCACAATTTCAGTGTTTAGAATTTGAGAGCAACCTAAAAGGTTATTGATAGCTGTCTAATGTTTTAATGCTCCTGACAAATAAACTGCAGGTTCTCCGCTTTGAAAGGTAGGAGAGATTTAAAGGAACTTTTAGAAGCAAGAATATTCTTTTTAAGTTCTGAATGTAACACATTTTCTATTTTATATTTTTTATATATATACCTATAATTCTGAACAGTAGTAATATAATTGTTACTTGAAGTTTCCCCTGAGAAAGTACAGAACTATTCTATTCACCTTTTAGAACACTTCTTCTAACAAAAGAAATATGTGTACACAGGTTCTAGGTCAACATTATTCAAAAGAAGGTCCCTGTGTATTTTTGTAACAACTACCCTTTCTTTTCCTTTCATTCAATCTACAAATTTCAGGTTAGTAAATGCTAAGAAGTAAGGATTTTTTGGTATTTGAGATTAATTAGCTCTGACAAATAAACTTTACATGCACAGAAACACATATTACACCCTCTTCTAACTTATACCTTACTTCACAAAAGCAATTAGGAGACCTGAAAAAAGTCATATTGGAGAAACCGAAGACCTCCAAACACCTTCTTTGGACTAGCTAAGCCCTAAGCATAGGGAAAGGAGAAAACTAGTTACATTCGAGATCTGTAAAGACTACCATGAACTTATCAGGCTTTTTTTTACTCAAAAGTGAAAAAGAGGCAACACACACCATAGTACAGAGCCTGAGGAACACTAAAGAATATCATCTTTTCCTCAGGACTTCCATGCAAAAGCACACTTGAACAGAGACACTATGGTTCTCTAAAGCCTTTGTGTTGTATCCAGGAAGGATGCAGACACTTAAAGCAAGGCTGAAGTTGGAACTGAGACCCTGAGGCTATAATTGGAATCCAAATAAGACTCATCAACTGTTGCCTAACCTTGAAGTTGCCTAAATTTACCCAGTACATATATATCTGATTGATTCAGTGTTTTTTCTGATATTTCCAGCCTATTTACAGTCAGGATCCAGAAAAAACATGTTCCACTAGCTTAAAACCTCTAAGTAACTAAATGCAGCTGACATTCAGAGAGACATTTAACACATATTCATGGAACTGGGCTTTCTAGAGGCAGGAGTTGTGAGATATGCATTCATTTTTTTTTAACAACCAGAGGTGGGTGCACTCCTTTTTAAAAAAGATTTTACACCATTGACCCAGGAAGGTAGAAATGCAAATTCAACAACAAAAGGACATAATTAGGGAGCACTCAGATTGTGCCCCTGGAGCTGTTGGCTAATACAGAGGCTATCATGCATACAAAGATCAGTTGTGATACAGCAATTTACAGTACAGAGTACGTTTCCGAGTGGTAGGAATACAGACCATTTGCCAATCAGATGGAACATTCTGGATTCCGGTATTTGCTCCTGAGGTTAGAATAAGGACAAAAATCCAGAATCATCACTGTGATGTATGTAAATAGTAAGCACACAAATGGGTTTCTTCTTGTCTTTTTTTGGATAAAATATCTCAAATGCTTTTCTGGATGGTGTCAAAACTTCAAAAGTATAGGCAGGGTGTCGTTTAAAGGCATTTTGTGGGAAGTAAGAAATTATTATTTCCTGCCCTTGGTTATACAGAACTCATGATTCTTAGTAAATGCTCCCCCACACAAACAACCCAAAGTGGAACAAACTGCAGCTCTACACCACTACCTCCATGTTCCCCTGGCAGAATGAAACTGATGAGTACAGCCTGAACTCAAAGCCTCTGTGTGTTATGGCCAAGTTCCTGATGGGATCACAAAGACACCCAAACTGCAATGTTCATTTCAGAGTCCACTTGCCTGCATGCAGATTTGCCCCTCAAGACAATGGCTGTGATCTCAACTCTTTCAAGTCCTCAGATTGTTAGTCCTTAAGCTGTCAGCCAATTAAGAGAAGTGGATGGCTGTCACACTATCAATGTGTGTAATAAAATATGCTGAAATTAAGGGTCTTGCATGAAAAGGGTTCTAGACATGGTTACAAATATAAACCCTTTGAAGCTGTAAATCAGTTTTGTTCCTTCAGCAGAAAATCGAGATTCCTAATGTTTCTTTCTGGCCCTCTGCAGAATGCTGCCTGTACAGGTCTCTTGCAGATGTTTTTTGGTTTATCCCCTCTCACCACACTTAGCACAGCTAACCCTAGCACTTAGCACAGGATGTGGGATACAGCCTAGAGTGCCTGATTTAAAAGTGCCTAATTTTTAAGTGACCTTTAGAAGGGCTAGCCCTTAGTCTCTAGACTGAACCAATTATTAACTCTTATGAAAGTATAAGTGTGTTCAAAGATGCTCTTTAAATAACAGCCTGTGAATAAATTCTATGCTCTTCTCTTTTGGCTCAGCTAGGTAGTGTCTGCAGTACTCTGCAAGACTTCTTATATAAAAAGCTCTGAAAACCTTGCTATTTCAGGTCAGTAAATCAGGAACTTATCTAATACTTAAACTAAGGGAAACATCCTCACAGAGTGCCTAACTGAAATCTATTTAAAAATTTTAGTTAAACCAATGCAACTTGTATCTACAAGTTCAGGGCATGCTGCCCTGCATTTATTCTGCATATACAGACTTCTCCAAAGGGAGCACAGGGCATAAGATCCCAGGTTTGAGAACAGTCCATTCCATATAATCCTGAATTAACTTGCAAAAAAGCCAGCCAGTGCTGGTTAATGCCATTCTGGCTATGGGTTTAGTACATGCTGTTCCCTCTAATACCTCATTGCTCTACATTCTCAAATCACTTGAGCTCTGTGTGTGCTCAGTTTTGGTGCAACATTCATATTCCACCTATGATGCAAAATTCCCCCTGCCATCACTGGCAGGTCTACCAGGAGATCTGGAAATATTACAGCCCTCATTCATAGTTCTAGCAAAAGGCAGTTTGGTTTATTGCTCTATCCCTATCAAAGTCTTTACATTCAAAGCCATGATGTGCCAGAAAGCAGGCGCAAAGTGGACTGTCTTTATTTCTCATGGCTGCTAAAAACCAAAGAAGAGGTGGCTATATGAGAAGGGAACTAAGGTAGATATAGCAAAGGACACATCCTCTTCTATGCGTCACCATTTGTCACCCTACGCAAGCATGACCTGAAACCCAAATATTAAGAAAGATGGAAATCTAGAAAGAAAAAGCCTGCTTGCTTTTTAACTGAAACTAAATGCAAGTTTCATGTGTGGAATTAGGAGACTTTCATAAAACCTTGTCTGGCCTTGGATGATTCTGAGGTATTTTTGTTGGGCCCCAAACTCTATAAACTAGCCACTACTAACAGCTTCCTTCTGTGAAAGGCTCTGATTCAAACTACAGCAAAACTCAAAGACTAAGTCCAAAATAAACAGTTCCTGTAAAAGTAAATTGATAAATAGCTCCCCTGTAATCATATAATTAGTGGTACAATGTGCTAACCGCTTTTGTGAAAGCAATTTTAATGCTTGCCATTCACATTGTCAAGACTATCATTGACCCAGTAGCTTAAAAACAATTGCTGAAATGAATGTTGGTCTCTACTGTGGTTATTAATGCTGGGGCTGATCTTGCTGTATACAGACAGCTACAGATCCTTCATTGGTACACATCCATGCTATTTTTTTTTATTATTTCCTAAGAAAATTTGGAGATTGAGGCAGAGTGGCTAGGATCCACATCCAGCCTTCTTAGTGATCCCCAGCCATTGGATCCACTAGCCAAACTTCCTACATACTGAGGATCAGTAGCTGGTAGGAAAAAATGTGTGACAACAAATTCAAAACTTTTGATATCTAAAGCTTCATTTATACAATCATACTTCATAGAACATAGATATGATCCCCTCCCTCATAGGGATATTTCTCATCATAGGGATAGACTCCTACATTTGCAAATGAGATAGAACCCAGGGTAACAAGAGGGACTTTAAGGAAATTTTGCACCCTTCCTGGAAAATAGAGATCAAGATGTTTAGAGCTATGTACAATTAGGTCTAAGTAAGTGTTGGAATTCAATCAATAGAAGCCAACACTCCTTTAAACTTTATCCAAGATCATCATCAAGACTGCAAAACTTCCACAGCCTGCAAAATGTTTTGTCTTTGTAAAAACTCTACCCCTTATGTGTGAAAAGAGTTTTCCACTTGCCTACCAAAATTCTATAATTACTACCAAAGTCAGTAATTATAGAACAACATTTCTCAAGATGTAGACCATTCCTTGGGAAATAGACTAACTTTGGTGGACAGCTTTCCTAACAGAGGCTAAGAAGCCATTACTTAAAATCAAAGCTCTAAATCTTGTGGTTATGTGCCTGCAAAAAAGGGGAGCAATTGGCTCAGAAGGGTCTTCCTGCAGCTTTTACTCCTAGACATTCACTAAATCTACTAAATGCAAGAGGTGCTAATGCCACTACTACTCACTATTTCACTGCTAATGCCAGTAAAAAGGGAAAAGGGCCTTAGAAGGAATTCTTAACCTGGTGATTCTGAGCGTAAACAGTAAAAATTGGCATATAATAAGGAAACACCTGAATATACATATGCTAAGGTGTTTGAAGTAAATGGCTCATGAAAAAGCAATGGGTTCAATTGATTTCGCTTTGGAAATGAGCTCAACTTTTAAAAGACTGAGAAGTACTTTTACAGGAAGATGTAAAGATTTTACAGTAACAACAAATAGCCAACAAAGCCCAAATAGCAACGAAGCACTGCACACAAAACTCCTGACTTGCAAGTAAACCACTGTGCAACCCATGCCTATTATCTTCAACTCTCAATTTTCAAGTCCTTGCCTCCTGAGCTTAGAAAGAAGTTCTTTACTAATAAACCAATAAACCTACCTATAAATATTATCTTCCATTCAAAAGTCATTTAACCATAGTTTGACCTAGATAAGTGACTCCCAAGCTTTCTTTATCAGCACACCTGGTTTCAGGACAGTAAACCCAATTCTGGCTGATCACTCCCCATGAATGATACAGCTTTCCTGTCTAGCAAACACTAAGCTTGATTGTAAGACTTACAGAAGAATTAGCAGAAGTGTCACCACCTTCAGAAATAGGTGTATAGTCAATGTACCTTTCACTTTGAGTTCTCAGTATAAATATAGACACATTCAAACTCACATGCAGGTGCACATGTGTTCGTTCAGCCAATCTATAAACTAAAGACCTTTTTCCTACACCCTGGACCAAGTAAAAGGAAAAAAGGAGAAGTTACAGATACTTTTATTTCTAAATACTCAGGAAGAACTTTGATACTTCTAGACGGACTGTAGAAATAATTGTCCAAAAAATATATCCAGGGCAACGGCATCAGGGTTTGATGTCTAAATAAAACAGTATTCTACCACGTGCAGTTGCTGTGATGGACTTGGAAGAAGACAAACCAAATTTCAAAGGAATAGCAAGCCAAAGCTATTAAATATAAACATGGTGTTGAAGCCAGTCATTCAGTCCTCACTAGTTCAAATGTTCTTCCATACCGACGGGTCTTGGAACCCAAGTCATAGCAAAAAAAGCCATTTAGCATTGGTGGTGGAAATGAGGAAAATTAAGACTGGAGCTGTAAAAGTAAATGGAAATATGCGATGTAGGATCAGGATTGTCATGTGCTCTGTGTTGTGGAAAATACCTTGAAAGTAACTTTGTCTATAAAATGGACAGTATATAAACTTTTACAAGAAAGACACTATAAAAATAGCTCTAAATCAGGAAACACTGTTAGCTGGAATTTGGATTTGTATTCAGTCCTTCAATGAGTTCCATTTTATAGTTATTCTTGTTCAGAACAACTCCTTTTCTACACGTCCATACTACTAAAAAGCACAATGACTTCCAAAGACCATCATCTGGAGGCTGGGCATCAGCTCCACTTACAGATCATACCATGCAAACGCTGTCATTTCCACCCAGTCTCGAGAAATGCAGCTCAGCACAGATCTAGGAATAGATGCTCAAGGCAAAACTGTTACACTGTTACATGAAGCAGGTAGTATTTCTGCTTGTTTTCTTTCTACTCCTTTTCTCACTTTGAGCACATACTGCCTTTTAAAAAAGTAGAATTAGGATCTACTCAACCTTCATATTTTTGTACTTTTAACAGAACAGTTAAATCCTTTCATGACACAGCTGTGTAGAACAGAGTGGAAGAAAACTTGATTGTGTTGGGGAAGGCATGGGGGGAAGAGAAAGCAATAGTCTTTCATTGCTTTGTTCCGGACATGCAGGAAGAAAGACAAGATGCAAGGGATGTGGTTTATATTGGCTGCAGCTTTATTAACTCGGCTCCTCTGGGAAGCACCATCAATAACTTGTACAGTACAGGTCGTCATTCTTTCCATAATCATTCCCACCTGCTGGGGAGCTGCAGTTGGCCTCCTTTCTACCATCACTCCTCCCCTCACTCCTCCCACCCCCACCTCCACAGCTGGTCACCAGCTCGCTACTGACCACCATATCCCCCCAAAAGAGAGTAAAGGGGCTGGGAGAGACAACTGACCCCTTGCTGTTACAGACTTTAGCAATTCTTACTCTCTCTGAGCTTTTTGCCTTTCTCCAAGTCTTCCTTCAGTTCCATTTTATCACAGATTCAGATCTTTGTGGAACAAGTGCCCATATTGTATATCTGCCTTATGGAGGAAACAGCAACTAGCTTGGCTGAGCTTGCCCACACCTTCATCCTGTTTCCCAGAGAGTTAACAGTGCAGATTTGTGGCCAAGCAAAAAGCTGCTATCATACTCTGTGTATATAGACTCAGCAAAATGCCTCAAATAGAAATAAATGCCTTTTATCCAGAATTCTGATTATCTTGACATTTACAATTGCTGTTACAAATTGAAAAAAAACCATTTTAAATAGCAAAGGAAGTAGATTTTTACACTGGCCAGAGAAAATGAGAAGCAGAGAACAATCTAATTTCCATTAGTTTTAGATACACATCAGAAGATCTCTTTCACTTGCACATAGTCCTTGGCTGTAAGAATGGATATGATACCAGCAAAGAGGGAGACCAGAAGGCTTGGAATGAGAGGGACAATGTGTTTCACAAGTGTCAAGACTGCATCTAAGGGGGGATGTGCCTATTGACTATCTGCACACACTGTCAATCCCTTGGGCTGTTCACACATCAAGTTTATATGAAATGTGTGTCTGCATGTAGACCTGCTCCCCACGTTTCCTGGGAAGATGGGCCCAGTGTGTGCAAATTCCGTGTGGAGAAATGAAGAATGAACAAATGCAGCAAGAATTACACTCCCCTCAAAGTCTGTCTTTTAAGAAAATAGCAAATATACAATCAAAAGCACACAAAGAAAAGGTTTTCTGATAAAATTCCAGCCATTTATCAGGTAAAAGCCACAAAAGTGTCTATGGAAAATTCCATCTGGTATTCCAATGTTATGACTGCTGCATCTTAAAAAGCAATCAGTCTATTTTTGTACTTCTGTTCATCTAAGATTTTCTTATTTGTTTTGGCAATGTATCTACATTTTCTATGAATTATCAGTGAATGTGGAAAAGGCTTTCTAGGACCTTCAGTGCAACAAATGTGTTTGGAAATACTTATATTTCTCAGGCCATTAAAATGCAGTTTCAAGCAGCAGCTATGCTATCACTGCCATGTCATTTTAGATAATTATCTCCCTTCTACAAATAACAGCTACCGCAGACGCACTGACCTTTCTCCCTTCTGAACTAATTCTCTTTTATCTTCTCTTACTGCTTCGGTAACCAAATTGAAATAATTAAAAGCTATACCAGTTTTAGAGGCAGTGTAAGACCAGAAATGAATCCATTCCCATTGACTTTAGAGAAAATGGGACATCAGTATGCATGATGCTGGCTCTAGAAAACACAAGAGCAGGAGGACTTTGCATTTCTACTTTCATATTTATTTATTTTTCACACAAAATTCATTAGTAAAATCAGCTGCATAAAAAAATGCATTACTAAAAACAGAACACATTTTCATCTGGGTTTTATGTTTTCTAAATTAATTCCCTTGAAAATGAAATACATAATTGAAACAGAAATTATATATTTATTGCTCACAAAAATATATCATGATCAAGATGTTGAAAGTTGGACTACTTAGAGAAATTTACTCCTTTGTCACATGAAATTGTATTATGGGAACTGATGTATCTTTTCTGGAATTAAGGACATTTGTCTCTGTTCCCAAATGCAAAAGAATGGAAATATAGTATTCTATCATTATGCTGTGCTTGGTCCAGGTCCATTCAATTTTTTTCCTGATGTTTTGGAAACATACAGACAAGAAAACCAATGTCTGCCTGGCCCAGCAGGAGACAGTAAAATGCTTCACAAACACCAGATGGGATTTTAACAATGTTTGTAAAACATAAAATGCTTGAAGCATTCTCTGCAAACCGAAAAACTGAGCATGTTTCATCTCATTATAAGGTTTTTTTTTTTCACCTAGTGGAATTTTTAACGTTTTTATTATAAGACTGGCACTAACAGATCTCTGATATTTAAAAGAAACCCAAAAATCAATTACTTTGGAAACTAATATTGATACAGATACTTATGTGATGTTACCAGTGTAAATACTATGTAATCTTTATAATGTGACTGCATGGTCTCAATACTGTAAAAAGAAATCAAACTATATTTTTGTTTCATTCTTCTATTAAATAACAAAGGCAATTGTGGGTTTCAAGATACTGTATTCTGTTTATGTTTCTAACCATCAGATAACATTTTAAAAGTACAAAAGTAGACTGCCTATCCATCATCACGTCAGAAGAAATAATAATGAGCTCCTACTCCTCCAGGATTAGGAATGCTGCTCAATGGAAAATTTAAGAAAGCTGCTTTTACCACAAGATACAAAATGATTTAAACTGAAATTGTCTGAGAGCAATGAGCCAAAGGCACTGAATTTCTTATTAAAAAAAGGAAAACATTTCAAAAATATTGAAAATTTCTAACTAATTTTCTGTTGGTTCAGTTTTCCTTTCAAAGGTATCATCTTAAAATGTAAGGCAGCAAGAGCTGAAATAATACCCTTTAAAATGGAATTATATATTCAGAAACAATCAAAAAGAACACCTCGTGTCAAATAGTTTTCACAACCATTCTGAAATTTCAACATAGTGCCTCAATAATAGATGCACAGAACCATCAAAATCTTGAAAGTTTGCCCAGGATGGAAAATCATTTTAAGCTATATGAAACAATTAAGTTAATTTTCATGTAATATAATATAATGTAATTCTCTAAAAGGAGAGACTACTTTTTCTCTTAAATCCTAACACAATCTGAATTAACTGAATAGTTGAAAGCATACTGTACAGAAATATTCTTATTTCTCTTGCTAAACATTTCTGCTTATAGGGTGCCTGCCCTTTGCCAAACAAAGGATATGCAGCTCTCTTATAATCTGACAATTTGCTGCTCCCATCAGACAAAGCAGTTATTCCAAGTCTAGATCTGTTGGTAGCATTAATCCGTGTGTACTCTCCTGATCAAGGAGACCTGGTCTCCCCACCTTGGTAAGCTGCAAAGTCAAGCTTTATGGCTCCCCTTGGATGCAATCTCTTGCATCCCTAGCAGCACAGCAATCTCATTTTAAACAAAGGGCTCTGCCTTTGTCATGCACTGAAGATGGAGCTGCTGCACTCCCAGGGGAAGTGACCGGCAGTGACTCCAGAGAGCCTGGAATTCCTCTTTCTCACCTCTTGGCAGAATACTGTGAGTAGCAGGACAGTAGCACGGGCATTGCTCTAGAAGTCAAGAGATCAGGGTGCAGTCACTGAGTGTAAATGGAAGGGTGGCTTTGTACGAGGCAGGAATCATGAAGTCCTGCAAGCCAGCAGAACTCGGATGCGGCAAACTCCTGTCCACCCAGGGGGGAACTTCTGCGTGGACCTGGTGGCAATTGCAAGGGCAATCAGGGTCACACTATGGAGGTATTAAGCAGCACAACATATAATGGTGATAATGGTGGAAAATAGCTTTTTTAGCTTCTTCTTCAGGAACTAGACACCTCATCTAATGCAGTTTCAGCAACCTTCAGCTTAGGGAACTAAGTGGTGGTAATGCAAAATAGCTTAGCTTAGAAAGATTTAATTCCAGAAATGTCTATTGCCATCTGAAGGTACTTACTAGAAAGTGGCAGTCTAGATATTTTTGCATCAGGTTTACCAGATCCTCTCAGTTGCAATTTATATTTACCATATAATTTTAAAGAGGTGTCAAAGGAATTGTGGCCCCCTAGAATATGCCCCTTTTAGTTGTGACCCTTGGATGACTTTATGCATGAAAGGGCAGGGTGTTGAATGAAGCAAAGCCACAAATGAGTTATGCATGGTCATCTTGAAACCAGAAGAGTATTTAGTACCTTTAAGTTTCCCTATCTCTTTGCACTGCAGGCCAGATTTTCATAAGGTGAAGCTTGACAGTCATATATTTTATGAGGCTAATTTTTGCATCAGAAGATGCCACAAGTGCATCCTAAAACATAGTTTTACTTCGAGAAAACACATGCATATTTGTGTGACTAAAGGACCCATGAGTTCTTACTGAATTCAGTATGGACCTTTCCACCAACTTCAGTGGGATTAATGTCAACAGTAAAATAATATTTTTATTAAGAAATGAAAGATTTCTGTAGACAGTTGCATAAAACAAACAACAAAAGGATGGAGTCAGATATGTCATGATGTCTGGCTTGTTTTATGAAAATCCTATGTTGAAGGTCATCCAAGAATGATTTCAGGAGAGGCAGTGCGGGCATAACATTTTTGTTATGTTTTTTGTATAGTTGGTTGTTCTATTAATTTCATAGCAGATGTGGCTATAGCAACTGAAATGTTATGCATTATTAATTGATTATTTTTGTTCTCTTTTCCTGTGGTGCATTATTGTATTTTCTGAGGGTTTCATGTAAAGTGCTGTTTGTGCATTTTGGTTAAATATTTTTAAACCAGTAACACTATCAGGATAAAGAAAAGTCAAAATAAATTCTACTCATGAAAATTTTATTTTGGTTAAGTAATGTATATATATGTACACATGCTGCACATTTGGCTGCATCCATTTACAGAAAAAATCTGCCTTCATAGAAATTTATGTGCTGAAACAAGGGACAAGCTTTAAAAGCTGGAACACTTCAATAGAGATCTTTTTATAACAATCCTATAATTTGAGTTACTCAGTTCCACATGTGGCACCTCCTTGACAACTACAGCAATTGGGAGTCTACAGTCACAGAATTAGGATTATAGCATATATTCCTTAGTGATAAAGATCTAAACAGCCAGTGTCCTGAAGGAATTCACAGGATAAAACATCTCTCACTATGCAGCTCTAAAATACTCCCTGTAAAACTCTGGTCTTTGAGTGTTTTTATTTCAAAAAGACCTCATCGATTTTGTATCAATTTTATTCAGTTTACAATATAAAATACGTTAATGCTTCCTTTTGTAAATGGAAAACTAGGCCTGAAATGTAAAAGTCAAAATAGATTTTTCCCAAGTTTATACTCATCAGTATCACCAGTAGAAGATGTTTCGCAGCTGAAGCTCCATTAGAAATGCTATTGTGCAAGACTGAAAATAAATCCCTCTCACTAAATCAGTTGGCTCTTTAGAAAAAAAGCAGCTAAAAGATACTGGCAAGGGCTGTGCTACCTTTGGAACAGCTGTAAGCACTGCTGCTCACACATGGCTGTGGAAGGATCTGCTGCAGGCTGCTTACCAGGGCCTGCCTGGTGGTGCCTCAGCTTGTATTCTGCCCTGCTCTGACTTGCTTTCTGTGTCATTTTAGGCTTCAGGGTTACTTAATCGGTGCTTCCAAGCCTTCACAAACCCTGAAGAAGCCCATAACTATAGAGCATGAGTGTTGTGGCCCTCTGGCTTACATGAGAATGACCCTCTAGGGACCACACTCATTCTTAACGTCAGCAGAGCAAGCTGGTAAAGCTCAGCAGATAATAGAGGCAAACAATCAGAGGAAAAATAATCATTTTTAGTGCAGAATTACTGTGAATTTGAGTTTATTCACAGTAATTTTCCTCAGAATTGCTTAGATACAGAGGCTCTGAAATTCAGTGGAAATGGGAAGCTGTGTCTCCCTTTGCCTCCTTTGAAAATGGCTCTCTGTACATTAGTTTTGATGCAGCAAGTAAAAAAATTAGCTTGAAAGAACTTTTTTTCCCCCAGTTTCTTTTTGGCCATAGAACAGAACTGTTGATTACTTCTGCTGTGTGTGTGAGTCCAGATGCTGCTTTTCAAGTAACACATCCTACCCAAGCTCCACATTATGACTCCATCCATGCCTAGAGCCTTCAACTGTACTAAATTCTCATTCCTGCCTTCCCTTTCTCATCCAAAAGAGAGTACAAGGCTGCATGAGTCCTGAACTACATCACTTTTAATGAACTCAAATGCTAACTGCCCTTCCTGCATTTAAAATTTACATCTGGAAACAATAATAAAGTAACTTTGCCTGTAAGTAACTCTATCCATGCTACTTACAATTTAAAGAACATTTTATTTGTGTTTCTATTTAAATAATTTGAGTAAGGTATCTCTGAGATGCTGGCTGGTTCTCCTTGGCTAAAGGATGCAGTGCACCCTTTCAACCTCCAAATGTGGTCTTTTTGTCTCTTCTGAAATAAGTTACTAAGGAAAGCCAGTGGTGTTGGTTCACCTACCTTCTTCCCTAAAACCTATTATTCACAATTTGGAACTTGATGACTGCAAAGGCACAAGCTACTGGCTGAGATTCAGTACATTTCTGCAAACATTATTCCATGTTATTATTACAGCAGACAAACATAATGTGCCGAAGAAATTATTTCAAAAGAATTTATGATTGCAAAGCAGATATACCTAATATAAAATTAAGCTAAAAAAACCCTAGATTTCATAGAATGTATACTGTATTTTAATGAACAGTGCATACTTCTCACAGGATTTTGTCAGGGAACATATGGAATATTTTTTCTTTTGCATTTTGTAATAGGATCAGATATGCTAAAACACAGATAGAACTGAGAGTAGGGTAATCATATTCATATTTTTACAACACATCTTGAAAACCCAGGCATCCATGTCAACAGAGTATTGTGTTCTCCAGTACATCAAAAACGTGCTAGAAAATAAAAAAGCCGAATAAACCTATTGGCTAAAGCTTTGCTCCTTTTATTGTTTCAGAAAGCAACATCTTTGGTTCTCCAAATGCATCTCTACTCTGCAGAACTCTTTAATGCAGCCACTTGGCAATTTGCACAACTTGTAGATGTGTTGCTTAGGGACATGGCTTAGTGGGACTTGGCAGTATTAGGTTAATGGTTAGACTCAATAATTTTAAGGGTGTTTTGCAATCTAAATGGTTCTGTGATTCTGTGGCATGAGCTAGCTCAGCTTTGCATTTCTCCTGAAAGATTTATCTGCTCAAAGCCAGCTCAGGTATTTCAATAAAGAAATAGAGAGGCATGTAAACACCCCTATTTTGTGTCATAATATGGCTTTTGTGAGTCAAAATTTCCACTGACTTAAATTAAAATTAGCATAATAGAGGATGGACTGAAAGATTGGCACCTACAGTTACAGAGTTAAGAAAATTATGGAAGAAAATTATTCCCTGAATTTATATTTGTCTCAGTGTGAGCTGTACCTTTCATAACAATATCCCACCTCAATTATTAGATTTTTTTCCCCCTTTGGTAACAGAAAAACCAAACCTGGAAACCTCACCCTTCAAATTCCAGTATTTTCCATCGTGTGTCTCAAAGCCAGGTATCATGGCAGAGGAGTACCTAAGGCGAAGGTGCTTTCAAAGCATTTTTTTCCTCCATTCATTGCCTGCATAAAGCTTGGAGTGGTAAATGGTGCCTTAAGGGTTTGAATGTAAGTGAATAGTGCACAGCTAAGAAATCCTGTTTATATGGGAAGCTTCTAACATAATCACATAAGAGCAGTCAGTTCTAAAAATCTCCAGTTTGTTAAATCCATATATATATATATATATATATATATATATATATATAATATGCAGAGTAATTATACTTATATTCTATTGTCCTGGCAACATCTGGATGAATGCTGAAATACTGAAGATGCAGGTGGTTCACAAACCTGAGATAGTATTGTCTGGTTTCTGTGTACGATCTACTGCTATCATACCAATTTAAGTATCAAAAGGATAAAAAAGTTACAGACGTGCTATTATAACTAAAATTATTTTTAGTGCATCTACATTATACTA
The DNA here is from genome assembly GCF_021018805.1 of Prinia subflava. Lineage (NCBI taxonomy): Eukaryota > Metazoa > Chordata > Aves > Passeriformes > Cisticolidae > Prinia > Prinia subflava. Next base: position 38,191,939 of record NC_086250.1, on the reverse strand, counting down.
CAAAATCAATCGAAGAACTATTGCAACAGGTGTTACAACAGCATCTGGAAATGGCAATATCAGCTGCACACCTTTCTTCACTCTTCTGATAGGCTCCATTAGGGGCCAGTACTACCATTAATCCCATGGACTACATTTTAGGTTCAGTGTTTTCAGCAAGTATCCCTGAACAAAGCAACCTGTAAAACATACACTGACTTCAAAGCCAGTTTTACAAATTACATTTGCAATGCCAGTTCCTCAGGGTAAATAGAGGAGCAACTTGCAAAAATAATCTCATAAGGTTTCTCCAAGTTACCTCTGTAGCTCCTGATTGTGATTTTTTCTATTTTCTGAAAAACTGTCTAGTAAATCAAGGATATTGTGATCAGGCTATCTGAGGATACAGTGTTCTCATCAGGACTATTATCCTAGAACTATCAGGGTGTTTTTTAACCTTCTTTCTCATATCTGCTTACCTGAAGCTGGGTTGATCACTGCTAATATGGGACAGATTTAATCACCCTGTTTCTTAAAAAGTTCAGAGAGTTCCTTCGGAATTGCCCCTTGTATACTGGGCTTTAGTAACTGCCCAAAAACACCATCTTGAAATACCTCTCATAATAATTCTGGCATTATGTTAGTAAGGAAGTTTTCCAGAAAATTAGTAGAAAAGACATGTCCTTTCTTTAACAGTTACCCTTAATGAAATGACAGCACAGGCCCAAACACGCCTGTAACCTGACATGTCCATGGCAGAATGATGGGAATCTGTTGTGTCAGATGATCTCACTCCATATTCCAACCATGGCCTAAAGAAATGAGAAAGTCATACTAGACACTGGAGAGAGAGAAGGGAAGGAAACATTCACAAAGTTTAAGTTTAGCCTTCAAAGACCAGACTTTCAAAGTAATTCCATTGTTAATAGAAGGATGTAAGTTGTCCTGGAGGAAAATATCAAGAATGCCTAGATAATGGCTTCTACTCTATACCATCTTCTCAATCTTGATGTATTTTATGTTGCTCTGCTTTCCTCTGACACTGGAAACTTCTCTTTCAAACAAATTATGTTCTTCTGTTCACTATTTTGGGGTAGTAAGGTAGAGAGTTCACATTCATCTGCTCTCTCTCCCATGCAGTGAACGGTTGTGTCAAGCAGCTCTGTGCTAACTGTTGGTCCCAATGAAGGGTGTTAAAACCATTCCCTGTCATCCAGACTGTGATGCCTTTGCTCAATGTAGAGGCTTGTCAGAAACCACCACCTGACTTCTCTAAGAGATGATGTGCAAGATTGTTTTTGAAATTAGCTGTGTGTGGTTTTGCACAGCTTTATTAGTAGATGGTAGTATAGGGGACATGCAGACACTTTCCTTAATGCCAGGGAGGTGCCCAATCTGCAGCCTTGTCCTCTGCACCTATATCCCATCTCTCCTACAGCAAAGGCCTGCTGGTACAGGGTCAAAGTGCAGTAAGGGCACCCAGGCTTCTCTCTTTACACAAGCAGAATACCATTTTCTACCTTGGAATCTAAAAGGACTTTCAGGATGAACATGGGCTTAAAGGCTATATTATACAAACTCTTTTTCAAAAATTTAATCTTTCTCTCATGTATAGAACAGAAACACAGAGCAATCTATGCTGGAAGGATTTAAAGAGGTTACCTTGTTTAATCTCCAGCTCAAGGACCAACTTTAGATTAGGTGTCTCATGGCTTATTCATTTGAGATCTAAAAAAAAAAACCAGACAAACAAACAATGGTTCTTGAGATAAATTACACCCAGAATTTGGAGGTGGCTACAAGAAGTGAGAGAGGGAATATTAGGTTACAGCTAAGTTTTACAAAAGAACTAGGATTAGTTAATCTGCACCCTCACTTCTCCACTTCTCACTCCTCTCTTTTAGTACCTGATATTACAGAAAGTAAAAACTTGTTTCTATTTAGTATTTTCTTTTCTGGTCTATCTGATGCTCTTTCACCATAAAACTACTGTTACTTCACAGTGCCTGAGCATTTAAAATGCAATTTTTGTGAAGATTATATCTAATCTATTTGAATAGACACTTCATTATATTTTTGCCTCAAAGTGTAATTGGTTGAAATAAGCTGCAAGTCGTGTCTTCTCAGTTCCACTGCCCGGAACGCCTGGAGGCGGAGGGCTCAGAGCCCCAGCAGCAACCAGGAGAGGGAGCTCATGCTTTTGGCTTGCTCTTGTCTCACTGACGGAGGGAGCAGTGTGAAAAGGCAACATCAAGAGCACAGATTCTGTACAGATAAACTCAGGTTTTTATAAGAGCCAAATTACTTTTTAATTCAAGCAGAAGGAGCTATCTCTTGGGCGTGTATGCTTTTTGGCAAAACAATAAATAAAATCCACACCTTCCGTAATAAGCAGTTTTAAAAAATTAATTGGTACGAATACACAAATATATGGGACACCATTCAACTGCTTCATGGATAAGCTTGTGGATATGGTTGGAACCTATTAATTAGGCCTTGGCCTCATATGCCTTTTCATCTGTCACTTCTTTTTCAAAAGCCAGATTAATGACTTCAGCTACTGCTTCATCTTCCTCAGTTCAACCACAGCTTTAGACTCCACTGCAGCAAGCAAATCTGTGCATGTATTTTGTCCATATGAAGTCAGACAATGTACAAGAAATAGATTTATGATATATACCTGTGAATTTCTCAAAAACTAGTTCATCCTTTCAATGTGTTGCTGAATCTAATTGCTTGTGTTGCTTGGTTTTGGTTTGGTTTTTTTTTTCAAATACCTCTTTTGCAATCCAGTCTTTGTTGGAAAGCAATAACAAACATACTTTTCATGTATTATGGGTATGCTTTTACAGAGATTTCTCTGAACAATCTCAATTCACTTAAATACAATTCTAAACTTACTAAGCTTTACTCTGACAAAATACTGAGATAGAAAAAATAGCTTTGCATGCCAAATGTTATGGCACTACCACAAAAGCCTCTTTGATTTAGACAGATCACAGTAAACAGTAAGCTGTTTTTGAGAAATATCTATGTACCTGTTATAACATTTTCTTTGTATTTGTCGACTCAAAGCAGTTGTAAGAGATGAAATAACTCAGTCTCACCACATTACTCCAAACTTCTATACATCAAAATAATTTTATGGTAAAATTAAATTAATGTTAAATTTAATGCTGTCCCTTAGGTACATATTCTCAAAAAATATAAATTAAGAGTTCTTCCTGCATAGAAAGTTCTCTTTAAAAATGCTGTGGAAAAAACTTTGCTGATACACTGCTGGACAACTATAATACAGGAGGATATTCTAAACATTAAAGCTCCAAAGTAAAATATACCATAAATAACCTATCTCAATCAGTGCAGTAAATCTGAATTTAGGATTTCAAAATATCTTTACTTAGTCTAACTTTTGAAACTCTTTTTAAGTTGATCTCAATTTGTAATTAAGTTGTTCAAAGTCAGAAAGCAAAAACTGCTTGTGTCAAAATTAGCAGTTAGATTTCAAAAGTGCAAATAAATAGAAATACCAGGTTTTGAAGCTTTCTGAGCACAAATGAGCATTACTAAAGAGTGATGTCTGATTTGACACCTGTATTCACCTGTAAATTCACCTGTAAATAATACATTTCTGCCCTAAATAAAGTTTAATACAATGTTAGTATAGATACATACTATAATCTGTTACAAATGGATCAAGCTGTAAGGTGTTGAGGAAATAAAAGTCTGAGGCAAAATAACAGGACATTTGAGTTCCACTGCATGGCCAAAAGCAACACAACATCCCTTCTGCAGTCTTCCTCTCCTTCCAAATCACTTCAGTTGTGATAAGTGCCCATGTCCAAAGAAATAATCCCTAAAATCATTAGCCAACAGATCTGACATTTGCTACTTTTTCTGTAATAATATTTACTAAAATTCTGGATGAGGAGTACTAGTACTGGTAGCTGTTGTTGTTGTTATCATTATAATTAATATTATTAAGTGCATTAAGGGTGTTTTTATTTTACAGATGAAGATGTGTTTCCTAAAAAGGAAAACTTATAATGGAAATGAAAGTGAAAACACACAAGTACATTGCTCTTGACTTGTTGCATTCAAAATCTATTCCAAGGGGCCAAAGTGAAAAGTAATTATTTTTCAATACCATGCATTGCTCTCTTCTTTCATCATTTTCTTTCTCTTTTTAAATTTTCAATTCCATTTGTTTTTACCATAGCTCACAGAAATATTTCAGAGAAAAATTAAACTTGTCCAACTGCTCCTTTCTATACCACTGCTGCTCCTGCCAGATTCCAAGTGGCATTAGACCAGAATGATAACTACCGATTTACTTTCAATCTTCTGTTTCAGCAGTCTCAGGGGCTCATATATTGAGCCAAAAACAGATCAAAAAATGTACATAAACAGAACATCCTAAATCTGAGTTTTTCATAATAGTCCTATTTTTCCAGTGTTTCCTGTATGTAACTTCTCAAGGTTATGATCTATTGCAGCAGTAACACTGATTGTAATCAATGCCAGGATACTTTTGCACAGTGATTTAACTATCCACAAATACATGAAATCATTAATGTAGGTGCTTTGAACCACTTTCTGGAGGAGTCTATTACACTTAATCAGCTTCAGAAGGATGCCTGGAGATAAAACGTGGGTGGTATAAACATTTTCTCCTCATATCATACTGTCTCCATTAATTGCTAAAAAAATGTAGGCAAACTCTCAGAGGCACAAGTTGTTAACAGAAATAAGTACACTGGCTTCTGTAGTCCAGATCCATATAAATTTGGATTTTGTTCGGCAGCCTTTTAAAACAAAAGTCCTGCAGCTACTAGGCATTTGGAAATTTCTGTTCTCATGACAGCAGTTGGAGGGATATCTGAACTATCCAGCACGGGAAACTGTAACAGCCTTGAAGAGGCTCTAAGGTTCCCTGGGAGATCTCAACAGACAGAGAAAAGGGTTCTCCCAGCTTGAAGCCAGAAGCCAGCAACTGCCTTGAGCAGGTACCTCTTTGTGTTCAATGGTGACAGATGAAGTTGAATGAAGCCACATCCTACTCCCTGTTTTGTAAAGATGTTAGTGCCACAGATCTGCGCTGGCACTCTGTTGAGATGGGATTTATAAATATAAAACCCTCTCAAATAGGTAGCTTACTTCAAAGACAAACATATCCCAAAACAAATGTGCCTGCCCTAAAGTCAGCTAACCAACCTTGCCAAAGAACAGAAGAGCAATGCAATGCAATGCATGTTATAAATATGTTGATGTTATGTAAGGCCCTGATTCTGACATTCAATCCAGAAATACATCTCTACATCTTTCAAAAAAGTTCAGCACAAATACATAGCAATTCATAGAGTATTTACACTGTTGGCGTAGAGTTTCTACAAAAAAGAACACAGTAACTTGAGAGTTATGTATTTCAGTTGACAGAATTTATTGCATGCACCAAGGCCTCTTGCCTCTTGCCTCTTTCTCTTGCAAGGGTGCACCTTCCCTCCTCATCTCTGTAAAGACCTCCTTGTCGTTCTCCTGTTCTAAAAATCCAGTTTGCTCTGAGTGTCCCCATTCTCTTTTTTCCAAATAGAAGGGCTCATCCAACTCACTCTCATCTTCCTATAAATATCTGTGCTGCAATCATTCTTCCTCCCTTTGCTTCATGCCCCCCTGCTTAAGGCTCCTTCTCTCTTCAGAGAGATCTCACTTTTCTTTCTGATGGTTGATCTATCCAAGTTCTCGACCACTTCTCTTACTCCACCTACAGTATGGGCTTTGCATGATTGCCAGCCATGCAGAAGAAATAGCATTTCTTGGACATCCATGTATCTCTGGCAGGCACTGGTGGAGGCTTTGTGGATGTCTTGAAGATCACAGATATATATTTTTCTCCTTCCCTCCCTTTGTGTCATTTTACACTACTGCAGATGGGACTGGATAAACTTCAGAGACTCAACAGAGGCAGATAACGTACGCTGACATTTTGTCACCTTGGTACAAAATGCGGATGAAGCACATGAGCCACAGAAACAAGGACACTTCAACAATTGTTCTGATTAACTATAAAGTTTGGGGAATTAATTTTGCACAGGGCAGTATGCAAATAGTTTTCAAAAACTTCTTGAAAAATTGAGTCCCATAAGGCATTTCCCATCTGATTTATTCCAGAGTTCCAGTCAATGATAGAAAAAGCTCTGCTGTCAAGAGGACAGAGATGTTTGAAATCTTTTGGTCTTACTCATCAACAAAAAAATCTCAAGTTCCCTCTCTGCAAAGAAATTTCCTTTTTCTGTGCTTACACCTCACATGAGAAATACACAGAGAAATAAATAAAAATACATGCCACTTCCTCCTTCTGGAGGGGAATTTATAGGAAAGCAGGGTATTACACCACATCTAAAGCCTTCTGACAATTTGTCACAATTAGGTGATTCTTTCTTACATACATTTCTTCCTTTTGCATGGCAGCTGTTCCCAGAATGACTAAAGCTATTACAACCACCACAAAAAAGAAAAATAAGTACAAAAACATTATTGTGACCTCCTTCAAACAACTACAGAACAATGTAATCATTCATTATACAGTATCATGCAAATACACCTCAAAACCACAGGAACCCCAGGGTGTTTGCCACACAGACACAGTGGGAGAAGGAGGAAGGAATTGGACAGAATTTCTATAGGTGCTGCTAAATTAGAAAATTACTCTATTCATGCACATGTCCTCTTGTCTTTTACCCAGAGCAGAATGCAGATTAACACAGCACATACAGAACACAAAAATACATCATGCCTCTCCACACACACACGTATTCAAAGGTTTGTCATTTTACATGCATTTTAGGAAAACAGAAACAATCCTGCAACCCTCTGTGAACTGGAATTAACTTCCTCACAGAAGTGGAGGTATTGACTCTCATGGGAGTGATGAACTGTTGTTGCATTACATGAGCAATATTTTGAAGACCTCCCTCAAAGTCCCACTGAAAAACATCACAGAATGCAGGGCTCTCTGAACTTAACTACAGTGCTAAAATGCACAGTAGTGCATTTTTAAATGTTTGGTTCTCACACCTGCTATTATAAGGAACAGGTAGTTATTGATTACTTTTGTGGGGTGAGAAAGTAGAGACCCAAGACTACGCAATTCAGGAAACAGTGATTGTCTGGGGCTGCAAGTGAGACAAACTTCGAATGGGAAGTTAGATACATCTTGAGAAAATAAGATTTAGTGAGCCAAAAAGGGAGCTATTGTTTGTTTTCACAGATTAGTTGTTCTGGTAGAAGTCTTGCTCCCCATTTAATGCCTACCATTTTTCATACATCTTTAGACATAGTTTGCATGTTCTCTTTCTTCTTCTGGCTTTACCTGAAACATACAAGGATAAGGTAACAGACCAGTAAGTGTCAGAGTTTAAAAGCTTCATTTAAAGTAAAGTTTCAAGTAAAGTAAAGCTTCATTTAAAGTAAAGTTTCTGTGTTGGTGAAATATTTAATGCTTTTGCAGCCTGGCTGTAACTCTCTGAATGATGTCACATCCACCTCAACTCAAAATAATAGGAGGTTCTCTTCATATACCTTATTTTCACATTTTCACCTTAACACATGGATTTTATTTGCTAAGCAGAAAATTACTCTAACAATCAGTGTTCGTTTCCTCAAAAAAAAATTAAGTAAATCTGCAGCCTACATTTTTACATTTTTCTCTCACTTCTTTCCCAAATTTCTAACTATTAAAATGTGCCTGGGTAATCCTGACTTTTGCACTAAAGTTGAGAACTTTACTATCAGATATTTTCAGACTGAAAACAGTGTTCATGCCAGCATTTGCTTCAAAATTATACATAAAACCCAACTGTCACCATATGAAATTTAACAGGAATAATATCTTTTTTCTAGTTTTATCCCTTCTTCCCATTAGAAACTTGACTATTGAAGCATATTTCAGATGAATCCAAGTAAATCTTAGCTGTCAGATGTTTCACCTCAGTCCTACCACCACACTGACTGCAGAACTGCTGAGGGAAGCGTGCAGCTAGATGGCAGTGTGCCAAACCAAAAATCTGTATGAAATCGACTATTTCTAATAAGGCATGACATAGGATGCCTTAAATAGCATGAAAACCTAAAAAACTAAATCCATAATGATAAAACCATCCATAGTTTTATTGTGACTGAAAAGCTGTAGCCAGGTGGTAAATTGAACCAGGGAAATTAAAAATCCTGTATTTCTTTCTGGTTCCAAGAGTGACATCATCCTAACCACCCTACATTTCAGGTACCAGCTCTTATCACTATGCAAAACAGAAATGGTGCCATCTGCCTTGAAGAACATTGTATGGCTTAATAAAGGGATGTAAATATTCGTGTTAGCTCAAGGTCCTCCACAAAACGGGACAGATAACATGATGCAAATGAACAGAAACATACTCCAATAGGTAAACACAGAACCAGGTGAACCCAGCACATAAATAGCCTTCTGTTGTATGTATAAAAAGCCTCTATAGGGATAAATCTTAAGGCATGCATGCACCATTCTCCAAGGCTAGCTGGGATAAAAGGATAAATGAAGTGTCCTGCAAGGAGGAAAGGATCCTTCTGCTCACATCACTGGGCAGTTGCTGTACTGCTCTCCAGCAGAACAGCCTCAGGGCTGTGGAGCTGCACAGTTGCCCACTGAACCCTTTCAATGTGAGGATTTCAACACATTCAATGAAGAATTTCTTATCCCAATAGGCAGAAAAAGAATTCCCACCCTGCACAGGATCTTTGTTTTCTCCAGTCTAAACATGCACTTGTACTTACTGCCTTCTCGGAACCTATCCTTCATCCATAGGCAGGAAAGAAAAAAACATGCTACAGTCAGCTATAAACTATTGTGTTCTCTGCTGCTGTGCTTTTTACTTTGGCTCTGTATTGGACTTGCCTTAATATTTATACTAGCTGCTACCTTCGCTAGTGCAAGATCTGTTAACACTTCTGCTTTAAACTCCATTTTGGCTGGGACAATGGGATAACTCATCATTTCAGGATTAAGCATAATTTTCCATTGTCAAATGTTTTAGCCACACTTTTCAAAAATAATTTTATTGAGTTTAAGTTTACAAAACAGAAATAGCAGTGAATAGTTTAGATAGACAGTTTTCTTTTTACAGTCCTGTATTTTAAACACAAATTTCACATGAAGTCTAAAATCTGTCATGCTGTAACTAGTGATGTTAAATATATATACTTAATATATATAAAAATATATATATCTGCTGTGCATTCTTAACATAAGAATTTTTACTCTTTTTGTGTGTTAAGACTATATAACACACCATATAAGATATATATAATTTTTTTTACTTGTAGGTAATATTTCATAAAGATACCTTTTCTATTGGTAACCTTAGGCTTGAGCATCGTCATATATCATACTCAAAAGATCAGGGGTTTTGCCTGAGTTTCAGGAAGGTAGATTCAAGAGAACATTCTGCTGAGATCCCTGAGGGGTTTTGTTTACTGCCTTGATGAAAGCCAAAGACTGTTGATGGCTGTACCATGGATGTCACTTCAAGTGACCGGGGCATGATGGTGACATACTAGAACCTGCAGGAAATCTTCCAGTCCCAATGGCCTTTTGGAACAGTAACAGCACCTCCCAGAGACATCACCAAACAGACTCTTGTTTTTCTGTCTCCCTTTATGGAGAACCAGAGACCTGTGAGAATCATGAAAAGAAAAAAGACTGCACAGCCTAGTTTAAATGTACAAAGGTAGGAATTATCTATATGCGTTCCTACAAAATCTTTAATTGTCAAGCTACTTTACTTTCAAAAAATCTTTAAGTAAAATTGTGTAGAAGTTCATTAAGTATTTTAAAGAAAGCCACTAGCTCCACCAATGTATTTATGCAAAATAACATACAGAGGATGACTTACAGTTGAACCCTTACTACTAATTAATCTATGTCTGTCTAACTTCAGGTATCTTGTGCAAGCTAATAAATCCTGAACAGAAAATGAAGAAACAATATACTGTTTGCTTTCTCGAACAACAACAAAAAAGAAGTGTATAAAAGCCTCAAGTTACATAAATACTGTTTCACTACACTTATGAAAAATATAAACTTATAGACATGGGCAAAAGACAGAGATCAGAGATAACTTTTGAGGAAAGAGGACTCCTGGGCATATACTGCGACACAGAATGAAAAATCTTCTTCCTGGGGAATTTTTCTCTTCGGGCATTTCTCACAGGCACTTCATGCTTTCAACCACTGTTGTTATTATCTTAGGACAAGGTGATGCTTGGTGAAAACAGCCCCACAGGCCAAAACATTCTGGCCTGTCTAACCAGCCAGACAGCAGTTTCCTTTTTTGTTATTTCAAATAAAACATTTAAGTTCCAGTACAAGATCATTCTGCAGAATTATCAGATTATACCAGATTATGATCCAGAGGTGAAAACAGGTGTTATAAACTTGATAGAACATAAAGCAAATATTTTCCTGGCCTTTTCATTAGGCTCTCATTTCAGACTTAATTTTAGATTCAAAGAGAGTATAGCAGAAAACCTTTAACTAATGTTCTCCAACATGTATTGAGTAGGCTGGCCAACAATTTAATTACCAGTCTAAACAGGAATTGGGCTGGGACTGGGTTCTCAAACTTGCAGCTAGTCTCAAATCTGGAGTTTGTGGCCAACTTTGTTCACACTAAAAACTAATTTGAAGGAAAAAGGTTTTAAAAACCAAAAGTGAGGCCATCCTCACCTTTGCCTCAGTCATAGACATAGAGCACAAAGGCAAGTTTGTGCACTATCTGAGGAGAACCTCTAGCAAGAAGCTGGGTGAGGGACATCCCAAGAGCTTTCAATGGCAGCCTCCCTGTGAACTCAGTTTCCCCCAGCAGCCAGTCTCCTTTAGAAAATTGTTGCCTGTTGGCAAGCCTGTGATTTAACTGTGCGGTGAGAGTGGATTCCTGTCACTGACCAGAACTATGGCCTGCAGCTGGGACCGCCAACCAACCAAGGCAGGCCTTAGTGGTTAGATCTCCCTACCAGCCCACTAGAGCACCCGAGCCTCTGTCGCATCAGCCCAGAGACCCATCCCTCACCCCATGGCCTCAGGACCATACCGCCACTTCCACAGCCGCCTGTTCTCTCACCTTCCAGAAATGTCCACCATGTGCATCCCTACCCTGAGGGGGGATTCCCCCTCAAGAAGAGAGGACTGAGAGGGCACCTCACCAATGTGTATAAATACCCAACGGGCAGGAGGGAGTGCCAAGAAAGTGAAGCCAGGCTTTTCTCAGTGGTGCCCGCCACTAGGACACAAGGCAACGGGCAGCAGTTGGCCAATGTTCTCATGCACTGTGTGATTCGTGGGGTGTCTTGTGCAAGGCCAGAACTTGGCCTCGATGATCCTGATGGCTCCCTTCCAACTCAGCTTATTCTATGGTTCTACGATTGTACGAGGCACAGGAAGTTCCACCTTAGTATGAGGAAGAAGTTCTTTACCGAGTGGGTGATCACTCATTGGAACAGGTTGCGGAGTCTCCCTCAGTGGAGGTATTCAGGAGCTGCCTGGATGCAATCCTGTGCCATGTGCTCGGGCAGGGTGGTTGGACCGCTGCGGTCCCCTCCAGCCTGGCCCAGGCGGTGAATGTGAGATGACGGTCCGAGGCGAGCGCCGAGGCGCGGCCCGCTCTGAGGGCAGGCGGAGGGCGGCGTTCCCCGCTCCCTCCTCCCGCCTGCCCGCCGGGCCCGCGGCCGCCCCCGCCCGCCCGCTCGCTCGCACGGCGGCGCGGGCAGGGCCCGCTGCGCTACGGCGGGCAAGGCTGGGGCGGCGTCAGCGGGCGCGCGGTGCCGGCTCCAGGGCTTTAAAGCAGCGTGTAAGCTGAGATGCTACCACAGACAGCGGCGCGGCGGCGGCGGCCGCAGGAGCTCCTCGAGCCCAGACGGGCGCCCGCCTTTCGCCCCCGCCGCGCCCCGGGGCATGAGAGCGGCCGCCCCGCGGCTCTAGGTACCCCCGGGCCCCATGGCGACGACCCGCGCTGCCCGCGCCCTCCTGCTGCCGCTGCTGCTGCTGCTGTGCCCGCCGGGGCTGCGGCGGGGGGCGCGGGGCGGCGCGCAGCGCCCGCGGGGCTGTCCGGCGCCGTGCCGCTGCGAGCTGGACGGAGTGCTGCTCCGCGCCGACTGCTCCGACCGCGGCCTCACCGCCGTGCCCGCCAACCTCAGCGTCTTCACCTCCTACCTGTAAGTGCGGGCGGGCCGGGCCGCGCGCACCGGCGGCGGGAGGGCTCGGGCCGGCCCCCGGCGCTGACAGGAGGCGCTCCGCGCCCGGAGAGAGCACCCGACTTCAAATAAGTTTCTAATCGCTTTTTAATCAGCGGGCGCGTTGTAAAGCGTTTATAGGTATCTGGCTATCGCGGTGCCCGGTCCGGCGCCCGGAGGATCGCTGTGTGATGTGCCGTTTGCAGGGTAATTAAAAGTGATTGCAACAGCAGAAATTCGATGCGATCCGCCGGGACGTTATCTTCACCTTTGCTTCCCGGGACAGGGCTTTGAACTGCGGCCGCTGCTGATTTAATCGTTAACAGATCTCCCCCGGGGGGAGCAAAGGCAGCGCTTGGGGCCGGGGTGCCCGTGTCCACACACAGGTGTCCGTGTCCGGCTCCGGGCTCGGGCTCGCCCCTCGGGAGGCTCCCCGGGCCTCGCAGTGCCCGCGGACCGGGCATCCCGCCCGCACGGGCTGCGGTGCTGCGGGCTGCGCTGCATCTCGGGCGCGCTGAGTTACAGCGCGTAGGGACAGAGCCGGCGAGAACGGAGAAACCGTGTATTACCAAAAAACCCACCCCAAACTGTGTTGAAACCTTATTTTTGACTCAATGTTCGTGCTTTAGCCACTCGTGATTTAGTGTGTTGAAAGTGCTGGTGCTCTGTGTTCCATAGTTTTTTGTGGTTGCATGACCAGTAGGTTGTTAATTTACTGCTTATCCTTCATACCCAGCATAAAGTATGTCTGGTTCTGAACGTGTTTGTGCAGTCTCCGTACTCTGACATGCTGTTGACGTGCTTGCTACTGTAGTTACTGTGAAGATGCTTTCACGGCTTTATGTGTCTGGGGTACTAAAGTAATTCTGAGCACACTTCTCTGTTACTACTATACTTCAAAGGACATAAAACATATCTTACATCTGAAAAAATAGAATAAAGTAAGCTAGAAGTAAGTAATAATAAAGTAAGCTAGGATTTATATGAGAGGTATCAACATGACAACACAGACAAGGTGGAAATTAAGTGCAACCAACCAAATCTAAGTATATATTAGGGGAAAGCCTAATTGAAAGAAAATAGCATACATTTATAAAGAGGGTGAGCAGCTGAAAGACTTTTTATATATGTTATGCATGTGAATAATATTCTGAAATTTTTCTTAAGATCGATTTTAGCTTATTTTATCAGAAACATTTCAAAGTCAAAACTATTGATAATGTTATGAGGCAGGAGTCAGTAGTCAGCATTACTGAATGACCACTTCCAGTAGAGCAGAACTTTGGCAACGTGTAATAAAGATACAGTCCTTAAGACACATACAAAAGTAGCAGGTTAGATTTTGGGTATACAATTCTTTCTGGTGCTTTGGAAAGCCATAAGCAGAAAGGTAGATAGTGATGGTATAAAGGCATACTTAAGCTGTACATATCCTGTGTTAAGAAGCAGAGACCCTAAATTCCTCACTGTTTCGAGGAATGCTAAAACCAGAAAAACATGAATCTACTGTTAGACTGTTTTATGAAGAAAAAGAGAACATATGTGTGGCAATGTCAAAATACCATTGCTGGGGTTCTGCCCTCTGGTAACCTGCTTCTTGGGAGGATTGTGATCTAGTCTGCCCTTTTGTTTTTAAATCCTTCTGTCCTTCAGAAGGAATGTCTTTCTCCAGTCAAAAATCCTCTGTTGTTCAGTAACATACACCCTGAATTGAAAAAATGTTATTTGGACAGGCAGACTTTTAAATGACCAGGACTGCATGCAGGCAGTATAAAATATAAAAGACTAGTTGATACAGATAGGCAGCTACACTTACAGTTTTCCAAGTTTACAAGGCTGCTATCCTTGGATTCATTAATTATTGCCTAATTATGCAGAATTGTAGCTCCTGCTTGCCTTCCGTAAAGAACTGTCAAGTCTCATTCTCTGTAGATGGCTAAGCAGTGGCAAATTTTAAAACATGCCTGCTTGTTATAGGCATGTTTGCCTCCCTGAGCTTGGTAATGGCCAACCAGCTGCTTCTTGATTATTCTCCTTTCCGTTTTGTTTTTTTTAACCCCAGAAACCCAAAAATGTCTTTTTCTGCTGTGACAATTTTTACCTCAGATCAAAGCAAGAGGTTAAAATTGTGTACTCCTATTTAATCTCTTTGCAGAAAAAAACAATCTTCTTCAGTCAATTCTGTTCTTGCACCGTAGATATATCTGACCAAAGCCAGTGTGTAGTACTGCCTTGTATTAAGTTTGAGCTTTTAAAGCTTTGGGGTTTTTTCTGAAGTTCTCAACTTTTTGTCTTCATTTAACACTCACATAGGAGCAAAAGGCAATTGTTTTCTTGGTGTACACTGGAGATGTTGTGAAAAGCTGAAATTCTGAGGTCATTAAAGGTTTGTTTTATTTTGAGACAAATGTCTATAGAGCATGATATATTATGGTGACTGAATTTCTCATGTATCATCATTTTTTTTGTAATGGTGCTCTTGCAGCAGAGCTAAATGTACTCTACAGATGGACCTGCTACAATTTTCTTCATTCTCATTTATAATCCCAGGCAGCAATTCTTGCCTCCCATCAAAAATATTTTTATTTATGGTTATGTGTCTGCTGCCATGAACTGTTAGACTTTTTAAGAGCAGGCAAGGAGAATCAATGAGTTTCTTTCCATTCCTTTTCCTTCATTTACTTTTAGGCTAAGTAATGTATTCAGTGTATTCAATGCAACTCCTGTTGACATAAATGAGAATTCCATGTGCTGATGAAGGGCAGCACTGAGTCTCTGTTTCAAATTAAGAACAGGTCACTTTCCTATCAGTTCACAGTGGAAAGAAGAAGCCAGAATCTACAGGTCTTTTGCACATGGGACCCTCATTAATTCTCAAACCAAACCCATGAGTTAGTGAAATATTGTTACCATTTGCTGTGATGTGGAAAACTGAAATGGAGAAGGGCTTGCTCAAAGTTAGAAGTAAAGTTTATGACAAAGCCAGCCATTAAAGAAATCCTAACTCCATTGCTTAACCACAGGTTCATCCTTCTTTACCTAAATAATTAATCCTTAAAAATTGTGAAAAATCTGGCAACTCCTGTTCAAGAATATTTAGTATGACAAATAATGAAAACAGATTTTCTTTTCAATCTCATGTGATGACAATATAGAAGACAGCACTTATAGATTTTTAGGGTTTTTATTTTGGGCCTGGACAATACAAAAAAGTAAATTTATTATAACTGCCAGGGCTGTCTAACAATTCATATGCTGTGTTTGTGATCAAAACTTGTCAATTATAAGCAGAACATTTTCAAAATGTTAACATCATAGATTGACAGAGACATGCAGGAATACAAATACCAATTTTGCAGCATGTTGCCATTTACATGATAGTTTACTTTAAAAGTTTAAATTTAAGTACAGTGTAAATATGTGTGCTAACACTTGGTGATATATGATTCATATAATTTTAAATTTTTCATAGAAATAATTTATTGAAAACTATTTCTCAAAACTTTTATAACATTGATATTATTACAGTAGAACCTATGAAGAAGAAATCAGTGGATATTATAAGGTTTCAAACCTATCAATTTTCAAGTTCATTTTGACCTACTTCATTCATTGCTATACGATTGTATTTGATATTAGCTGTTCCTGTAGAGCACAGTCAAAAAAGATTCTGAACATACTAAACATAAAAAATGAGAAGAAAAAATATTGCAATGAGCCTGAATAAAAAGATTATTTACTATTTTGAAGGTAATGAAGTATGTCCCCAGAAATTTACTGTGCTTCCGAAATAAGAAGTATAGCTGTTTCTGTGTCAGGAATACCGAAAATCATTAAGACCAATCCTTTGGGGTAAATTTGCATCCTTTCAGTCGTTCTGATCTCACAGTGCAAATTCAGGTCTTGTCTGTGTCTTCATCATAGATATTTTGGGAATGACCATGGTTTTTCAAAGAAGATCTCTTTTCAAAAAAGAGATCAAACAGCAGCGTATCTTCTTACGGAGAAGTGAGACTTAAAAAGTCTCACACCTTCCAGATCCCTTGACAAGATATAGGAGTTAGGTATTTCATAAGATGTCTGTCTTTTCTTAGAAAGTACTTCTTTACATAGTTAGAAACTTTATAGACCTTAAATTAACTGATTGTCATGTGGTTTCTGTTAGTAATCTGAATCTTGTCCTGACTGAGGATGAAGGTGAATCCAGGTTCTGGATGTAGAATTTAATGCTAAATTTCCCTTTTGAAAAGAAAACGTAACACTTCCTCTCTACTCTTTGCACATATGCAAAGGTGAAATACACCCACAGATAAATTAGAGGTAAACAGAAACTGAAGAAGTAGCAAACTATGTAAAGTATCATGTTTGCCAGTTTTCAAGAGACTTACTTTAAATTTCAAAATATAGTGTGTCAAGTCAAAGTCAGTTTCTCTGAGAAAAGTTTGGATTGAAAATGTATTTTGAAATATCATTGTTCTCACTCGAGAATACCGTGTTAAAAATAACTCTTTACCCTGCTTCCTTAAAGAGCCTTTTGCTGCTCAGAAAGGAAAAAATGGCTCTCACACATCACCTCTCTCCTTTAGCATTTTCTCTGTGGAAGCACTGCATAAATTGACAGGGAAGAGGAAGCTGTCTTTAAACTGGGGGAATATAAGGCGCTGACAGAGTGAAGGCACCTTCGCTTTGGTTGGTATCTCAAGTGCATAGGACAATTGGCCGGGCAGAGGGAGCCTGACTCCAGCTGAGAACGCCTGCTCTGGGCTGACCTTCCCAGTCAGCATGCCAGCGGAGATTAGGCTTCCCTCAAGTGCTCCCTTGTTAACCCAGTCTTTTCTGCAATGTCATTTGTCTTTCAAATGCTTAAAATTGCTACCAATCTTTCAGTAGTCCAGATCACTTTCTTTTATTCTGTTTGTTGGCCAAGATAATATTTCATCTGCATGCACTGCTTTCTTAATTCTCTGTTGGCTATTTAAATGGTCATGATTAATAAAATTTATGGTGTTTTCCCTGATTTCCTTACTTGAACTGACCAGCAGATCTGATTCTTTTCCCAGGAAAAATCATGGTAAATAAGGTGTGGTTCCCTTGGCTCTAAGTAAACTGATTGAAGGCAGAATATGATGTGGTGTTTTTGACATACCAGAACAGCTTTAGACTTCAGTTAGAAGAAAATACCCTAACAACTTTAAAAAAAATAAAATGTGATCAAAGCATGCTTACTCTCCTCAGAGATTTAGCAATTCATGTGGCAAATCCACATGCTGTATGCTCTGTATTGTTTGCTGAGAAAACCTGAGGATATCCTGTACAATTTTACTGATCAGATGTGAGAAATTTATCACCTGCAGAACAATAAAATAAATAAATGTGGTTGGGGAGGGGTAGGGCCTGAAATGAGGTTGCTGACACTTGCTGAAGGAGCGCTACCTTCTATTTCTCAGAACTGAGGTTTAAATAAAAAGTGTACAAAGATGGTGAGCTGCTTCAACTGTATAGGCTGGCAACCCATGGTAACCCTGGCTTAGTCCTAGTGCTTTTTTTTCCTGAAAGTCTGCAGACAGTATCTGGTAATTTTTGAGTTAGAGACCTGAGAATGAGTATTGAAGAAGCAGCAGCACCCATAGAAACACTGTCCTGGAATGTCTTTGCCATGTAGATGAACAAGACCCCAGCCAGCTCGTATTATGCTAAACACCAGCAATCCCTGGATCTCTAAGCAGTAATGAAACAGGATTGCAATGCAAGGACAGTACATTCTGTATCACCTTCCAGTTTTATTCTTTTCCTGTGTTTTACTAATTTTTAGCTATGACCTTTGGGTTTTAGGGGCTGTGGCCACAGCACTGAGGTAATTCCCTGAAAGGACGAGTTATATTTTGATGTCTAGTCACTGCTGCAAAAAATAATTAATCTGAAGTGTAGTGTTATCCAGTAATGATAATTATAATAATCAGCCACTCCCGAACTGGGATTTTATTGGTAACAAATGGGCTCTTAGTTTGGGTCCAATTGTATTATTTGGCTTCAGTCCTGCAAATACTTATCCAGATACTTAACTTTAGTGTCAGGAGTGGTTCCACTGAAATCACATGTGCAAATGTTTGTTGATCAAAGCCTTTAATAATTCTAAAACAATTATCCTTTCCCAAGTATCAGCTCATTTTTGGGGAAGAGTTTCATTAAGCAGTTCTGCACCACTGTGTCATTGCACAGCCTAAGACATTATGTATATCGTAAATCATTTAATACAATTGTTTTTCAAAAATTTTAAAAATCTGAATTTGAATATTTAGTTTTATCTGGAATACACCATCTTCCAACAGTATTAAATTATGTAATTGCAGTGAAATAATTTTAAGGACATGATCAAAAATTGCTAACACTTTTTGCATTATATTCCAGAAGTATATTTGGTTTTGTACAGGTGATATAATATTGTGTGCATGGAGATGTCTGTGTATAGACAGATGTTGGACAAATTTTAAAAAGTGTCTATCAGTCTAAAGCAGCACAAACAACCATAACTCCCACCACACAAAATCTCTCCCCTCTTTTGATAACACTCGATTAAATGTTTTCTTTTTTATTGAGAAAAACCAGTGAAATTACTAAACTTAAGCATTAGTTACTTAAGTCATGCAGAAGTATTTTTTGGATTGGGACTTAATGTGCATAATGATTGTGAATGAACTTGGCCTCATTCAAGTTCGTTTTTTGTGCTTGTATCATACAGATTTTCCCATGAAAAGTGTACAATCATTTGATACTGATATTTATGAAGGGGAGGTAGGAGGTAGAAGACTAAAGCTGGTGTTTGGTACTACTACCTGTTTTTTTCCTGTTAATTTCTTTACCTAGCGCTTCAGCCTGTTTTGTTTGTGGACAGAACAGTTAAATCACTGATATTACACAGAAATAGGACTTTCCTAGCCCTTGTTTCTGCAGCAGTAGGCATCTTATGATGCCAGTTATACCATGTCTTCTGGATCCTGTGATAATAAAAATGCTAGTGTAAGTGAATGAAAGAACAGATGTGAGATGATGTCAGCATCAAGGGAAGTGTAGCTGTACTGATTTGGCATTCACTGAGTTTGTAAATGAGCCTCTATGTACCCTGAGGGGAAGAGAAGGTCATAGCTGGCAAAGCAAGCAAGTAAGATAAGACAAAGCTCTCTCTCATCCACGATTGAGAGTTACCTGTTCTGCACCACCTTGATGACTAACTTGCCTTTGAGCTTGATCCCTGATCAGCTTGGTGTGGAGGCTGCCTCAGAAATTAAATATTTCTCTTGTTGGTCTTGCATATGATGAGACTGCATTTATATTTGTAGTGGATGGTGAGACCAAGTAGTCCAGTGCCCAGAAATAAGATTCATCTTTATGCAGGCATAGAAACTGAAGTCTCTTAAACACCCTAATTCGTAGTGATTGTCATTCTGGAAGCATGAACGTAGGGCAGAAATTGCTTCTGGGAACAGGGACTATGATCAGTTAGCCATAACTGGGATTCAGGTAGAGAGACCTTTAAGTTCTGCTCCTGGGTATAGTAATTTATGGATTCAAGTAAATCACACAACTTTTCTCTAGTCTTACTTCTGGGGTGGCTGAGACAACTACCTCCATCTGAATTTGACTAATTTGAGGGTGACTGAAAAAAGCTGGAGATCTGTAGATTAAGAATACTTAATTAGGTGCTAATTATGAGTATGACATGGTAAAATAAGGGAGGTCCCAAGGAATTTTCTTCTCTTCAGAAGTATGTATGCCTTTCAGTTTTACTCCTGACTGTGTGTGACTTGAACGCTGTGATATATAAAATTCTTACTGGAATGAGTAAAGTCTATGCAGGCATCTGAGAGCAATATTTGACCTGCTGACAAGGAAATACAGGATCCATACGCTTGGTGCAATATGGAAATGTTGCCTGCCCTTTGCTGAAGTTGTGCAAAGACAAGGATTTGAAAGCAGTCCTAAAGGGGTGCAGGTTCAACCTTGTCACCTGACAAAGGTGTCAGGGAGTATGTTCCTGTCCTAGAGAGTCTCTGCATAAAGTCTCACTGTATTGACTGTAACCTGTGACAGGCACACACAATTACATGAAGGTTAACAAAGCAAAAAAAAAAAAAAGTACACGAAGAGCAAAAACACAGCAGGTTGCTTGGGAATCTGCCTGTATTGGTGTCATATAGTGACATGTACCTCTCGTCAGGCAGCTCAACCAGTTTTAAACATTCTAAACCCTCAGGAGAATTGACACTCAAGCACTAAATTCTAAATTCACAATTCACATATTTGCCATATGTGTGCAGTAAGACTTTGTAGCGTACAGTTACTGAGGCAGAGTTATTATCAGAAACATTTGTTTCTTTAGTGGAGATAAGACCTTCGGATATAGTTATGGTGGGGTGAAGAGTAAGGATGTGCAATACTGCTGATAATGTTTTTAAAGCTTGATTGTGAGGCACTGTGGAAGAGTAATTGGTAGCAAGAAAAGGGTCTCGTGTGGTCTTTTTTAGGTGTAGCACTGAAAACGGACAATGTGAAAGCTCTCGATCAGAGAAGAGTGTCTGGGAAGACTGTAAGTCCCTCAGCATGTGGAGGCTTCACTTTGTCTCATACCTGTTGCCTGCACATATGTAAAGTAGTGTGAACTGTCAAGTGCCAGAACTTTGCTTCCTTTGGGCCAAGAAGAATATGTGAAAAGGAAGACCAAGACAACCACTTTTGAACATCCTAAAAACCTGAAGGCCACAGACAGTACAGAACATAGTTAAACACACTCTTGAAATCTTGAGGTACATGTTTTTAGAAAAAAAAAATGTTTACTGAATATGCACTAGGATCTCAGAAATGCATGTTAGCCCTCAGCCTTGATGAACAGCACCTGGGCTAACCTCCTTTTTTTCTTATCACAAACACTGTCTGCTCCCAGGAACTAGTTCTGTCTAATGAGCTCCCGTTTTTTAATGAACAGCATGGAAACTTATTTTTCTTGCTTGAATGGCAATCCAAGTGGAACAACATTTTTGTTATCCAACTTCCAAAGAAAGTTATGTACCTGAATTGTGACCATGATGGAAAATAACTGTGACTAAAGCCAACACCTTTGCGAGCCTATAAACAGCAGTCCTAAGTGAGACCCTTTGAGCTATCCTGGTTCACAGCGGGCTGTGACCAGGAATCTCACCCTGCCTGGGACACCTCTCAAAGCCAGCCAACCCTCAAGTTTGCTATACTTGGAGGATCACTGCCAAATGCCACCCGTGGAACCTGGGTCAATGTCCCCACTCCTTGAGGCTCAAACCTGCACCTGTAAAGATGCAAAGGCATCTGGTATGAGTACTGCACTTAAATGGGAATATTTCACAGATCTGTACCTTGTACATATTCCTTTAGGTGTTTGTTGAGTGTGACTATGCTATAGCAAATGTGCTATGAATGTTTCTCTCTTAGATTTTTAAGTGGGTTATATTCATAAGGAAGCTCTATAAATGAATTGCTATTTCGCTTATAGTAAATTTTATTGAATCTCTTGACAAGTTGTTTAAATTTGGCTATTAAGTTCTGTTAAATTTAAATGTGGTTAAAATCTTTAGTGTAAGCCATTGGTCAGGTCTAGGGCTAAGTTTGGCAGGCAGGTTTACTCTAAACTTTGGGACTAAGAGGAAGAGTCTCTCTTATTCCTTTTAATCCTTACTCTTTTTTTCATCCTTAGCCTTTACAGAGATAATTTTTGTAGATTTTTAGATTTTAGTCTGATTTTCTCTGTGTGCTTTAACAATCTAGTTAGCAGTAGAGTGAACCTTGCCAATGAGCTTTGTCATGTTTTCACTTTAATATTAAATCTGCTTTTGCCAGTGATTCTTTGAACAACCTGTCCCCCACTCGTGACACAGATTTCTGTGTGCCATTCCATGAAGGTAAATTAGTAGATTTATGCCAAGGAAGACTTCACAGTTTCTGCTATGCTTATACTAATGGAACTAAATTGTGTGGAATTGGTCCTGCTAATACAAATTGAATTTGAAAATTTTGAAGATTTTTGAAAAGTATTAATTAACATAAATAAATTTAAGAACTTGCTTTGGTTTTAAAGTGCCAACTCTTGACAGAAAAGCTTCTGTTGTGTCATTAGTATGCATAGTGTCTGTCTTTCTGAAATAAACAATAGTCAACTTTTCTTTTGAAGAAAAGATTTTAGGCACACCATTGAGCGATCATCATTATTGCCTTGTTTGCATCAGGATGCAGACTCTGGCAGGTGAGTTGTGTTGTGTCAGGGAGTTGTGTCAACTGTACAGATTTTGCAGGAGTTTCAGGGAGGAAGGAATTTATTTTGTTTTTCAATCCTTTTGCAGCCATTGTTGATAGCATTAAGTGAAAAGAGGAACAGGTTTTTTTGGAGGATGCTTACACAGTGCTGTGGTACATTCTTTCTACTTATAGACAGAAACCGCTGTCATGCCAAATAGAGTTATCAAAATCGCATTTCTGTACATATTGGTGCCTCAAGCTGTTCTGCCTTCAATGGCTGTCTCTGGTCAATTTGTGAAGAATCCCATAAACTTGAATCCAGATGTGGTCTGTTTTCTACATTTATCATTGATCATGGATACAGCATCTCGTAGTCATGCAGCTCTATGTTCCTGCCTGTCTTTCCATAAAGCAGTGCTGGAAGAGCATCAGATTTCACAAGGAATTTGTAATATCCAGATTTACTGGATGGTATTATTTGCAGTGTTGTGTCTCTGTGTGGGAAGTCTATAAGGAAATGCTGCCTGCTCTCAATGTGCTGCTGGTTTAATCCCTTCTGATAAGGGTTTGTGAAAACTAATTACGAGCCAGTTTGGTTCCTAATGAAGCTAGAACTGAAACTCCTATCGGTAATGTGGATGGAACCCCTGGTATGTCACAGTTAGTTTTATTGTAGACGATTCTGTTGAGATATGATGAGTCTAATCTAAGGGAAATTATTCACTCTTTATCCAAATATTTCCATATGTTGAGTACACAAGCAGATTTTTTTTTGTTTTAGTGAATGAGTAATTTAGTGAAGGCGTAATTACTGAAGTATCAATTGTAATAATTAATTAATTGTTAATTACATTCATTAGTGGTTTGGATTAGCTGTGCATGGAGAGCTTCCATTAAGTTGTGTTCACAGTTTTTATAAAGAAGTATTTAGGTGGTTGTTCAATAATGACCAAATGAAAATAAGAAGCCTGTGTATCATCATTCAACAATATGACTTTGATAAGTAGATGGATGTCCCAGCCACAGGAGAATTATAACAGAAAGACATAAAGGAAAAAATATGCCTTACCAGCATAGGATTATATCTACGTTCTTTGAGTTAGTAATATCAATACTAGTATTAAAGATAAATGTTTTTTCTCTCTCTGTAAAATGGTGTTGTTTCTCAGAAAAAAAATCCAGAAATTAAAAGACTTAATAATTTAACATTTATTAGCAGATTTAGACATTAACTGAGTGTTCCTCTGTGCTGCTTAGTCTGTTTACAATGAAATGCCTTTGGCCAGCACTAACCAATAGGATACTTTAGAAGATGAGTCTAAGGAGTAGAGCAAGCAGCTGGTATATTTGTACACTGTTTAAGTCTCTGAGCAGCTGCTGGCTCACTGGGCAAGCTAAAATCTTCAAGCAGAGTGACAAGCAAATGCCCAAGTCAGTCCCCTCAGGTGCAATTAGAGCAGGCCTGCAGTGACCCTGGGTGCGCTTGGGAATGCACGGTCCAAGGCTCTGCAAGCTGACCCGAAACAAACAGGGCTACACCAAATGGAAAAGTGACAGAGGACAAAGGGAGTTCAAAATTTTTCCTTATACACTATGGCACAATTTTTGATGAAGATGAAATGTGTGGTAGAATTTCTCAGTAGTCTAAGATAGAAGCTTTGAGGTTGCATCATAAGATAATTCTGCAGTGCTGCCTCAGAGCATGTATTTCTTGAGTTAATATTTTAATGATTTACCATATGTGTATTTTCAGTTCTAGTTAAAAAAGACATTGACTATTTTCTTCTGTATCAGAGAAAGTGCAAAGAAAGAACCACAGAGATTGATTTCAGTAACACAGGGTTTTAAAAGCACAGAAAGAAACCCCAACAAAATTCAGATGTTTATGTTCCCTTTTGTGTCATCCACCAAACTAGATAATGCAGATCATGTAAAATCAAGAGTTTTATTTCCTGTGAATATTGGTTTTATTTCTTTCTTTTTCATAATAGTCTTGTTCATGCAGTTGTTTCTGACTGCCAGTTTTAGTAAAAATATGTAATTAAATGCTTTGATAGGCAAGATAATGGTTATATTTACTGATGGCATGACATTATAAGCTAACTTTTAAAGTTATTATCAAGCACTCAGAATAAATTGTATTAACATAATATTTTGAGTATTAACATATTAATTAACGTGAGACAATATTAATGGATAAAAATTCAAACCACACAAATAAAAGTAGATGTTAGACTAATAGAATAATATTTTACATTAAATAGATGTGCAGTTTTCTATGACAATTAATAAAATGCAAGTTTCCTGCTGTAGGGAAACAAGTCTGGGACATCACTGGTTAAGTATATACATAAGGCTGAGTGATATTAAAATGAATAAAAGATTGATTTCCAGTTTGAATACCTGTTCTGTCCCTCATGCTACTCTATCGGTATTTCACAGAGCATGTGATGCCATTGACTGTGTTACTTAAGAAGAAGAATTCAGTAAGAGATATTGGAATAGAATTTATGCTGCTTCTAAAATTCAGGAGCAGGGGTGGCTAGAGGTATATTTTGCTATTTTAAAGTATTTTCCTTTGTGCGTTACTTAAGACAGTGACACAGCTCACAAAGGCTTTACACTGCTTCTTAGAAAAGCAGTCAGCTTATGTATAGATAAGGAATTATTCCACTAGTCAGAACTGTCAAGCAGAGAATGTAAAATGTCTTTGGCTTCTGAAGAGGTTTACCATATACCACTGTCTCATCCCAAGAGGTGGATGAGGACTGTTCAGACTGATCCACTCTTCCTCAGTTCTGTTAAAAATGATGGTCTGTCAGAACTTCAAGTTAGTTCAGCAGTCCAAGTCATTGGCTATTCTTGAGTCTCAAAAAAAATTACATCTGTGTTCTTAAACTATCACATGCAGAAGACATGACAATATAACCACAAGCTCTGCTAGCTGTAAGTAAAGCTCACCAGTAAAATGATTTGCTTTATTATACATACTGTGTTTTCTGGAGTCATAAACAAGTGTAGACTAATGCCAGTGTGTGCATCTTCAGGGTGATGATTTCAGCTGCAGTGCTTCTCTACAATGCAGTGCCTCCACACATCCTTTAAGTCCTGTCTTTCCAGTGTAAAATACGTTAAGATACAAAAACTAGTGTATTTTTTCTCAGTATCTGAATTCTTCATTCTGTCAAAGGGGAAGTACTGCTCAGCTGTACATTACATTTTTCCTTGGATACAAAGATATCCTGTGTTCATGGGAGTCTGGCAGTTGCATTATTTTGGATACAGCTGTTGACCTAGCTGGTTTGTGTCTGGAAGGAAAGATGGATTGTGCTGTGACTGGGATGACATCAGGCAATCATCTGTGCAGACTGTTACCTCTGGATCTTCTGCTCAGTGCCTGGTCCCTTCCTAGTATGTCTGTTTGCCCTTTGCATCTCTACATGCCTACGCAGATTTTATGACCTTTATCCTTAGAATCTTTAATGCCTTACACCAGAAAACAAAGCTTTTTCAAGCTTCACAGATTACTATTCCAGATCTAGGAAGAGACTTCTCCTGAGATTTTTGTAGCCATTGAATCTACATCAAGTGTCTCCTTTGTTTTAGACATTACCTGATAAGATAAAGAAAGCTATTTCCTTTCTAAGTTGCACTTGATGGAATACAGGGAGATATTGTGTATGCCTGTATACAGGCAGGAAAAGAGCTTCTTGGCATATGTTTGAGCCTTATCATACTTATTTTGTTGCATGCTTTATGTTAAATTTATTGGGATTTTAAAATTCCTTTAAATTAGAGTTCTCAAAATAAACAGTGAATGTCTAGTGATTAAAATTTTTTAAAAATTATTTACTTACCAAAATGAAAAAAAAACAGGGTAATCAAAATCAGTGCCGCCATTGCAGAAGCTGCTTTTGAGAGTCAATTGTTCTTTGCTCTAATTACTCTGCCTGAAAGAACAACAGAATGAAGACATTGTGGACTGGTAGTGTTCAGTCCACAGAATGTACTTGAGGGTATGTAATGAAATCTTACAACATTAGTGCTTTAGTGAAAGATGTGAGAAAGAGGGCATGAAAAGCGTGATTTGTATGCTTTATTTTCTGATATGTTTCATCGATACACTTTTCACTTTTGGTCCCACAAGCAACAATTCTGCATTCAAAAGCAGAAGAAACCAAAATGGGCTCTTTCTCCAAGCTGTGAAAGAAAACAGATTTAGGACTGGTTAGATGTGTGAGGAGAAACAACTTAGAAAGTAGACCACTGAACTTCCAAGGTGCCAGCATGTGTGCTGACTCCTGAGAGTCCTGGCTCAAGTGCAGTTGATGATTTTGCTTAGCAGGGCAGGGCACTGGGAAAAGAACTTGCTTTCTGCAGCAGAATCCCCTGTGTGGGAGTCACTTATCTTTGCTAGTTAAGTTTCTGAATTTGCAGAATTGGAAGAAGATAGTGTTCAAAATTTTCTGGAAGATTGGAGTTGGAAGAGCAAACTCAGGAAAAAATGTGGTTCCATATTTGGAGTCCCTGTGGAACATGGGACATGTTTAGATGTTCATATTTGCCTTGCCCTCCCCTTGGAGCCAGTTGTTCCCACACTCCTGCTCGAGGCTCTCTCTATTTCGGCTGTGCTGACTCAGCTGTTTGTTGGTCTGCACTCCTAAACAGTTCTGTGAAATCATCTGATTTAAAAAGAAACACATTTCTGGTTGAAAAGTATGTATCTCATTTCACTGATACACTTTAGAACTTAGACACAGAAACAGCCAAACCAGCAGACCTTGAATGGACAGGGACAATAGATTGGGAGTTTAGTGAGCAGATGAAGGGGATCAGAAAACTTTTCAAGTGCCCTTGCACCATTGCAGATTCCTATGCAAAAATGACGCTACAGAAAACCATAAGGATAGGATTTTCTTATCTTTGATTTAGTTGTAGTCATGTGCTCATTAGCAAAAATCTTTTTCTTTGGTTAATTTGGTATTGTTGATGAACAATACTTTGTAAAAATTTCATTGGTGATGTTTATAACAGACACAATATAAATTCCTTCAGAGTATTCCAGATGAATCTAGAATTCAGCAAAATTGATCAGCCAAACATTGTCTGAGAATGAGTTCATTTACATGCTTCAATTTAGTAGTCAACTGAGAGAAAAATTTTCACCCAGACATGGCTCTAAAAGTCACAGTTCTTGAATTTGTGAGTCTAGTAAATGTGAAGTATATACATCAAATTCATATATATATATATATATATATACACAGATAATTTCAGAATAATGACTAAGGGGAAACCTTTTTCCTTAAATAAGAAAAAAATCCTCTTTATTCCATACTGAAGTACAGGGAAGACATTTTTGTCTGCTTAGTGGCAAACAAACTGCACCTCATATATATATATATATAAAATTAGCTTATAGAGCGGACAAGGCCACATTTAAGAAAGTGTAAGAATCATCAGATATGACCTTTGCATTGAAAATGTCACCTTACTCTGAAAAAGCCATGAAATATATAATCCAGAACAAATTATTAACATTGATAATAATTATTAACCCTATAGAAAGAAGTATGGCTTATGTGTGTACACTTGGCAACTGGCTAAAAAAATTCCATTTTTTTGGATGCCATAGCACTATTATGATACAACAATGGAACAGCATTGTAAGTAGTGATTGCACCAGCCAATTTCAAATATATTTGCTGTTTTTACCATATTCCCTATGCAGAAAGGCAATATTCTTTCTTCCAGCTCGCTGTGAAAATCAGCCAAATTCTGCATCCACAACCAATGCTCAACAAGTAAAAGAGATAAAATTACAGCAATCAACCAAATTAATAGGTTATCATCTCATACCTCTCCCTGCCCCCCCCCCGCCTCCCCCCCTCAAAAAAGGCAAACATGTTTGGTTTTAAAAAAGTACCTACACCTTCCAAGTTTATGCTTTTCTTTTCTAAAATTCTGGAATGTAAGAAATGGTACTCTTGGGACACCAAAGAAAATGCACCTTTGTAACTGAATCATCTCATTATGAGTCTCTTACAGTAGCCAGAAACTGCACTTTACGTGAGACATACAGCATGACAACATTCATCAGAACTTCTTTTTGTTGCTAAGATTTTAACATTTTCAAGGCAGTTCTGTATTTCTGCATTATCAAATATCCAAACTCTCAGATGCCTTTTAGAATCACCACCCTGTATATACACTTAACATTATAAGAAACTATATTAAATGTATAACCAGTTAAGTACAGCTGTATGTTAGACTCTCATTTCTCTTATGTGGTGTTTAAGTCAAAGAAAACTTATATATATTTCTGTAAAAAGTATTTATTAAAATTTACTTTGTTTTACAGTTTAGCAAACTCTGCAGGTAGCCTTAAGAGCCTGGTCAATTCATTATCATTAAATCAACAACCAGATCTTCTTTCTGCCATTCCCTGGCAGGATTAATAGATTTTGGCATGATTTGTGTATTTCACAGTGAAAGCTCTTGCTGGGTAAGCTAACAAGCTTGACTAATTCTCAGTTGTGCTAACTTAATAAACCTATTTTAAGGTTTTAACTTTGACTAAAGATTAAAGATAGTGATCCATGCTGCTACCTTTGAATGTATCTAACGTGATTATGGTTAATAAGTGTAACTAAAACATCGAATATATATTGTATGGTACTTGCAAATGTATCTATGTTACATACTTTTCAATACTTTGGGGTTTAAAGTGAGATTTCACAAAACAATTGATGTGCTAATATTAAAACACCTGCGTATATTTAAGTGCTTGAAATATTAAATGTTACTTTTTAATTACAGAATTACTGAACTCTGTAACAGGAACCGATCATTTGTATTTCAAAATAATTTACACCTGAATCAGAAAAGTGAGCAATTATTTTATTTGTTCTAAAGCTGGCTTTCTCAGCAAACCAATTTTAACCCATCAAGCATTCCAGTTTCTATCTTTTTTTCACCTTTTCAGACAATCCTAGGATCAGTATTCAGAAAAGCCTGAAGAAAGGAGAAAAGAGAGGAAAAAATATTTTCAGCCTGTCTAACAAGCCTACATAAAAAGCTTGTGATCAAAGGATCTTAAATACACGTTACTGGTGTGACAAACAACATTTTTGTCCTTTTATTAGATTTATTTTCTTTCTGAAAACTGGAATGGCCAGAGTATAGTTTGTGAAAGAAAGCTGGTAGGGTTGTATTCTTTGATTCCTAATTAACACCTTCAGTCTCAAAAGAGAACTAACAGAAATACCATAAAATGTTGCAGCTGCATTGTTATTCCGCTTGGTTGGTTTGTTAAAAGTCGACTGGGCATTGGCAGCTGCAATAAAGGAAAAGCTCAATGGATGTTTTGTATTGTGCCCACTGAAGTGAAAGAAGGCAACCATTTTATTTTCAAATGGGCAGCTGCATAGTGATGTTTAAATGGAGCTAAATGTGAGATTTACTGTTAATTTATAGTAATTGGTTATAAATAAAGTTGCTGTATAGCTTGGCTTTCATCTATTAAAGCCATAGAATACAGACTGAAGGGGAATGAGTTATGAAGTGTAAAAAGGGAAGGGTAAAATACTAGACTGATAGAAAATGCAGTTACTTAGAAGGAGTAATGGCATTCAGTTTTGCAATGTGATGCAGCAGCCACCTTGGAAGCAAATAGTCAAGCCTTTTTTTGATAGTGCTTTGAGGAGTAAAGGTAGGCATCGCTTTGTCCCAGTGTAGAGGAAACCAATGTTTTAATGCTGGGATTAGAACCAAGTGCAACCCTGCCTGGAGAGCATAGGTTTGTATTTTCAGTCGTATAATAAAGGAGGCATTTAACTCTGGTCAGATAAGTCTCACATTCAAAAAATGCAATTAGGGAAATATGTAAATCTAGATGTTTCATCAAATGCTAGCTAAGGGGTTACCAGTTCTTTCCTTGCACAATGACTGAACTAAAGAACTTCAGTGTCTGTGTAAGAACCATTGTCCCAGCCCTAGAGCCCGTTGGAAACCGAGTCCAGACTGGTCGTGGGAAATACCTACATATTTGACACAGGCCCCATTTCTGAGAGAAAAGGGGGTGGAATAGAAAGTATGGAGATTTTACTGTTGCATTCTAATCAGCCATGATCTGCCTAATTTGCTTTGATCAGGAAGATAAACTAATTTTCCTATAGGCTAGATAAAAGTAATTAGCAAGCCAATGCTTTCATGCTTTTGTAAAGGGTAAAGAAAAGAATAGCAGATATTATAATGGTGGGAGCAAAGTACCCCTTTTCGGCTCATCAGAAAACATTGTTAATTGAAAATAGGATGGTGCCATAGGAAAGAGACCCCGATTAAGGTGCTTTTTTGGGCTGGGATATCATTGTTCACCATGATCTATAACGCTATGCAGCTATATGTTTCTGAAGACTAATTTAATATTTTAGAGTTTTAGTGTATGTAGCTTCTGTTCTCTTTTATGGAAAAAGCATATTCCATGTAAACAGTACATCTGCCATTCTGAGAGGATGCTGTTTGATTTCACAAGGTATTTTAATATCTTTTCCCACAATTGCATTAGAATAATTCAGTGGTTCATTAACGTCTGGATCTACTGCTACCATAAGACTTCAAGATGAGGATTTCTGAGGCCATAATTGTGAAATCAAAAATTCTTTAGCCATAGCCAAAGCCAAATTACTGGATATCCCATCTCCTGATTCTATTAGGTAACAATTGCGTGGTTCTGTGGGCCTGAACTGTGACTGTTAGCCTGACACATGTGCTATAGTGTAGTATGCCTCAGCTGAGTTTCCTGGGAGCTGTCACTGCTCCTTGGCTTGGGCCATTCTACTTCAGTATAAATCAAGATGTCTTGCAAAAGTTTTACAGTAAGCCCCTTAATATGCAGACATAATGCAATGCCATCTTTATCCAGGCAAATGACTCATTCAGATCTTACTGCATTCCATGGGTTGCAGAATACCTCAATTTTAATATCTGTCTTTTCCTACGTTTCCTGATCTTTATATGAATTGATTAGTTCAACAGGCAGTTACAACCAGCTTGCTTAATAATTCTGTCCACCTACCTCTTTGTATTTTCAGAGGGTTTTTTATAAAGTCAGATAAGCTTAAGGACTCTGTTTATCATTTATGTTACAGTTGTATTCCAGTCCACGGCCGTAATTGGAATTGTGGATCCACTATGTCAGTAATAGCTAAAATATAGGGGCAGGCTCTATAAAAGCTTTCACAGGAAAAAAAAAAAAAGCAGCTATTGGTGATGAATGGCAAAAACATTTTATGGTGTGGACAGAGAAACAGGGGCATGTGTTCTATCTCAAAAGACGCTTCTATTAAAAAAATAATATCCTTTAAAGACAGAGTTTGGAAAATTAATTTCCCCTGCCAGCAAGATGCATTGAATAGTATTTGGAGGAAAAATAAAAGCTCTGTTCCTGTATGATAGCAGTCTTAAACTGAAGTATATAACAAAATTTTCCGTTGTCTTTCTACATCCTGAAATATGTTGACATTGTGATAATCTGCAGTGTTTGTATTCTAGTGTTTGTATGGTGGCAAAAGCTATGTTAGTTTCAATGTGAGAACACAGTAGCAAAAATAAAAACTGATGTAAGAGTTATTAAAAAAGTAGAAGCATTCATTGAAATAGCACTGGGAGTTGTGTTTAGCCTGGGAATATTTATTTGTTTTGCTTAAGGGGGCAGCACAGCCTCCTAGATAAAGCATTGATTTGACATTCAAACTTATATTTTCATTTCCTTATTGCATTGCTTAATGCCACAGCAAAATTGTCTCCCACTCTACAGTCTCCTCAACCCCTACTTAGCAGTTAACTCTTTATGTTGTTCCTTGAAAAGTATTGCATAGTTGAATATTGCTGTACAAAATGTGCGGGAGGGAAAAGACAGCAAGCACGTAATTCCTCCCACCTGTTGGCAATAAACATCCTCCTTGCATATGGGTGGGCAAAAGTTGCTCCCCTGACCCTCTCAAGAGAAGATATACCAATACTGTTTCAGACTTTTGAATTACATCACTTTTCTGTAGGATGTGTGCTGGAGTTTAGATTCCTACAGCTGTTATTCACAAATCTGAGGAAGGACTGGAGATTGCTTTTGTGTCTCTTTTTCAGTTGCTCAGAAATTAGTTTCCTAAATCCTTCAAGCTTTTCAACATGAAAAGCATGAGGAAATCAGACTATCTGTAACTCTTACAGGAGGAAAACACTGACTCTAATTACGAATATGTCCTTCTTCCATAGTGTTCTGTTCATTATGAAGCTGAGCTATTACTGCTTTTTTGTGATAAAATGGAAATACACAATTGTCAAAATGGTGCTGAAAAACAGTTTTACAAGTTTCACAGTTTTGCAATATCACTTGTTTCTGGTCCTAAAGAGTTCCACACCTGTATGAAGTCAGATCTATGTAGGTTTTTTAAGGAAGATGTGTGTAAGCTCTGCCCTGGTTCTGAGCCATCTGGAAACCGTCAGCTAAGCACTGAGCCTGACCTTACCTGAGCACTAACCTTACCAAAAACGATGGTTTTTATCTGGAGACACCTAAGAAAATGCATGGGAGAGAAACTTGTTCCACTTCTTTGCACCTAAAGGAGTCTGGCTACAAGATTAAAACCTCCATGAAACTGGGCTCTCTAAGCTCTGCTTTTAAGAAACACATTCTGATTTACAGAGATGAAAGATTTCAAAAGTGTTTTAATTGCTGTTACAGCATAAATTGCATTCACTTTCATTAGGGTTTTACCAATTTTTATTAATCCTCCTTACTAAGTTTTCTGTATTTCTAGGAAGATCTACCTATTTATATTTTATAAAAGAAGGCCCAACAGTCAAGTCACAAGTCTTCATATGTACCGACAAAAGGAAAGACACTTTCTCACTTTTCCATGTAAAGAAAACTGGTTCCTTTCACTAAAAGAAAAGCTTGAATAACCAACCAGGCATTACAGTATACTTCTGATGTCAAAAAACTTGTATTGGTGTAGGTTAGGAATCAGATTTCTTCATCTGCTTTCCTTGTTCTACCACTAGTATAAATATTGTGCATACATTTTGTCTTCTGATTTAATTGCCCACCTATACCTGCCTTATGCCATTTAAGACACTACAGGTTATTTGAGGTGTCTCCATGAGACACATATGATATGGAGTCTACACAAAGTGTATTCTCTACTGTGGGAACAGTGTTGGTTTGGAACCAGGCAAGTGATCTCAAGAAGTGATGAACCACAGCTAAAACAATCTGGCGGTTTCGTTTACTTTTAGTCAGCCCAGAGCCATGGCATAGTTCCCCCAGAAATCTTAAAGAGACACAGAATATTGTTAACACAGTAACCTGTGTGAAGGGGGAGATTTGGAGTAGAAAACACCTTTTTCACACCTTGTGTGACAGGCTTCATAAAAGATTTACAGTGAGTTGGGCTGAGTGTGGATGATCTCTTATGCCATATCCAAGCTGCAGAGTTTTCAAATTTAAATTACAAGGTTTCTTCCTTTGATAGCAAAAAAAAGTGTGGGACGTTGTGACACCCTATCCCTGAGGGAAAGAGAGCACTCAATATTTGTAGATGCCTATGGCTGAAAAGGAATGACAAAAGTCAGGGGGTTTTCAAAAACTTTCAAAGTTTTATTAGTAAATTATGCACTTGCCATGGAAATTGGTATAAATTAGTCCTTTATCTTACAGTATAATCCACATGCTTGTTGATTTTGAATAAGGGGTAGACTGAAAGGAGAAGGGAAGGGAAGGGAAGGGAAGGGAAGGGAAGGGAAGGGAAGGGAAGGGAAGGGAAGGGAAGGGAAGGGAAGGGAAGGGAAGGGAAGGGAAGGGAAGGGAAGGGAAGGGAAGGGAAGGGAAGGGAAGGGAAGGGAAGGGAAGGGAAGGGAAGGGAAGGGAAGGGAAGGGAAGGGAAGGGAAGGGAAGGGAAGGGAAGGGAAGGGAAGGGAAGGGAAGGGAAGGGAAGGGAAGGGAAGGGAAGGGAAGGGAAGGACTTGACTAAGCTTCTCCCTTTCAAAAGCACTAGTGGAAAGGACAGTCTTTGTGTATCCTGATGAGGGCTGTCCTGTGAATTTTGTTGATCCCCAAGCTATGTGTCCTTGACATTCCCAGTAAATTTTCCAATATGGTGGAAAGGTCAATTTGTTCAAACAATGAGATCTTTCCAGACTGGGGAAAATTTGACAGGGGTCCAAATTTTTTTTCTTCTAATATTGAAAAAATCGACTAGCATTGCATCACTGGCATCTCAAACATTGCCTTGAGTCTCCAATGCATGATGTTCTGTTTTTCTTCTTTTCTGTGGTGCCTAAATATTTTGACCCTATTATTTCAACAACAACAACAATAGTATTAATAATATTAATATTATTAGTATTAATAACAATAATAGTAATGCCTTGTGCCTGTCAAAGTAGCTCATACCTTGGCTCTGGTTTAAGCTATTGGGTCCAAAATGAAAAAAAAAATTAAGAAAGAAGAGAATAAAAATGTCCCTGGGATGTAAGAACAGCCTAAAAAAAGTCTCTGTGTGTGTAAGGGGCACAGATTTTGATGGTTAAAAATCTGTTCATTAGCTTTATTTGGAGAAGGTGAAATTAAAACTGTATTGTCCTAAAAGGCAAACACAAAGTAGTATGTAACATGTTGGAAATTATTAAACCTTCTAAGTATATAAAGTTTTTATAAAATACTATAAATTATGAATGTTCAATAAGGATTAATACCAATTTCTTGTCTGTACTTTAAATATAAAACAAACAAACAACTTCTGACATCTTATTGAGGGAAATTTTAGACTCTTTCATTAGATAAAGCAATCAGGTTGTGCTTTAATCAGTTTCTTTGTTGAATTAGAAGAACATACCTTCCAGCCTTAAAATACTAACATAATTGTAAAGCTGCCAGTCTAGGGTTTCTATTTGAACTGATTACACTTGATAAAAACAACAAACCATGACAAATAGTGGGGCTAGGTTTCAGTAATTCACTGAAGAATGTCTCTACCAAGTCTTTGTGGCAAAATGTCTTGTTTGCAGGACAAATGCAGAGTTGAAATAACAACCCATGAATACCACTGGTGAAATGGCTATGTACACAAGGTGAATGCTAAAGTTTTCCCTTCTGAATGGACCTTTTAGTCCAGGCATTATCTAGGCACTGAAAAAGTCTTCAGTGGCCTTACGTACAGATTAATGAGAAAATCTGAGTCTTGGAGTTGGGCTATTTGCAGAAACAGTTTTCAAGATTTACTGATGGTTGACAAATGCCATTTAAGCCTTCAAAGCCATCAATATGCTATTGAAAGGGGTTTAGAGGGAAATCCTCCCACTATAGAGAATGGGGACTTTGAAGGATCTCGGTGGAAGCTCTTGGTCTCCCCACCCCTTTAAACCTTTCACTGGCTTCCTTCAGCATATAGAGCCCTGAAACGCGTGGCTATGGGAAAGGGGGGGTGGCCCCTTTGAAAGGCGTTTGTATATAACTGAATGTGCCAATCTGCTTTTGTTCAGGCATGAGAACTGAATAGAAGTGTTTCCAGAAAAAGTCTCTTGTGCTCATGATCAGTTTTTCAATGGACTTTCTGCTAATAGATTTTTAATATGGGAGCTGGAAATGGCCAAATACGAGTTTGAAAATTCTAGTGAATTGAAAAATTGCCCAGGAAAGACTCTCTGCCCTATAGCATTTGTTAACCATGCTACCATATCCTTCTCTAATAGTGGCTTTCAAAGAAAAGGAACTTCATGCATTATACATGTGACAAGACAAATCACCTGAGTTTAATTTTTTAAAATAATGTCCTTTATTCCACAGACATTTGAAAACCTGTTTCTATGTTATTTCTTTTCTTTGGTTATTAAAAACTCTTTTTCAAACCATATGCTTTTATTTATCCATTATGGGATTGAGTCAGGAAAAAAAGATGATGAACCTTAGATGATCATGCTTTAGGTAAAAGGGTTATAATTTAAGATCAGGATGGCTTGAAGTCCTTGATTTTGACCATGCTGTTCCGAATCTGCAGGATTCAAGATAAAAGTTCTGAAGAGCTTAATAAAACTTTATAAACGAAAAGGTGGCAAAACCTGCTGCACATTTCTGGAAAAAGGGATCTCTGAAATCCCTGGTGGATTATGCAAGGATGTACTGGGCCTTTATTCATGAAGTTCCTGACAGATTTGTTGTTTTCAGTCAGAACAAATGCCCACAAAATCCCCTCTGTGTTCCTTTTGACAGCAACAGTATTTATGCATGTAAAACCATGTGGTGCTGTCTTCCAGTCTGTCACAAGTATGTGAGAGCTGAGATTCAAATGCCAAGGCCATGATTGAAGGGGCATCCTTCACCTCTAATCTTCACATCACTCCCCACATGGGACAGGAGAACAAAGCCAGGATGTGGGCTGTTGTAGTCTCTTTATACCTGGTGTGTGGTGTGAAGAAGAACATCATTGTGCATCCCACCAACTCCGAGCTCCTCATGAAGGGAAAGGAAAGCTGACTGGATTCTGCAGAATGTGGAAAATAGGACAGCATATCTCAGCAGAAGACCTGCTTCTGCTTAATGAGTGCTTTGGCTTTACTTCTGTCCCATATTTCATTTCTGTCTTCACCATTTTCATGCTGGCATCCCTTTTGCCACCATTTGGGGAAGGAGAACAGCAGTAGCAGCATGTGGCAGGTACTGCCTTGTGTGAGGTGACCAGTGGTCATAAGAAGCCAATGTCATGTAGCAGTTGGGTGTTGTGGTGTTCATCTGTGCTACTTGTTCATTGCAATGCAAATGAAGCCTATAGGAAAACTCCCAGATTGTTTAAGGCTTCTAGTTCTTAAAAAAGGATGGTGCATTTTCACGCAGAAAGAACTAGCTGTTACACCCCAGTCCTCTCCACAGGTTAAGGGGAATGTTGTTTGATTCACTCTAGGTGATGCACAGGAAAAAACAAAATTCTCAGAACATTCAGTACCGGACTTTTACTT
Organism: Prinia subflava; assembly: GCF_021018805.1. Lineage (NCBI taxonomy): Eukaryota > Metazoa > Chordata > Aves > Passeriformes > Cisticolidae > Prinia > Prinia subflava. Next base: position 38,154,433 of record NC_086250.1, on the reverse strand, counting down.
GCAAACTTGAGAACATTGAGGTGCTTGGCAAATTATAATGAACTTCAGCAACTTCAACTTATCCAGACATACGGAGACACGTGCAAGGCATCGACTGAATTTTTTTTTCTAACTTACAATATATTTTGAGAAGAAGTTAGAAGGAGAAAGAGAGAAAGAAGGGGTAAGAGTAAAAAGATATTACCACGCATGGATCCAGCAATGAAACTTGACTGCTGCAATTTAGGTGTCTGCTGATCCAAGTGATGGTCCCAGTCTTGGTCTGCCAGGGATGGGGGAAGCCCATGAAACACGAAGTTCAGTGAGTTAAGATACAGTGAGGTTCAAGTGGGAATGCCCGGGTACCTCCTCTGGGGGTGGGGGGGCCAAACTTTACACTGTTGGGTGCAATACTGTGGATCATGTACAGTCTTCTGGTGGAAGGACCTAGAAATTAGTCCAGGGGTGCTTAGGGCGTCTTTGGTGGTTTATGACACCTAAGACATGACAATTGCCTCTCATTAGAGCAGGTGACCCAGTTATGCCCCATCAGAAGTGATGAACACCTTCAGACCTACATGTGAATGTCCCAGTATCTCCCCTAGAGGGAAGTTTTACACCTGAGCCAGTTGCATAAGGGAGGACATGATAAAAAGCACTACCCCACCTCCCAGGATCTGCTGCTTATCAGCCTCTTCCCTTACCTGGCTCAAATTCCAGCTTTGTGCTAAACAAAGGTTGATTTGTGGTGGTCATCCTCTGGTGCTCACACCAGCTGCGCCTGGGCTATTGCCTTGCACATTGTCAGCAAAACCCTCACTGCTTTTGCAAACAGCCAATTGTTTCAGCCTTTAACCATTAACATTTCAGTCTCTCACTACATCACAATGTACATTATTCTGGGTAATCCTTCTGGTTTTATGATGGAGCTGACTGGAAACCTGAGCTCGACATTAAAGAGAAATTGAGCAGACTATGGAAAAGAGAGGATGAAAAAGGAAAAGTTAGCAGAATCAGCTCATCACTTTGAAAAAACACGAGGAATGAAAAGTTAAGTACCAAAAAATTTGGATCAGGCATGACAACCAACAGAAAACAAAGGAAGGCTGAATCGGCATAAAATGTCACACTTTCCACTCCTTTGTAATTCACATGACATCTTGCCTTTAACAGATTTTAGAAATTATAAAACAGCTGAAAAAAATACATAGAAAATTTCCCTGTCAACCTATAAGTACTACATGCACTATTTCAGGCAACCCAGTGTGCTGTTGCATAATTTCCACAACCATGAAATACTACCTATTGGGTAGAACCTGGCATTAGGAACTTGTAGGCCTGGGATGATGTGTTCCATCTATGGGAATCACTGGGAATTTTGCTACCAGCATCAGTGGAGCCAGGTGTTTACCCCCAGGCATCGTTCCAGTGCTGACATTGATTTACTGTATTAGAGGTTTTAAGATTTGTAAATAATAGAGCAACTGATTGTTTCCAACATTTTTATAACATTTGGAACAGAAAAAGAGATCTTGGAAAGTTCATTTTGTGAGCAAAATAGGCAGACCAGACAGGTGCAGTATAAGGACACACTATTTCACATACGCACTCAGGTACAATACAGTTGGCAGCAACAGTTTGCATTTGGTAAAGGTTTGTTTTGGCTACTGATGTTTTGTGATATTGTTCAGTTGTGTCTCCAGGCATATCCAAAACTCATATTTGAAGCCTGAGTCAGAGACAGGTCAGAGGATTTGGCTGAACAGCACCAGTTAATTGCTTGCCCTGAAGAGATTTTCTGTTGATCATCATAACAATCACAAGAAGTGCGGGTCATTGCCCTCAAAATGAGGTTGCCAGTGGACTATGTAAAGTCTATGAATAAAAGGAAGGAAACAGGGATCATTTTTTCTGGATCAGAGTGCTGCCTCTGCTCCTGCAAAATATTGGCATATCCTCTGAACAGCCCAGCTGAGCTCAGTAGAAATAGTTCTGAAATATTTTGCCTCCACATATTAATTGTAAAGCTCTGATCCCATTAATTTAAGTTGTGAAAGGAAATAATTTCTCAAAAGAGACCACATTTATGATTATGCTGGTATAAACATGAAAAATATGTGCCAGCCCAATACAACACATGAAGTCTCCCTACTGTAGATTTCTCCTTGGTAGGGTGACTTAGAACATCTGAACCCTGCTCCTTGACCTGAATTGTTTAAAGCTAGCTCAGGTATTTCAGTAGTCTGCCCATCTGAAGGGCAGCTGATCAGTCAGAAGCAAAGAAAATGTGTGGAGACTGGATACAAGTGAAGTCAGTATAAGATTAAGGATGTGGTATTTATGTATATTAAGACTGTTTTATACCAGTCCACATGAAGGTATGTCATGATGAAACTGAATTTTGATTACTTAAGAAAAAAGAAATCATTACCTGATGGAGAAGTACAGTGGTTTTAAGTGCATTATCTTTGTAAGAATCAAGCTACGCATTTCTTGGCACTTGTTGTTGCAGAAGTTTGGATGTTCAGTCAGAGAAAGATCCGACAGCTTTGTCACTCCACTGAACTCTGTAGGAAGTGTTGGAAGAGGCTGTCAGCCAGCCAGGAGCTGAGAGATCTAGAGGCCTATTTTATTTCAGCAAACAAGGTCTATCAGACATAAAGGGAAGATGAGCACATAAAAAAACTATTTACAATTGTTTACAATATTTACATCCTAGGTATAAGATCAGCCTGCATTAGTCCAAGCCAAAACTGCCAGCTGAAATAAAACAGTTCTGCTTGACCTTTCTTATGTGTTCCTCCTCTGTATTTGGACTTACAAACACCAAGGAAGTTAACCAATTCAGGGAACTGATTTCAATTAAATTCCAAATTTTTTCCTGCTGTATATTTTTTTAAGTACAGGTCAGTTGCCAACTCTGGTTAAACAGCATCTTTACAAGGAATGAGCAGTTCTGGATTAGGGGAGAGATCAGGAGGAATTCTTTTGGTAGCAACATGGAATGAAACTGTTGTTAATATGACATCCATTGGATTGTCCATGCAATAAAGAGAAGATTCTGTAAATAATTATTTCAGCTGAGCAACAGCACAAAAATTACCAAATTAGCACTTCAAAGTAGAACTCTAGTAGATGTAATCTAACATAGCTTCATTTTCTGTGCTGAAACTCTTCAATTATTGTTCAAGAATACAAGGTACAACTAAATGGTGTAAAAGCAGACATGACAATGTTCTGCTAAAAGGATTGGACATGATAATATTAATGCTGTTTTCCAGCCTAAACAGTTCTATGATTCTGAGTCTATGATTCAGCAGCAATGCGTAGGAAAATGGAAACTTATAGGATAGGAGTAGCAAAGAAACTTACCAGCATTTTACTGCTAAATCATCTGACCAAAAAAAAAAAAATCAGTTGAGATCAAAGGCATGGACTCTTGTCTTTGCTGACTTTTATTTTTGCTATCTCCTTTATCAAACCAGAATTTCACCCAGGGTATGTGTATTTTACAGTGAACTGTTTTGGGAATACCCAATGTATATATTCATGACACATGCTACATTACATCACAAAAAGTGGCATTGTGCAGAGATCCTGTGTTGTGAAATTGGAACAGTCATAGCATCATCCTGCTGTGCCTGGGCTAATTAGTCTCTGAGGGTACCTCATGTGGTAATGTATCTTCCAGCTCTGGACCCAGCTCACTCATCTGTACCTTGGGGATCTTTGCAGTGTGCAATGTAGGGGATGTATTTCCTGCCCGGGATACAGGTCTGTTGTGCGCAGATCTCCAGATACTCATGCTTACATCATCACTGTTGAAATGTGTTTATAGTGGATGCTCTCAAAGCTGTTTGGGTTTAAATTCTTCAAATCCGTGCTGTGGAATTGAGTTGAGGCAACTTAAGATGCACAGAATACATTACTTATACTGTATCTTGTTATGAATGAAATCAGTCTAATCATGATTAATTTTCACCCTCAGCAGCCTTACAGAGGTAATCTTGGGTATTTTGGTGAAGATGAGTTTTAAAATTGGTTTGTGTAACATATAAGCTGTGCTGTACATAATTTATGGTTACTTATTTAGACAATTTACTACTGGTGAGCCATAATAGTTAATAGAAATTTGCACTTTATAACTTTAGGGTTATATTTTGAATCTTTGTTTATGCTCAGATATATTTTGAATTAGTTCCTTGCTGTACAAGGTGTAGCATGTCAATAAAAAACTATGCTGTGCTTTTTGTACATATTCTCCTGTCATATAAATAACCATAATTAAGAAACAGCCTCACCAAAACCAGAAGGATGAAATTATAGGCAGGGAATTAGAAGAAAATTGGTTTCTAGAATGGATGAATGTGTCCAGTCATTAAGGGGAAGGAAAAAAAAAAAACAAAAGAAGAAGAAAAAAGGGGTTTTTTGTCATTTATGTAGCAAATAGTTGTAAAAATAAGCAACATCTGGAGTGGCAGAAAATATTCTGAAACCAAGGGTTTCTTTTTTCTGGACTTGGTCACATCTAATAAATATCTCTTGTCAATTTACCTGTGCTGTTCTTCATTAAAATAAGATAAACAGTACTTGATAAACAAACAGGTAGTGAAAAACACAATAAACATGCTGGTGGTTGTCTTCATAAATTAAAATAAAAACTGGTATTATTTTCCTGTTGTATATTGTTTCAGTATTTGAACAAGATTAATCATGTATGCAGTACTCATATAATGTTTGAACTAGTGCAGCAGAAACAAGCAGTAACTCTCAAAGTAAAAATAATACACCAATACAATCTGTGGGCATGGGCAGAAGAGGAATTCCATTCAGTCCTCTTTTAACTGTCTCTGATGGCTTTTGTATTATAAAATACTCCTTTAGTTATTTAAGTTTTTTATTATGTGAGTTAAGTACAGCAAATGATTGACATGTTTGAATGTTTTTGTAATTTACCCTGGTGATATTCCTTAGCAAACCGAGTCTTCAGCCTTAAATGAATCAGCTTTGAAAGGAAATGGTTAATTTCATCTAGTGAGCATCAAGAATTTGATATTAAAAAAAGCAGAGAGCCAGAATCCTTTTACCTAAAATGATATGTCAGATACTTGTCAGATTAATTCAGCACTGGGTGTGTTTGATCTGATCTTTGATCTTTACTTTCTTTTTTTGACCCTAATTGTTTGCTCTGACCTACTCCCTCTGCTGGAGTCTTGGATAAACTGAATGGCAAAATTGTTTCCTGAAAAGATTAATCATGCACATACTGTTTGCTTTACAAATGTTCTGCACTCCAGATATAAGTAAGACTTTGATGGTTGTTTATATGGCAGAATTGCCTATGTTCAGGAATAATGCATGGTGTTTAAAATCACTCTGTTGCAGAGATTCTGCAGTAATAAGCCAAATTTTGCTGTCTGTGACATCAGAGGAACTCAGTGACAAGTGTTGAGAGTGCAAAAGTCTGGCCAAAGCATTTTGTCACTTCGTGTTGAATCCAGATGTGACCTATCAGCCTGGCTTGCCAGGATCCAGTGTTATATGGATCCAATGCACAACAGCACAGAAGAGATGTAGACAGAGCCCTCCTGACCTTACTGGATCACCTTTGAGGTTTCCCTGAGTTCAAGGTGCTTGATCCTTACCATATATATCTATTTACAATTGCAATGGCTGGGACAAGCACCACTGGTGTGACTAGGAAAGGTGTCAGAGGGACAAAGGGAGTACTGTCCATATACTGGCATAAAACTGTGAGGTGTGCAGGCACACAGGTTCACTGCAGGGTCTGTTCTCACGTGACCACACATCATCATTTGCTTTTTGCAGGGCATGTTTTAATACGAAGGAGTTGGGTCTCTGGAAAGAGTGAGCTTCAATGTCAAGTAAAAGAAATTTCCTGCAACAAATGTGTAACAAGTGATCCTCTTTTAGCCTTACACTCCTTCCACGTAAACCTGTAGCATGGGATCTGTTGCTGTTAATTTGCTATTGCAAGTAATATTCCATAGGATAATGAATTTTTAAATACTTAATAATAGCATTTGTCATTATCTATAAGCAGAAGGACAGAAATATTCATGCTGTTGTCAATTGTTATTTACCTTGCATACCTTGATTGTGAGATTTCTTACTCTGTGTAATGTCTATCTACAATGGCTCTCTCTACTGCTTCTTCCTGTTAGTCTACTACTTCTTCTTCCAGAAGATTTTTCCAAATACAAAGATGTACTCTTCAAATGTGAATCATTTAGTGGAGATTCATATCTTATTCAGTTTGCTATAGGATCCTTCAAAGAATCACTGGTGAAATTTGAATCTAGTTATGAGATGAAGTGCTATGGTTTAATTGTCAGAAAACACTTAAAATGCTTATTTATGCATGCTCATACTCTGCCCTGTGCTGCTCTGCATGGGTGTATTAAACATGCAAATACATGACTAGAAATTTTCCTGTTGACTTTGAAAGATAATGTAATCTAGGAACATTAAAATGAAAATATGGTGTTTTATTCTTGGTGTATTGACAGCTTATGCATTTTACTTTGGTAAATTGGTGTAAATGCCATGATTGGACAGTGTGATCTAATGAAAAGGGTGTTGGACACCTCATCATCAATGCTGTATAGTATAAACATTTGTTAGACTGTGAACGTGTCACTCAGCCGTTAGGTGTCTTAGTTTCCTATCTGCAAAATGATGGTAGTTATTATTCTATTTATCTATTGATACCCTCAAATGAAAACATCTATAGCAATTTATTTGTAAGAAACAGGAACTTCTGTTACTACGGTGTTGGCAAATAGGTTTATCTCGTTAATGTAGCTGTAGCATATGGAGATATTTTCCATAAGGAATGAAGCATTTGCATTAGTAGATGGCATGCAGTTAGTAGCCAACATATTCTTCCATCGTACAGTGGAGCTAATAGTAGCTATATTTTGCCAGTACTAGAAACAAGAGTGCTGTGTTAAAAGGATGGGCAGAGCAAGGGAAGAGCAGGAGTAGGATTCACCTGTTTTCATTATTTTATGTTACTACATGTAAGCTAGCATCAAATTTTGCTGCACATGAATTAGGGAAATTGTCTTAGTTTAGATATTGTTCTCAGTTGGTAACAACTGAGGGACTACATTCAGTCTATTGACAATATTTTATGAGAGTGCTTTATCTTTCAAAGACTTCCATAAAAAGAATTGTTCATACATCTTGGATAAGGTAAGCTTAGAAGAATCAAAATTAATAATCCTAATAATAAATCTTGATAATTTTAAAAAAATCAAGCAGGTTGAAACTGTTTGAAAAATAGGCTACACAATTAATTGTCTTTAATGTTGGATTATTGTATTATACCTGGAATGGTTATACAAGTTTGTACCATTCAGTATAATAGACATTTAGCCTAGTAGAAGTTTTGCTTGTATCCCTAGGCATACTTTTGTTCTCCTTTAAAAGACATAAATATAATGCGAAAAACTGATCTTCCAAGATGAATAGTCACTGAAACATCTATTGTAATAACAGTTAATGAAAGGTTAGTAATGTGGCCTGCAGACTCGTCTATTATTTGTTAAGAACTAGTTCACTTAACTTGTTTTACTGGCTTTCTGGAATTCATGGTGAACTACTCACTTTTAACATGGTAACTGTATGTTTTTTCACTGTGTTTATGCACAGCCAGTAAAACTGGGGGAAACAAAGGCCTGCTATATTTGCCTTCTTGGATGCTGTTTTGCAAATGCTCAGAATTTGCCCATCTACTCACCCAGAAAAAAACAGATAGGTGCAGGGTGCAGTTTTCAATATTTTCTGGTCTTCAAAGATTTAATCAGAGCTAGGATTCCTTTAACAAGTCACCAGACACACTGCATGGTGATTGATTGGCACAGAGTATAATTAAGATATCATTATAGTGAGCCGTGTTGCCAATGCAGTCACTAAGGCAAAGCTTCTTATCTTTTGAAGAGATAAAGGTTTCATTTGCTGGTATGTTGCTTTTATAGTCAGCAGCTGGAAACAGACTGCAGGAATGCTGATGGGAGAAGGGACAATGCGTTCATCTCACTGTTCAAAATAACATACAACCTTTTCAGTTCTAAATGGCAGCTCACAGTGGTTTTCACTGAGGCAAATGTGGGACTATGGCTGTCTATTCAGAGCATTTGTAAACTTACACTCTTACGATATTGCTTCTACTGTCATCAGAGGGGTTTGTATGTGCTGTGATGCTGGGAGATGGGAGTAGTTCTGTTACACTGAGTTATTTAAAGGTTTTCAGTATTCAAATAATTCTAAGTTTTTCATCACTGTAGTTTGTAAGAGTCTACCAAGTTTTGTTACAAAATCAGAACCATTCCACTGAGGATAGTTAAAGTTCCAGTACCTTGATTTTAATATTTTTAAGCATTACATTGCAAATGCTGATGTGGGAGCCAGCTTTCATCCCCTTCTCTTTCCTAGAGAGAGCGAACTGCTAATTTTTACGGGCCAGCACTGAAAGGAGAAATCAGAAAACACATTTGAAGGAAAGAAACTATCATACATGCAGGATGTAAGACATAACCGCAGCAGTTACTGGTTTTCACAGTAATGATATGTAACCCTAGGGTTTACCACCTAGCCATTTCTGGCTGTTAGCTGTGCTTGATCTGCTAATGGCTGTAAATCTCATCTTAGCTGTGCCTTCTTGGCAGAATGGTCCAAAATGCTAGCAAACCAAAATGCTGAGAACCAACTTTATTTGTCTCTAGAGCACTGAGAGGGATTTCTTTTCAGAAGCCCAAATTTTGCAGTATTGCTCACAAAAGACCCGGTAACTGATTGCATGACATTGACTCTCTTTGTTTGTCTCACCTCTCTGAACTTCCCCCCTGAAGTAACTTTGGGCCATGGCTCTTCTCTCCCTTAGTTAGTCCAGTGAACAAAAAATTGATTAAATGCATCCATGGTAATTTTGATACAAAAGAATATTCTGAACCTAAAAACTGTGAGCACAGATGAACTACTGCTTTGCAGTGTAAGGGATGTGTGTTTTTTAGGGAGAAATAATGTCACTCATTTAGCCAACTGGTATAGCTGGAAGAGGTAGAGAGTTTTGATTTCTGTGCCTGAAAGTTTCTCAGTTTTTCCAACTGTATCAAGCCTCATCAAATATTGCCTCTCACTACCATAGTCTGCTTTATATTCTTAAACCCTTACAGCTACAAGAATAGCACATTGCCAACGGAGACTGTAATGTCCTGTGTATTAGTTGCTGGTATGTTAAAAGCTAATTTAAAAAGAGATTATTGAGCAAGCTTGGGGAATAATTTCTGTTTTCTCCACCATCCCTGAAAGTATTTAAAAGATGCATAGATGTGGCACTTAGGGACATGGTTTAGTGATGAACACATGGCAGTGCTGAGTTAACGATTGGACTGGATGATCTGAAGGGTCTTTTCCAACCCAAACAATTCCATGATTCCATGAAATATGCATAGGTAATGTTTAGTAGTTCAGTTGCACAAAAACACCTTTGTATGTTACATTCCAAGAAGAGAATCATATGGAAGAAAAAGTAACCAATCTAACAGAAGGAAATTATTTGACTGGTAGGTTTAAAAAGAGTTAGAAATTGCTGCCGTGTACACTGGGAAAAAGGAGAAGTTCTCCTCCATCATATGATATGGTACACATGTGGTACTTTACCACATGAGTGAAGTCCAAAAAGGAGACTAGGACATAGCAGTTCTCTGTTGGCAAATCCACCTCTGGAGTCCAAAGATGTTATTAAGGAAAATGCACTTATTGTTGATTTTCTCCTTGGGCATCAAAGCACATAATGAAAGCCACCTTCTCTTGTTCTAATCCTCTTAAGATATTAGGGTCTGGTCAGTAGACTGCTACTGACTGGTTCAGCATGGGGTCCTGTGGGTGATACAGGCAGACAAGTGCTGCCTACTAGTAATAGAATTAATATGCTCCGAAAGCAGATTGCAGGTTTGTCTCATCAGCCAGAGCACTGGTTAATGCTGGGTTTGTGTATCTGAAGATGAATCATTCGCATCTTCCACCAGGGCTTTTTAAGTCTAAAATGTGATTTGGCATGTTTTCAAAAAACCATTAAGACATGTTGAAAATATCATAATCAAAATGATCTTGTTAAAATATTGGTTTATCTTAATATTCAGTAGTATATTATTCACTACCTGGATGAGTTTTTCATTTGCCAGATAAATCCATGTTTTTGTTCCTTTGCCAGAATAAATCCTTTGAGCCTTTATCAAAGTGAAAGGGCAATAACCTGCTAAACAGTATGAAAGAATTAGGTGATAAAGTGTTAGAGTAAAAAATGAATTTAATAAATACACATTTCTCAAATTATACTTTGATTTTGAAGTGAATGCAGAAACTCAACAATGATTTGATAATTGTTGCAAAGTATTAACACATTTCCTTTATTTCAAAATCTCTATGTGAACTGTGTTTTTAAATTATACATTTTAAAATTCACCAAAAAGATCAAACATCTAAATTAACTATGCTGACTAAAAGCATATATTCTGTAATGTGAAACAGACTGTGGATAATAAGAACTAGATGGAGTAGGAATAGGATGCCTACCCACCAAAGTACAGATAACTTATTTACCTTGTAAGCTCTCAACAGCTGGAAGAAATAAAATTATCTAAATAGTACCCAAAGTATCTGGAAACTATAAGCACTGTTACAAATGCATATGTATGTTTAAATAGTGAGGAGTTTTAAATTACTGTATAATGCTTGCATAAAATATGCAGGTCACTCCTAATTTTATTATAATAATCTTCAGAAATTTTGATAAAGTTGTGTAAGTTGTGTCTTCCACACAGAATTTTGTTATGCAATTTGTTTACAGTCTTGGTGCTCAATGAAAAGCAATTATAATGATACTGTAGGGCATGGGGAAGACAGTGGAAAACAATGAAAAGGCAAGTTAAGAATAAAAGAGTATTATATTAAATTTAGTCTAAAACATAGCTTGAATGAGCTGTGACAGAGCTGATACTGCTGGTAGTTTCCTGTACCAGGAACTACCATGGAACCCCACCAGGAAGTGTGTTACAGAGCAGGATCACATTACACCCTTGTTTTATGGTTCATTTCACTTATTTAATGCAATTTGAGTACCTGTAACAAAAGAGCACTCAAAAAGAGAATGTTTATTATTTGAAAATATGTCATTTCTATAAGTCAAGTTGGGTTTTGGGGACACCTGATGTGCCTGTGTGAGTCAAGGCAGATCAGTATGACCATTCAACAGGCTGTATGGCAAAAGCAAAGTGGTTCCATATTCATGAAATTTTAAGGATGATGCAGATACTTTGGATCTGTTTGCTTTTTCCTGTCTACTTTAGTAAACCAAGTGTACTACAGTGCAACAACAACAACAACAAAAGTCATAGTAATTTTCCTTTATTACTCCAAGTAAATTTTAATACAGGACGGTGGTTTATTAAAATTATGTCGACTAAAAGTGTTGCTTAGTGTTCCAGCTGATTTATAGAGCGTGATAAAACATTCCAAAATCTCTGGAAATGAGGAACGTGCTACAGCCTGTATTGGTTTGACAAAGCTGTGTTCATACGAAGAAGGAATGTTTAATGTACTAAGTAGATAATGATTCATCAATTCTGGCAGAGGAACTAATTTTTATTAATGTAGTACTTAAAAATGTGTGGAATGAACAGCTGGATGCCACAGTTGTGGCATGCCGTATTAAGTCTCTGTCTGTTTTCCCCTACAGTGATCTCAGTATGAACAACATTACTAAGCTGCCCTCAAACCCTGTGCACAATCTCCGCTTCCTGGAAGAGCTGTAAGTATCATTGTATCCTTGATGGGCATAGTCAGCCCTGGACACATTCCTGTGTTTGTCTCTCATACTTACTGTGGGAACCAGATAAAACGGTGCAGGAAAGCTGTCAGCCTGACACTTTTGGCACATGCGGAAACACTTAGTTGAAAAAAAAAACATTTGCTTGTGATTCTGGAAATGAACTTTTTTATAAAAGAGTTACCATGAGGCTACAGCTTCTCTAAGCAGAGACGGAGCCAAACAAATTAAAATTTTTAAACAAGGACTGTTTAAAAGAGCTGGATTGCTTTTTGGAAATAGTTAAGCAGCAGGATATTAAGTTTGAATACTGGCTCATGTTTATTAAAATCCCAAGTAAAGCTGTAATCAAAACCAAAACCTGCTGCCTTGTTCTGCCAGTGTCAAGGACAATTGAGTCCACATTTCATAGTATGGAGGCTTCTTGTCATAATTACTTTTAATTACTGTTTCCTTACTCTTAAACTTAGCATCCCTGAAGGCTGACTGTAGAGTGCAGAAAAGCTTAGTTACGCTATCTACTGCATTCACCATGGGGAAAAAGTGCGTTGCAAGAACTAGCTAATCAAGCACAACATCAAAAGAGGAATGTTGGCTTGAAGTGATGGTGACTAACCAAAAGTGAAAAGTATTGTGCATTCATGAGACCTGGATTTGGCAGTGACTCTACTTATAATGGCCCAGGCTTAAAAGAAAATTTAGGTTTCTGAGGAGTGATGGAGACTCTATAAGTGATGCACCATAGAGCTTGTGGAAAAAAGCTGGCGCCTGTATTTGCATGAGTACCTCTAAGTATTGATTAAAAACCTTTTATGAAATGTGGCTTTTAAGTTTTTAGAACTGAAAACCTGCTCTTTTTTTAGCATGTTTAGCTGCTAACATGCCATAAAATCCACATATAAGATGTGCAAAGTCATGGTGCTACCCTTCTTGCAAAGATATGGTCTGTTTTAAGCTATGAAATGTATACAGTCCTCTGCAATTTAGGTGGGTATTGCACTGACAACTTTCAGTGTCCTTGCTAATGCTCAGTTGAATTTTGCTACCTGGTTGTTCTAGGCAGCATCTACAAAAAAAACAAAGCAAAACAAAACGAAAAAAAAACCCCAAATCACCAACCAACCAAACCAAACCAAAAAATGAAGCCATTTTGTGTGCTAATTTTGGACAATATCCTGTTTGCATGCAGGTTTTCCTTTTCTGTCTTATTTTTTAAACTCTCAACACTTGTATTTGGAAAGCTTTATTTCATTTAATTCTTTCTCTCTTCCTTTACTTACTCCTTTTCTTTGGTTCTCAATATCTGTCTTGACATTAGTGCAACTTCCAAATAATGTAACAAACAGGAACATAACAGAGAGTTAGGAACAGAACATAACAAAGTCACACACCAAGTGTTAACGATGTTACATGCGTATGGAGTGAATGATGCCTCAAAGCCCCTGCTTGTGAAGTTCTTCATTATGTTCATGCTTGCTTGTCCAATCTCCTGTCAATTGTGATAACCCTACTAAAATCTGCCAACCCAATTGCTGTCCGGCCAGGAGAGATGAAAGAATTTAAACAAAAGTTTAGGCTTTTCCTGGAAGGAAATTCTAATACAGCCAGGTTATCTTCACTCTTTCATTTTATCATTAGATCACAGAATCACAGAATCAGTGGGGTTGGAAAAGACCTTTGAGATCATCAAGTCCAACCTATGACCTGACACCACCTTATCCACCTGACACCACCACACAGAGTGCCACATCCAGTATTTTTTTAAACACCTCCAGAGACTCCACCTCCCTGGGCAGCTAAATGACCCAAATTGTAAGACTTAAGTCACTGCCTGAGAAGCTGTTCTGTGGTGTGTCATCTTCCTGATCAAGACCTTTGAAAGTGCTCTTGCCTTCTCTGTGTGCTGGGCCTATCTTTTTCTCTGGAAATATTAAACCTTTATTTTTAGAATCCTCTGTTCCAAATTAAGTAATTACAGTCTTTCATTGCTGGTATTTATTTTTTTACTGTATTTTGTTCTACATATACATAGCCAACTCTTCCTTTTGTTTCACACAATCCAATCACTTCTATTTCTCATTAATTTCATGCTCTTCCATGAAATCCTTCTAGTTTTTATTCACTTTTAAAATAAGCTTAAAAAACTGAAGCCTTGGAAGATGTGAGCCAACTGATGTAACTTCTTATTGTGCTAAGAGATTCTTTCGTGTTCAGAGGCACGCAGTGCAGTTCAGCCTAGTATTACATAGAAAAAGGTATAGACAATGGAAAGGGAATTTTTTATTGTATTCAGTTTTGGAGTCGAGGAGAGCAGCCATTGTAGTTCTCATGCTCCCCTATATTAATTTTTTGAGCAGTGATTATACATGTGAAAATTATTTTTCCCATCCAGGCATTGCCACATGATTTTTTTTCTAGTTTAGCTGAGAAATCTGTGTTTTGTTTGCGTGGCTCATTTAAAAGGTAGTCCTGCAAAACATAACTTAGCCCATAATTCAGACATTGTTAAAATAAGATGTTTATGAGATCTTTACTAAATTAATGTTTCATAAAATTAAAATCCATCTTAGAAATGTCTGTGTGATCTTTGAAGTACACAACAGCAGGAGCTTGAAATGCAGCTTTTATGATTTTTCTAGTGTTGAAAAATGTTGTACTTTAAGTCTTACTTAAAGATCCCTTTATTAGAAATCTGGTTCAAACATCTGATAAAAGCTCGTGAACCACTGAATTTTAGCTTAGATGTTACATCCTCAATGCCTGGTTTGGCAATCCTATGAAGTGATTACCCTGAAAGAACTGAGGTTTTGTTAAAACAGTTAAACAAATTGTTTTGACTCCAAAGCACTGGTGTATAAGACAGGTCTGTTTAGCTGGTTCTGACTTTCCAGGCTGAATCTGATCCACTTGTACAGCCAAAGGTAGACACCTCTACATACAACAGTCTTGCAAACCTGATGATCATGACTGGTACTTATTCATAACCAGACTATGAGCACTGAGTTAAATATATTGTAAGTGGTTTTGAGGTGCATATTCTTCTGAAAATTTTGGAAAACGTTGAGGTACTTGGGACTTTCTAACTCTCAAAAAAAAAATTCTGAGCAAAACCTTTTCTTTGTGAAAACTATGGGCCTTTCAGATTTAATTTTCTCTTAAAGCATATATGACAGAACTCCCACCAAGAAAGAAGTATGCTTCAGCTGCTTGATTATCAGCAAGTTGTTCTGCATGAACTTGTACAACTCTATTAAGTCAAATTCTTCATTACAAATTCAAAATAACTGCAGATATTTATCAGTCTTACCGAATCCAAGACTCACTCTCATGTGGATTATTTCTAGACATATGTCATTATACAGGATGTGTAGAATGCCTATTCTAATAGAGCAGCCAATTAGAGTAATGCATGGAAAGAAGGTTTTTTAAAAAATCTAAAGGGTAGGACTCTTAGCAGTTTTAGAGGTAACTACATCTGAGTGCAGACCTAACATTTTGTGATTAGTTACACTTCAAAGCAGTGCCTGAAACTATTCTATTTTATAAATTAATGTCTCAATGAAATGTGAGGAAGAAAGCCAATAATAATTTAAAACTATTTGAAACAGACCTACCTACAAAATCTCCTCAACTAGATATATATCCACATATACATATATATGCATACATATAAGCACAGACACCCACAAATGCACATATATAAGACTTTCATTTTAATTTTAAACACAGGAACATTCCACAGATAAACGGAGCTTCAAGTGATATTTAGTAAATTGCTATTTTTCAGCAACTTAAATTGGATGTTTTAGTAAAACAGCAACAAAAGTCTGAGCAGGACAGTCCGAAATAATCTCTTTTCTACAAAATCAAGCAATGAAGTCACCCCAAATTATTTGCAATCTACATGCAAGCACAAGAATGTTTTCTGACGTGGTTATTTTTAAATGATCTTAAATAAATATATCTACAAAGTTTTTAAGATTGATCT
This sequence comes from Prinia subflava, assembly GCF_021018805.1. Taxonomy (NCBI): domain Eukaryota; kingdom Metazoa; phylum Chordata; class Aves; order Passeriformes; family Cisticolidae; genus Prinia; species Prinia subflava. The sequence goes on along the minus strand of NC_086250.1, from coordinate 38,138,612 downwards.
TGGCATTATTATAGTGGTCTCTCAGGCAGAAGTGCCTTTTCACTGCATTACTGCACTCCAAAAGTACAATTCACTGCATTACAGAAATGCAAAATTTCAGATATAATTCATAAGAGATGTATTATGGGAATCTTACCATTATTTGTATTGAAATCCCTTTCCACTCCAGAAGTGGTCAAGAAGCTACTGCATATGTGAAAATGAAGTCCTAAATTACCAGGCATGATCCATTATGAGCTGTTGGGTTGTTTTGTTGTTGTTTTTTTTTTTTTATTTATCCCTGTGCTTGGTCTTTCTCTCTGCAAAGAGGTTTTCAAAGGGTTAATGGGAATTAGGTGTTCTTTTCCCCACTGACTCTGCATTGTGGGACTGAGATCTCTGGTCATGTACATTTTTGAAAACTGAGAGCATTTGCTTTTGGGGTTCTGTAGAGTCTTTTTTTTTTTTGTACTGATGTAGGCATATTGTGACTAGCATTGAAAACAGATTCTGTACTTTTAACTATTGCATAAGCTGGTAGAAAACATGAAAGTCTTGCAGCCACAGTCCAAAACCTTTTTGAGAAAGTGAGGGATTTGTGTAATTTACTTCTACAATCTTGGAACATTATCATTAAATACTAAAATATTTCCTAAAGGTTAATCTGCATGAATTTAAAAATCTCTAAGGCAAGAGTAAAAATACTGGCAACTGACATGCAGAACTAAAAAAATAACAGAGTATTATCTAGTGGTCTCAAACTGTCCACACATTCAATGTCACTTCAGTACCAGTTTTACAGTTCTTACACAGCAGAGTTTAGCAGATCTGGTCCTGGTGAAAATTGGTTTGTGTCACCTCCATCAGCTAAAGTGTCAAGAAATGTCACTTCTGAATGACTTGTGATCCCTTAGATAATTTCAGAGCGGTGCACAATCTAACACCTAAGTTGTGAATTCAGCTTCTTTGTATAAATTGCAAATTTACTTTCTTCACTTCATGTGTGCATCCATGTGGATCAGACTGTGTCACTGTGTTCAATATGTGGTGTTTGTCAGTGGCAAGTATCTGTCACCAGCCCAGCAAATGGCCCATGGCACACTGTAAATTCTGTTGCTGCAAGACAGATTTTGTTGATAGCTGAGGACTGTGGTTTCCCAACTTTGCTTTAATATAGGACTGCACTCAAAATCCTGACAGAGGGAAGGACACCGGTTATCTTGAAATATGTTGGTAAAAGCACTAAGAAGATGTTTACCTAGTTGATCTGTTGGAAACAATGACAACAGTTTTCTCGCCTAGTTTTTGCATGCACAGTTTAGGTTTACTAGAAAAGAACAAACCCAAGCACAGAAGATTCCTACTGTATGCTAACAACTTGTAACCTTTACATCCACAGAACTAGGGCCCTGGTTCTGAGCTCTAGGGTTCTGGAGCTCACACTGCCTTTGATGCCATCCCTTTAATGGCACCAAAGCAAGTAACAACAAAGAACTCGCCCATGTGGATGTGTCAACTTGACATCCCCCAAACTGCCCTTTTTGCCATCTTATCAAGAATAACAAGATGAGGAACAGGAAAAAAAAAAAAAAAGGGGGAGAGAGAAAAAAAACAGAGCAAATATCTTACTAAAATCAGAGCTACTTGCATTGCTTGTTGAATAGCTTGTGCTGACAGATAATTATTCTGGAAATGTTAATGGAAGTTGCACAGAGCAACCTTGACATTGAAACTGGTGTGCATCTGTGGGGTAAAGGGGAAGAAGGGGAGATGGCGGGGTAGGAAAAAGATAAAAGAAAACTGAAAACATTCAGATATGCTTGCAAGCAGAAGCAATAAATGTTCTAGGTTAATATCCAGGAGACCTTGTCATTGCTGCTGCGTTAACTCTTATTGAGCGTCTGTTGAAGTTTGGTTTTGGCTTGTAGCTTACAAATGCTTTCTGGTACTTGTAATTTATTATCCAGCAATATTCATTAGGAACTAGTTTAGAACATCAAAAAGAGTCATTGGAAGTGCTTTTTGTGTTTTGCGATCAATACTGATAATGACATTACACTTAATTAATGTAGGGTGAAGCCTGCTACATATCTGTAGCTCCTGAGGCAGGATTTTAATTTAAGTCTTACACATTCTGTGTGTACTGCAGTAGCAAGTATGCCAAAATAATTTCCTTTTTTTGTCAGTGGAAGTTCAGCCTGTTTGTAGACTGCTTAATTTCAGTGTAGTGAGAAATTTTGGTACCTACGTGGGTCAAATTTTTTCACTTGCTTAGGATGATGGCTAAGGAATTCAGACCACGTCACATTTATGTCTAATAGGTTCTCAAGCACAGCAGAACCAAATTCTTCCCTCTTAAGTTTTTTTTTCTGGATTTCCAAAGAGGACGAGCTGTAATTCCTCTGTTAATTCATTGCTATTGCCTCATTGAACTACTCAGAAAACAGCAGCAATCTCAAAACCTGAATCTACACAATTTGTGTTCTTTGCCTATCACACTGAAATGACTGAACAGCTAACACGCTTTTTATTTTTTTCAGTTTGATCATACTGTGTGGTGTTGCAGTACACTTCAGCCAGTTCCTGCTGTTAATGATTATTATTTCCTCCCTTTTCTGATGATAGTGACACCACTGGGATAGAACCAAAACCAACATCAGAAGTGTAAATGACACTTGGGAGACCCAGCCTAGGAAATATTAAGTATATGATCCACCATTTACTGCTCCATGTTGCTGTAACATTTAAATACTGAAAAAGAAATTTTAACAATTTCAAGATCATTCTGAGAGTTGTGATTTGGTGACAACATTCTTCAAAATGGAAGTAGTGCCTCTTAATGATTATATCCATGGGATCCACTGCTGGGAATCAGTGTGGGGTGTCCTGGCCAGTGCTGGAGTCCTCCTGAGAGTTGTCCTTGCTGCAATTGGAAGGCAGGTACTTGGATATCTGTTCAGCTGAAGGACTCACTTGTCAGCACTGGCTAGGGACAGCTTCACAAAGGAAGAGATCAGTTGTCTTTAGCAGTGATTGGATCACAACCATGCCAGATGCAGAAAGAATCTGTGCCTTTTATAAGTGGAGAAAGAAACAGTATGTTTTGAACCGTATTCTTAACTGACAAAAATCTATGATCTGTTTCATCAAAGCCCGTTCAAGATCAAATACACACTGATTTCATTCCAACTGCTTTAGGTCTGTTGGAATTATTCCAGCTTACACCCTATGAGAATTTGGCACAAGCATTTTAAAAGGCAATTAGGCCCTAAAGCAAGAGCAGACTGTGTTATATTTGAATTTCCAACTAAACTGTAAGTAGCAATAAATATAACATACAGCACAATTATGACTTGCATACTCTCCTCCACTTATTTAAAGAAAGGAGAATATCTTTACAGTTTCTTCTTTGATCTCTCTGAGCATCAGAATTTTAATAGATCATTTAACTCACATTTCTTTTTATATTACTGTAATTTTATAGTTTTAATTAACATGACAGATTGAAATATAAAAATATAATTAAAATACAGACTAACATTTAAATTCCCGGGCTAGCAAAGTAATTCTTAAAAAACATTTTGAAATATGTGCTGATATCCTCTGTGAATTATTAACACTGTAATTAATCAGCCATTGATTCATACATTTCTATTCCATTGGCCTGAGAAGAATCATTAATACATATAAAACTAAACGGTTATCTCAAAATTTTAGTTGACTTTGGTTAAGTGCTATATGAATATCCATATTGTCAAAGCTTTTTTGATGTAAGTAGCAGGTACGTTTCATATTACCTATTTATCAATGTATATGTAAGCTGAAAAAAGTTAGAAATAAAAATATATAAATTATACGTTGGCTGTATATGTATATAAGTGGAGTAAATATCTGTGTAGTTGTGTGCTTGTGTACCTTTAACAAAGTTCAACAGGAAACAAAATTTAGGCAAGATGCAAGATTGGTAAATTCTTCCTTGAACAAAGGCAATTTTTTAATACCAGAGTAAGTTGTTCTAGTAAAAGATTTGGAAATTTATGTTTTCTTGTTGCACTTCCATGTTGTTCCTCCCCAAATAGCCATTTGCTCCATTAGAAATTGGGGTAGTAGGTTTAGGATTGATAGTAGTGTTGTAAGTGCAGCTCCTCAGAGAGAAGTAAATTACTGGCAAATATGATACTGTGGCAGGATGCAAGTGAGAGCTCCATTTCTACTTGTGTCAGCACAGATTTTTCCCCAGACTTCAATGAGACTGATATTTCACTATGGATCTTTATCAGGTATTCAGAACAATTATGGTAGTTGGAGGAGGCAGATCAGGCTTTTAAGAAAGAAGTTTCAAATTACAAAAGAGAGTTTCTTATCTGTACACAAGGTATAAAAGACACAGTCCGGAATTACATTAATTTTAATGGAATTTTCTACATACTAGTGTTTTAGCACCAAATTCAGGAAAGTGCCACACACAGCAGAACAGTCCCATCTCTTGGGGTTTTTCACTGTCTCAGACCTTCTGAACTTTCAGTTTATATTCACCAAAAAAAAGATTCTTTTCAATTTTCTGTCTGGAGGGGTTGTTAGCTGTAGCACATAATGGAGTAAATAATGAATAGAACACCTGTTTTCCAAGAAAATGAAAAAATATAAAACTGGCTGGATTGTGACTCTGTTGATATTAACCTAGTCATAGATATAGATATAGATACAGAGATAGGTATATAGATATAAACATTGTCTTAGCATGTGCAGTCTTTGCTCTCATGCCTTGAATAAAATCAGCAAACCAATTACTGAACAGAAGTAAAATACTGAGTCAGAGACATACAGAAAGGATTCTAGTTCACAGAATTATTCTGGTAGAAATCCCTTTGTGCACAGTTGAAGAATGATTTCAGATTGTACTCACAATTCCATTCTGTATAGGATATTGCACTACATGGGAACTGATTAAATATAATGCAACGCAAATGATGCAATGATATATAACCTAATCTGTATTAAAGGGCATGCACTGGCATTAGTCTGGAAACACTGAGTCAGTCTGGTATTTGTGTCATGGTTTACTGGCAAATACTAAGAGTCAAAAATATTTATCAGAAATTTGAGTGTAATGAATTTCTACTTAATTATATCTGTTCTGAAAACATTACAACAGTTTCACTGCATTTTCACTTTACAGTAGTGAAGGTTGACTCCTTTTACATTGTTTATTCCCATTTCATGTTGAGTCACACTGAGATCCAGTGTCATCTATTTTCCTACATTTCAGCACTTTGCTATATTTGATAAGTAACTTGTCCCAGAAAATTCCATTGTGATAATCCTGTTAGAACACAGCATGAATACTGATCCATCTAAACATACGCTTCTTCCCAAGGAGATAGTTACCTCCCTTTCATGTCTTTTCTTTAGTTTTGATACTGCTGGATTTAGAAATACACTTCACAGATGCTTGATCAGCATTTGCTGGACTAGATCTTACTTAAGCAGAGAAGGAAGGCAGCCGCTACTAGTATTGTACTGCCACTGTCTTCTGCAGACTGAGAATTAGCTGGGTTAGATTTCCCACAGGTTCTTTCTACAATTAGTGGAAATGCATTTTCTTTATTAAATGCCACAGGTTTTTATCTGTAGGGAAGACTTTTTTAGTGTTTCAAGTTCACCTTCATCCCAGCAGGTATAGAGGAGATGCTTGATACCAGGTAAGGTTTGTCCTGGTGCAGAAAACATCTATACAAAAAGCCATTTTGAGTTGGCAAAGAAAAATTTTTGTACTAGAAGTGTAAAGTTGACTGTTCTCAGTCACAACTCACATTTATTTGCTTCTTTGTGATAAATGGTGCTTTTCTTTTCAGACAATCAAAGCAGAACAAGAAAAGGGTTTCTGATCATTTTTGGAGCTTTAGTTCTCTGGGAATGTTCTTTTGACTGGATGACCACCATTTTTCAGAACTATGACACTGCAGGAGAGGTCTGAATATGTCCAAGGAGTCAACAGATGGGGAGCACTCAAAGGAGAACCAGTCACACCTTTTCTTAGCTCTGACCATAGGCACTACAACTATTCCCACAGTAAGCACTGATTGACAGTGAGGCTCAGTGGCATTGAAAGCTATTTTATAAATTACTGCCATTTAAAAGTATGGAGGCCACATGCTTTTCTCTCAGCTCATTTATTTTACATTTTTTAGGAAAAAAACTTGCAGTAGTATAAAAACTATGCCTAAGCCAAAAGTATCCTGACCGGAAGCATAGCAAGTAACACGTACTGAAGGAGATATGTAGTAGCTCTTCTCTGTAAACTTTTCCAGCCTCCATTAATTTGCAAGATTATTCAAAGCAGTGCAGGTAAAAACTAAATCTAAAACAACATGATGCAAAAAATAGGATCCTTTCTGATTACTTCTTCCTTAAAGAGACGTGATATAGGTAAGCCTGAATGTACTTAATGGGATATCTCACATATATATATATATATATATATGATATATATATCTAATATATATCTGTAATATAGCTCTAATTTTTAAACCAATGTCAGAAATGCTTAAAATAAAAGAACTTTTAGGATGGGTATTCAAAATTTTTCAAATAATAAAAGTCAACCATTTGGCTATGTAAGTTCTAAAAATAAGCAATTTCGTTTCTGTTTTCAGAAATTATTAACTAAATAGTCAGGTATAGGGAGAGGCACTGTGTACATTTTCCTTTGTTCAGGGAAAATTATACTTAACCATTCAGACTAAAATTACTAGCCAAAGTACATCCAAAATTCAGTAAAATACTGGGCAGCTTCCCTCAAATAATTTAGTTAATGGAAAACAAAATCCCCGAAGTAGAGAAGAGTGAACCCTGGTAGACACTTGATATATACTGTAGTGTCAACAAAGAGATGCATTTTCCCTTATGCAGAGGCTGAGAATAGAAACACAGTAATAGCAAGAAAATGCTGTAAGGAAGACTTCAAAACTTATCAGGAATAAATAAGCTGAATTTCCTGAGCTTTGCAGCATGCCACAAAGGACTGATTTGCTAACTTTTATCCAAGAATACTAAAATAATTAGACAGCCATCCAAATGAACAATTTTTGCTGATTTTTACCAAATACTGCAGTGATGGGGAATTCTAATGGTCTGGGAAGAAGCTACTATTGTGCCAGAAGTGGTTTCATAGTGTGCTTTGGGAATAGATAGGTGCTTTTGCTGAGGTCGTTCCAGAGAAAATCATGAAAAGTGCATCATGAAAAAGCATTTAGCATGGCAAATGAAACTCAGACAACATCATTACATCAAAAATAATTGTTGCCAGATGGCTGCCTTTTCTGCACTGTCAGGTTGCTTGGTGAGAGAACTACAAGGATTTATATATCCATACATGGCATTTGTGATATACGTGATGTATCCCTATGCTGAAATACGTAGTGCTGGACGTGAAAAGCATAATCTGCTGCTGCATCAGCAAAGGAATATCATATAAGATAGTTCTAAGTACTGTCTGTAAAATTAGTGAGAGCTCTTTTCAAATTGAAAAATATTCAAAGCAGAACGAAAAAAACTCAAAAGGAATAAATACAAAGTTGTGCCTACCAAAAAGTTTAACATATTGTTTTGACATCTGTCTAAAGTGTTTGTACAAGAAATTTTCAATAATTAAGAAGCTGTGATCTAAAAGGAAAAGAAGGAATTTTTTTTTAAAAGAGTTGCAATCTGAAAAACCCCAGGAATTAAAAATTACATTTTGGTTTAGGTTCAGGTAACTACCACTCAGAACAGCTCAGGAATATGGCTGTACATTTTCAAAAAAATGCTAAACGCTAAGGCTTGCTGCAGAGAGCCACAAAGATGCTCCAAAGCTGGGAAAAGTGAGTATTTAGACATTGAAATAAAACTTTAAAGCTGCACTGTCCCAATCTCATTGCCACAGTCCTGCATTTACAGCCAGGTGATGCATGCTTGGTAATTTCCACAGCCCTTCTCCGGGAGCTCTTCAATAGGTCTGAGTTGCTCAGCTAGCCCACTTTATGAAGGGTGTTGAGTTCAAACGGGATATTAACATGTAGCACGTCCGGCAGTTTGCATTGCCTCAGTCAGAAATGAAGAAGGGGTGGTGGCCTGAAGGAGCACACTCTTGAGTCTTCAGACATGGGGGTTAGTTCTCTCCTCTTTTTTGAGTTTTCCACATGACACAGCAGTTACAGAAGTGAAAGTCTCAGTAGCTGCACCATTTTTCCCAGTCGGGTTTTGCAAACTTCTAACTTTCTGGTTCACGCCAAGCTCATGCCCAGAATTGTGTCCAATCACGTCATTAAAACAGCAGAGCAAAAAGATGTTGTGGGGGTGAATGATATAAACCTATATCCCTCAAAGGGTCTCAGCTAGCTCAGCCCTTCTCAGGCCTAGGAGGATTATATCAAGAAAGACAGGAAAAGGATTCAAAAGAGGCTCTCACCCTTTTAGCTGCAGTCCTTTATTCCAGGTTGATGTCCCAGGAGAGAGAGAGAGCGGACGGGGGACAGAGGTCCTTTTTCTCAAGATTTCTCAGGGAGGGGCCAGCTGGCACACAGCCAATGGGGTCAGAAGGGGAAGGAAGGGTCAGACTACATGACAGGAGTTCCAGGGGTCCCTGAGGGAGAAGAAACCATTTCCCCAGGGGGATGTAACAGGTGAAGTAGACTTTAGGTTTTCTTTTAAACAATCATATCATTAAAAAACTGAAATCAGAATTAGACAGGTGTCAGCCTCTACTGGTTAGTGATCCACAAAAGGCATTTACTTTCAGGAGCACAGTCTGTTGTGCCTGACCTAGCACACACCTGCTTGATCCAGTAACAACACAAAAGTCATTTCACAAGAGTGAAAGCTGAAGGTGCAGAGGGCCCTGACACATGTGAAAAAGGCCCTCACATCTGAGCATGGCAGTGCCTCATCTTGGAGCAAGAGTGAACCATGTTTGGTTTGCACATTCACCTGGACGAATTCAGCTGCATGTGCCCAGTTCTCAGATGTCTGGAGATCAGGCTCCACTCTGCAGTGAGAGACAAGCCCAGCAGCTCTGTCTGATACTGATTGTCATAGCAGAGCACAATTACCTTCATGGAACAGAGAGAGCTAGCTCATTGTTACAGGCTGTGTAGCTCAGCAGGGATATTTGTACTGGAAGAGACCTTTTCCACTACCTGAAAACTCCTGAAAAGCCTCTGGAACTAAGACCTAGATGTTTTCTTCTTTTTTTCTTTCTTTTTTTCCCCCCCCAACATATAGACAAATGTATCTTTTTATTTTCTGTATGAAAGCAGTGACTAAAAACAGGGTGTGCAGAGGACCCTGTAGTAAGCTCAGAGAAAACCCTGGAAGAGGACAGCATTTAAGGGCCAGCCATTGCTGGATCTTTGTGACTCCAGTCAAAAGTGCTTGCCCTTTTCCATGAACAGTATTGACAAATCTGGTGCCTCTTTCAGTGCTGCAGGTTCCTCTCTGGCAGCTTGGTACCTAAGGAACTTCCTGGAACTAGTCCTGTGCTCTTTCCTAAGGTGCCAGATGCTGAATCAGATGTCAGCTCTGGTATCACAAGAGCTGGGCTATGGGCTCTGCAGTGCTGGTGTGCAGTATCTTGGCTGATGGGGCATACAGTTCCACTTGGCTTAACTTGTTCTGCAAAGGGGGTTACATCATATTAATTTGCTCTTTTTATCAGCTAGGAGCACTCTCTGGGGCCCTACTGACTCCAAGTAACTTTAGTGGGAAGCTGTCCCTTAGCAGTCAGATTTCCAGGTAGGGTACAGGTATCACAGCAAATTCAGGCTGAGTTGCCATGTCAGAAGGCTGAATGCAAGATCATAGGGTTGGGTTGGAAGGGGCTTTAAAGACCATCTAATTCCAACCCCCTTCCATGGACAGGGACACCTGCCACTATACCATGTTGCTCAAAGCCCTGTCCAACCTGGCCTTGAGCATTTCCAGGATCCTCTGGAGCTGCACTGATGGGGAATATGGAAATGCCATTATTTCATATCAAATAGATCCTCTTTTTCCTAGACACAAACTTTACAGAATGATGCAGGGTTTGGGTTTTTTTGTTTGGGTTTTTTTTTTGTTGGTTTTGTTTGTTTATTTGGGGTTTTGTTGTTCTTTGTTTATTGGGTTTTTTTCTGTCAGAGTAACACGCTTTACAGAAGTATTTCATGTACTTACCGAGGTCTGTAAAATACCTTCAGGCAAGATGCAGTAGAAGTAGGGGAAAAAAGCCCTACAAATTTTAACAAATTCACTTTTTGCCAGCCTATCTGCTCACAGGGAAAACCATTTTTTCACAAGTACAGCAGTTGTATTTGTAATTATTTCAAAATAAACTCTAATCATGGTTACGTGGATATATTTTGGTATTTGTGCAAATAAGTGAAATGTTCACGAAAATCATATATGCACAATTCCAAAAGTGCATGCCTATAAATCCTACTATGATAATGGTTGTCAATATGTTTGTGTTTTAACTGCTGGGATTGTTCTAAATCCTGAAAAGAATATGAAGAATTCAATGTACATTCGTAACCATAAGCCAAATTTGCAATGAAATTGAATTATTTTCTCTTCAGTCCAGCTCTCAGTGGATGAACAGTGCAGTTACAGGCTTCTCCTTTTTCTTTTTTCTTTGTTTGTTTGTTTGTTTTTAAAAGGGTATTAATGACAAAACTAGTCTCTTAAACTACTGCCTCTGGCATCAGTCACTCAAACATAGCTGTGTTGCACTTTTTAGGAACCAAATTAATTCCACATGAAGAGAAAAACTATTCACTCTTTTCCTTTTTCAAACTTTGCAGACGTCTTGCAGGAAATGGCTTGACATACATTCCTAAGGGAGCATTTGCTGGCCTTTTCAGTCTTAAAGTGCTGTAAGTAAACTCTGTGTTGTTTGATATATTTCTGATTTCCTAAATGCTCTAGGGAACTAATTAACCAGTGAGGTTTTGATCAAGTAAATTACATATTTTGATCAGCTCATTTGAACAATTCCATTGAAGATACATATGAACATCATTAAATCTTTGTTTTTTGACATAGAAAGTATCCTAAAAAAAGTTGGAAAACATTAATAGCATTCTAAAAACAACTTGCTCATCAAGTAGTTATCTGTACAATATCAAAGGTAAAAATTGATTCAGTTAATTGTTTCTTTAATTATCTCAGAAGTCCTGATTTGAGCTGAACTTTTCATGATCACACAAAACTGGGATTTTCCTTTCCTTGAGAGACATGGGGGGGAAAAACACTGTATACAGTGCAATTTAATTTAAAACACAGTTCACATTTCATGTATGGTTCTTTGCAAAGTAATGACTATTACATAAATTATTAAAAATATTACAAAACCCTGTATTATTTGGAGTAATAAGACAGTACATATACTTACTAAAATTACTAGCAGGCTACATCTCAGTGTTTACACTAGAGGGGATCTTTGCCCATGTGAAGTCCACAGAAATTATTGTTAGCAGGAACACCAGCCTCCTAGGTAGTGTCTGATGCTACTGCACAAATCTCTACTGAAAAAATACTTAGCAGGAAAAGAGGTATGACGAGATTCCCATTCCATCTACTTCTAAGCTGGCAAGCTCTAGCTCTTGTTGGCCCAAGCAGATTTAGGCCTGCCAGAAATTATTTCATTTACAATGTCCCATTGAATATGGGGATTTTTCCACATAGAATGTTTATATATGTAGGAGTTGGTCCAAACAAGGATGTTAGGTAGTATGAATGAAACAATATTCAAAAGGAGGAAAATATTCTTTAGGAGTGGAAAGTGATTTTTCAATCTTTGAAAGGTAAATTCTGTAATATTTCAGAAAAAAGATTCGTCAATTCATTGCTAGCAACCTTTTAGTTGAGAAAATTTATTTCACTGAAAAAAAATTAGCAGTTTATTTTTAGAGATAAAATTTTATTCAAACTAGATCATAAATGCCTCACACAGTTAAGAGTTGATCTACCATTGGTGCATTTTCCTGAGTAAGAATTTCAGGAGTCAGTCCTTCACAGCTTCATCAGAAGAGAGCTACTTCAGAAAGAGAACAGTATCAGTACAAGAGGATGAAAATTTCAGAATCACTGGAGGCAATTAGGAGGTTATAAGCCCTATTGAAAGCAAATTGGATTTATTGTTTTAACTTCCTTAGCTGCTTTGAAAATCCTGCTCAAAGCTGATGTCTAGCTGTTAACAAAGCTAATATGCTACAGGTATTTGTTTGCTTTGAAGAGAGCAGGCCTTTGACAGGGCAGGGGAATGGATTATTTGTGTAACTTTCTTCATTATCTTGAAGTAGTACAAAGAAGGCAAGCTTGGAAGAAAATTTGCAGTAGAAAGAAATTATCTTTACAGTGTTGATTCTGGCTTTTGTGCTACCCAAAATGCAGGATGCTGCAGAATAACCAGCTACGCCAGGTTCCTACCGAAGCACTCCAGAACCTGCGCAGCCTGCAGTCTCTGTGAGTATACCTGATTAATCAATTTGCAACTCTGTATGAACATTAATACATGATTACCAATAATTATCTGTTCGTATTACTTTGTAATGTGCTGAGACAACTTTTCTTTTAATTCTCTTTGAGCTGCTTTTCAAGAGAATTGTGCTCTCAATTAGACATCAAAAGTGATTGATTTCATTCCAGTAATTTCCTGACACTAGCGGCTTCTTTGCAGCATTATAGACTGGTTCAACATCTGAGAAGACACTCCTTGGCCTGCAATGCTTTTTGTCAAAAACATGGTATCTTGTTAGTATTCTTTACGTGGGAAGAGAAGGAATCCCAAATTACTCCCTATTTTTTTATATGTTTTTTCTTTTTAAGCAGTATAAAAAACAATAATAACTCATGAAACAAAGTGTACTAGAAGATGCTTAATTACGTTCTGTGCTTCAGGCTGGTCTCTGTATTTATAGGTCTTGACTGTCCATGCTGACTCAGTCCACAAGCTTCAGTTTTAACAGAACTCCTGCCAGAACTGCTAGACCAAGAGTGAAGATTGGCTACTTTGTGGTATAAATGAAATTATTTTGGTGTGCTTCTGCCCTATGAGAATGGTTGTATCAGGTCGTGCTGAAAGCTGACCTAGCCCAGCATCCAGCCTGCAATAACAAATGCCAAAGGAAAACAAGACGGTCCAGCAAAGTGTATAATACTGCTTTGGTAAATTGTTCCAGCAGCCAGAGATTTGCAGTCAGAGCCTCACTGCATCTATTGTGGCTTTGATAGCTAAAGGGTTTTCTTCTATGAGTTTGTGCAATTGCATTTTGAGCCAGTGGAACGCTTGTGGGTTTCTTGTGGCAGCATGTCTGCTGATCAGCTAGTCTTTGTAGCATGATGAGGTACCTTCAGATATTTACTTGGAACTTTTCACCACATTTAATGTTCTCTGCAGCATCGGGAGAAAGTGGAAGCAGCAGTTCTATATTCATATACACTAGATTTGTATACCTCTCTTATATCTCCATTAGTCAGTTTTTCAGATGTAATATGTTAGGATTGTCTCTCATGTGGCAGCTATTCCATTCTTCTGTCATCCTTGTCACATTACTGAACTTGTTTTCAGTTCTCATGTATTTGATCTGAGACGAGTGAAGGAGGGATGAGCCCTGTACAGCATGTTTAAGGTGCTTGTGCACCAGGCGTTTATGAAGGGCGAAAATGGATGATTTTTTGTTTGCTTTCCCACTAATTCAAAACCTTGGTTTTCTAAACTTTTTTAACCTTTACTAAATGCTGAGCTGTTATTTTCATTCTTATTGCAGCTGCAGGACCTCTTTCTATCATGTTAATAGCTACTAAAGAACTCGTCCTGTGAAGTTTGAATTGCCTTTTCCCTCTGTGCCTCTCTTGACACCTGTCTATACTGAACTTCATCTGCCATGTACTTGTTCAGGCACTTTGGCATCAGAAGTTTCTTCTGCTGCACTTGCAGTTCATATTTTGAAACCACAAAGATGCTTTTGCTGTCTAAACACAGGATGCGGTAAATTGAGTTAGTTTCTGAACTACCCACAAAATTGTATTGTCATCTGATACAAAAAAAATTCACAAAGTTTTCTAAAGGAGCTACTGATTTTGAATCTGCAGCATGAAATATCTAGATGATTGAAAATAGAGAAGCAGTTCTTTGCTCAGAGGAAAACCTCAAATGACTCTTCTCTATGCTTTAGTTGACCATCTTATATTGTCACAGGATTACTCTCAAATAAAATGATTTTCCTAAAACATTACAAGATCCAAATAGAGAATTCAATCTGGAAGTTCAAACAGCTTTCACAAGAAATGTTGCTACAGTGTGCACTGATCACCAACATCACAGGTAAAAGTCTAACATTGACAAGGATAGAATGAGCATCTGTACCAATCTGGTTAGAGTTAAGACGTGTTGGTTGAGAAATGTGCTATGTTGAACGTACTATTCTTTTCTGTGTAGGTAAGGAAGTTCCACCAGGAGGTTAACGTATTTTATATACACTTTGTTCAGCCCAAATAGGAAGATCAGAATTAATGAAATTAGTTTATTTTCAGAGAAATCATGTAATCTGTGTATGTAAACTTAGCACTACACAGACACACACTATACTGTAATAGCTCCCATGTTCTTATGCCTGTCTTGAACTACATTTGCCTCCTTAATATACAAAGCATTTGTTAAGGTTTCTAAAGGTGAAACAGCCCTAAGAATTAATTATCTTATAATTGTTACTTGGTCAATGCCTTTTTTCTTTATTGACCAGACACAGACAGAAATATCTTAGCCATATACTTTTGAGGTTACAGTTCTTTCCTTTGATCTTTGAAAAAGTCATGAGAAAATGCTGGTCTAGCGACTATATTAAGTTTTGTTTCTACTAAACAAACAAAAAAATCTCGCTGGGATCACATCACTCTATACACATTCTGGACCAAAACACGATAAGCCAAGCCAACAAGAGTTCCTTTGTTACTCTGAAAGAGATTGTTGAATTTTCATACAGTTTCTAAACAAAATGACAGTCTCACTCAGGCTTTGTTGCAAATATTTTTTTCCTTGGTGAAGAAGTTGAAGAAGTAAACTGGAGTTTGTGCAATCTATTTAAAGGACTGAATTAAAACAGAAGGAGAATAGGAATGGTCAGTAGAAACCTTTGAACAGCTGCCTAGCAGACCCAAGATGGAATGATACAGGCTTGTACAGAAAAGCTACTATCACCTGTAAAACGATCACTGGCAAAAGAGACCTCTTTGAGGAAAAGAAGACTATTATTCTTTTGTTTGCTTAAAAGGGGTTGTGCCTGCCAGATAAGGGTGTGCACAGATTCAATTTCTTCTTTCATATAGTCTAGGAATTTTCTGTTCACAAGGTTGTTTTGCATTGGTTTCTGATCTACAATAGGAATTATTTCTTGAAACCGTTTAATAGCAGGAGTCTTTTCAAGAGTGTAATTAAGAGGTTAAAAGCCTTCTCAAAAGCAGTTTCTATAAGATAACAACTTCATCTATTTATTATGTTTAAGTCTGCAGGTGGCATGATTTCTCAAAGCCTCATTAACTCTTTGCTTTGGGTTAGCATATATGCAGGGGGGAAAAAAGCTGGTGATGGGACTCAATTCTCTTCCTTTTGTGGTTTTACTCAAGAAGGGCAGTCATGCAAAGGGGCAAACCATAGCAACTGCCTTGATACCTTAATCAATGTGAAGAGGATTATGTTAAAATCCTTTTTATAGAAGTCTCCATGTCTAATTGTGCATGTGTGCACAATATATACATATATATACACACTAATATTTCACTTTCACCCATAATACAAATTCATCACAATTTTTTGCATCCAGGGATTTCTGGATGATATACTCTCCCTATTATCCAGTTCCAGGCTATAAAATGACAGTATAGTTGTCAATATTGATAGAATTGATGTTAAATGGTCTGTGGTACAGAGAACGAGAGCTGATGTGTTGCAGGAACAAGCAGCAATTTCTTTCACTTTATTGTCCAAGTTGTACTATTGCCAGTATGTAGAGTGGTGTGACAAGTTTTAGTGACAAAAATTCATAAATTTCTTAGGGCTTGACTTACCTTTAGAACAGAGCAATCTTATTCAGACAGCAGATATTACTCAATAACCACTATAAAATGAGAAATAGGCACAAAGATTAACCAAAAACATGTAAGATTTGTGAATTTCACCTTTGACAGGAAAAATCTATGAGAAAACCTTAATGGATGACATTTTTTTTCTGTCACTGAAGCAAAAAAGTAAGATTGAACAATATTAAAATATTCTCCAATTTTATAAGTCTTTGTAGTTCAGTAGTCAGAACCAGTGATGTGCTGCATTGATTAATAAATGAATTCAGCTACCAGAGCTTGGGCAATGTTTGCATAGGACTCTAGTTCCCTATGTGCCAGGAGAATTAAGGAAGTAACAAGCACATGCTGATTTTGAGATGTGGTTTTGAGCAGAAGGGTATCTGTATTATCATGTAGGTTATAATTTTCCTCTGAAATCTAGTGTGAACACAAATTATCCAGATTGATTGTTAGTCCTAACAATTCAAATGGCATTTATTTCTGTCAAGCACAAAACAGTGTGCAGATACCTTGATTGAAAGGGAGGAACATGCAATCACTGATGCATCTCAATACTTGGCAGCAGTGTTCAAAGAGTCACTTGAATGCTCTCATCCCTATTAAGTTACCTTGAGCAAATTTATTTCTTTAGAACAGATTGTTAGCAGGAAGTCTCTGGATTTTGTGTTTCGCACATGATCAATATCTCCATTCTGTGTTTAAATCAAAAAAAATTTTAGTGATTTTTAATATATATGTATAGTTCAAAAACTTTTTACATATGTACATTGATACGTTTTTCAAATGTCTTTTTTAATTAGCAACTTATTTGGTGTCAAACTTTTTTAATTTAATGCAGGGATTTGTTTAAATAGGTATCTTTGTTTCTCTGGTATAATCATCTTGTTTTAAATTACACCCTTTATATACCATAATTGACATATAATTTCAGTATTTTTGAACAAGCAGGGATTGGTCAAAAACTATCAATGACATATCAATAATCTTTTTTTTACCTTTTTCCCCAATTTTTTTCTTGTATGTTAAGATATATTTTATATAAAACATACATATAAAATATATTTTATATTTTATATATTATATTAGCCAATGAGAAGTTGCAGGTCTCCATTTTCAAATGTTGCTAAATAAAGAAGGAAAGGGTAATTGACATTGCAGATGGAAAAGCAAAGGTTCTGCTATTCTTTTACTGGAACTATTGTAACACAAGCCTTTGCAGTGAATTCTTAAATGAAACTTCACTCCATTTATTTTCTTGTTTAGATATCATTGTTAATAAGAAGCTCTTACTGCTGCATTGTCAGACACACAAATAGTCAAAATTAAGAACAGCTCGGGTGCTATCTCACTGCCCATGCCACACCAGTCATGAAGAACATTTCAAAGCAAGCATTACTTACTGTATCACCTGCTCTCATTCCTGAAATTTAAGGGACTTTTACTTTGATAGTGGAAAATAGGGCAGAAGAAAATATAGCCCACAAAACACTTTAAACAGTTGACAGATGGAAAAATATAAACCATCTCTTCTCCCTTAACAACCTGCAAAGCTGCAATTTAGTGAAGCAAATTAATTTGACTTAACAAGTAACAACAAAGTAGTATCAATGAAATTTTTTAGAATTTTATAGCGTAATTTGTAGATTTCTTAAATTTTATTTATAAGTTATTTCAGTATTTATAAACCACTTGATGATGACACCAGGTTTTACACAAAATATCATCTAGAATTCATCTCAGATGTTACATTCTCTCTGAAGACCTGTCTTCATGAAAAGACAGGAACCTTAGTTGTGGTTTTCCATGTCACACCCCATGATAATGAAGTCTACAGAAGGTATTATCCTTCTTAAGAATGCTGGTACCTCAGCAGGTACCACAAACTCCCAGAGGAGGAATTTCCCACGTTTGAAATTGAGGTTGTTTGTACCCATGCAGATGTCTACACGTACACAAAGACACCTCAAAACTCACTGTTGCAGTCTCCTCGTTTTATTGCACACCTTTACCATGCTGGGGCTGCAGTCCCAGGGCACTGGGCAACAAGAAGAGTGACTGAAACATCAAGCAGTAGTACAGTATCAGACCACCCCTCTCAGTCACAGACATTCTTCTGGATTCATAACCAAGGGAAGGAAGGTAGATGTGCAAGGTTATCTAAAAAGCATTTGCTACAGTTTTTTTTTATGGGCAGTCCCTAACTCAACCAGCCAGCTACTCTCAAAGTGGGATGCAAAGAGGCTGTATTAAATCAGCAATTCCAGGCCCCACCAGATGATGTTTACTTTCATCCAACAGAAGGTACCAGGCATCTGACTCCTTCCTGTCTTATGAGTAATCTCAAAAGAGGGAGGATTTGTCACATCTCTAAGACAGACAAATTTCTCAGCCTCAGAACTGCTAGCCAGAAATCATCCTGCATGGTTGAAGCCTGTCAGGATATGTGGGGGGTCAGGAAGCTGCTGTTGGAGTGCCTGGCAGTACAGGGGCTTACAGCAGCTTTCCACACAGGTCCTGGAGGCCGTGCAGTGGCACACTGTGGTAGCCACAGCCAGTCAAGCAGAGCAGGCAGTGCTGCAGAGCACTCCCGGGCTCTGGCCATGGCCGCCCGCCCGGCTGCACTGTTAGCAGGGGCCTTGGCACACTTTTGACCCATGCCAAATAGCATTGCCCCAAACTGGGGACTGTATTCCTGGGGTTCATCTGGTAGATCACATGCCCCTGGGAGTGTCCCCAGCAGGTGACACCTTGCTTGGGAGGCTAGGAGAGGTCACTCTGAGCCATTTGGCTGAGAACTTGTGAGTGTTCCCAGACAAATCAAACGTGCCTGTCTGTCTGTGGGGTCATGATCTGAGTCTGCAGCCAGATTCCTGGGATAACCCAACAACTGCTAGCCCCCACTTTCTCCCAGTTGTGGGAGTTGAAAGTGCCCAATATCAGAGCCAAAATTTGTATAAACGTAGCAATGCAGTTGGTTTTTCTCCTGTATGCAGTGTGATAGCATCCATCATCTTGAATGCAGGTTTGCGAATACCCCTGAGCAGCTCATCCGGATGTGAAGAGAAACACTACACAATGAGAAACTCCCAGGGCTGTGGAAACCTCCCCATGTAAAACTGAGCAGCGGGACAGAAACAAATGCTCCTAAACTGTGACTTGTGATTTGTCATTTTTGGTCTTCTTGCTGGTATGCAGGGTTCTTTGTATCAGTCCTGTAAAAGCGAGGTGTGAGAACTGCTGGGCTCTTGTGTTGTACTTCAGCTTTTGCAATAGTCCTAGCATTTTCCCCTGTGGACTTAAGGGGATATCCTGCTTAAAAGACCAGGTTTGAAAAACATGGCTTACAGCAGCCAGCTCTATTTTTATTACATCCACTTTTCAAAGGTAGTTTAGATGTCACTTGTCATTACTTAAATGAGACTTTAGTCAATCCTGTGAACAAACCCTTGGGAGGGTTTGTTGCTGACACGCTAATAAAGATGGTGGACTGCAAGTGACCCTCTCCGGGCCTTTATGCCCTCCCCAGACAGGCCCTGTCCACAATCCCTGCCCATCATTGCTCCATACTTCATGGAGAGACTTGACTGAGGCTCCCTGCATAACAGAGCTGAGTCAGGAGAAGAGAAAGGCGATATGAGAGGGAGAAGCACACATCTTCTTTAGTCCACCATGCCTAAAATCAGGCTTCCTGTGCCCCCATTTCTTTACCTCCCTTACCTGTTACCTACAGTTCCTTTTCCTTAGGTTTTACCTCCCCTACCTTAAACTTAAACATTAAAAGAAACTTACTATCCTTGACTTCTGTATCCATCTTTGTGGCTTCGCTCTACTCCAGACCTTTCATTGTATTCTGGTCCTCATCCGTTCAAGATGAGGCAATCCATTTCAGGGTGACAAATGGCTTGGGAGAAATCTCCTTCCCAATCTCCCATCTAGCATTTGATTTAAACCTGAATGAATGAGCAGGGCACTCCAACAAGATATTAAGGAATTTCTCGATTGTGAGATATACCCAGGTTGTAGCTGGTTTACAGAACATGGGGAAAAAAATACATATATTTATATATATATACACATTCCCTTAGAAACCTACCACTGGCATGAAACTTAGCTTCCATTCATATTAAATTGATAAAAAAATGCAAATCAAGTATTTTTCAAGCATCTGCCTTTGTCTGTACCAGTAAATGAGGTTTTCATTCTACATGAACAATATCTTTTCATAATTTGTGCACATGGTCACAGAACTCACAATGTGTCACAGGAAACACTAGTGGGTTACAGTCCACATAGCTCAAGCATTTGCTTTGAAAGGTTTAGGCATTTTAAGTGAGTTCATGGTGAATTTCAGAGTGGCTGCTTTATTTACATGCTGCCTATCAGAGGAGATCAAGTAATTCTGTTTCCCTAAATTAGCTCTCTCTGGAATATAATAGCAGCTTTCAAACTCACACATGTTATCTACATATATTTTCAGTTATAAATAGGGTCATGTTTGTGAGTTAATGGGTTTAGTTCTCAAAGTGCCAAAACTTTGATCAACACATGTAAAACAATTGGCTGAAAAGGGTGATTTTGATCAGTCCTTTATACATCAGTGTGCATTACCTACAGTATGACAGGAAACATAACCACTACTGAAACCTTTTAATATCTGCAAGAGGGAAAACGGTACTTGGAAATTTAAAAAAGATTAGATAACGAAAGAGCACTTGAGGCAGTACTTCTTATAAGTACTTGCAGGATACGTAATCCAGTTACAGAACCTGAAGCACAAATCATTGCAGCTTTTTTGTTTCTTCCAAGCTTTATTTAAACAATAATTCAACTATCTCAAATTTCATTTACAGTACAGCAGTTCTGTTTTTCTTTCTGTTCTGTGGGTTTTGTTTACATAGCCAGTGGTGGGTTTATATTTGGAAACTTCAGCTATTAAAAAAAAATCAGTTCCTTGATTTGCTACAAAATATTGGTAAGATAAAAATCCTGGTCTCACTGACGACAGCAGAAATATTGCCATTTCAGCCACAGGGTCACATACAAACAAGTGACTGTTGGCTTCTCCACACAGCCAGGCATCCTGTGAGTGACTCTTGTGGAGTGAGCAGGGACATCAGGGCTGCCCAGGCAGGCAATACTGCAGCACATGTAGTTTGAATAAAGCCTCCATTCTTTAATCAGTGAAACTGTCAAACTAAGGCAACTGTAACTTCTTAGTTTACATACCAGCATCACCCAGGGAAGAAATTTACTTCTGACTGAACACAAAGAAACCTCATCTACTCATTCAAATTATACTTTATTTGAAAACACAGGCATAACATGGTTGTTGCCTGGGAAAAGGAGGAAGAACAACATGAGTATTTCTAAACATTTCCAGCTTTACCCATTTGTTGACAGACCACTGAGTTATTTTGGAAGCTCTGTCTCTGCTGCCTGACATGTCAGTTATTACATTGAAAATTTAATCGTACAAGGGCTTTGACACTGAACCTTATAAATTTGTTCCAACTGACCTTGTCTCAGTTATTTGCCAGCCTGGCACGGAGCCTTAGCAGTCATTATTTGTTCTCATGCAGTAGGTACGGCCAGCATGAAGCAGGAGATAGAATGGACCTGACATTTTACATGACTGTAAATGAGGAAGCAGCTTTAAATAAAGAGATTAGTATGCCCACCACAAAGAGTATTGCATTTCTCTCAAATAGACCGAGTTTAGGTTGTACAGAATTACTTCTTTGTACCCCAGGTGTGGCTGTTTGTTCTGTAGCATTTTCAAACATCTATTTAAATTTATTTCTGTTTTACCATTCACTTAGTTACTCCTCTCTAAACGTTTCATGAAAATTTTTAGAGCACAGCTTTCATGTTGTGGGAAAGGTATAAGTCACTGCAACACATTAAAAGCAGAAGAAGTATCGGGGCCCACATCCCCAGCTGGGAGTTTAATGAAGTTTTAGAAATCTGAAGTGCACTTTTAAATCTTTTACTGATAGAATCACAATGAATAAGCAAAACACAGCAAAAACAAAAGCCATTGAATAGATGACATTATATTTGTAGCACCACATCTGAAAAAGGTTTGCTAGATTTAATCCTTAATTACACAAGTGTGAGGACAAAGCATCACCTGCAGACTCTGCAAAGGTACAACGTGCAGTTGAGCTCCCTCTGTTGGCTTTGCAGCAGCTGAAGTGCATTTAGTAACGTCTTTTTCAACACAAGTACATCACATTGACAATACTATTGTCTAGGTAAAAACAGTATGTTCCAGTACTATAAAAATGTGAACTTCAGTGCTCATTAGAATCATTAGGATAAACAGTATTTGGACTGAAACAGGCTCCCCAGGGAAGTGCTCACAGCAGCAAGCCTGACAGAGTTCAAGAAGCATTTGGACAATGCCCTTGGACATATGATGACTTTTGGGGATGGTCCTGTACAGGGCCAGGAGTGGGACTCAATTATCCTTGTGGGTCCCTTCCAACACATCTTACTCTGTGATTCTATAGCTCTGTAATATTTAAGAAAAGGCAAAACAGGAACCTCCAGAGACTCAGAAGTGAGTTCTATTTATGGGTCTTGGAATGAGTATTTAGCATATGGAAATCCAAATTATCTTGCAGCTCAGTGATTTGTAGGTTCTGAAGGAGAATCTCTGGATGAGTTTCCTGCACTTTTCTGTTCCGTGGCTTCAAACAATTGCAAAAGGAAGCAAAGTCATACTTGGTCTTCAGAGAGACTCTGCTCAAAAATGATCAGTGTGTGCTCTCAATGAGTTGATGGCTCCAAAGGAGAGCTTTCTCTGCAGAGCCAGCTGACAAGCAGACATGTAAACATGATTTGAGGTCTCAAGGATGAGGCTGCAAGCAAAATGGGAACATAGAATCTCCAGGAAATGAAAGGGAGTGGCAACCCGTGTCCATCCATTGGGGTTGTGTTCATGGTGATAACTTTTTATAGCCATTGTGCAAAGCCACTTTTCTTCTCTTGAAGTCCATTTTCTCTGTTTCTTTTTCTCCTAGGCGTCTGGATGCCAACCACATCAACTATGTACCCCCCAACTGCTTCAATGGCTTGGTCTCCCTTAGACACTTGTGGCTAGATGATAATTCCTTGACAGAAATCCCCGTCCAAGCTTTTAGGAGTTTACCAGCGCTTCAGGCAATGACATTGGCACTGAATAAAATTCATTACATACCGGACTATGCCTTTGGAAACCTCTCCAGTTTGGTAGTTCTGTAAGTTTTATTGATTGCTTTTTATACACTTTCTTCTTGTGGGGCTTTGGCCTCTTGGAGAAACAGATTTTATTGCATCTTTGTACAGTTTTACTAGCATTTGCTAAACCACTTGTTTTGATCTAGCTTAAAAGTTACCATCTCAATAGAAAAATATTCAAGGGAATTAAAAATCACCCTATCTGATCAGCAAACAATCAGGAATGGATGCATTGTGTGCTGTCTAAGATTGAAAGAGGGAAGATTAGAAACAGGAAATGAATAGAAATCTTTCTGGGGGACTTGGAAAGAATGCCATTCAGTAGAAAAAATATGCATTTCCTGTCATAGAAAGTATATCTAATTTTGTATTTGGTTATGTTTGCATACTGGTTCAACTAACTGAAACATGCACGGCTGGCACCAAAATCTAGAAAGCATACTATGAATCATGGTTTCAGCCTCTTATCTTCTGGGAATGTACCAAGTGGGAAAATCTAGACTGGCTGGAGAAACTTAAATGGAGCAGTAATTTCAGGATGCTTTGGAAAACATTAGCATTATTAAAGAGAGAATTATGTAGTCAAGCTTTACAAGCTGTCAGAAACCATGGTCCTATGTAACACACTCAGCATGTTGTCGCATTCTCTAGCCTCAGTGTAAGCACTGAACCTGGCACACATCAGGGTTCTTCACTGACAGCTGCAGTCACTATCTCCCTCCATGGGGCCCCAAAAATGGGGATGAACAGCTGACTTGTGCTGCAAAGCCTTTGCCTTCTCTTTACATTAAATACCAATCCCATTCAAGTTAAAGAATGGACGGACTGGTGATTTGATTGATCTTCTAGACTTACATCAGCAATGGAAAAGACAAGAGGCTGTCTTGAACATTGTTCTCTAGACCCCTACCAGAAATGTAGTGGTAGGAGGACAATTAAGAAATGCAGGAGAAAATAATTTCTTTTCATGCTTGCTTCTGCTCAGTTAGATTTCCTTATTTAAGCTCTGCCTTGCTTATTTCTAATTTTCTAGGCTTTATAATGATTAATAATTGAATCATTCCTCATGACCTACAGCAGCTGATCTTTTTGGCTCATCAAAATCTTTGTGTGTGGTTCTTCTTTCATTGGGTTGCTACTCTATACAGTATGGCAAATTTTTACCACAGGGCAAAAGTGCATGGTCAATACCTTTATAATGAAAGATCCAAACATAACTGGAGTTGGAAGATGCACTCTTCATGCTAACTGAAGGTTTAAAGGTCAGAGTAGTCATTAAAAATATAGAGTTGATTAAGTTTCTTCCTAGAAACGGAAAAACCCAGAGAAAATTTTTATTTTGCTGTCAGAATCTCTGCCTTTGATGGACAGGTAGACTCAATTTCTCTGGGTTCTGCAGAACATTCAGACAGGCTCTGATCTTTAACAATATTTTCAGAGTATAATGAAGGGCCTGGCAGCCACCCATTCACAGTCTCTTTTCTCTTAAAGCCCTTCTCCCTTAGTTTCCCTCCACCACAGGGGCATTATTTTGAGGACAAAATAAAAGGAAAAATCTGGGAAAAAGGCATTCTTTTTAAATTAAATGACCTGGAGTGGCTACAAGTTGAATCTACTCACATTAATGAGCTTCACTCAGAGTGGTTTTTTTCCATGTCAGTCTAAAAGACAGAAATAGGCAGAACTCAGAGTCTTGAGATGGGAGGGGGGGAGGGTGGTGTTAAATTGGTTACAATATATAAAAATTACTTTCAATTGATAAATATTTTAGGAAGTAGTTACTGATTTTCATAATTTGAAAGAAATGCAAGTAACAGCACTTCTAAGATTATTTCATTTACTCATCTCAGGGAAGCTACAACTTTTTGTGTTATGGCTTTGTGTCTTTTCTGCATTCTGCAAGCCTAATGCCCCTTACCTGTCTGCTGTGTTACCCATCTCCTCAATGGCTGCTCTTTTGGGCCATACCCCCTAACACCCTCTGAATATACAGCCTTCAAATACACCTCACACCCCACATACGGTTTTTAAGATGTGTTACTTATCTAATTAGCTATCATTGAGAATATGTCTATTCATTATAGCAACCCTGGCCTGGAACTACAGGATATAACACTTTTGAACAATCTAGGTGGTTTAAAACAGATCCCTTCTGTGAAACCAAATAGATAGGTATTGGGAGAATGGGTGGAGGGTGGTAGAGGTGCTCTCCTATACATGCTCTTGCATGATTGCATATAATCAGTGCTTGCCTGAAAATAAGTTAATTTTGATTTAACCATCAAAATGTTTTGCTTTACTCCACTGTGTGCAGTGTGCTTTCCTGACTGCATGCTTAATGTTCCCCTGCAGACATCTCCATAACAATAGAATCTATTCCCTGGGAAAGAAATGCTTTGATGGACTCCACAGCCTAGAGACATTGTGAGTTGACCTCTTATTTGTTTCTCTTTTTTTAGAGTGTTTTCATTAATATTCTGAAAGAATAAAAATAGCCCAAAAGCCAAATGTGGATTTGGGCTTGCCTAATCGCTACAGGATCTAAGTGATAGTTCACAGTGACTCTATGTAGTAAATCCTATTTTTGACTATAAAATTAGTTTGCCTTTTTAATACGCATTGTCAGTTGATAAATTGTTTGAAAGACAGTTGAAAACTGTGTTGAACATAGAAAAAGAAGTGACTATTCATGAACTTATGGTTGCCTAGTTTAGAACTCTTTGTCTTGTTCAATCAATAAAGCTAATAACTAGATTGGGAAATTGTCACAGTGAAAAGCTTTAACATTAAGAAACTGTCTTACCATAGAGCAGAATTATAAAATTAGATAGGTTTGTTTTTTAAAACCTGGAAAAACCAAAAGTTTTAGGTAGTCAAATTATGCATGTGCTTTACAAGTGGGAAAAAATATTTCAGTTGTATCTAAATTTTTGTCTTTTGAGAGCTCTGATAAAGAATAGCACTGGTAAAGACTGAAACTTCCTCAAGTTTTCACTGTAATTCTGTTTAGACCAATTCAAATTTTCTTGAGTTTTCTAGCAAAAATATTCTACATGAAATACTAAACAGGAATGCAGTGCTAATGGTTAGCAGAAATTATTTTGCTACAGTTAGTCAAATACAGATGTTGTCTGCTGGAGTCACCCAGACCCCAGAAATGCCACAGGGACAGTAAAACTTTGCATGTGCTTCCTCCCGCACCTGCTGCAGTCAGCTGCATCATTTTCAGTGATTTTGGATGTTTTACCCAACCAGGACAGAGGTTAAAAACCCAGTTATGAGAAACAAATAGTTTCAGACATGGATATTGCTAGGCTAAAAGTGACTATTTGCTTTCCCATCCACAAAGCTGTGTACTGCTCATTTTCATTGAGATTAGGAAGCAAGAAGGTTTGGGCTTCTTGGGGGTTTTTTTATCAGCAGTTTGATTGCATTGATCCCTTGCCACTGAATTGCAATTTTACAATTTGGACTTCTAGCCGCCTGTGAGTTGAGAGGAAGTCCCTTAGTGTAGCACCGGAAAGGGGGACGGGAAAGGAAGAAGGAAAATATAATGGTTTGGTTTGTTTATTTAAGTGATATTCACATGGCACTTGGTCACAAATGGGGAAAAACAGAACAATGGAATAAGTAATTGCAAACCCAGTCCCAGCCACCTGGCATGAGAGAGATGAAAACACAGAGGACAGTCACAACCCCGGGAGTAAATGTAGGTACAGCCGCTTCCCTGCAACAGGACAGTGCAGCACTTGCCTCAGGCACAGTAATTGCATAATGTATAGACCAGTTCCTAGACAGTCTCAAGATAATCTGAGGAGATCTTGCTGTAAATGATGGACGCCAGCCTTAAGATCATTTGTTTGCACTGAGGCGTAGGTCTGGAAATCGCGTATCACTAGAGGGCAAAACCAAACCGTACATGCCTGTAATCTCTTTTTGTCAATAAGCTGGAGAGATTTACAAGCAGGAAGGAAAGCCTTGTTGAGTTCAGACAGCAGTTTCCTGCCTGCATTACTTCAGCCTGATACTATTTCAATTTCAATCTATTGTAAACTGTGGCTTAGGTTTTGCCTGCTTAAAAAGGCTTTTGCTCCAGTTTTTCAGACTACTTTCCTCACAAAGCGTTGCCAGAGAGCATCACAGTAAAGTGGCATATCTCAATTTTAGTTTCAGCCATCTCCTAAATGCTAAAGGATGTCACGCTGAGGGCAGAAGTAGGATTATAGTCTATTCAGCCTATCAGAATAAAGTCTAATTACTGCAGCAGCATGAGCACTTCTTAAAGCGGAGGTCACTACTGTAGCTACACTATCATTTTTATATCATACAATTTATGTGGTTAGAAGTATTCTTTTGACAATTGTCAAGTCTTAAAATTAACAATACAGTTAGAAATTTTTATAGGGAAATGTATTAGACATGTAAAGTGTGGATCACCAAAGATTTTTTTCACCGTTAGTACTTGAATGTAATGCAAAGGGTGGGCAATTTATAAAATAGCAAATCCCTTAGTAGTACTTGAATTTACTTACATTTTCTTTATTGCAGAATAGCTAAAACGTAACTAAAAATAGAATGCTGATAAAAAATAGGAATGATAATGTGCTCTAAAGAGACTTTGATGGAAAGTATCCATACACTTTTGAGGATTTCCTGTCTTTTTGCTGTATGTATTTCTTCAATGCATAGAAGATGATAGTTCATTGCAAATGCCAACAATGCTACGTTATCTGTTATGCAGTGCATAACCGAAATAATAAAATCTATTTTCATACAGAGATTTAAATTACAACAGTCTGGACGAGTTCCCCACTGCTATCAGGACTTTAACAAACCTAAAGGAACTGTAAGTACAGAGCTAATATTGTTAAGAAGGATGTTTTGTCTAGTATGTGATTTTTATTTTTTTTTTTAATGCTGGTGATTTTATCAGTAATTCTTAAAAACTGATATCCTAGGAAAAACTAATAAGCATGCCAACATACATAAAAAAATAATTTTCAGTGTTTAGTTTAGACCATTCAAGTTCTGACAGCTTTTACTTTCATGTTGCCTTGTGCAGTGGGTCTTTTCCAGGAACTTCCTCTTTGGAATGCAGTAAATAACAAACACAATTAATTCACTTTTAGTCCCAAACACAAAAGTTAGATTTTGCAAACTACCCAATATATTAGTCTTCAAGCTAAGAAGGCATGGCATCTTTATTAGTCCATCAGGTTTAATTAAATTTTACCAACTTCCCCCCCTCACCTCTATTAAATTAAAGCAATTTCTTTTCAATATATATAGTCGGGTCTTTGTAATGTTTATGTGAATAAAACACTTTCATATGCACAGGCATAGTTTGCATCAAGAAAATCAACAATGAAATTAAATTATTCAAATTTATTTTGAAAAATGGTTGAACTAAAAAATTAAAAGTAATTAAATTATGTTCGCACATCATACACACAATGTACACATTAATGCATATGTTCAGAATTCTTTCCATTTGACTTATTTGCCATGTTAGTAGTACTATCAGCACAGATTTTGGACAAAAATAAGTAATAACATACCATAATAACATCGGGGACATGATTGTACCCCTGCTACATCACAAACTGAACTAAAAACCAACTCTAAGTAGCCACCTGAGATTTTTTCCAGAGCAGGTACCCCCAGATACTGTGGATTCCTGCTCAGCATCTGCAGTGTTGCCGGAATGCAGCTCTGGAAGAGGCAGCAGGGCTATGAGTTTACCATTCTCAGCTGCTGTTTATGCCGTAAAATAATTGCTATGAAATCCCACGACCTCAAAGGATCACCTTTTTGATGACCTCTGGAGTCAGTAGCTGAAAATAGGTAAATCAGTTTGCACCAAATGCACCAGCAAACTGCCTGATGTGCCTGAGATTGCGCACTGGCCCCGCAGGATTTCACCTCTGGGTATCAACTATGTGCAAGGAACATTTGGGGTCTGAAACTGCAACCTGACATCCCAAACCAGCAGAGTCCATGAGACTGCGTGGCTCCATGTGTTGTGTGGGCCCTGGGAGATGATCTTACAAGGATGGGAAGTTTTCCACAGAGCCATGTGGGAGCCCAGCCCCACAGAGACTCCGCTCATTGCAGGGCCACCTTAGTAAAGGTGTTTCTGGGTGGGACCTCATGTCTCTCTGGAGTTTCTGCCTGGGCTGAAAACACAAAATGTGACCTTTTTGTGCACAGCTAGCAGCAGATGTTGCTCTGGGAGGTCGTTGTGCCATCTCCTTGGTTTTTTCTGCCATTCAAGGCATGCCATTGAAAACCAGTGTGTTTACTGGTTCTAGATGAGATGCTCATTCTGCTTAGAGTGTGCATGCAAAGCAAGCAGGGATGTAAAGCCTTGTTCTGTAGCCCATCACCAGCAGCACAATGCCTAAACAACTAAAACCAATAGTGTGGGACCTGTTCAAGTAATGGCCAAGTGTACTTGCATCAGTGAACAATTGGAGGCTTAGTAATGCATATTTAGCCTGGGAAGCCTTCTTCATACCCGAGTGAACTAATGGGAGTTTCCCACACAAATCATCATTGTTCTTTTGAAATCTTAGTTGTTCCTTTTGTTTTTCACAATGGAGAATTACTCATATGAATGAAAATTAGTAATTAATGATGAGACAACGATTTGGCCCTCTATTCAGCAGGCACAACTACATTTTGTTTGTGTCTACATTTAAAATGTCTCAACAAAAAGGTGATTGTGGGAGGATCAATATTACTATATAGTGTATAAAAAAATTTTCCTTGATAAACTTGTGCCACCCAGCAAAAGAAATAGTTGCAGTTTAACAAGCACAGGGGGAGATATATTTTTAGCTACTTAATTATTAATATCTAACAATATTGTTAGATAACTAAGATGTTCTTAGTTCATACAAATGTGTGTATTTACATTATATCTATATACATACATGCATATACTCTGAATTTTAAAATGCCATTTTGAAGTTTACTTCATCTGAATGTTTTTTTCATTTTGAGAAGTGCAGAATTTCAGCAATTTTGCTTTCTCTTCTCTCTCTTCTCTTCTCTTCTCTTCTCTTCTCTTCTCTTCTCTTCTCTTCTCTTCTCTTCTCTTCTCTTCTCTTCTCTTCTCTTCTCTTCTCTTCTCTTCTCTTCTCTTCTCTTCTCTTCTCTTCTCTTCTCTTCTCTTCTCTTCTCTTCTCTTCTCTTCTCTTCTCTTCTCTCTTCTCTTCTCTTCTCTTCTCTTCTCTTCTCTTCTCTTCTCTTCTCTTCTCTTCTCTCTCTCTTCTCTTCTCTTCTCTTCTCTTCTCTTCTCTTCTCTTCTTTCTCCTTTGCTTTTGCGTTTTTCAGACCTGTCTTGTTCCAGAAAACAAAGATATACCTTTACATACAGACACTTTTCTTACTACAAACAAAAAACCATCATTGTGCATTGTGAACACAGACGGAGTCTTCACTTTTTTTTTTTCCCTTACCATATAAACGGTTTTTTCTTTGTAGGGGATTTCATAGCAATAACATCAAGTCAATACCTGAGCGTGCATTTGTGGGTAATCCTTCACTTATTACAATGTAAGTGATAAGAGTCTTTTCAATGAGCCTTTGTATTAGAGAATGTGGAAATATCATATTTGTCAGTAATTGTCACATAGCTTTTCTTTGAGTCCACTTTGTAGCACGTCACCATACAAGCAAACAAGCTCATATCTTTCCAGCTTCATGGAAAGAATGGCAGTTTTCAAGCCCTGTTTAAGGGAAGCAAATAGGGGTCTCTGGCCTTTGACCTTTTATTTGAATAGCTACTATCTCCTAGCATTACTGGCAATTCAAAAACTGGTAAAAATTGCTCTTGATGGATTCAGTCTGAATTCTCATCATCTTACCTGAAAATGCACTAAATGGACAGCTTCAAATTAAGAAATTGCAAAATAAGTGTATGAAAAATAATGACTCATCTTGAGTAATATTCCATGAGCAAAAGCAGCATGACTTCAAAAGGGCAAGGGAACCTCTTCTGAATAGGAGTTCGGACTTCTTCATGTGCTATCCTTAAATTTGTCTCAGGACATAACAAAATTCTTCATTTGTGAAATTTTCTCTTTGCTAACCTGGGAAGAAGAGAGAATATTTTGTTGACTGGCTTCTGGCATTAAAACAGGAAAACAGTGACTACTTGAATGTTCAAAATGTGACGTGGCTGGTGAATATAGATTAGAGGGTGAGAAAAGCCCAGAAGTTCACCTCTGCTACAACCAGAGGGGCACAGTCTGGGATTCATCATAGAGAGTTTACTCCTTTGTTTTATCGTATAATAATATATTTAGAATATTTAAAAATATTTTTCATGAAATGTCTTCTTATCCTTTTTTTCTCCAGACATTTTTATGATAACCCTATCCAGCTTGTTGGAAAATCTGCTTTTCAACACTTACCAGAACTAAGAACTCTGTACGTGTTTACTTTTTATTTTAGTTTTCTTTTTCTATTGCAATACTAGAGTTGTCCCACACTTTCATCCCCATAATTTTGTTGAAATTGGTTTTTTTAATTGTAGGACTTTAAATGGTGCTTCACAGTTAACAGAGTTTCCTGATCTGACAGGGACTACAAGTCTGGAGAGTTTGTAAGTGCTAGAGAATTATTTCTGCTTTGGTTTATATATACTGACTTATTGTAAAGAATGTACTAAAAAATTTTGGGTTTCAGTCTTCAAAAAGTTTTTTTTTTTCATAAATTCTTTCAACAGGACACTCACAGGAGCACAGATCACCTCTCTCCCCAAATCAGCTTGTGACCAGTTACCTAATCTCCAAGTGCTGTACGTTTCAGTAAGATTATTAACATGACATTAATGCAAGAGATTAATAGACAAATCAAACTATTATGATTTCAAAATTACCCAATTACCGCTATTTCTGTGTATCATGTTACTTCTTAGGAATTCAGCTCGGGGAGTTGGCCCCTGTGTTATTTTAAAAGTTTACAACCCACTAACCAATCGGGATTTCTCATACATTGCTAAGATAATTACTTAGCATATTCTTAGGAAAAGATAAAAAGGTTCTTGATTTTGTTTAAAAAAGACAGAACTACCTTATTTTCATTCATTCTGTCTCTCCTACAGTAGTTTGCATTTTTTTCTCAGTAAGGCAAATAATGCATTGAAATGAATAGAAAATATAAGTAAGGATGGCAGTTTTGAGTCCTTGTTATGCTCCTCTTTTAGTTTCTTTCCCAACCAGATACAAGTAGCTGACTGAAATTTTCATAGACTATTCCTTGGCATAGCTGGGCATATTTGGTATACTAAATATACAATATTATTTTAGCTTGGAAATTTTCTTGGAGTTTGCTTAATCACTAATGAAAGTAATCACAGTGTCCACTTCTTTGAGAATGAGCCAAGAGCACTTTCCTCTATGCATTACATCACTAGGAATCTATTTGGTATTGATTCTCTGGCCAACATTGAAATAGCACTAATTATAATGCATTATTTGGATACCAGAGTGAATGTCAAGAACATGTCCAGAAAAATTTAAGTTTTACTTAATGGACTCAATATAATAATTTCCAGAATGATAAAAGAGTCTGCTGCCAGAAATGTCACAGAATTAAGTTTAAATATGTCCTGTAACATACAAAAGAAATAAATAATCTCAAAACAGAGGGCAAACAAATAATACAGTAATTAATAACTTACAGAGCTCATAGTAGAATAGGACTGTCCATTGGAAATTCACATCTTTTATTTTTGAGTATTATCCTATATGATTAGAGCTCGTAATTAAAAGAGGAGGGAACTGTGGGGGAAAAGACCTTAAAAAAACCCAAATAAAGTATTTCCTGGGGTTCTGGCAGAAACTGAGGGGAGAAGGGTCTCAAGATCAGGAGTATGTTCCATGTGTGAGGAGGAAGTGTCAGTATGTACAAAATTCAAGCTGGTAACATATTTCTAAGACCTAAGTGATAAACCTGTGGATGACAGAATAGACAGTGTCTGCCAGACGTACAAAATATCCTTTACCTTGGCCTCTAGCTCACTGCTCTGTAATGTCTGATTTGAGCCAGTGTACCTTTTTTTGTACACACAAAAAAAAGCAAAAGGCCAAAACAAAATCAAACCCACACAAAAAAAAGAAAACAAACAAACAAAAACAAACAAAAAACCCCACAAAATAAACAACCAGCCCCAACAACACCAAACATATTGATATTTACCTTTGTACAGAGTAAAACCAGAGTAGAATACCTTAAAGACACACACACAGTCATTACTTGCACTAGTTCTACTAATCAAATATAAAATAGTCCAAATGCCCCTGTTGGAACAATAACAGTGAAAATACAGATGTACCAAGGGATTAAATAGGTGCCAGTTTTAGAGTATTTGACAAGTGAGAAGAATTTCACAAAGTAAAAAGTGAATTTCTTTCATATGATAATACTGGATAACTGTGAAAAAGGACATATTTTCTAATTCTAGGCCTAAGCTTTTTTCTCTGTTCTTTTCACTTGCAAATTTCTCATATAATTTTCCATGACCAACACACACACATATGTATATATACACACACACACACATATATATATATGTATTGGATGAGACTCTTGGCTGGTGGGGGCTGGTGTTTGGTTCCTTTTTTTTCCCTTCAGTTCCTGCAAATTGCCTGGGCTTGGTTTTCATTAGTTATATTATACTGTAAATCAGTCCAGATGTTTCAGTTATTCTGTAATTTGTTGAGTTTTGGCTCAAGTCTTTTAAAGGTTTTTTAAAGAGTTTTTTTCCCCCCATGTAGTGATTGATTTCAAAGTTAGTTCAAATCTTTTTTGACCCCTTCTCTCAGTTATAAGATGTAGTACTCTAAGGATCAGAGGCAATACTGCTTAATTAGAAGTGTAGAATGGGAAGCTGATTGTTACTCCTATCAGAAAAATACAGGATCTTCTCTGAAAAAAAATGAGTATATATGCTTAGTAAATTTTAAATTGTTTAAATATTTATCAGAATTGAAACATGATAAATATGAAGTCTGTGATACAAATCCATATGTCCAATATTATTGCCATAAAACACTCAGCAGCAGTCTACACTTGAGGCAGGAAATCTTAAGACAATGCAAGGAATTTGAAAATGGGATATGGGGTTAACGTGCCTTGCCTTTTCCCCTCCTATCTCCTCTTCAGTTAGAAATCAAAATGTGACAGGTGAGAAATGAGTTTGTATACTTCTATTCTTCCGTGACTGTGGATAAAAACAAATTATTTTTAATTGAGCATGAAGGTACACAATGAAAGCTATTTTTCTTTTAACATTCCTTTGATGTTAATCTATTTATTTCTTGTATAATTCAGGGATTTGTCTTATAACCTGCTGGAAGATTTACCCTGTTTTACTGCATGTAAAAAACTCCAAAAAATGTAAGTGTCAAACCACTCTAAAAAGCTTAAAAGGAAGCATTTATATGTGTTTGAGTGTAATTAACTTGGTTATTGCTGGCCTATTTGACACACCCCAGATACACTTTGTTGAAGTGGATCATAAGCACAATCTAAAACACCCCAAAGTGTCTTCCAAGTGTCTTTGAAACTGAGGAGATCCTTATTGCTATTTCAGTGACTTGCATCACAATGAAATCGCCGAAATCAAAGCAGACACGTTTCGGCAGCTGGCTGCTCTTCGATCTCTGTGAGTACCCCAACAGACATTCACACAGCTGCTCAAAAATATGGGCTCTATAATGTCTGCTTATGGTGGACCCCAAAAAATCCTTATTTCAGTTTTTCCTCACTATGATCTTTTACCATGAGCTCATAACTGGGAAAGGAGATAAACATTGTAAAATTTAGCATCTGCAGTGATGAATTAAAATATATAAGCTTAGAGCCTTAAAAACTGTCACTTCTAATTGAGTCTGATGGAAGTGGAGAGACTTACTGACCCAGAGCTGGTATCTGTTGGCAGGTTCATGTTATAATCAACTCTAGGGGAAATCTTTTTACAGAGAACGGTGTCTTAAGATGTGGAGTCCAGTCATGTGCAGGTTTCCAATTTTCACACAGACTCATGTGCTAGAGGACTAATTTTATCAAGAAATTACTCGTGGTTGTAGTTTTTTACAGAATTGAAGCTATACATTTTTTTTAGGAGTTGCTTTCAGTCCCTTGACTTTTCAGGGGTGGTGAAAATTGACATTAGGAAGTTATGCCAATTGACCATGGGTGTGCTGTTCTTAATCACATGAGAACATTTCAGAAGACTTAGTCCATATAACCCATCCTTCTTTCTGCTGCCATAGGAGGCTGTGAAGCAGACTGAAATGCCTTGGGCTATATCAGGCATTTTAAGTTGTCAGTTTAATAACACCACAACTGACTAACAAAAAATGAAAAAATACTTTGCACTAGGACATATGCAGGAGCTTATTGAAAGTATTGGCATGTAATTGATACATTTTTTATATTTAGGCCTCCTAATCAAAGGTTTGAAAACTTCCATAGTCACTCAGTGGGTATGTCATTTTCTACTCTCTTTTCTTGTAGAGATTTAGCTTGGAACAAAATTAAAATTATTCACCCCAATGCCTTCTCCTCTTTACCATCTCTGATCAAACTGTAAGTATTTGAATATCTTACACATTCAATTTTTGCATTTTTCTTGCAAGAGCATACAAAAATTTAATAGCTTGGTGTCCCAGCAGAAATGGAGGGTTTCTCTGTTCTAATCATCTGGTCTGTTGAATGCATATCTAAATGTCTACTTTCTTGTACTTCCCCAATTCACGTAGGTATGACAGCCAAGCTGCATACAACACTGTAATAATTTGGGGTCTGTGAAGATTATCAGTGCATCTGCTGCTTTTCATTCAATTTATTAGCAGTTACTCTGTTGTAGCAGTGGTGAATATTTCCTGTTAGTTATATTCAGGCCTCAGGAACTGGATTAAAAATTGAATAATTGAAACTTTTTCAAGAGTGCATCTTTATTTCATTGTTCCTCATTTGGTGAAATAGTTTTTATTCTTTACCAAGATCAGCCAGAGCAGTTAGTGGTCAAAACATCAGCAGCCAGTTTTGCAGGCTTTGTTCTCAATGCTTACTATTTTTTTTCCTATTTCCAACTGTCACTGTAATGCTTTTTTAATATGAATCCCTGAGGCATTGGCTGAGGCATTGGGTGTATGTGGAAGATGTGAAAAAAAATTCCTCTGGAGTCGTCTTGCTGCATGGTTGTCACAAAAATATGATGCTGGGCATTTGCTCACAGATAATCCGGTAGCTGCTGACCCTAAATTTGGAGAGGTATTCCCTTCTGTTGATGTGCAAAGCCCTCTGAATGGTGCACTGACAAATGTCCACACAGTCAATTTTGTCTAAAATATCCCTTTTGGGGCCCTTCTCAGAACTTACCTACTTTGTGAGGTGAGCAGTAAATTGTAGCTTTGGACAATAACGTACAACAGCCAGAGGGGATTAAAGAAAAAAGCCCTGGAACACACACAGAGTAACACAGTGTACCAGTGTTTCCTGAAATGGTAGTCTCTAACCTTGCTCCAGCTCAAGTCAGTGGTCATTTTTACCATTGCAGTAGGACCTGAATTTCACTTTTGGTATTTAATGGTTCTGTGTGCAAGAAAACACACACTAAACCAGGTAGGTAGAAGCCCAGTCCATCAACATACCTTATTTTATGCCTAGGCCTTAGATTTCTTTGTATAGTCCAGACTCTCCTCTTCAGCCTTGGACATAAAAGCATTTCAACTGCATCAGACTCTGCTCCTTCCTCTTTGATTGTTGACCATCTGAAGTATTGCAGAGTAGATAATTGTGAGGAGAGCAAAATAGAAAACAAAATAGTGCTGCTGGACTCCCCCTCTTTTGCTACTTAGCCAAATCTCCTTGATCACTTGCCACCTTTCCATTCACCTGTTTTACTTTTCCCAAGTTACCTGTGATTGTCTGCACTGTTCTGTCTTCCCTCAGCCACTCAGACAAACTTCACTTGGAAATGTATCTCCCTCTGCTCCAGACCTGTCCTTTCCTGAAAAGCACATCTTCCCCACACACCTGAACTGCTCCTTGGGGAGATTTCAGGGCAGCCATGCCCTGTAGCATCCCACTGAATCTTTGAAAAAAGAAAAGCTGTTGGGAAGCGGTTCCAGCTCCTTTGAATTCAGTCTAGGGAGAAGATTTTAAATTCATTTGCTAGTCTCCAAACTGGCACTATGTTTTGAGTCAAAATTTGGAAACAGAGACTCAACTAACGACTGGTAGTTACTGTTAGCTTTCTGCTAGACATAAAGGTGAGTACCCCTGAGCAGTGCAGCTTTGCTGTGTTCACTGGGACCTCTGTTTAATACACTCATTTTTTATTGAGTTAGAAAACTTTAACCTATTTTTTCAATGTGTCACTTCTAGTGCTGAAAAAAAAGAATGAAAACCATGAAAACCATAAGCTGATTTTTATTTGCTGTTACACAGGGATGTGTCATCCAACCTTTTGTCCTCTTTTCCTGTGACGGGGCTACATGGTTTAACTCATTTAAAATTAACAGGAAATCATGCCCTACAAAGTTTGATAACATCTGAAAATTTTCCAGAACTCAAGTGAGTATATCATTAAAACTAATAAGCCACATTTGTGTCCATGTGCAGTGGAAGGTGTGTCAGTGTGTAACGCATGTTACTTCGTATTGTCAGTCTTTGATCTGTCATAAATCTGCCATTTAAACTAAAGCAAATATGATAAAAATGATAGACTTATTTTATTATGCTCACTTTCAACTGAAGAAACTATGAAGGTTTTGAAATATTAACCCCAGTACTTGCTTAGTACAAGCCACATCTGCTTCCTGGTGATATGTTTCAAAAGCTGTTAAAACAGTATCGCTGGCAGCTTAGTGATATGTCCCTCTTCTACTGGGTTGTGCTTACAGAACTCCCCTTATATGTAATGAGAACACAGCAAATACAAGGGAAGAATATACTGCTGAAAAGCCAAAAGATTTCACTTCTTTTATTTGAACATGATTTTTCTGCAATCTTTTGATTAAGAGTCAGATAATACTTTGAAAGTGTTACTAACACACTTTAATACTGATAATTTCTGTGGGTCCTCTGTGATGCAGGAAGGAAGTGTCCTCTAAAGATCATTTGCAGCTCTTCCAGTTACTGGGTGACCATGGCCTGTATGGAGCTTGAACCCATGACCTTGGCATTATTAGCACCATGCTATGACCAACTAAACTAATTGCAGGGTCACAGCAAAGATGGTTTTGTCTCTGACTCCAGGATATTTGGGAATTTCCCCTAACTCTCCTTCATTTTTATATTTTAATTCAAAGATGGCAAGTGCAACATACGCTTTATCGTGTTTTACTGTAAAAAGTTTGGTATCAGAAGATATGAAACAACTAAACAGTGTGCACATAGTTACCAAATCACAGAGGGGTTGAAGTTGCAAGGGACCTTTGAGGCTGTCTTGTCTAACCACCTGCTCAGGCAGGAGCACCTGGAGCCCGTTGTTCAGGACCACATCCAGACAGCTTTTGAGTATCTCCAAAGATGGAGAGTCCATCCTTACGTTTTCACTAGATTTGCCTCTTGCACTGAAAAAGGCCCAAGAATCCTAGCAGGCAAACAGCTCAAGATGTGACCACTAACAAAAAGGACTGGAGTGTTTGGAGTTAGCAATAAGGGAATGATGAATGGAAGTGTGGAGCTGATTAAGGCTCTCTGTACAGCAAGTACCATCAAAATCATGACTGGTTAAGACTGAGCTTATACCATACTTTTTATTCTCTCACTGGCTTTGCCCAAGTGCTGAGGCAGGTGACAATTCTAAAACAAAAAAGTTTTTTTAAAAGAATGTAAACACAAGAAAATTGATTATTCCAACCTGACAAATATATAATGATGCATATACTATGACCTAGAGGCATAAGAGGTGCTGCAGTCCTCCTACAATAATCCATTATTCAACTGAATTATGTACAACAAAGATTTTTTAAATTCTTTTCTCAAAATTATAGTCTAGAAAAATTTCCCTTCAGCAAAATTGTGTGCATTACTCAAGTGAAAGTACAGTGTATTTCATCTGGCAATTTGTTAACAAGAACAAGTCAAATTAACTTGTTTCTTTTTAAAATAGTATTCAAAGTATATTATCTAGAGTTAATTAACATCTCTAAGAACAAATTATACCCAGTCAAGAGAGAGAATAGGGAAAAATCCTGACCTACAGTCTATGTGACTTTTACCATAAATCAAAATGAGGTCAGGATTTCACACAGGATCACTGCACAGATAATGCAAAAAGCACCAGACTTGAACAGAGATCTAAAACAAAATGAAATTTCACCCTTTGCAATTGTTGTGACTAGCCAGTGGTTACATTAAAGACTAATTCCTGTATAAAAACTTTCTACTCATCTAAATTCATCAAAGCAGAAACATCAAAGAGCTGAGCATCCCCTTCCTCATCATCAGCAATAGCACTAGCACACCCTGCAGAGCTCAGCCCCGCCTATTACAGCAAGCCTTGAGGAAGCAAAGTCAGGCTGCCAGCCACTCCTTCCTTCTTTATCTGATGCTTTGATTCAGGGCTGAAAAGAACTCAGTGCTTTGCTCCATTCATCATAACTGTGCCTTGTTGTTTACCATTAACTCCACACCTTTGCGAGGGAGAAAACGACCTTGTGTTCTCTGCTGCTTAATCTAGAAACAGAAAAAAGAGGCGTTCCTTGCTAGAAGGAAAAAAATTATCAAGGATACAGGTATCATTAGTAAGATAAGGAGTATATAAAAATAAAGTTAGCCAGAGTTTCTAAGAGATTTTAATTTGACAAAGTCCAAATCTAATCACCCACATCA
The DNA here is from genome assembly GCF_021018805.1 of Prinia subflava. Taxonomy (NCBI): domain Eukaryota; kingdom Metazoa; phylum Chordata; class Aves; order Passeriformes; family Cisticolidae; genus Prinia; species Prinia subflava. Next base: position 38,098,457 of record NC_086250.1, on the reverse strand, counting down.
AATAAGCAGCAGCCATAAAAAGGACTGCCTCCAGCAACTGTACATCTGAGAGTTCTTTCTTTTTTTTCTTTTTTTTTTTTTATGTGCTAGATGTAGCTTTTGTGAGAAAAAAATTCCTCTGTCACCAGGAAGATCTGATACTTAGTTCCCTGGTTTGCAAAGTATGTTTTGTCCTCTGTGATCTGGGTTGCAGCCATTGTGTGCAATTGGGCTTTGCACACAGATTGAGCAGCATTGCTAATTTAAGGATTATGTGTATGTCCTAATAACACAGGCTAGGGGGGGAAACAAACATAAACTGTTCAGATTTAAGAATGGATGCTAGAAATACCTACAGAGACGATAAGAAATGAGAGTCTTTAAATGTCATTTTAAAGCCATGGATGTTTTCCCAAACATCATCACAGCAGTGGACCAGTACAATGTGGGAAGTCTGCATTTCCAGTGTATGACAGGACAGCAGTCTGGGAGAAGCACAAGAGCATCCGGAAATCTGTCATAGAGCTGTTTGAATAATCAGAAAATAGAATACTGATAGATAGATATTGATTCTATCAGTCTCTTGTGCATAAAATATCCACTAACTGTTCATTCCCCCAGCTATAGGAATGTCCTTCCAAAGGTCTGAAGCCACAAGTTGCAGAGATCACCTGGCAGAGCTGTCAGTGTTACTTTTGATGATTGTTTGTTTTGTTCCGAAAAAAAGGGAATTTCTATTTGGGGATTGGGATGGCTTTTATCCCAGATGATTAGCTATGGGTTAGTCTAGTAATCAATGGGTTTAATAATAGTTTATTTAAGAAGGGATTCTGGGAAATGTGTTCAAAAATGTTTAATCAAGATAATCTCCTTATGTTAAAAGATGGCACGCAGATGAATGAGTTAGAAATTAAATGTTTAAATCTGCTGGCCTGAGGTTGCTTGACAGTTAGATCTTGATTATCTTGAACTTTTATTGAGTACCCTAAAAATTTTGTATTGGGTACAAGGGTGCAGATTATTGTGGTTAATTTCCAACAGAAATGTAAGGTTATAGAATCCAAATGCCCCCAAATGCACTAATTTAAAAAATCACTTTAGAACTTAAGATTCCATCTGTTCCCCTTTGTACCCAACTTTTGGCTAGTGCACAAGTTTAAGCCCTGTTGGCACTGGGCCTGATTCAGCATGATTTCTCTGCAGATTTCCCAGGGGGTTAGAGGTTGTTTATTACTTATTACACTCATTATGTTAATTTACATGATTAATCTGTTGAAAGTAATCTGATAGGAGGATCTAGTTCTACTTTATTCCTTTTAAGTTACTTCAGAATAACTTCTAATCTCCTCTTCATCTTTGAACTTTTTGGTTTATTGTGCTTTTGGAATTAAGGTGAGTTGTTAGGTTTTACTATGTGCTGTTGTTGAACTGTGCAAATTAAATAGCTCTGCTTCCAAAGTATAGACTATATCTATGGAATAGAAGTAGTCTATAGAACTCAGATAGTAATTCTTCTATTCTCCCTCAGAATTTGCACATCCTCAAAGGAATTAAATTCACAATATACCAGAAATATGCGATTTTCTGACAACAGGAGCCTTCATAATCATTGAAACTCACTGGCATATATTGTTGTGTATTAGGAATTACAATGATCTTAAAAGAATTAAGAATGAGTATCCTGTGTCCTGCAATGACTGTTCTCATTGTTAAGACGATTAATAAAATAAAACCTTTCTCTTAGTGACATTTCACACACAGTGCCTGATTCACTCACCTTTTGGTTTAGAACACTGATTTCTTAATCTTCTGCACAAGAAACAATCTCCTTTTTGCCTCTTACTGTGAAATCAGTTGAATGTGGAAAGAGGTGAATAAAGCTTGATGTCCAAAAGATCTCATTCTCCCTGAAGCAGAGAAATTCAATTTGGGAAGTGTTTTGTTTTTGCCTGGTAGGCACATTGTGATCTTCGGATATGCTTTTTTTTTTTTTTTTTTTTTTTTTTTTTTTTTTTTTTTTTTTTTTTTTTTTTCTTTTCTTTTAAGAAAGTAACTGTTGGAGAAACCATTGATTTACTCAGTAAAATTGTTGAAAATCATAAAAACAGAAATACAGCTCTCAGTAGCATTTACTTAATAGCAAGACATAGGTCTTCCGCTTTCATGTCTCCTATGAAAACACATAAGAAAAGTTCATTATGCCTTTCCTAAAATTAGCTTAGAAACCATGTGCATTTCCAGTGAGGTATTTTGTTTGTGAACCCTCATTTTGTTTTATCGAGGCTGATTTTACCCAGAGTCGTTTTTACTTTCAGTTGTGGATATTTAACTATTTCCTTTGGGTTAACTCTATAAGAGCAGTACAGTCCAGTAACTCTGGTGCCTAATCAGTATCACAGCACGTGGCCTCATTCTTCTGCAGGGTCATGGAAATGCCTTATGCCTATCAGTGCTGTGCCTTTGGAGCTTGTGAGAACCACTACAGAATCTCCAGCCAATGGAACAAAGATGATAATAGCAGCATGGATGACTTTCATCGAAAGGATGCTGGACTGTTACAAATTCAAGGTAACCATCATCTTAGGCTTTTAAGTCTACCTGAAGGCTGTGAGCAGCCTCTGATTTTGAAAAAAATCTAATACCCTTTACAGTCAGAGAGGTGGCCTCTCCCTGTCTCTTGCTCAATAATATTTTATTTAAGTATTCCTGTGCTTAGCAAACTCATTAATTTAGGTCTGCCATTCAAAAATCTCACTCACGCACTCATCTTTTCATCCAAATAATAACTATAATGAGGTAAACTAAATCTTCCCTTTATATGAGAGACAGGGTGGTTCATCTGGTATGTAACTCCATACAAGAGCAGGCCAGCAAAGATGTAGTTTCTTGCCAGCCTCAGAATGGAACATATCCTAGGCTTACCCACACACTTCAGGATGAGTAATAGCCAAAAGATGTGGCTACTTTGGCATATTTTTTCATAGAATCATAGAATCATAGAATGAGCTGAGTTGGAAGGCTCCCACAAGAATCATCAAGTTCAACTCCTGACTCTGCTCAGGACAGCCCCAAGAATCCCTCCATGTGCCTGAGACCATTGTCCAAACATTTCTTGATCTCTGACAGGCTTGGTGCAGTGACCACCTTCCTGTGGAGCCTGTTACAGTGCCCAGCCACCCTCTGGGTGAAGAACCTTTTCTTGATATCCAATCTAAACCTCTGCTGGCTCACCTTCATGTCATTTCCTCAAGTCCTGTCCCTGGTCGTGAGGAAGAGTTTGGTACCTGCCCTCTTCCTCCCCTTGTGAGGATGTTGAAGACTCAAATGAGGTCTCCCCTCAGTCTCTTATTCTTCAGGCTGAACAGAGCAAGTAACCTTGGCTTGTCATGTGGCTTCCCTCAGGGCCCTTCACCATCCTTGTAGCCCTACTTTGGAGGCTCTCTAATATCTTTAGCTTTATATCTTTTTGATCTTGTGGCACCCAAACCCGGTCTCAGCACCTGAGGTGAGGCAACCCCGGTGCAGAGCAGAGCAGGACAATCCCCTCCCTTGCCCGGCTGTGATGCTGTGCCTGATGCCCCCCAGGACATGGCTGGCCCTTCCTGGCTGCCAGGGCACTGCTGGCTTGTGTTCAACTTGCCACGGACCAGGACCTCGGGTCCTTTTCCGCAGGGCTGCTCTCCAGCCTCTCATTCCCTGGTCTATGCACATAACCAGGGTTGCCAGAGAGGGCATTTGTTCTCCAGGACAGAACGCTACTGTATTTTTCTTCCCCTTCAGCACTAGGTTTGTTACTTGTTCTGTTATGTAGATGTGCACGTACGTTTACTTTGCTTTCTGTGCCATCTCTGCTCCTGCAAACCAGTTCAGCAGGAATAGAGCCAAGAAAATGTGCTAGTGATGGTATAAGAGACACAGAAAACTTGATTAGTTCCTAGTAGTATGGCACAACAGCAGAATTCATATTTTAAACTCCTCCCTAAGCAGTCATTACGTTGCAAATTAGGCAATAGAGAAGGTACCTGTAGGTGATTATTTTCACAGAAGATGCCAACTTTTAACATAATCCTGAGTACAGTAATTCAAGACCAAGCAGGCATGTGCCTGCTTCTGCTCACAGTTTGGCAGACAAAGGGACAAGAACAGGCCTCAAATACCACAGGCATTTTTGCAACTTTTACTAAAAAACCTTTCCTGAAAATTGCAGTAACAATTCTGGGTTTTTTCTCCCCAACAGATGAACGTGATTTTGAGGACTTTTTTCTTGACTTTGAAGAAGATTTGAAATCTCATCATTCAGTACAATGCTCACCTTCCCCAGGTATGAAACTGCCAGACAGATAGGAATTCAAGGACAGTGTTAGTAGATATTCAGGCATCATAAGATGCAGAACAAACTATGAATCAGATACTAAGACAGCAACATGATGTGCAGTAATTTGATGAGTGTAATACAAATACATTGCACAATAATATACAGTTTTGTGTTGAATTTCAGAAAAATATTCAGCCAGTATATTCTTCTATGAGTGCAGCAAAAGTTTTGTCCTGTCACCAAGCAGATCCTTACTCTGTGCCCCTTTTAACCAGACTTGATAACCAATCAAGAAAATGAGAGAGGAAGGACTCTGCCACTAATATACAGATGATAAAGGCAGCAGAATCTTCACCTCTCTCAGTCTTTTGCAAAGCTAAAGTAATTCTTCTGAACATGACAGAGTTATTTTACACATGAGCAACTTGAACAACACAGAGTTTAGTTCTGTGTCTAGGAAATGCCAAACACTACGGCATTGATGTGCACAGTCCCTCACAAAGGACACTCAGCACTATAATTTTCGTTGTAGAATGTAGCCAGTCATGGTCGTAAGTTTTGATTGTTCGATTCAGCAAACATTTTCACTAGCCATTCTTTCATTGTGAAACATGAACCAAAAACCCCAAGTGACAACTTGTACTTCAGCATTCATTTTAAGCCATGATTCTTGTTTGCAAAAGTAACAAAAAGTAAATTTTTTAAAGTTATATAAAGAGGAATAGAAAAGGCAGGAACCCAAAGAATAGAGTTATTTGACTGTCACATATTCTCCAATAGCCTAAATGTAAGTTCTGAGTTCATTAAAACACTGCTGTCTTCAAGGTAAGTTGTTACCAGACCTGAGAGAAATTTTAGCTTGGATTTTTCAAATAGTATCATAGAAAAACTTGCAAACTGACACAACAGATCCTTACGCTTACTTAATGGCAACAGCCGTAGTTACAGGGAGGTTGTTCCCTCTTCAGGGTTTATGTCTTCATGCAAAAGCCCAGGCCACTGTGAGGGGCTGCTTTGCTGGCTCAAACCAAGACACATGGTGTTTCTCAGACCACAGAGCATTCAGCTTCAACTGCACAGCATATGCACATCAATCCCTTGAGAATGTATAGCAAGCTTCAGTCATAATGACCTGACTTCAGACACAGGGGATCCAAAAAGGCAGCACTCCCAAACGCAAAAGAGAAATACAATTTTCTACAACTGTGTAGTGAGATGTTATAAGGTAGCCAAAGTAAGTCTGTCCATATCCATGACATCATCCTTCACCAGGACTCATTAGGAACCTGTTTTAATTCAGTGAGAGGTAACATTTTCAGCTTTTTTCACACACTGACAAATACCACAGCATTTCTTGAAACTACAAGAGTTGACATTCACATTGCAGTAGTACTGCCAGGCACACAAAGAAACCCACAGAATACTCATGATGAAGGACAAAGACTCATGTGCACCACTAATGCAATATGCATCACATGTTTTGCAGCATGTTATCAAAGTCTCAGATTACTCCAAATAAAGAGCAAATTTCCACCTCGCTTTTTAGACTAAAATTCAGTCTTTGGCTGTGCTGAGAATCTGCAAGAAGCACGAACTTTAGTATCTTAGAAAGCACAAGGGTTTTTTTGTTTACATGGGCTTCCCTTACCCTTTTTATTTTGGCTTTTCAGGTCCCTTCAAACCATGTGACCATCTGTTTGGCAGCTGGCTGATCAGAATTGGAGTGTGGACCATAGTGGGTTTGACTTTTATTTGCAATGCACTGGTATCTGCTACAGTTTTCAGCTCTCCGTTGTATATGTCCTCCATAAAACTTCTGATTGGTTTAATAGCCATGGTAAATGCCCTGATGGGTCTGTCCAGCGGAATACTGGCTAGCGTGGATGCATCCACCTTTGGTAGCTTTGCTCAGTATGGAGCACAGTGGGAAAGTGGAATTGGCTGCCAAATAACTGGCCTTCTCTCAATTTTTGCTTCAGAAGCTTCCATATTCCTCCTTACCCTGGCTGCGCTCGAACGTGCGTTCTCTGTAAAGCATGCTGCAAAGTTTGAAACAAAATCCTCCGTTGCTAGCGTAAAAGTTGCCGTTTCCTTTTGCTTTATGTTGGCACTGATGGTTGCAGTGATACCCCTTCTCTCTGGAAGTGAGTATGGGGTTTCTCCGCTGTGTTTGCCACTCCCGTTTGGAGAGTCTGCTGCTATGGGCTACATGGTAGCACTGGTATTGCTGAACTCCCTTTGCTTTCTGGTAATGACTGTTGCTTACACAAAGCTCTACTGTAGTTTAGAAAAGGGAGAACTAGACAACATTTGGGATTGCTCTATGGTCAAACATATAGCCTTGCTGCTTTTTACTAACTGCATTCTTTATTGCCCTGTGGCCTTCTTATCTTTTTCCTCCTTACTAAACCTCACTTTTATCAGCCCAGAAGTGATTAAGTCAATACTTCTAGTGATTGTCCCACTGCCAGCATGTCTAAACCCACTGCTTTATATACTTTTCAATCCACATTTTAAGGAGGATTTGGGAAGTCTGCGAAAGCAAACTTTGATATGGAGGAGATCAAAACATGCTAGTCTGATCTCTGTGAATTCAGAAGACATAGAAAAACAATCTTGTGACTCAACACAGGCATTGGTAACCTTCACGAGTGCCAGCATATCATATGATATACCCACCAGCAGCTCGCTAATGCCACCCTCTTATCAAATGACAGAAGGCTGCAACCTTTCGTCGGTCGCATTTGTTCCCTGTCGCTAATTGCAGAAACAGTACAGAAAATACCTCTGTTTACAAAATTTTCAGTCCCAAAAGTAAGCGTGGATGTGTGCATACGAGTGTAGAGAGTGCCTCTAAATTATTATGATACACCTCAGAAAACAGACGACGACAAAACTTGCAGCAGGCTGAAAATCCAGTACTTGAGCCTGCTCAGCCTGCTCCAAAATGCTGGGAAGTTGAGAGGAAATGAAAGCTGCTGAAGTTTGTGCAGTTGTATCAGCTGCTCTCTTTTAAAGTAGCACTACTCAGAAAGGGCATCAGTTGGTCAAGAACAAAAATAGCATATTAAATTTGTAACATTTTTTCAAAGCATCACCTGATGTTTTCAGGGGTTGGGTTATTTTTTTCCTGTTTGTTGTAATTTTGTTTTAATAATAGTTTTTCAGTGACATGAGTGTTTTTTATAAGCACCTGTGTATGGCCTTTGTTCAGCAAGGCATCTAAATGGAAGAGCAGTCCTGTTCAAGTCCTAAATGTTTCTGCAGAATACCCTTTGATGAAGTTCCATGTTTGATAAAGCTGATTAAATGGTTTAACTGGCATTAGGTTTGGATTTTGGAAGTCATCTAACTTGACAAAACATTTTTAATTGTCAGCAGAAGCTAAAAAATTAACATGATGTGAAAGAAGTTAATCAAAATCCTGTTACACATTTAAAATGTAATTGTAAATGGCAAGACATTGTCACATGGGTATTTTTCTAATGAGGTTCTGCACAGTTTGGTCCTGAATTGCTTTCATGCCAGTAGAATTACTCCCAAAATTACTGATGATCAACTTGTCAGATGACTTGTTTAATTTGAAAGTAGAAAATACTACATAGAAAGTCATCAATATAAGAAAAAAATTGGCATGCTGAGAACTATTAAAGGACACCAAAGCCACTCAGACAGAAACATCCATTTAAGGTAATTTGCTTAGGAACAAAAACTGTAATCCTGCTCACGGCATGATCTCTATCTCATGAAACAGTGATTCTAGAAAGCTGCTGGTTCATAGTACCTAGTCAGCTGAAGATTCAGAGGTCACTGTGTCCTTTTGGACAAGGATAGCCAATATCCTTAGATAAGGCAATATCAAGTAGGACTGAAGAGGTTGTGTAATCTGTGTTCTTAGCACTGATGCAAGCACTCCCAGGATATTTCAAACTCTTATTGCATTCACATGTTGTAAAGAACATTGTGAAATTGGAAAGGATATAAATATCATGAATTTAAAAGAATTTAAGAAATAAGTGATTTGATCAAAGTTTATAAGTAGCTGCTTCTGTGATAAGAAGTTTGAAGGCAGAGGATACTCATCTGAGAGGTACAGTCAACTGGAAATTGACATTAGGGATATGCAGTGTAGAAGTAAAGGTGAAAATTATAGAGATGTCATTAGCTGGTGAAATTACTGTCACCAAAAATCTCTAAATTCATATTGGATATATTGCCAAAAAAGATACTGGAGTAGCTGTTGAAATTCAGGGACTTCTGATGGCTTTAGTTTAGGAAAAGGCTTGATTAGGTTAACAGCGTTCTCTGACTTTAAATCTGTTAATACTTTGCTGAATCTAGGCGTGTATGTTTACACGTCAGAAGAATCCTAGTTAGAAAGAAGAGACTTCAGGTCCTTGCCGAGTCTGCTGCTAAAATATCTCAGACAACAGAGCCACCTAGAATATAATTTTCTCACCTTGTCCAAGCCATCAGGGGATATTCCAGTGTTCTTATCTCAGAGCTGGCACCTTTTGCTTAAGTGAGCTGATCATTTAAGATGGAAAAATACACAAATTTACCTATTTTTGTTTTTGTTAAAAGGATCTCCCTGAGGAGGAATGTTTAATAGCCCAGTATTCACTGCTCAGTTAATGGCCACTCAACCTCCAGGTGAATGAGACTAATTTTTTAACATCAGGAAGGTTAGGCTAGGCCCAGCAATTAAGGTAATCCATTACAGATGATCTCTGTTCTTCATCTGTTCCTGTATATAAAACTTCCTGAGACTCCAGGGATGGGTTTTCACAATGAAGAATTTGCTGCCAACTATGCATATGCCTTAATTTTCTTGTCCATTCACACTGGCATATTTTTAGTTTTGCAGTTACAGATGGCATCAGTTGACTTTGGCTGACATATTCATCCTTCAGGGAAAAAAAATGAACCAATTCTGAAATTATGTATGATAAAGTCAGCTGGGTACTTATCTAAATCCTTTATCTGTTGTGGCTTTTGAAGCAGTGCAGCACACAGCTGCAAAAACGATGCCTGAAACCACTTTGGATTAAACAGAGGATCAATCAACCATTGCACAATACCTATTACCATGTTTACTTAGCTTTAATTTAACTGGGGTCCATCTGTGCTGCTCTGCTTAATGTCAGTGAGGTTCCTTTCAGCTTGCTATATTTAAGAAGTTTGTAAAGAAATTTGAGAAGCAAAATAATGTTATAATTCTAAAGATCTAGTTAAAGCTTCTTTTATCAGAACTTTTTTTAGCTTGCAAAAGGCCCTAAAGGCTTTGTGTCTTATTTTTATAAGCATGTTTGAAATATTTTGATCAGATATTTTTAACTTGAAATTGTTAAAATTCATTTAATAGATTTTTTTAAGTAAAATGTGTAAATATAGAACTGTATTTATTATTACAGTGAAATGCAACTACAGTAAAGGACGAGATTAAGCCCTGTACAGTTTCATATTGATATTTGCTATATTTTCTGCTCATATATGTTACTAGATCCATTATCTGTAAATAATATAATGTAAATGTGTAGTGATTGTAAATAGGTGACATGCTTTCTTTTCTATCAGTGTTCCAAACATATGTAAGTTGTAATAAAAATGTGACTACACAGTAAAGAGCGTTTAATCATGATCTAACACCTCACCAAGTGGTGTGCATTCTCAATTAATCCTTTCCAAGTTATTGTAAAACTTACAATAACCTCCCTAGGTGTCTGAAATTCTTGACAAAATATGTCACAGGTTGTGTGCCATAAAAAAAAAAAGAATGATAGTGCAGAAAAAGAAAAAGAATGGTAGTGTTTCATTTCAACATAGACTAAATCTTTTAACGAAAGACCCTTATCACTCGCAGACCCTTATCAACAGCTCCTTCTCCCTGTGCACGCTGCTGTGTCTCATGATGACCTTTCACAGCTGCCACAGGTGACACCAGCAGCTCCAGCTGTGTGACAGGGGTATGCATCAGGTCAGACACGTTTCCCACAACCTGCGCACCGTACATGAGAGAGGTGCAATTCAGCTGCACCGGGGCTGCTGCCTCTAATAAGACAGCAAAGCCTCCCACATCATCCCTTTATTTCTCTCCGACCCCTAACCTGGCAGGTGAAGCAGGGGAGGGGATAACCAAACAGCTGGCAGAGTTCAGCTGATGTGTGGCAGAGGGGCAGCAGCACCAGCAGGTAGGAAATGGATAGAGGTGCTGAGGGCAAATGAAAGGTGGGGCTTAAAAGAGGACTTGGCAAGAGCCAAGGTGCTCAGGCTGCACCAGAACATCCAGCTCAGCTGAGTCGAAGGCAGCAGCAGCTAAGCACAGCCATGGCACTCTGTAGGGACCAGTGCGTGCGTTCTTGTTAAGAGAGCCTGCAGCATGGGACAGCTACACGTGCTTGGTTCTCCAGAGATGATGATGGTAGGTTGTTTCTATGAAGTACTCGAAAGAAAGAAGTAAACTACCAATGAAGCAAAAACGCTCAGAAAGCAATTGTTTAATCAGGAATTCATACGGTAAGTAATTAATTACAAAGATTTTTTTAAAAGAAAGTAGAATTGCCTTATATTTAAATGGATTTTATAATAGCATGCAGGCTCTCAGGATAGATGAGGCTACTTTGGGAAGCCAGATTTCAGCCAGAAGGTCCTGTGCAAAAGTAGTAAGTTTGTTGGGTGAGTTTTAGAGTAGTCTTATTGGGATAGGACAGGACCAGCAGAGAATGGGAATAAGAAAGTCATTAAATATCTTTAGGAGCAAAAACCCCAGAACTATGACAAAGAGCATAGGGCAGTGCATAACTCAGGGAGGACAGGCCTTCAAGACGCAGGATGCAAATGGGTGGAGTTTTGTGAGATATTAAGAAGAAATGATGGAGTTTTGTGAAGGATGAGGAGGTCAGAGTGGATACAAAAAGATGGAAGTGTTGTGATGGCTAAGGACATAGAAATGGTGAGAAAACAAGCAAGTAAAGATGATTTCACATGCATGTGTGCACCAGACACGTGCAATGTTAGAGCCATGAACCATCAGGAAGAAGAATGAAATTGCATTATTTTAGGAGGAAGATAGTACAACTCGAGTAATGAAGGGAAAGAGTACCTACAAAGGAAAGATGAGGTTGGTGAGAACCTTGATGCAGAAGGGAAAAACAGGCACTAAGGTTATACAACTTGATATGTGGAAGAAAGATATTCATTCATTTATGTGCCACATAGTGAGCAGTAGTGCCCTAGGTCACAACTTCAGTGTTCTGGGCAATGTGCTGGCACACATGCACGGGGCACTTCTCTCTGAAAGTACTCATGCCACAGATGTGTAGTGTTCTCTGCAGTAACAACTGAAGGAGAGTTTACTGCAGGCTTGTGCAGTGGGTTATTTAGGGAGACCAGACAGAGCCTGCCACTACTCTGGCTCACTGGATACATTAATGAGTTTTATTTGGGAAATCAGTCCTCAGAGAAGTCGCAGAAGAAAAAGGAGCTAGTCAGAGATACAGTGAAAGCCATAAAGAAGGTGGGATCACCTGTAAAATAATGGATGGGGATGAAGGCCAAGCCTTAGCAGACCCTGTCAGAGAAGCACAGAGAATGACACCACACAAGCAGTGCTGTGCCAGGTGCGCATGTGGCTCCAGGCTCTGCCCCTAAAAGAGGGGGAACATCCTTGACTAACCTGGTGGTCATAATTGATCTCAAATGGAGACCAGCCACACGTGCAGTCCTAGCTGCTGCTGCTGCTCCATTTAATTCCTGTCTCTGTGACCTACATGCACAGGACAGCAGTAGTGACTTATATATACACTAGACAGCAAAAAAGCTGCTACTGTAAAAAGTATCAAACTATCTCCTATCCAAATCATCTGTAATAGGAATTTCAGCTTATCAGGGCACCACTTACTTCCTCTGAATGTTGTATTAAGTACTGTAATGAAAATATCATAATCAGACATTTCTCTGTCATAGTTTAGGTTGATATATGAAAGGTAAGGTGCTCAAATTTCATTGATCAATCACTTAAGAAAGGCTCAAATAATTAAACATGTTGCAAAAGTAATGTTTTCCTTCTGAAAACACTGGAAGACAAGTTAGTGGAGACAGAAGAGTAAGAACATGGATACAAAAGTATAAATATATATAATAATATAAAATAACAACATAAAAACAGAAGTAGGATCACAACAGCAGCAGCAACAGTTTCAGAAAATTCTTTCCAGATCCACGAGGCACAGTAATTGTGCAGATGCTCGGGTGCTGCAGAAGGCAGCTCTCAAACTCCAGGAGAGCTGTACTGCTTCCATCAGCAAGGGAGGGACCAGGATCTCCACCAGCCATAATTAGCACCTCATGTTCTCTTTCATTAACATGTGCCTAACAAGGGACAAGTCTGTCCTTCTGTGACAATGTTATTGTGGAAAGTAATGTGAAGCTAAGCCTAGAAAACTGATTGAAGTCTTTATATGTCTTTGTTTGAACAGAATCCCAGCTACACATGAATAGAAATTTTAAAGGAAAATGCAAATTTACCCATGCTAATATATAAAGCAGGAGAGACTCCATATGTTATACCTAACCCTGGCAAATATACTGGAAAGAAAAGGCAGTATCAACATTAGGAACATCTTGTTCATATAATGAGAATCACAGACTTGTGCTCCACTGACTCTGGAGACATAGGAAACATGAGAATGTTCTCTCCATAAAAAAATCTGTTGTGGCATTGTCAGAATTATCTAAAGATCCGATCTCAGTCATAAGAAAAAACAAACATTTAGAATATTCCTCTTGAGAGCTTGCCCATAGCCAGGATTTCTGAAAAACAATCACAGACAAAGAGTCCACTCAAAATCTCTATTTTTTTCACAGATGGCAACACTTCCACTTGTCAAGTAAAAAATATGCTTTGTTTACAAGAGGAAAACTGTCCATCTGTGAATCTAAATACTTTCACTAAGCTTTATGCATGCACATACCAGAGTCTTCTGCAGCCAGCCTTGAAGGTCTCAGGACTCCAAAACTAATTCTTGAAGGAAGTTTCAAACATCTCCTTCTGCATCTGGTGTCATTCTCTATACGCAATCACTGTTTGGACAGGTGTCTGCAGTTATTATTTTGGTTCCATACATAGGAACAGCTTCTCAGGACTATCTGTAGAGGTCACTGCAGTTACTATCAGCATTTCCCATTTATGAAATAGCCTATTCCTGGAGGAAGGAGTTCTCCCAGCCTTCAAAGAAAAAAGTTATAGGGGAGATTGTTCTACTCAAAACAGGTGTTTCTTCTCCCATAGGAAGTACCACAGCCTTCTGGGAAGTCCTTCTAGGTCTCTTTACTTTTGACTATGGAAATGAACTCCAGAGAGCTTTGTGTGGCCAGAGAATGAATTGTAGAGTATGAAATCAGTGCTTCAGTGTGAGACTGTTGCTAGTGCCAGGGGTGAATGGCTCAAACAATTGGCCCTTCTCAAAAGCAGCGGGAGCTTTGCTGACGGCAGCATGCAAGGGAACAGCCCAGGTGCAGAGGGGGTGCACACCCTTCACCAGAGGCTACAAACTGGGGCCACATAAGGGAAGGGAAGAGGCCTATGAGAAGCAGATCCTGGGAGAAGGGATAGTGCTTTTTATCATGCCAGTGCCCTACCTTACACAACTGGCTCAGGTGTAAAACTTCCCTCTGAGAGAGATACTGGGATATTTACAGAGGGTCTAAGCTTCACCTCTTCTGATGGGGCATAATTTGCTCAACTGTGCTGATGTGAGAGGCAGGTATCATGTCTGAAGGTGTGATAAACCATCAAAGACCCCTGTAGTGCCACGTGATCCACAGTGTTGCATCAGACAGCGTAAAACTGCCCCGTTAGAGGAGGCGCCTGGGCGTTCCCACTGAGCCCGAGCATATACTGACACACTGGACTGTGTGGGCTTCCCCCAGCCCTGGCAGATCAAGACTGCCATCATCACTTGCACCAGCAGACATCTAAGTTGCAAGAATCAAGTCTCATCACTGCATCCAAGGATGGTGACTGTATAGCTTTCTCCCTCCTTTTTCTTCCTTTCTACTTTCTGTCTTTCTCTCTTTCTTCTCCTAACTTCTTCTCAAAATATATCATAAACCACACTAAAAACTTCTAGTCAGTGCCTTAGTAAGTGCCTTGTTATGTCTGGATAAGTTAAAGGTGGCTATGTTCAAGTTTGTGAAGCTAAAGTTTGTGAATTTCATTACTTTGTCTGGATTTGGTTTTAAAATGTGGCAAGTATCTTAGCCCACCTTAATGTTCTAAAGTTTTCAAGCAAATGCTTGTTATTGAACCTCCTGACAATTTTGTTGTTTCTCCTGTGCACAATCCAGAGTGATTCAAACAACATTCCCACAAACCCATGGAGTAGATTGCAGCATAACATTTTAATGCATGAAGGGGGAAAAAAGTTTCCTGACATAACTGAATGCCTTACTGTGAATGCAAAGTATGAGGAGATTTTCTTTATTTGATATATATTTGTCCCAGTATACAGATAGTCCCCCAAATTGTTGGCATTTCCCATGGGTTTTTTGTTAGGGGTGTTTTGCTGGGGTTTGTGGTTTTTTCTGGGGTTTTGGTAGGTTTGGACAACAGGACATATTCTGGAAAAGCCTCTACTCCCCTGGAGTAGAGCAGTCCTGCTCAACCTGGCCACCCAAGAGGCCTTCTCCATCCTGTTCTAGAGGACTTGGAGAGCTAAAGACACCAAGTCCCAAGTCATTGAAGAATATGCCTGTAAGGGACAATGACACTCTTGCTGAGCTGAAATAAGGCAATAAGCACAGAGGATGGAAGCTGGGAACACTGATGGCACAGTTTGGTGTGTGTTCATTATCACAAAGACAGGGAGTCAATGTGCTCTGTCAGAAAAAAATACACTTTCACTTGGCAGGGAGGTAAAGTCAGAGCAGACTGGGACCTGTAGGATCACCATGGGCCAGAAAGCTTGTGCAATTACCTTAGGAAACATAGATACTGCATATCAGAAAAATATTCTTTTTCTTCAGAGAAAGTGCCCCAGCTCTCCAGCCCAAGTTCTCCAGTAGCAGGTTTTTGTCTGTGCAATGAGTGGTGCCAAAATATCTGCCTCAGGAAATGCCACCTCTGGAACTGAAAGCAGCCTCCGTGGCTTCCTGAAAAAAGCTGCTTTGCAACTGGAAGTCATGAGCCCTCCTTGCTCTGGGCTTAAAAGTACCACGGGCAGAGCATTTAACATAAGTTTTCCCATCTCTAAGAGGGCAAATGTAGAGAGGTTGTATAGAGATTGAGTTTCGTTTTGTGGGAAAAAAAACACAAGAAAAGACAAGCTTTGAAGATGCTTGAGCAAAAGCACTTTAAAAAAATCTCACGGTCATCAAGTTTCTCATTCAAAAAAGCAGCAAAGAGAAACCAAAATGAAGTGGGCAAACTGTGTATGGCCCCATGTGCTGGACACATGGAAGGATTGTACTGTACCTTTTATTAGTATTACAGAAACGATAGAAAACAAACAAAACATTAAATAATTTTGCATTATTGGGTTCATCAAGTATTAAGTTTGGTGAACTAAGAGACTATTCAAAATTCAAATAGCTTTACACTTCTATTCACTCCACTTGAGTGGGAATAGGTAATACTAGCTTAAAAAGAAAATAAATACAAGTCAAAGTAAAATATCAGTATTTACAATTTCATTTCTATCCCTGAATACTGCTTTTCTGCCTACAAAAACTGAAAGGCCTTCCCTTGAAAAAATTCTCTCCTTTTCCTATTCTCTTAACACTATTCTTTACACAAGGCTGTGGGTGTATGTTGACTGTGGGTGTATTTAGGACTTTCCAGGTCTTTAAGCAATTTCTCCCCCCCACCCCCCAGAGGATTTAACAACAGTAAGAAATCCATTTTGTGAGCCATAGGTGAACTGTTCTCAGTATCCATTTCTCTTTACTTTTATTATTATCTGTTAGGAAAGAACTTTGGAGCTTTGGTCTCAGACCAGAATCTAACTGCTCTAAGCACTGCAAAAACACAAAAAGAAAAAGCCTAGTTGGAAGCTCTCAGAGCTATATCCTGAACACAAGTGAGCATAAAGAGAAAGGAGAAAAATGGGTAAAAAAGCCCACAGACCTTTGCAGTGTAGAATTCAGAAGCTTTCCAAGGGCTTTATTCATTTCAGTGGATTTTAGCAAGTGTTTATTTCCATACCCAATATTTCTATTTGCACAGTGGAATTTCTCACATTTGTAGGCAGTGAAGTACAGCACAGTCCTGAAAACTGTTGTTTTATGGTAGGGTGAAGCATTTCTAGTCAAATATGGGCCCTCATAAATAAAACATTAGGTCTGATATTTAATTTTTTAAAAATAAATAATGAACAATAGAGCTCTTGTCCACTAAGTACCATTCTTACACCAAGAGCCTTTCATAATGACAGCAGCACCTTAAAAGTGCTTTGATCTATGAAGGATCAAATATCTTTGTTTCCTATTAACATAGCTCTCTTTCCCAATAGAGCATAGAGCATTTCTGATAATGGCTCTCCTATTACGATAATTAGAAAAAGATTGTTCAGCTCTGTTTCTCCCTTAGAGATTCCTGGAAATTTTCTCCTTTTGTGTCATTCAGATTTTCTACCCCAAATACCTCTGTCATAAGGAAAAAATTCTAAAGTTTCACATTTTATGGCTCAGAAGTTTAGGCTGCCAATGTGATGTTAACCAGTCATTAAAAGATTCAGAAGAAGGATCCAGACTAAAAAGCAAGCCATCACCTTTTAAAAAGAATGTATTTTTTAAATGTGAGTGAGATTTTCAATAAATGTCATAGATCTTTTAATAACGTAGCAGAAATGTGCCCTGGCTTTATTTTCAGGGGAGACATGAGAAAACACTCCAGGAAAAGCTTGCCCCGAGGGATTTGAGGGTGTAATATGACCAGAAGCAGAAGTCGCAGGAGAGATGACAGACGGAGGAAGACACTTGCTAAGAGAGTATTCCCAGACATCTTTTTGGAAGCTTAGATTTCTTACTTGGTGTTGCCCTGCAGTACTCAGCCTTTGCTCTTCCATCAGGGGTGTAGCTGAGGTGGCAGGCAGGCAGGGCTGGATGGAGTCAGCCTTTTTCTGCCGGGCACTTAGTGCCACCATGTGCCCAAGCGCGCCTCGCTGCCGCTGGGGAACACTCCTTTTCCTTTTCGATTCCTGGTTCAGCGACTCCTCCCTTCCGTGGAAGGCTCAAAGGGACAGTGTGAGAAAACTGCCCGTGCAAATTTGAGGAGGTCTGGCAGAAGGCATGTCTCCAGCCTCTCCAGCCTTGGTGGTGGTGGGCAAAAGGCTGGCAACGGGAGCCCTGTGGCTTCAATGGATTTCCAGCCTGAAACAGAGCATCCTTGATCAGCAAGGTGGTTGCAAGTCACAGCAAAACCTTTTACATGCAGAAAGGGAACAACCAAAGAATAGATCAACTGATAAACTGATCAAAGGACTCCAGTGTTATAAGAGAAAAGGACCTCATCAGGAAAGTCAAAGGCACAGAAAACAGACCCCAGCCAAGCAGATCTGGGAAAACAGTAGCTAAGAAATCATGTACAGAGGACTCCCATGTCCACACAGAAGAATGGTCAGAGAATCAAGGAAACTAAGTGTATTGATACTGTTATTCCTATCTATGTGTGTATTATTCTGTGAAAGGCACATATTCCTGTATTCTTCAGCTATCTAAAAAGGTAAGCTTTAAATCCAGAGTATTTGGAAGGCTGAAGATAGGACAGGGATGTCCTGGATCTGTTGACGTGTTACAGTTCACGATGCCAAAACCATACAGCAGGTGGGACACTAGAAAGTGTGTTGGAGAAACCAAGGACATGATCAATACTGCAGCTGACTTTGTCCCCATGGGCACAACTTAAATCCTTGCAGCCCAGCAAGTGTGCAGGTGGGCAAATTACAGTTAGGATGTATGACCCCTCCTCAAAAGCAGAAATGTCCTACAAAGTACCTCATCTGCACACATTTGCCTGCTCAGTCAAGATGGAATCTTATTGCCATCACCAGTGCCACAGTTTCTATAGGCTTCATGGAAAAATAATAGTTTTATTAGGAAAGCATTCCCTCTTTCACCCTGTATAACTGTTTATATACTTGTTCTTTAATCCCTACAGTCCTGGGAAGGCTGACATGCTAGCTCAGAGGGAGAGATGTGACCTGCACTGCAGAGCTTCAGCAGAGAGAGTACTCAGGCAGTACCAGCAGCCCAGCTGCTGCCTCCAGAAAAGGGCATCAGGATCCTTTCTTCAGCATTTGGGACACTCAAGACTTCCAGGATCCCAGTTCCATCCAGCAAAAAGCCTCAGTCAAGTGGGCTTGGTTCTGTGAGCTCCTCTGGCTCCAGAGCCCCAGCACACAACGTGCCACCTGCCCCTGGACAGAGTGGCTACATCTGTACTGTGAATTAAACTGTCTGGGGATATTGTCTGCCCTCAAAGCATTATCCAGTCTACACACACTCACTCCCATCCCTCTTTCCTCCAAAATAGAATGGTCTTGTCCATAAACCATCTCAGGAACAGTGTCTGATCTACACATTAATTCACCAAACAAAACTGTGACAGATGCTGCATGGGCCCAAACCATGTCAGGGAGCCTGCTAACAGCAGGTTGAATATTACACTTAGCTTAAGTCTGTGTCTTGTCCAACAGCGTTAATACAACCAATGTTTCTGGAGTTTCTGGCACAAATCCAGTGGTTCAGAGGGACTGAGTCCAGGGTTTAGTATTCTGTCAGTGTGTCCAGCAGAACTGGCTGCAGTATATCCAAGGAAACTGATGTATTTCTTGACTTTGCTTAGAGACTTTCCAGTCCTCTCCATTGTCCAGTTGCCTGCAGTCTAGGAAACAAAACCTAGGGCTGGCTGAGGCCCAGCAGTCAGCCTTATCTGTGGGTTCTTTGTGACTGGATCAAGGCTTCTTGACTCCAGGGTTCTATGGATGATTGTGCAGCCATTTATTTCTACATATTACAACTTAGGACTTCCACTATATCAAAAATCAGTGCTCAGTACCCAGAGTGAGTTCAGGTCCTGGCATTGTACCTGCATGTTCTGTGCCCCTCTAAGTGCTAGTTGAGAAGGCCAGGCTGAAACAGTTTTTATTGCTCCGTTTCCACGAAAGCTTTTCATTATATAAAGTCTCTGGACTGCTTAGTAGAAGTGGGCGGAAAAAGAAGCAGAAAGACACACAAAAATAATAATCAAGCCTAACCTTTGATCTCAGTTCATCTGATAAGGCCCTGGCACAAGGCCTTCACAAATAACTCAATATAGAACTCTGGAAGGATTATGCTGAACTAGTGATAAAAGCACATGCTTTATTCTCATTGCCTCTTTACAGACCCTGACCCTCTCTTGTGCTGATTTCAGACAGAAAGCATTTACTTTTTTCATCCCAGATGAATACCACTGGTCATTTTCCAATCATGTTATTATAAATCTACTTATAATATATATGGTGTGGCATCTTTCTCTCTCCACAATAATCTCCAGACAATCCATCAGATTATGCTGAGGCTTTACAACCAGAAAACACTTGGAAGCAGGACTTCCTACTTATGAGTCAAAACTGCTCCACTGAGCTGGGGCACAAGTGTCACATACCACTCCTCCTTGGCATTTCTCAGCTAAAGGAAACAGATGCACTCTAGAACCAATCTCTTTGTAGTCTGAACAAGACTGTTACCCATAATTCAGTGTTTGGCTTTATCCAAGTCTCCTACCTTTGGCTTCTGACAACACAGCACTGTAGTCTGCACCTGCTACAGGACTTGGTCTTGCTATACACCATCTCCTGCATCCATCATTACACCCTCTGCACACTCTGCATGGCTGTCTTCATGCATAGCCTCAGCTATCTTAAGACTTCTGTGATAATACCTTTTTAACCATGATGTTTGTCCTCTGAGTAGAGAGATTCTTAGTTGATCCTCTCTCCATCCCTTTAGAAATGTCAGCATCACACTCCTAATTGCACAGTTTGGAACCATTGCCCTTTTGAAAGCATTCTTCAGCCTTCTTGGTCTATGTCTGGTGATGTAAAGAATGTATTGCCACTCTTTCCTGCTGTCCCAACAAGGGTTTTCAGACAAAGTTTGACTTTTCTTGACTGTACAGTTATGAACAGTGCAGCTCATGGTATTAATCTTCCTAGTGAAATCTATCCAATCTATCCTGGCAGAGAAAGGTGCCTTAAGATCTCTTCTAGACAAAGGAAGTTCCCAGAAATGTTTCAAAGTCCTGATTTTGGCTGAGGTAGAGTTAATTTTCTTCCTATTAGCTGGTATGGTGGTGTGTTTTGGATGTAGTATGAGAATAATGTTGATAACACATTGGTGTTTTGGTTGATGCCAAGTAATGCTTATACAAAGCCAGGGACTTTTCAGCTTCTCGTGGTCAGCCAGGACAGCTGACCCAAAGTGGCCACATGGATATTCTGGACCATATGGTGTCATGCTGAACAATAAAACTGTAACTGGTTGGGATAAGGG
This sequence comes from Prinia subflava, assembly GCF_021018805.1. Taxonomy (NCBI): domain Eukaryota; kingdom Metazoa; phylum Chordata; class Aves; order Passeriformes; family Cisticolidae; genus Prinia; species Prinia subflava. The sequence goes on along the minus strand of NC_086250.1, from coordinate 38,077,630 downwards.
GATCCCTGCTCAGGGATGGGCTGGGCATCAATCAGTGGGCGATGAGCAACTGCACTGTACATCACTTGGGAGTCTGGGTGGGGAGTTTTGGAGAAGTGTGTTATTTCTCTTTTTGTTTTCTCCCTTTTCGTTATGTCATTGTAATTGTTAACATATTATATTTTAATGATGAAATTAGTATGTTCCTAAACTGAAACTGCTCTTACACCAACCCATGCATTTTACCTTCTTCCTGATTCTCCTCCCTTTGCACCAGGGAAGGAGGGGGTGTGAGTGAGCAGTTGTGTGGTACTGAGTTGCTGGCTGGTGTTAAACCATGACAGTCCTTTTTTTTTTTTTTTTTTTTGATGTCTGACATGTGGCAATGAAGGGCTCAGATAACAAATACGAGTAGAACATGTTTGAACAAACCTGTTACAAACATTCATTATTAAGTCACTGATCACAATGTTGATTCACTTGCTCTCAGAGCTGTTGTGCTTGTTATCTGAGTTTCATCATGTTGTACTTTAATGCTGGCTTATGATATGACAGAATTGCTGGTTATGAAATGAATCCGTTACTTGTACTCAGCACTGCTGTTATCTTCATACTTTGTGAGTGATCTATTGGAAACTATTCACAATGGTATCTTTTACCTTTGCTCCTCAGAGACCCAATCCACGGGAGAGGCATCTCCATTCATCTTCCTCTTCTCCTCCAGCCTTTTACTACAACTGTTAAAAAATCCAAATATCCTTGGGATGTTCAAAGCAGCACGGTTTTACTGCTGTGTCTTCTGACTCTTTTCCAGGACTTGTTGAACAACTACTTTAAAAAACCACCCAGAGATCTGTGCTGAGATCAGACAGCTCTGAGTGGATGGGTGTGTGGGATGGTGTGGGCAAGTGCCTAGGACAGGGGACACCTCCTGCATTTTGGAACCTCCCGCTGAGCAAGAGCAGGATCCAGAAAAACTGGGAAAATACTTGGAAAAGGATGCCATGGGCCTGGCAATTCCACAGAGACCCAAATCACTGCAACATGCTGAGTCCTGGCCTACCAAGCCCAGTTCAACACTATTCAGGATCCTCAAGGGAAAAGAATCTCCCTGGATTTGATGACAAAGTGACAGACACTGCAGCTGCTCCAGTCTGGCCCCAGGCCCTGAGGCTGGACCAGAGCACCAACCCCTGCCAGTATCAGTCACCCCTTTTCACCAGAGAAATGGACACAAGAGAGTTTGTTCAGTAAAGGAGAGCAAAGCAGGGCCATCACCAGGACAGGAGGAAGAGGCAGAACAGGAGGGAACCACTCAGTCCCTATCCCTGAGAGAGCTGTGTGAGATGCCAAAAGATTTCAGCCATCAGCCAGGTGAGCAGGGGATCACCTGGCTGCTTGGATGGTGGGTAACAGGGCTGGAGCCTGGAATTGGAGGGTAGGGACACCAAGCAGCTGGGATCACCTTCTAAGTTCTGGAACACCTGCAGTAAGCAGCAGAATCTTTTGAGAAAGGAAGGAAAATACTAAAAAATATTGTTTATTATTAAACTTTTCTTCTCTTAACCCATGGATTTTACCTTCTTTCCCATTTTTCTCTGCAACCCAACAGGAAAGGGAGCAGTATTAGCAAGTGGCTGTGTGGTACTTGGGTGCTGACTGGGTTTAAACCACAACACAGAGGGCAAAGAAAGCCTCAGGAGCGAAAGGTGAGAGCTGATGTGATTACAGAAAGGAGGTGCTGAAAAAATATGGGCTATTTCCACATCACATAAAATCAGAACTAAAACTTCCTCATGGAAGCTAGTAGAAGCAGTTCTGTCTTTCTATTCATGCTGTATTAACTCTGGTCAATACAAGAGAGAACATCACTGCCCTCAAGACCCATTCTTAAAAATTCCTCAGCCATACAGTTTTCTCAAACTGACCAGAAAACCTAACTCCAAGGGTCACAAATGAAAGCCAGATTGACAGCTGTCATGAAAATAAAAAGAGATAGAAATCAATAAGGATTATTATCTCTCAGAGCAGTTCCTCACAGATCACCTGTGGCCATCACATGCTGTGCCAGCTGTGAGAAATTACTTAAAAATCATTACCTTTTCCAAAGATAGTTTTTCCCAGCTAACTCTGAAGTAAGTCACACAACAACATCACTGTATTTTCTGGGCTATTTTCTGCTAGATCAGGCCTTCCTAACTGCACTGAATGGCTTCTTCCCATTTAATCTTTGTCAACATTTTACTGAGCCATCATACAATCCCTTCTGCCAGTACCCCAGGTGCAGCAGTGCAAACTTTATGGTGGCATTTTATGCTCCCATTAACAGAGAACAAACAGACACATTGGAAATTCATTGCTAACAGCTTTACAAGGTTTAAGTTTCAGTTACGGGCCATACTCTGCTTTATTATCTGCTACTCTGGTAGGACAATAACAAATAGTGGCATGCAATAAAAAAGAAAAGTAGCAGTTAATGTTTATATCCTCTTTTAAGCCAAATTTTGATCTTGGGCTCCTTGCAAACATTAAGCCAGCTTGCAGATAAGGATAAGCTGACATTCCTGCTCTGTTCTGGAAAACAAACCTTTTCTATTCTCGCCTCCTTTTTGACCGCTCCTTAAAATCAATGATAGGATGCTTCCCAATAGCAGGTGAAATGGCAGGTCATGTAAGGACACAGTCTAGATTCCCAAGATAAGATGCAGCTCACTGCCCTGTAATTGTGAATGACATTTAATGGGATGTTCACTGAAATGATCTATGAGGAGGAAAGGGCTTAGTCAAGGTCTGACCAGCATAAGAAGAGATTCAGGCTCCCCAGGGAAGTGGTGGAGTCACCATCCCTGGAACTGTTCAAAAAAATGAGTGGACTTGACACTCCCTGACATGGTTTAGTGGGCATGCTGGTATGAGGGCAAAGGTTGAACTCGATTTTGCAGGTATTAACAATTCAATGTGAGTGCTCTGGAGCCTCGCAGACACAAACTCATCTCACAGAACATTTATAGCAAAATCCAGGAGAAAAGGGAGCCAAGGAAGAACACCCCATCTTTCATTACCAACACAATCTCAACCTTGGTATGTATACTGTGAAATTGGATCCAAGCATGCAGTTGGACACAGTATACAGGATGGACAGCAGCACAGGCCAGTGAGTGTATGGGGGTTTGGACTGCACTGGGCTCTTCAGGGAAGGTGCAGGATGTGGAAGTTTTCACAGCCCCTTTTCACTCAGCTCATCTGAAGATCATGTGAATTTCTAATGTTTGGTGGGATATTGGTTGAGAAGTTAGCTACCTCTTTGAGTGGTAGTTACTGAGCACAGCACTGGCAGTGAAGGTGCACAAGGAATATGCCTGAAGGATTTTGAAAGCAAGCCCATTCTACACCTTCCCCTCTCAGAGATGAGGCAAGGTCTAAAACACCTGCTGCACAAGATCAACAGACCTCCTTTGTCTTCTCAAATAAAACCATCCCCTTTTCTGTTTCTGACAACCACCTTAACAAAAAATTACATAAAATTTAAAAACAAAACAAAAACACCCTAAAATATAACTCATCCAGAATTAATAAAGCCAGGCAGGAAGTCTCTATTCGGTGACTGCAATCAGTGCACTGACTATACCAAAGGTGCAGTGGGGGAACACCTCAATAAAAACATTAAAGACACTATGAAGTCCATAGCTAGTTCTTCAGCCCTTCTATATACTAAGGTAACAAGCTCAAGCAGGGAAATCTAGAGCCAGTTGTCCACAACCACCTTCAGGCAGCTTTTTAATGTCTCCACTTCCTCTCTGGCCACCTGTGCCAGTGCTCAGTCACTCTCACAGAAAATAGAAGTGTCTCCTGACATTCACACACAACCTCCCACATTTCAGTTTATGCCCAATGGTTCTAGCCCTGCCACTGGGCCACTAAGAAGAGCTTAAGAGCTTGGCTCTTTACATCTCCTTTGTGTACACATTGAGCTCTTCCCCTGAGATTCCTTCAAGCTGATAAGTCCCACCTCTTGCAGCCTTTCCATATATGTGGATGTTCATCCTTTACTCATCTGTGTGGCCACTTCATGGGCTCTCTTCAGTAACTCCATACTTCTTTTGAATTGGGAAGCCAGACTCGGATGCATGGCTGCAGGATGGCTTTGCCAGTGCTGATGAGGAAGAGCAACTGCCTGGACCTGCTGGCCCTGTTTTACCTCAGGAAGTACAGGAGGGGGGCAATGGCCTTTACCACAGCTGAATGTAAGAGCACCAGCTGTCCATGAGAACTAGCAAGCACTAAAAGAACCAACAGCGAATGAGACTGAGCAGTAGATTCAATGTATACCTACATGAAGATAAACAAAACAAACACTAATTTCCGTTTATTCTTCCTAATAAATGCAGCTGCATGTTTTGCTCATACTGATGTGCCTTTGCAAGAGCCAGGAAATGAAAAATACTGTAGTGGGAGTAGTTTAGTGCAAGACTATTAAAGATCTAGACTTTATTTCCATAGCGACTTAAAGGCCAAATAATCAAACCATCTTTCATAAAGTAGCTGTTCTGAGCATAGAACAAGTAGCAGCATAATTTTATGGAATAAATTACTGTGCTTTGACCTTGCTTTTCCTCTTTAGCAGCTAGTAGTTTTCTTCACTGACTGGAATTATCCTTTATTCACAGTTCTTCACCACCATTGCCTGTAATCAGAACTGGCATGTAGAACAGAAGTTCTTAGAAAAGACGACTAATTTGAAAGACTAGTATGTAGATTAAATTAATACCCTTGGTAAATTTAAGGCTTCCTGGTAAATAATTAATGAAGTTTTGCAAATGATAGCTAGAAATCCCCTAGTTCCTGGAACAGAAAGCCCATGTAGTAGACTATCAAAGACTGGAGAGGATTTCATGCTAAGGGCAGACATGTGGAATCACTAACTCCTTCCTGGAACTTCTACATTATCCAGCATTGCATTTTTCTTCTTTCTTCAAAAAAAATATTTGTGCTGCTGTACAGAGCATAAACCTTCTTCACACTTTTTCATTTCAGCTTGTAAATTAACAATTCCTATTATGATGAGCCACTTTTATATATACATGAAGCAACATTGTGTCAAAAGGCCTCATGCATAAACCATGAGTATTTTAATCAGAACAATATGGATTAAGGCCAATGGGAATCAGAACATTGTGGGCTGCTGGTTTCCCCTTCCCTATATCCAAGTATGTTTAGAAGCCATTAAAGCAGAATGTATATGATTTATCCCTGATGAAAATGTAAACCTTAATGTCTTCTTTATAAAGGTCTTTTGCTGTAAAGTCACTGTACAGCTGCCTTTTGATATGACTTGGCACCTATTTCATCTCTCTCTATAGTGTACATATAGCAACTTTGGAAAGTGGGCCTCATTTAACTGATGGCAAGAAGGACAACATAAAATGCATTGTCCTTTACTGAAATGGTATTACTGATAGGAATAGTGTTATGGGACAAACAACTGTGTACCTGAGGCAAGGGGACAGTTATTCTATATCCACAACAGACAGCTCAACCATAATTGCTTATCTCTTGATCAAAATAACAAAAGACAATCAATTTTTCTTTTAAGGTTGGCTTGTATTGAAAATATCTCTGTAAAAACAAGTGTAATAGTGCAAGGTAGTACCAAAACAACACAGATAAATACTATCTTTCTTTAAACTGTTAAACTTTATTATAAATTAAAATTTCTTTACAAAAAATTGCACATATTTGACCACTCTTAGGTTCTGATGCACTGGCATTTGCAAAAGTTTCTTTAATCTTCAAGTTTAATAGTCTCTGCCATGAGTCCAATGCAGAAAAGGGCAGTAAGCAACCCTCTTAGAGCCTTCAAGTGCAAGAAGCATACTTGTGGCCACGGCAGTTACACTTTCCTTAAGAGCGGCTGCTTTTGTTTTAAATCCTGTAATGAAAAAGTCTCAAAAAAGGTTTAAAAAAGGAAAAACCCAAAATGGACTAGTTGCTTTTTACTGTAAACACAGCCCAGTAAATTAATCCCAAACACAGATCTCTCAGGCATCAGCGAGAGTGTCAAGTGAATCAGGAACAGCAAAACAAAGAAAACAGTAAATAAAAAGAAAACATAAAAAAATAAAGTCTGTCATTCTGATTAACTATACTTACGTAGATGACGTTATGTGAATCTGGCAGGGCCCAGAAGCAAGGCCAGACAGGGAGTTCATGTTTCCAGAGGAAGGTCATGTTAATTGTTTCCAGGTTCAAGGAAAGCAGGCTGAAGACTTGATATGCTCAGCAATACTCATCTGCCTTACAGATCTTAGGGCATGGATCAGCCTGAAGAACCATTCAACTGATTTTGGCATTTTATAGGACTTATGGCTGACCATACCCAGCGTTCAGTGATTCTTGTTTTCTGTTCTGTAAGTGTTTAAATTTAAAAGCTCATCTAGGCTGACTCCAACCTCTTGGCACTTGGAAACTAGTTTTCTCAGGTTATCAGTTTTACCTCCTCCTGATGCTTCAAACAAGAGTTGCTGAAAGAGATGGGGAAGCAGATATAAGATTTAGCCAGAGCCTGAGCATCACCACATCTATGGATATGGGATATGCAGAGAATTTATATGAAACCTCAAACTTAATCATAAGGAGAAAACATTACATCTTTCCACAGTGTTGCACATAGAGGTAACTTCTGAAGGGCTCTCTGATATAAATGATGGACCTGTAAAATAAAGGCAAGTATTAAAAGTCAGCACAATTTCATGCACTCAGAATTAATTATTTGAAGCACAAAAATCTCTTGCGATAATTTTTAAAATAGTTTTCAAGTCAAGCATTAAATTGGTACTAAAAGCAAAGGCAAGTTTATGTCTGACCTTAATTCTGACCCTTGTATGAACATGATTAGTTACATGAGGACCTGCTATTTTTCTTCACAAGATTCTTGCCTCATTCATTGCACAGGATGGAACATATTCAGGGAATGAAGCGGCTTACTGAGTATCTCTTTCACCACTCAATATGTAGTCTCAAGTCTTGTTTATTGCATCTCATCACAATCCTGTAATGAAAATAACTGTTTCATGGGTTTTTTCCCTCAGCTTCTATCTATCTATGCTTTTAACAATCAGTATGAGTCTTTGCAACTCTCAAAAATAATGGTTTTACCATTTTATTGTTCAAAATAGAGGACCAAAATATTTAATACTAGTACTTACTCAAGTGTCCTTCAACTACTGGTATCTCAAGTCCCAACTTCAATCAGTCACTAGGGGAGGTATTTGTTGGCATTTTAAATACTTGTACCCATTTTCATATTCTTTTAACAAACCTTCACATGACCTCTAAAGGAAATAAATGACAGGTTCTCCAGGAAGTCCAGAATCTGAGTCGCAATTCAATTTTAAACAAATATCCTACTTGTTTACTAGAAAATTCAGTTATCTGGAACAATCATTGATTTGTGTAAACAGTTTTAAGTGCTCACTACATCCCAGACCAAGTCCCCAACAAAAGCATGTGAGACTTTTCTGCACTGTGTGTGACTACTTAAATGATTTTACCACATACCGTATAATTAGTGAGGTGGTTGCAGAAGAAAACCGCAAGATTTCTTCTGGGTGTAATCCAGCTACAATGTTTCACATATGCCTTCATTTTAATTGGTTCATTTTCTTTAAGGGCCCTCTTTTTTATGCATTTGACATGTATTTTTCTAAACAAATAGATCAGAGTTCTTTTCAGCCACCAGCCTTACTATAGGCAGTGTCTTAAGATGTAGTCCATCTAATACAATGACTGAAGCAGGGATCTGTGACTAATTACAGATTACACCAAACCATCAACACAGAGACAGAATTAAGGTTGAATAGGCAATCCAGCCTTTGATATCTCCTGACTTTGAGCTATTTGATCTAACAAACCAAGCAATTCTGCTTAGGGGATGTTCTTTTTAAACATTCTAGGACACCATAAAAAAGGAAAGAAAACATTTCAAATGTGAGTCTACCAACAGCCATGCTACCCTTTATGGATCAGTTAAACTTTAATATTGATTCAGAAGAAATACCACTGATAAAAAACAAGGATGCTAAGAGTAAGTCACTATAAGACACACAAAACCAGATACAGCGGAGAAGTAACTCAAATATCACAAGCAAGCAATAAGTCACAAATCCAGGGCCTCGTGATAGCCTTCACCCTCAAATACACAGCACCTTTTCACAGGTGGAAGAGTATTTTGAAGGTGACAGCAACAATACCAGGAAGATCATTCTGTTTGAAAAGTGATGCAGTTGCTGTGCAAACCTCTTCTGTCTTTGTACACAGAGTGACATTTCCTTACCCTGAGTACTAAAAAGTAAACTTTTTTTAAATTTTTTTTTTGGAAAAAAGGAACTGGAGTCTTTTGTGTGGTCAGAAACTATGGAAACTCTTTCCATACACTAGTTTGGTAGACCCACCCTTCCAACTACTTCACAGAACCAAAGAATGGTTTGGGTTGGAAGGGACCTTACAGATCATCTAGATAATAAACTCCCTATCGTGGGCAGAGACATCTTCCACTAAACTAGACCAGGTTGCTCAAAATCCCACCCATTATGGCCTAGAAACCTCATCCCTGGAAGTGATCTACAACTTCTCTGGACAATCTGTTTATGTCTCACCACGTCACAGTAAAGTTGTTTTTCCTAATATCCAATCTATACCTCCTCTCAGTCTGAAGCTATTTCCTCTCGTCCTAGTATGACACGCCCTTGCAAAAAGTTTTTCTCCAGCTCTCTTGTCCACGTGTAAAGATAGTCATTAGCACCTTCCAGCATGGGTCTCACTTCCCTCTGCTAGAACTTAAAATACAACAATCTCCTCCAGGTAAAATAAAAAAAAAAAGGGAGAAGAATACAGCCTTCCTGGTACGGGAAAGATACACAGAAAGAGCGTGCGCTCATTATATAATCCATTCTACCTCGATTGTCAAAAACATTTCTCACACCTGAGGCACGTTTTGGTGTTTATGAACTAGAGTATTTCAACTAACTAGAAATCCTGGATTTACAAAATTACCATTGCTTTGGATAGAGCCAAGGTATGAGGAGTTTTACACAATTTCATAATTACTCATTTTAGTACACTGTGTTGACTTACTTCTCTTTGTCCCATTAGAAAGCATTCGGCAGCAATGGCTCTGAGGAAGAGAAATATATGAAAACATTTATTCTTGAATTACTTTAAATGCCATTAATGGCAGAACACTGACTGTGGAATGGAATTACTAATTCCTTGAAAAGAAACTAACTTCCAATGAGGTTAATCTATTGTGTAAAGATAAAAAAATAGCCATTTTTTAAAAACAACCTTACATGAGCAAGACATTTCAGTGGTTCCCCATTATGAACAAACACTGAAGAAAAAGATCAGTTCAGCATCACTGGATAATGGAGAATACTGCTATTGTGATATATAAAGGGGAGGGGTAGAGAGGGGGAGACAGAAGTCAATAATTGAATTTAAAAAGGCAACTTGTAAATACATCATTCATATTTATCTGCATAATATCCATTCACTTAAGCTTCCCCAAGAGGGAAATTTCATTTCTCATTCCAAAGAAGTGACAGTATCTCTGTCTGCTGTAACAAACAGTTACTCTCTAAATAATAAGCTAAGGAAAGAGAAGCTTCCAGTACAAGCCCAATTGCAACGACATTTCAGATTTACCTTTGTGAAGTAAACCTTACAAACAAAAGCAATAGCTATGAAAACAGATGTATGACTGTTGCATTACATTTTCCAGATGGCCAGGCATGTTGGGATATTATATGTAAACATCTTGGCTTGTAGTTTCAAAATCTGAACATTGCTCTCCTCCCAGTATCGCAGAAGCAGTCTGCAAAAGGCATTCATGAGAAAGGAACACTGCTCTAATCACTTGGAACAGAAAAGCTACCCAAAGACACAAACACGTTACACAAAATATATTATACCTAATCTGAGTCAAGAGCTGCAAGTAGGAAAAAGCCCAAGCCACCATATACAATATTGATCATGCTCTCAGAACAAAACAAGATACACTTTCAGAGAATAACTAAGAAGTGTGAAATCAGAGAGAAAACATGATCTTGGCATATTACAAGAGGATTCACTTTTTGCATGCACAAGGTAACTGCACATTTGAAAATAGACAAATTAGTTTTACAGTAATGGGGCTAAGGATACTGTTCAGTCAGTTCTGCTCACCCATTTCATGCAGTATCAACATTGTCTAAGGGAGCTGCAAGTTCCATCTAGACAGAATCGCAACTTGGTTTAAAATGAAGCCATTCAACTTCATGTGCCAAAGGCGGCTGTGTCACACTCTCCCCATGCCCACAACCACTCATGAGCCTTGCTTTGAGTTCTTTGGGGTCACTGTTGATGATGAACAGTGTTTTGGGACTTTTCAATACTACTCAAATATTCATGCATTCAGTGCACCTGAACACAACAAAACGTGGACTCTAATCCTGGCAGAGCACATTTTGAAATAATGTTCAAGTAAGAGCCAGTGCAATGCTTACAGCAACTGGTTCTTTCCCATCAGATTTCCTTTAAATTATGCTTTATCATTACTAAATAGATGTCAAGTTAGGCCTTAAGCTAGCACTGTTATACACTGGTAGATCTATTTTTATCTGTTCTGGAACTATACTTGCAATAGATCATCAAGTAACAACAAGATTTTAATATGTATCTGATGCTTCTCTACCCACTTGAAATTTTGACCATTTGTAGTCATCATGTACAATGCAGAGTTAATTTCTGTATAATTATAACCTGTCTGTAGACAGAACAGAACATTGTCTAAACTCAGATTGAGATGATGTCAGAAGGCACAATGTGCCTCAAGCAACATGCAATAATAGGGGAACAGTTTTACTTCTGTAGAAGAAAGTAAACCATGCATATCTTGCACAAAAAACAATAGTCATGTTAACCGCTTGCCCTTAATTGAAAGTATTTTTACGTACCTCAGTGCAAGTCCAGGATTAGTAGGCATGGTAGAACAAAACCGTTCCAAGGTTTTGGAATGCTGAGATTTTGGAATGCAGCTCAAATAAAAAAGAATTACCTGCAGAATTTGAATTATAAACATTAATCCACTTTATAGGTCTTCTTTTGCTAAGAATAATGGTATGACAAACTATGAACACTATGACTAAAATGAGTTGCCACCTTCAGACTTTATCTCTCAAGGGTACAGAAATCAATTTGTGTAATATGAATTCAGTGTCAAGTTGCTAGCATCACCTACTTTAGTCCTTCTAGCCTACATTCAGTGTATAAAGATTAATGCACTGTTTGTTACCAAAATGAGATCCAAGATTTCTATAAGCTTTATTCTGTCTAAATAATCAACTTTTTCCTCCTACTTTATTTCTTCTGTTTCTCAACCATTATAATTTCTATGATCAGAAAGAACTGTTTCCATCCACCAGTGGGACAGCTCTGCAGACCCCTCTTGTGTAACCATACAAGAGGTTACACAAGACATGTACATCTTCCTTCCCTTTCCTATTTTCTCTAGGAAAAAAAAAATCATTATCATGTTGTAAGATTTCTCTTTGCATTACAAGACCTTTATTTGAAAAGGTCACTGCTAGATACTCTTCTGCTCACTTCCTTCTTCTAGCTCTCAGTGTTCATATACTGGTGCTGTACTTGAACAAACAGAATATAGATACCTGCTAACAGGTCATCAGCCTCTTTGTTTAACTAAAACTGTCCACAGACACATTTTTACCTTATTATGAAACTCGTAATTGGTCCAATAATCAGCAGTACTAAATGGAATTGGGTATCGTGTGGGGACTGTCACCAGACATCTGTTCACTAGATCAGTAAAAAGCTTGAATTCTTGAACTTTGTTGGTGGATTCAACAACTTTGCTATTGAGAAAAACAAGGTAACTGGAAGGGAAAAAAAAAAAGAAAAGAAAAAAGATGGTTCTGGTACTGTTCACTTACTAGCTGAGATTAATTAACTTTCTTCCCTTAAGAACTTACTCCAACCAAATGTTCTGAACAGTTTCCTGCTGCATCACTGCCCCCAGAGCTGCTTCATAAGCATCCAGTGCTTCGCCAACACTTGCATGAAGAGACTGGCACAAACTGTTTATATAAGAAGATAAAAACTGCTGTTTGTCATAAATACATGTAATTACACATTAACAGTAAGACACAATTAAGAATTTCCCATTCTCAGATGCAAGAAAAAAACCCCAGTGTTTGCCATTTAACAGTATTATGGACTGATTTATCAGTCAATTTATTAGAATGGGTAAGTCTCAAAACCAGGTAACAAGGAATAATAAAACAACCATGAAGTTTAAAATGCAATCCTTAGAAATAAATGAAATATTACAAACTGTCTTCTACTCTTGTGAAGTACCCTCTACTAATCCTTTTAATAGGAATGCTTTAACTGCTACAGAATGGAGACAAGTCTTGAGTTTAGCTTAGGAAAGCTCCAAGACAATACATTTTGATGTCCAAGTAAAGCCACTTGAGAAATAATATCACTCTCTGGCAACAAAGTTAGGATTTTGAAACAAATATTACCGGATCTGGTGCAGAAACACTGCTTTCCTCTGATTTCCTCTGATTGTGTCAGAGGAAAAAGAAAACTGATAAGAAAGGTCAAAAAATCCTCCCTTAATTTTGATCAACAGCTTCTCAAAGAAACATACAGTTGGACCAACACACAAGAGCTTATCAAAGACAGGAGCAGACACATTCTTAGATCAAGACACAGTGAAAACTCCCTATTTCAAAGTGTAATGTAACAATGAAAAAAAGGTAAAACTTTCAGTAAGTAATGAGGGGGGGAATCACGATTTTGAGGGGAATGTGGGGGGAAATGAGGGGAAACAGCCTCATAAAGGAGGAGTATACAGAAACACATAAAGATAGGACTGACCTTGCTACAGAACCCTCCAGACTAAAGTCACATAATCAGTGGCTGATTCTACTCCTGCTCTCCCCAGGAATTATGAACTAAATCACCTTTTTGCTCCTCTTTCTAAAATAGTGCACACACCAATGATCTTTCCAAGTAAAAACATTGCCACAAGACCTTTAAAGCTTTGCTGATTTCAATCTATTTTCAACTGGTAAAAGTGAACTTTTATGTCTTTTGTCCTCTATACCTGAAGAAAGGAAATACAGATACACAGGCCCAGGTACCTAGACACTTACTACATCAAAACTCAAACAGAGAAACACTCAATTATTAGCTCTGAAAATAATGTAGGTACTTATTCCAAGAACTCTTACTTTCCTTCTTAGAAGCAGGTATTAAAATACATGAGAATCTAAGCTTATGTCAGGGTACCTTATGACTAAATAGTGACCTCAAGTGTCTTTGTAATAATACTTCTACTGTGTAAGTGCCAAACCCAAAACTGAGCTTGTCAAGAGATATTTTGTTAAAAAAATTTTTGAGGTATTTAAGTTGGTGATAATAGACAACACAAAAAACCCCCACCCCATAAAGATAATCTTTATATAAGATTTAGATCAAATTTTCTTTAGAACCATACATTTTACCTGTAAGTCATCCACCAATTAAAAAGAATAAGCAACAGTGTTGAAGGAGTTCTGAGGAGTCCTCACTCAGTATGTGAAGCAGTATCATCCTTGCCCTTTCACTTATTTGAAAAGCCAAGTAGCTACTTGTGAAGACTGTCAAACCCAGATCATGAAATGGTAAACTTCTTAAACAGCCTAAGACAGCACCTCAGTAACCACAGTTAAATAACTACTGTAAGTTACAGATGGCTAATAATGTGGTGTCTGGCAATCCTGTATACTGCTATCAAAAGAAATGATGGAAGAAATAGAAAAAAAAGCAAAAAAGTTTGTGTACACATGACAAAGACATGTTCCTTTACAACCTCTTCCAGAGGAATAGGTCACCCTCCTGCATGACTTTGCTGTGGAGTTTATCCATGAATAGCTGAAACAATGGGTCAAGGAGCTAGGGAGATCAGAACAAACAGAAGGGAAACTTTTGTAATGTAAAACTATTGTAAAATAAAAGGGAGACAACTGAAAGCCAAGAGAAAGAAAAACAGTACTAATAGCAGCAACCTAAAACAAAAGTAAAACAAAAAATTTTGATACTGAACACACCTATTACCATTTCCAGAGGTCAGAATTTCTGAAAGATTTCTCAAGTGGAAAAATTAAGTTGACATGCAACTCAGTTTCATAAAATTATCTCCACTGTGCAGCAAGCCAATAGGTTCTCTAAGGACTGACCAATCATTTCTTCAGAAAATCCAAAGTGTTACACCCTTAGGCAAGTAATGAATACTCTGCTTTTGAAAATGCAATTTACTCAGACACAACAGCTGTTTCTCAGAAATTCCTGGGAAAACCTCACCAGTAGATCTGCCACAGATACGGGATTTGCTGGTTAACAACATCATCTGTAAGATGTTCTTTATAGAGAGGTGAAGTAAATTCAATGGGCATTGGAAAATTCAAGAGATATCTGCAAGAGAAAAAAGCAATCCAGACATTCAACTTACTTGCTGTTTTATTTTTAGAAGCTCATGGCTTTATAAATTAATGTCTATGCAAAAACAAGTGTAAACCTTATACCAAATCACCATTCACTGAAGTTTTGGCAAAACACGCCATGCTAAAAAACAGAGTTCAAAAGTTCTAGATTATCATGTAATTCAAGAAAATGCCAATACTGCCAAGATTTCAATTAAATTATTCTAAACATACCTTAAGAGATCCATGGGACCATGCTGTTGGCATGTATTCTCAAAGAAAGCTGCCACGAAATCTTGCAACAGTGGAAGAATACTGCTTGACCTTTCCTGTTTTGTTGTTTGGGTTTTTTATTAAAAATGAAAAAGATTAAAATCAAACATCAATCTGAATATGGTAAAACTAATTTAAGCAAAATAAATAGCAAGTGGTATGTCTGTCTCTGCAATGCTCCACTGTCTTCATTCTCTCCGTTTAAACTTCATCTAATGAAGTTTAAATGAGGCAGTCAGCAGTAGAAAGAAGAAAAAAATATTACAGGGCATATTTTTACTTTCTGTTATTTTTGCTTAAGGATATTATTAACACTGAATTAGAACAACCCAAATTATAAATCTATGATTTTATGTAATTGGTAAGATTGTCTTTTATCATGCCACTGGTCTTGACAATTATACTTTTCCTATTTATAGGAAGGAGTACTAGACATAACAAAAATATCACTAAATTGAATCAATTTGATAAGATTTTTAAACAACACACTAATCCCAAACTTTGCAGAGCTAGCAGACCAGCAAAAAAGTTTTGAAGTGGAATATTACCTGTGAAACAAGAAATTTACACAACTGATAAAAAATTTCTGCATTCTGAGGATTCTTCTCAAAAGCTCCAATCCACAGCTTGTGGGCATTTTCGCTCTGCTCCATCTGCAAATACAAGGTGGCCAAACTCTCCAAGAGCTGACAGTTGTTAGGGCAGAGCTCCAATAAAGATCTACAAAGTTCTGCAGCAGACTCCCACCTTAAAGAAAAGTAAAGATTAAGTTTAACAAAAAAAAAAAAAAAATTGAGTACTCCAGTGAAGAATGTCTTCAAACAACTTACCTTTCAAGAAGTTTCAGCAAAGCTATCATGTTTCTGTAGAGAGGAAAGCAGATAGCTATTCTTTTGTCAGCCTCAAGGCTTTCATCAGTGCATGTCTTGACTGCATCTTCAAAACCAAAGTAAAAAACAAAGCCTTTACACCTCAAATAATGTCAAAATTACATGAACAGATACTTCTGAGAATGCTGTTTTTGCAAATTACTACAAATAATGATCACCTTTGGAAAAGCTCTCTTTACTTATCACCACAGTACAGTACAAAGACAAATCTTTCAGTTTCATCTCTTACTCATTCTAAAAATAGGAAACATCCTACCAATGAAACATTAAAGCAATGTTACAGACAGAAGCATATCCCTAGATTTAAAATCACATTCCAGGATTTTCAGCATAGCTGCTGAAAGCTGTTGAGGCAAAAGCTAATATAGGATATTCTTTTTCTCCTCAGCATAACAGAAAGTTATCCAACAAAGAACACTCATTACAATAGCTAGCTATAATAGCCTTCACTCACACAGCTGGGCTACTCCATTGACCCTTGAGTATTTCAACACCGTGCTACCACCAGCAGCATAGGTATTTTCTCAGTGGCAACTCAATACTGCTGCTGGCTAACCACCAAATACTGACATTTATAAATACTATATTAACAGCATTTGTCTGCTACTATGAAGTCTACCTCTGGCCGCACGACCATAAGCTAAAAACTCGATTTCTTCTAACATTTTCATTTTACATTTTAAAAAATGTATTCAATTTACTTAAACTGTGAATTAAGATAAGCACGTGCATTGTTCTGCCTCTTTTAAGGAAATACACTAATATTCCAGGAAAGTAACTTTCCAATAAACATATCCTACTGAGGGGAGAAAGGGTAAGAAAGAATGATGGCTGAAGCTTGGCTTCCTGCTTGCATAAGCACAAGACAACTAGCAATGTCATAAAGACCAATCAGTGGCTTGTGATTGTTTCTCTGAACTACCATATTCTACCAAGATAAAGCTGTGGGTTAAAACCACAGATGAAAAACACAGTGTGTTGGTTAAGCACCCAAGAACGTGGATTTCCTGTTCTGTTCAAAGCAAAACACATTCAATGGATTAGAAGTCATCAGCACTGCCTTGAAATTCTGAAGCTGAACAGTAGTTCATTAACTACAATGTGTGAAGAATGTATTAAATATTTACCACCTTAATCTTACCTTCAAACATAGCTAGAAGTGTATCAGGATCAGTTTTCACATCTTGAACTGTCTGCCATGGTATTAAAAATGGCTCTTTGTGCACAATCCTTGAAGGACTGACATTAGCTGGATCATAGAACTTGTCTGGGAGAACACCAAATTCAATTAGATGTATGTAAGCCAGCCAAGCCAAGCAGCGGTCACTTGCAGTAAGGTGTTCTGATATTATCTTTTCATTTCCTGATTTTAAAGCATTCTGTAAAGGTTAAAAGAAATTACATTTTAACCACAAAGTCTTTAAGACTTAAGAATGGGAAAGGAAAACAGGTAGAGTAGGTTTTAATATTCTCAAAACTTCCAGAGAGAATACTCCCAGTTCCATAGAACTAACACAGTAGCTCTAGATACAACTCATCTACAACCTGGATTCAACTTACTCTATCCTACTAGGTTTTGTGTATTTGAGGTAGTTTGTTTGGCTTGGGGTTTTTATTTATTAAATTCTAGTTATAAAACTATTAAGTTACACCTATTCAAGTCTACTGAAAGGGCCACCATCTCTAGACGTGTTTTTAAAAATGTTGTGGAAACCTTACTGAGAACAAAGACACTATTTCAAATTTTTCTACCAGTCGTATGCAAAGATAGAACAGTCCAGTTAAACTAGCAGATCCCAAATAAAATAATTAGAGCACGCAATTAAATAAAATCTGAAATTCCTTCTAAAACACAACAAAACCTCATGACTAGTGATGTGCCAATATTTTTCTGGAAAACACAGTATGATCAAACAATGCATTTTTTTAAGAGAATGAATATACTTACAAATTTATAAAAAATTCAGCAGGACACATGTCCTGAAGTTGGTGAAAAGTGGTGTTTTGAAAGCATTTCACTTACTCACTCCACAAAATACTCTGAAATTGCTTTCAAGTTTTCCAACACACACTGCTATTTACTCTGAAATTATTTGAAATTATTTTCTCTGAAATATGATTAAATAATCTCTTCCCAAGTCATTCTTTTGAACTACACATTTCAGAATCACTTGGGGAAAAAAAAGTTTGGCTTTGTGATGATGCTTTTCAGAAAGGTAAGGGTAATCAACCAGTATTACTCTCCCTGGATTCTCTCACTGGATTTCCATGTTGATTTGACACAGTTTCTTCTCCCTCTATTCTTTTTATTCATTCAGAGTGACATTTGTCAGTACATCTGGGGAAAGCCAGCACAGCATTGTGCTTTCCCATTCAAACTGGAGCCAGACAAAAGCCTGAGGTTCTCAAACTCTGTCTGAGAGCAATGACAGGCTGCAGCAAGCAACAGGAGGCATCTGGTTGCAGGAATAGAACAACCTGCAACTGAAAGGCCAGAGCTCCCACTTTGGGACAGGGTGATGTCCATTTCTCACCCTCAGCCACCACTTTTATCACCTACCCAACATTTAACAGTCACCTAAATTACTTCTACAATCATAGTTCTGGCCTGAGATAACTCAATAACTTCAGAGTTGATAGGAGCAATAAAATCTAATTTAACAGTCTCCAAATTTGAGAGCAGGGCAATACTGTTAGATAACTTCTTTGTTCTACCCCAAGAACTACTGGTTTGATAATTTTTGTAGCAATTTTGAATACCTAAGCGAATACTCACAGGCTTTTCACTGCAAAAACCTGATCTATGGTTTACTTTATTTTTTGATTTCTAGTATCTCCCTGGGAATTATTGAGACATTGTAGTCTAGGCTATTAGCTACACAAACAAAAAAAGTAGACAACAAAACCCCCAAAGGTATATCCAGCTTTTACAATGGCATCATAGCTCAGAGGCCTCTATTTATTGAAGAAATTCTCCTAATGGAAGGCACAGTTCCACTAAAGTTGAACCTACCACAGTCACACGCAATAAAAAGGTGAAGCTATTAAAACATTCCTGGGGTGGTAACTTGGAATTTACCTGCAGCAGAACAAGGGCGTTCTGATGTCTTCCTGTAAACAGGCTTAAATGAACCCTGTAGAGGAGAGTCTCCAGCAACTGAAAGGAAACAAGATTTGGGTTTTCTCCGCCTCCTGTCACTTGCATTAGGAACTGAAGCATCCTTCCACATACATAGTCTTTTCCATCAAAGGAATTCTCCAAATTCAGAAACTAGAGAGAAATAAATCACAGTAACAACAATCACAATACAAGTAAAGCTTCTAGGTTAAAGTTTAGAAATCACACAGATCACAAACTTCAAATAATGTCTTTTGCTATCTTATGAACTGTGTTTCCTTCCATCACCAAATTTTCATGTGAAACCTCAAAAGATACCACTTTTAATATGTACAAGAACACACAAATTTTGCATTCAATGTAACATATTGATTTTAAATAACTCTTACTACCTGAGGAAAACCAATGATTTCTACAGATAACCTGCAAGCACTTGAGCAGTTTCATTTTCAACTTTGAGTTTTCAAAAGGCTATAGTGTTTTTTACTTGACACTTTCCCTGTCACACATGCTGACTCTATACAGTAGAAAACACACAGGAACATTTCATATATACTTAGAAATTTTTACTTACTGTCCACCAGATTTGGTAAGAGGGAGCATATTCCACTGCTGTTTCACACATTTCCTGTATCTCCTCCTTGGTTCCTCTTTTTGAGAAAAGTCTGAGGTAATGACACCAAATTTCAGGATTTTCTTTGTTGTTCTCAAGGGCTCGAGCCAAAACATTCAAAGTAGAATCTAAACACTCAGATGATGAGCTGTAAAAATTAAATATTGAAAAAAACACTCACATCAACTGTGTTGGTATTATGACTTACACAGTATCAAATATGAAAAGAGATGGTTTTAATTAGAATAGAAGTCTACTGTACACACAGTAGGTCATCATTTTTTATATAACTTGTCCTTTACTATGAAGGTTTCAAAGCTTCAGCAAGTTTTCAGCCTTCAGAGGTTATCAGGTACAATTATCATAGTGCACAGAAAAAAGTATTCCATGAAGATTGCAAATTCAAATAAAAGAGTGCAAATTAATTGAAAATGGGTAAGATTGATCTGTAAGCACAGTTCTCAAGCTGCAAGGATATAAAAACATTTACATCATAAAGGCTTTAAGAACTTAAGTAGATATTTTAAAGGTGTAGTAAAGTAAGCCATATTTTTGTTAAGTATTTAATTTACTTTCTACAGTCATTAAATATAAGCCTTTATTTCAGCATATCATACAGGTTCTGTCTCTAAGACATTAAAAAATGAATTTTTTTTTTGAAATAACAAATTGTGACATGATAACCACCAAGTAATATAAGATTAGCTGAAATGACTGACTATATGGCAAACCATAGAGCCGAGCTTTAATTCATAAATACATCTTCCATAAAACAACAGACTGCTTCTGAGGTCCCACTTATTCTGAAAACATCTTTAGCAATTATTTTGCATGGACATTTATGAGAAGAAATACCCAAGTCTCAAAACACATCCCTAACACAGTTAATCATGCGTAAGTCTGAAGCTTTCCCAATTCCACTACTGTCACCTACTACAGCAGTCAAATTTCTTCAGCGTACTGAGGAAGCAGGAATGGGAGAGGTGGCTGTTTTAACAAAAGGATGCTTATCTTCCACTAGGTTTTCTCCCATCTTTTCTTGGTTGTTTTCCAAGTACACATATATTTAGAAGGCATGCTCTTCTCATGCTGCCAGTTGCTGGCAACACTTTGATTACTGGCCTTTCCAGTTCTACCCCTTCTGTTGTTCAGGCACCTACTGATACAGTTAAACTGATCTTTTCCTACATTTTCCATTACCCACAGTTTAAACAAGGCACTTAAAGTAGAGCTGTTCCTCTCCATTTCCCTTGCTTCCTGCTACAGTTGCCCAACTGTACCTCACTATTAAAACTGAAGTCAATCATCATAATGGATAAAACAATCATATAGAATTCTTACTGCAATGATCTGATTGTTAATAGAAACACAGTATCCTGAAGCATAATTTTAAGGAAGAGAAGCTAGACAAACTTAGGAAACCAAAGTTAAAAAAAAAAAAAACAAAACCACAAAATAAGAAATGAAGTGCTCAACAGGATGATTTCTACAGGGATAAAACCAACTAGCAGAACTGTACTTATAAGAAAGTTTGCTGATGAAAGTAATTCCAAACATTATTCCAACCATTCACTCTGTAGAGGAGAATGATTTGAGTTCATTGGTCCACTTTTACTGTTGGAAGTGCAACATTCCACTGTAATGTTACACAGAGCACTTTCAAACATGAACAATGATTTCTCCCACACTACTTTCCATCAACTTCATTCTGAATCAGAATCTACCCAAAGATAAACTGTCAGTGTAATTTATTACTCATATACTGTACTAAATACAGTAGGAAATATAATCTGATCTATTTTTTAACCTGCTTGAAAGTAATGAATTATTTGTGGCATTGCTGAAGGAAGTTCTTTCACATCAAAAAGGAAACATGATCGTAACAGCAAGGGCAAATGTAGCAAGGTCTCAAATGTAGCAGACATACCCTTCATTTTGATTCAAGTATTTATATGCAAGTTTAATCCAAAGCTGTACATCACAGGGGTTTTCTTGGACACTTGCTTCCAAGTTGGAAATGTCATCAGTCTCACTTGTAAAATACCGGACATCATCTGGAGTCACCACAGTATCAAGCACTGGAACTCTTTTTTTATGTTCTGTGGGATGAGTTGTAAATAATACACAAGTTTTTTAAAAAAGAAAAATTCCTTTTTAAAACAGTAGTGACCTGTAACTCTCACAAGAAGTGGCACATATTTCAAGTACACCCACTGATCAGAACTAAAACCTTCAAACTGTATTGCCTGTAGCAAACTGGTTATATTTCAAATGTGAAGTAATGAAGGGATTAGCAGTAAAGGCTGCCTTGATCAACGGACACCAACTAAGGCAGTTCATCAGGCAGCATTAAGAACTAGACACATTTGACAAAGAAAAAATTATCTCACTTCTGAGTCTCAAAGAATCCTTTCTGGAGATTTGCTAACAAATCCTGAAGCTCCTACTTGCAAGTCACATGTGAAACGCTGTCTGGTTACTGATGCTCTAGCAGCTTTCAAGTCCCAAATGCTGCTTAATCACAGCTTTTTTTAACTCCTGACCTCACACCAAACACTAACTCTGTACAAATTAAGGTAACTGAACACTGATGTTTTATTATTTAAAGTTCAGGAGGAGGGGGAAGGAGAAAGCAGGGCTGCTGAAGGAAAGCACAATTTTTTAAAAATACTAATTGTGTATGGGCAAGGCTGAAACATTCCAGGCAAACAGTTCCTTATGCTCCTTTTAACAAGAGGTAAATTAGAAATTCCATTCTAATTTCCAGTCACATTAAAGAAAAAAATCTAGTAGAATTACAAGTGTAGGTCAACTTTTACCCAAAAATTTATGCAAAATGAAGTTTGCATACAGGAAGCATGAAGTCAACAAAACTATTAAAAGCACTGGTTTTCTCAAGAAGCACATGAAAAATCAAGTGGTAGAAAGAGGTGGGTAGGATTTTTCCTCCAGTACTCATTAAAGAGTGCCACACATCCAGATTACCATATTTAATAGGTCCAACAAACTGTTCTTCTTCACTGCTGCTACTATCTAACAGAGGTTTTCTCCAGTACTTTGGTCTCCATTTCCTTTTCTCTTTCCAAGTTGTATGTGGAGGTGCTGTAAACAAAGTAGTAAAAATTCTTTCACTTTTGTGTATTCAAGAGTAAAATATTTTTTCTTAATAAGTATTTTAGATAAAAAGATTCTGTGAATTCAACAGAAGTTCACTAAATCTCAATAATACTTACCTAAAATTTATTGTGCTTGAGTGCATAAATAAATTCTACAAATGGAACTCCAAAACTATTGTATTATTGCCTTAAACTCTGCTGACTTCATTTTAACATAATCAGAATTTATAATACTGAGATAAACAAAAGATATGAATATACATTCTTGGTTTACAAAATCATCAAGGTACTTACATATTTTTTTTAAGTTGATATATATTATATTTAATCTACCAAGTTACTTACTGTGACTTTTACTCTCATTGACGTTGCTGGCCAGAAGAACAGCCATCTGATCCACTGACATACGATCTCGGTTTATACCAAAAAGCTTTTCAACATATTTTTCTGAAACAAGATTATGTGCAGCATAGGTAAGCATATAGATTAAAACAGTTAAGTAACTTAACTGCAATTTAACATAATCTATGATAAATTTATGAAATATGACTGCTTTAGGAGGCACAGTGATTTAACACACTAGCACAAAGAAATGAAAAAGAAGGAAGTTCTGCTTGGCAACCTTCCTATATGGCAAAGGCATTGTTATAAAACTCCATCTCCACTGAAACAGGTCAGTCCAGCAGTTACAGAAAGAACTGAGAAGGGAGAGAGGTAAAGATTCCATGCTCACTGCTCCCCAACACCCTGAATCCCAGCAGTATTTTTTTTTTGAGTGAAATGTTCCTCAGATCAGACACCCACTGCAAAGGACTGAAATAGACTACTGAAGAAACTTCATTTAGCTGTATCTTATATACTGCTTTACATCAGAGTCCTTGCACCTAGAGCTTTTAATGAAACCCATTCCCTTCAGAAATTAATTTTTAGATACAAAGGAGAACAAAAGACTCATAATAACCTGTGGCAGCGCTGATTTCCTCATCAGTGCTTTTTTCTGAACAGCCAATCAGTTCTAAATTGTAAGACAGAATATCCTGAAAGAGCTGCTTACGGCTAAGAGTGCAATCTTTCATGTGCTGCCTAAAACAAATAAATGAGAATTAATACATGTATCATAGCAACAAAATATTAAGAAAGTCTTAGTATACACTTGGATGAGGCATAAAGAAAACAATATCCACAGAAAAACTATTGTTTACATTGAAACTTGGTTAAATATATCTGTGCCTTTTCTAAACTTAAGCCTACATCACAGTATATAGAACTTTCCAGCTCAAATAAGGTAATTACAGAAATTAGGTATCTTCGTATCTTAAAGAGTCAATCAGTGGCCTGATGGCAACAGCTAAAAGCTTACCCAGAATAAAGTTCACCCCTATTTTACCAGTAGTTAGGTTTCCATATTGAGTTTATTCCTAATCAATTCACATCCATTTTTAAATATACTGCACAACATTAGTAAACAAATTATTTTTTAATAGAATTTAACACCAGCCTCTAAAGAAACAAACTTAGCCAGTACTTATACAGGAAACTAGAATTACACTACAATATCATTATTTTTTATTTAATCATTTATTTGGTATACATTTTTCATATCAAGTGTGCTTAACAGTATCAACCACTATGTGAGGTTCTGCAATGAGTTGACATTATGCTCAAGTTTTATGTAACCAGTTCCATTTGAATTACTAGAAAAATGCAAAATATTCCCTATCGGGCCATACTATTTCTCTGAGTTTACATCTAAAGAGCCTCCTCTTTCTTCATGGCTTAGATGAAAGGGGTTTCTCCCAACTAAGTACCTGTAATAGAATATTAAAAATAATCTTGTCTGGAACTTGTGCATAGGATCACATATCCAGATCTTCCAAAGAAAAGAAAACCATACTTATTTCAGACTCAGAGTCAGACATCTAGAAGAGAGGTTTAGTTTAAGCCAAGAAAGTGAAAAAGAACTTACCACTGACAGTCATCATCATTACACGTGCCTGTTAAATCAAAGCGGCAGAAACACTGTTTTGGCTCAATCATATTGCTGTACGTGATTGAACTGAGGTACAGCTTTTCCTTGGTACGAAAATAAGGACTAAATCTAAAATGAAACAGCAAATTATTGTATCAGTTTTCTAAAAACTGTAATTAAAAAATCACTCTCTGTATTAAATCTCATTGTTTTCAAAACCCTGCTACTAACCCAAAAGCATCATTAACCTACAGGCTAAGAATAAGGTGAAAAAAAGGAGCGACAGGAAGGGAGCAAATGAATACTTCTCAACCTAATTAAGTTTTCCTCTAGCATTCTCTTCTCCTTTAGGTGCAGAATTTCATTAATATGAAACAAGAAGTGTAGTAAAAACCTAATATGGAAAGCAAACTACTGAAAGGGCATTTCAGTAGTTTATATAGAATCTCATGCTCTAATCAGCATTAAGACCAACATCAAATAGAATTGCGAAGAGAACTGTAAAGATTAACTTGAAGAAATAGTGGGGAAAAATAACCCAAACATATCAGCCTTAGAATGTATACACAAACAAAACCAGTCGTAGTTCAGCAGACTAACACTTGTTTTAAATCTTTAGCTGAAGTTTGACTGCATCAGTTTTGGGATTTCTAGCTTCTTCATGAATTGACATCATAACCTACAAGTTAAAATGAGTACTCCTGTAAAGATAGCATCCTCCATCAGCCAATTTTGACTCAAATAATGTAAATCCCAGCCAAATTCAAAGACTGCATAATTGAAATATGCTTTTTGGATTTACATTGCTTCGTGCTAGATAGAAAAATCCTGTTTTCAAATGCTTAACCACTTTTTTAGTTTAGCTGTATCAAACAACATGCAATACAATGTAAATGCAGCCTATTGCACAAAACCAAGTGACATATGCACAGCAGAAAAAAAGACTGAATAAAATCATTAGACTCCCTAAACCAGACATTATTGTTTAGGGATAGTCAAGTTTCTCACCAGGACTTGTCTTTCTTTACATGCCTGGGTAACAAGGAAGAGCACTGAAGAACATTTGAACAAGAATACATAAGCATAAGTCAAAGAGCTGCTACAGTCTCCATACCTGTAGGATTTAAACAGTAGAAGAGGACTACGATATGGTCCAAATGGAAATGGTTTCACTTCAGCTTGTTTACTTTGTGATGTAAAAAAATCCATGTCCACTGAAATTTCCTACGAAACAAATAAACAGATACACAGCAGTTGCAATACCACCTAATAAAGACAAGCTTCAAATTTAGCTGTAAAACATTTACCTGACCACACAAGAGATCTTCTTTAGGCACAATAGAGGCAGTACTTTTCATTAGCAGTTCTTTCAAGCTGTCAGCTTTAGCATGAAGTTTTTTCAGTTCATCAATATTCAATCCAAGGAACAGCTCAGGCTCCTCTGAAGCCTTTTTAGAAAGTTTGTTTATAGTTTCTTGTTTTGGAGTGTCCATGTGTTTAAGATTGGGCTTAGTAAAAGAATTAGATTCTCTGAAAGATCTCCTTCGTTCTCTGTTTGAATTAGACAAAACTTCATCATCAAAGTAATTTTCTTCACTGTCCAAAGTCAATTTGTCCTGTGTAAGATCATGAAGCGATGGCTGAGGTAATGCAAATTCAGATTCCTCCTCTACATGAGGTGTAGTATTTGACTGTTCCTTGGTTTGAAGTGCACGGGCCTCCTTCAACTTCTGAATCTTTAGAGCATATTCATACTCCAGTTGCTGCAGTCGTTTTTTCTCTAGTGCAATCAGTTCTGCTGAAGGCTTTTTTGGACTTGACGCAGGGGAGGTCTCCAATTTTAACATTTTGCTTGGCTGTAAAGAAAAAAATTCTCTTAACTTCAATTTTCTCATCTACTGATCTATCAACAGGAGGGAAAAACATAGGCAAAACATTTCATTCAGGAGTTTTTATAAACATTTCAAACTCTTGCCCAAAGATTTCAACGAACAGCAGGAAAACAACAAAAGTTTACTACAATTCAAGTGGCAGATTTGCAGGTTCTGGAATAAAAATTATCCTACATCATGTACAGGGCTTCAACAGAAGTTCTGGCCCCAGTAAAAAGTTGAGCTATAAAACAAGTACAGTGTTGCTGGGAGTATGAGCACTAAAATCTAGAAAAATATTTCAGCCTTGTTGTTGTAATTATTTTTTTTCAAAACGGTATCAGATACCCTCCACAGCGACTTAGCTTGATAGTTTAACAAAATCACTGATGTCTAGAGACTGTGTTTTCTTCACAGTCATATGACTCCTTATTACTCATCTATGAATGCCATTCCTGTACAGAAATGTAGGTTTTGAAGAGTTTTCTTCCTCAAATCATTAATGCCTTTTTTGTGAATTCTCAAAGATGAACAAAACCAATAGGAATACTCCCTACATTGCTTCTGAAATGTTTTCCTGAAATTCCATTTGAACTTTTGTTAATCAAAATTGACACTTTTCTAAGTAGTTTGGTTTAAAAGCATGCTGACTTACACCAAGATGATCTTGCTCCAGCTTTCGTTTTCCAATTTCCTTACTTGCAACTGCTTTTGCTCGAGCAAGTTCTTCTCCATATTTTAATGCCAGAGCTTTTTTTACTGTAAGTCGTTGTTGAACTTTATGTATCTGAAAACGTAAAGATAAAAACTAAGTATTACAGCAACATGCAAATTTACAGATATGACCAGATAATAAAATATAATTACATGGAATTAATGAGATATAATACAACTAGTTGGGAATTAGTAAGTAATTCAAAGAGAGCCTACTGCCTCCAAAAATCAGGCATCTCATTTCAAGATTTCCAGCTCTAGGAAACAGAAACATTTCAGAGTGCCAGTTACATGTTCCTGAAGCCTCTTGAGAAATGCCTTGTTAGCATTCAAGATCTTCTCTGTTGCTTGCAGCTGTTCAGCCAGCTTGTTAATTTTATTTTCAGCAATTCGAACATTCTCTCTCTTCTTGGCCTGTTGTTGCAATAAATTCTTCAACACAGACTCATCCTTCAGCAACAGCATTCTGAAAGAAAAAAATGAATGTATACCATTTTTTCCAAAGGTAAGTTGCTTAGAGCTACTGCTGTTCCTCCAAAACTCCCATTATTTAAGAACACAGCTCTCCTCACTTATAAAAATACTACAATTAAGCCTCTCCAGATAATCCTAACACCCATAAGACAGTAAATACTGTCAATATATACAGCATGTTTCAGCATCCCAAGTTCAGCATGGAGGTATAATGCAGATGAACACATTCTAGTTACAAGGACAGGGAAAGGTAAATAAATGCTCTATTCTTTAAGACTGTTTTAATATAATGACAATCAAAACATGCACATTCTTGCTTTCTGGTAAGTAACAATCTAGTTCCATCTTGGGGCACATACATTACCAGATTACAAGCCATAATATTATGGCACAACAATAGACTACACAAATTACAAAATGCTATACATCAAAGGAAGATAAACACTTAGGCAGATGGGTGTGGATAAAGAGAGGAGGCAAGATACTTCTTCAGTTATGACTGACCACAAACCAGTTTATTCACAAGGCCATACAGAAATAATCAAGTGGCAAAAGAAGCTGAGAAGAGGATGCAAAGCACTTGTACTTCCAACTGTAACTTGAAATTAGGGTGAGAAACATGGAAAAGGCATGCCACAAGAGAAAAGCCATATTAGGTGGCACAAATCATATTCTAGTCACTGAACATAAACAGCTGAAAACATTTAGTATGACAAATCATACCTAGAAGTTAGCAAACATCATACTGGCACTGCAACACAATTCCTTTTGCACAGATCTACCACACAGCACAGCAATAGAATTAAAGGCTGAATAGAGTTCAAGACAACAGGAAAAATAGTTTGTTGTTCTTTTAATTGCTACAAATTTAAAAATATTTACTCTTTTCATCTTGTTAAGCAAAAGGTAGGACTTACAACAGTGAAATGCATACCTGTTTTTCTTCAGCTTTGCTTCTGCTTCTGTGACTTGTTTGGTCACTACTGCAATTTTCCCAATTCCATCAACTTCACAATCAGAATTTGCAGGAGATGAATTGTTCTTCACTGGATCAGACTTAATTAAGCGCTGTTTCTCACGACTGAAACAGAAATGTTAAAAACAAATACGTTCAGTAGCTTCAACATTCATTTTAATGTGTGCTCCCAAGAGTTTTTCAATCTTTGAAAAGAGTAGCAGGACAAGATTTCAAGTTAAAAGAAAAAGTATTTCCACAACTGAAATCAGTTACTCTAAGTCAGTTCAAATCCAACCATTTTCTTTAGTCCTCTATGTTGTCTTCCCAAAAAACTGCATGGGAGAAAAAACCTAAAGGTGATGGAAAGGTTTTTAAAGTCAGATTTTCCTTCAAGTTACAAACAGATACTAGTAAAGGGCAACAAATAAAACACATTTTACATTAACAATTTAACTAAGTTTACCTGGCAATCTCTTCTTTTAGAAGTCTGTATTCTATTTTCTTATCTTCTGGCAGAGCCTCTGGAGTTCTCATTGGATCATTCTCTTTTTCTGATTTTGGAGGGGCTTTGATTTTTGATGCCTGTTGGAATTAAGACTCAAGTCAGGACCAGTTACACTAGTTTAAAATACAGCTATCAAGTATTTATAAGAGGAATTTCAGCACTAACTTTAGATATAAACTAAATAACTTTAGATATAAACTAAATAACTTTAGATATAAACTAAAATGTATTACAAGTTCTATCTTTAGGATGTAATCTTCAACAAAAAATTTTTATTAACTTGTGCAATCCAATTTACCATGTAGTTGTCCAGACAGGAGTAATGTACTCACTCTTATCCCCTTCTAAAACAACTGCAGTATTTCTTGACCCAATTCTAAAGTTTGAAGTCCATATATAAAGAAAAATCATGAAAATTATTAAAATTTTGACATTTACCTCAACATTTCTCCTTGCTTCTTTTATCATAGATTCTAGTCCTCCAAACACACTGCTAGTTGAGTTAGAGGGCTCTCCATCAGACTCACTGTCATCTGAGTCATTTAATGTAACCACAACAGACTTGTGTTTTGGAAGCTGGGGTGAGAATATAAAAGGTTTTACAGTAAGAAGACAAAGTTAGAGACACAAGTGTAACAGAGGACATACTTAGAAGAGAAAGAGAAGGTTAACTCCTTTTGTTATCACTCACACCAATCCCACATTGTGAGAAAAAGAAAGCATTTGTACCTCTCCACGAGACAGCAATATTACACAGTCTTGGTATTGTAACGTGAAAAGTACTCCAACATTTTCAACCTACTCCCAAGCATCTGCAGCACATTTACTGGTCCATGGTCATTACATAAAAATCTCAAACATCTAACTCCTATACTTCATTAATTAATTATAATTAAAATTATTATCTGTAATTTGCAAGGAATTTTTTAATTAACTGAGAGGTAATAGCCAATCAAATCTGCACTAAAACTGGCGTGGCAGACGTACCAAAACTCCCTCATCTTTCTGCTACACAGGTGCAATGTCTCTTGTCCCACGCTTGTACCTAGCTGACCTTACAGTGAGCTGCTCAGGCAGTTTGACTGATAGAACACCAACAGAATGTAATGAATAGATGAAATCATAATTAATCACCTTTTGCCAGCACAAGTTTAAAAAGCTCACTGAAGTTCAGGTGACTGCCAATTCCAGCACAAAAAAAAAAAAAAAAAGCAGAAACATGCAGACAATCTAGATTAACCTCAAATGCTCTGGAGTGACAGCTTGGAATAAAAGCAGGACTGCTCTTCTTCTGATCTCCCACTGTAGATTTGGACAACTGTGGTTATACATTACCCTTTATCGCAGAACAGAACCTTGTCAAAGCTTTAAGTGTCTCTTAAAGCATTAACCCCATCAAAAAACCACCATTTTTTTAAAATTAAAAATACTCAAATTTCCACAAACAGTTCTTTTTGATACTCTGGGCAATTCCCAAGATATGGGTTGTAGCTACTAATTCTGAATGTACTCCAGCTGCATCATCTTTTCACCACAATAGGATAGGCAGGCAAAATTCCAATTTATGTTGGTGCAAGGCACTGGTCCTCTCCTCACAAATACTCTTTCAGCCACACTCACAGACATGCTAACTGACATACACACTACTCACTGAAAAAACTCAACTCCTTCGAGAAGGAAAAGTACTTTCTCCCTCATAAAAAGTTAATTTTCTAACCCATTTAGCACATTAAATAAGTTCAGCAATGGGAGTGATGCTCCAGACCCCACTTTAAAGGAAGAGAGACACCAACTGGCCAGGTGCAGGAGAAAGAGCAGGACTGCCTCTGTTTTGGCAAACAAAAACCTCTGGCCTCTGTGTCTGTGCTAGACTGGATAAGAAAATAATTGAACTACATTTACAATCTCTTAGTTCACAGCATGCTGGCATATTTTGATGCTCTCTTCAGCTATAAATTCTTGTTTCAGTGTCAAAAGTCTTTCTAGAAGAGTACATGGATTGTCAAATTGGCTAATAATTCAAATGCTTAACTGAAGCTTCACTGTCTGTGCTGTATCACTAGAAAACCTAAGTCTAAGTCTGCTCTTCACTTGAACTGAGCTTGGTTTTAACTCATAGTCTTATTAGTAGGAAGCACCAGTATTTCCTTACTGTGATCACTGCTCGTGGAAGCCTTGGTACTCTAACAAACTTGGTATTTTGCACCCGTGGCTGAGACACAGTATTAATACTGACAGCAGACAGATTGCTTCTTTGCACAGGATGCAAGTTGTCCAGAACAGGAGGGGAAGGTGGACCACTGTTACTTGATGTTTCCTAAAAAGTAGAACAAGATATGGTCTTAAAAATACAGACCATACATACCTATTTTAAAAAGCATCAGCATAAGTGAGACTGTTTCATACATTTCTTGGAATTTGAAAATGCAATTTAGGCAGACAATTGAAATGTATTAGACAAATGCTGCAATCCTGCAGTAATATCAGAAAGGCACACAAGAGCAGGCCATTTATTTACAGGTCAACAGAAAAAGACCCTTTAAGTAAGGTCAAAATCAATATATTCTTTTAAAACCACAAGCTTAGTTTCTCGTTCCAACAGAAACCCGCAAAACAACAACAAAAAGAAAACAGCCTCTTCCAACTCCTTTTCCTAGAAGGTTGAAACAAAGTTACTTGTCTTACTTTCTAACTGAAAGTTCAAAGTCAGAAACGTTTTCTGGCAGAAAACCCCACTCCCTTGAGACTTGCTCGGTTTTCAGTACCTTGAAGTTTCATAATTGCTTCAGAAACAACAGAGAAGGTGCAAATTTAAAATTCCAGAGTAGTTCTTGTTGATTTTTTAAGTCTCCAGAAATGCAGCATAAAACCCTCACTTACAGCAGGTTGTACCAAAATTTTGGCCAAGATTGCCATCTAGAGGCTTACACTCAAAAAATGATAGAGTACCTCAGCTCTGAAAGCACGCTTGTTGGCTAGAGACTTGAGTAACTCCTCTCTTAGGAGCATCTCCTCCTCCTCTTCCTCATCAGCAAACGGAGGCTTTGGTGGCTGTTCAGGCTCTTCAGGGGGAAGGGGTGGAAGAGGTGGAGGTGGCTCAAGAGAAACACAAGGAATACCCTCCATATAAAGATGGCTCAAAGATGGTACAGGCTGAGAAAAAAGTAAAACAAAGGTTTGAAATGTGAAAATTACTAGTCCTTTATGATGACTTAGCAGAGGTTGAGACCCAGATTATTCCATGGTTTAAACCTAAATTGTGTCAGTTTAATTAACATTCAAACTACATTTACATCCCTGTCAAAGGCTGTCACTGAACAGTTAGTTATTTCTCACAGAGGTTAATGGAAGCAATAGATTTGGACAGTGGAAGCTGTGGAGACATATGAACTAAATGTAAATGAGAATCTGAACCAGAGGTGGTCTAGCCAGAGAAATATAGTTGACCAGCAGTCTTTAAACAGTTTTATGAAACTGTCTTAGCTAATAAAACTACAATTTCCCTTAGTCAAAAGTTCAGAAGGTGTCATGAGAGGAAATGGTATCTTTTCTATCATTTTTCTGAGAAGAGTAACAATCATTCACTGAAAAAAACTCCACACTAACTCAATTTCCATGTGGACTCCTAGGTCAGAAGACAGAAAACACAGTCAAAAGGCACAAAGTTTGAATGACTGATGAGCTATATGTCTTGGCTTTTCCCTCCTCTAGGTAACAAGTCAGACATCAAGCTTATCTACCTACATATATGGCCTAGAGATAAGAGGCAAAGTTGTCTTGCACTAACAGTTCCAATTCATTCTTTTTTCTTATGTGCTTCAGACAATTTTTGCTTTCTGTATGAAAAAGCACAGCTCTAAAAGTGAAGAGAATTTCAATTCCTCAGGGAAAACCTTCACTAACCAACAACTACATCAGCCAAGAGACAGCTGAAATAAAAGAGTTTTAAAAAAGCAACCACAAGTCTAAGATAGTTGAAGGGAATCATTAAATAGAGTACAGTACCAAAATCAGAATCTAATAATCCTAGCTTTAGCATTCAGAATCAGATACAAAATGAGAAATTATCAAGGTTACTTACTGGAATTGGAGGAGGTAATGGCAAGGAAATTGGTGGTACTGGAGGTGGAAAATATCCTATTGGACACTCAAAGAAAGGAGGCTGCACTGGAGAAGAAGCTGTAATTAAATACTGAATGTAAGATATCTGACACGTATTTATTAAACAGGTATATATTTGAAGCTCTATGCTTCAAATTATTTAATGTAGCAAAAAGAGATAAATGTTTTTACAGTGCATTAATTTCAAAGGTAACACCAGACACAGCACAGTGCCTTTTCTCTATTTATACATTTATTTTTAAAAGGAGTAGTTACATTTTCTTTTTCTGTTTTATATACAAAATGTAAGTATAGCCAACCAGTGCTGCTAAGGTAATGCAGCCCTCAAACTGTATTTAATTTGCAAGAATTTACCTTCCAAAACAAAGTATCTCAGTAGCCTGATTACAGGCTACCAAAAACCAACAAAACACAAAGTAGGACAGAAGCAGACACAAAGCACAGCTGATAAATTTGAAATCTTGAACAGGAGAAGCTTTGTCAAGACAGATTTGTGTAACTTACACATAAAAAATAGCAGGTGTAGTATTTTAACAAAGTAATGTACAAGGAAGGCTGACAAGAAAGGAGAAAATGAATCAAAAAGAAAAAAGGGTGGAAGATAAAAAGCAAGAGAAAAAAAGTAGCCGATCAGGTAGTATGCTTAATGAATTTTTGTCAACTCTCCACATGTTGAGATGAAACACAGAAACCTGACTACCTTAAATGCACCTTAGACTCAAGAGTCAATAAATCATTTAGGCTGGAAGAGACTTCTGGAAGATATATGACCTAGCACAAGTGCCCAGAGCAGGGCTGCCCCCAAAGTCAGGTTGTCGAGTTCCATGTATATTTGACGATGGAGATCCACAACATTTAAACCTGCTCTAGTAGATCTTAGATAGATCCTCAATCTAAGCAGAATTTGTTTCATTACAACTGAGGTGTCACTTTTGTTGCCCACTTGACTGCAGAGTTTGATTCTGTCTTGTCTGCAACTGCCCGCTAAGTAGTTGAAGACAAGATCAAAATCCTTCCTTAGCCTTCTCAACACAAATGTAGCTTTCTCAGTCTCTTCCTGTAAGCCAACTGCTCCAGTCTCCCAATGAATTACTGAAAAACAGGCCTGAAACAGTTACCCTTAGTCAAAAAAGTCTTTTGCTAGGCTCCTTCTAGAATGTTGTTCTCTCCTACTGTGAAACCAGTAAAGTGGCCATCTCATCAGTGATCAACAGGCCCCTCCAGCCACTGACCCCCAACAGCCACAGTGCCACAACCCAGGCTATGGTTCACCTGTCACCCAAGGCTACACTGCTAACCCACATGTCACTCAATGAGCATTGGACCTCCAGGCCCTTTTTTAGCAAAGCTGCTGTCTGGCCAGTCAACACCCTGCACAGCTGATTTGGAATATACAAGCATAAAACCTACAGTACTGCAATGAGGAAAACATACCCTAAAGACCTTAAAAATACCACTATCACAGAGATGGAAAGAATCAGCTTTAACACAATTAGCTCACCTTAAAATGTTAGTTCTATATTTAGACAGCTCAAAACAAACACTTTTTCTGGAACAGTGGCTTATTTCCTACATTTTACCTATTTTTACCAAGCACCATATAAGAAAACTGTAAGTAAGTCTTACCTGGTGAGTTAGTTTCACTGTCTGTATCCATAGCAACTTCATCATAATTATCATACTGATATATGCCTCCTGCACTCTCTGTAGACTGCTTATCCAAAGACCATCTCAAGTCTGTATCTGATGACTAAACACACACAAAAAAAGTGTTTTATTTAGCTGGTCTTACATCATTATTTCAGAGAAAACCACTAAGAAATTTTGGAAGAAGGCCCTTAGAATTTTTTCTTCTAATTGATTTATAAATACAATTTACTTATCTTGTACAAGAAGAAGAATCTGAATTATTGTGTTTTTAATCAAATCCACTGCAGGTAGCAACTAGACAAACCAACAGGCAGTTTTAAACTGTATCTCTTCCAGGATGATGGGGTGGGGGGGGTGTTATGATACACGGAAACAATTTCGAAATACCTTTTGGTCATTCTGTATCTGGTAACTGGTCATGGTCATATATTTCTGAAAGACTGTAAGTGAATTAAATGCTTTATTATTTCTGGTAATCTGCAATGGCAACTACCAAGAATGCCTGAACTACCCTTGCAAGAAACAACTCTCAGGTAAAGAATTTTTTTATTGTCCCAGAAGGAGCCACATGCCACACTGAGCCAAACCCAGAGACTGTCAACTCATAAATCAGATTGCTTAAAGATCTCCTAACACCATATGGATGCCAGTCAATGTTCAGAACTGAAAATATACAGAACACCTAAGTATGACTTCTCAGACTCTTAACTTGTATCTTTCAGAGGCATACAGAAGACATTTTGGTAGCTTCTAGAATATCTACTGTTTACAGTCAAACATTTTTAGTCTCCATTTTCCACTCAGTATTACTATAAGCATAATTGTTCTACAACGTGACCTCAAACAGGGAGCCTCAATTCCCTTAGATGCTGTTTCTTTGTACAGCATTAATAGCTCCAAGCACTTGAAGCATCCAGCTGCAGTGGCTGTATTGTTTCCAGGCTGAAAGAATTAATGCTATAGAAACATTCATTCTGTAATGTACCAATGGTTTAGAGACAGACATTAGTTACTCGAGTGTCTTTTGCTAATCTCAATGAGAGAACAAGAACAGCCTGCAAGGATAACATGATGACTACTGCAGTAACACCATTACTTCATCAATTTGACACTATGTGAGGTTAAACGAATTATCTTTTGTCTGGGCGTATCTTATGCCTCAACAAAATAGATTAAATACTACACTGAAAAAATACTACAAAGCAACAAGCCCTCCAATGTCACTCTGAAAGAAGCAAGCCACTGAAGTTGTGCATACAGAAAAGGTTTGAAAATGTGGAGAAGAAAACCTTCTTTTAGAAGAAATCTAAAAGAAGAAAGCCAAAGAAGTCTCACTGATTGGTTAGTGTTAAATTACAGGCTGCTCTTTGATCACAGTGTTCAAAATGTCTTTAGCAGGAAAATGCTTTACCACTGACTTGTAAATGTACAAAACTGATTTTCCAAATCCAAAGGGAATGCTTGTCTAGCATGGGATTAAAACACTGTGAACACTGAAGTATATTGAGCTTTCCTTTCATGGCTATATTTTGATTATTCTAGGGGTGGGGAAAGCATGGAGAAGAACAGGGGGATTCAGACAGGATGGTGACACAAAACCAGATGGAGCAGGACAGAAATCATTCATGAATCCTAAATGTAATGCTAGAACACCATGCAAGAAATTCGTTACCCTGCTTCTTGATCTCCTTTTTCCTCCAACTAACTTCATAAATCGATTGTACTGCTCTTCTTGATTTGAGAGGTCCCTAATTTTTCTTATTTCTTCTTCTCTCTTTCTTCTCTCTTCCTCTTCTTCTTGTTTCCTCTGGTCTTCCTCTTTCTGCCGCCTGTCTAGTTCCTTTTGCTGCTGTATCTTCTTTGATGTCTTTGTCTGTTGCTTCCTCAAAGCTTGCTTGCCTTTAAATAAAAAAAAATACGTGATTAACACCATCTTACCTAATTGGTTCCACCCAATCTCAGATTCTTCAAGAGCTATGAGTAAATGTGAGAGTTTAGAACGACTAAAGGCTCATTGCTCACACAACTTTTTTTTTTGAGGCCATGCCATTAACAGCCATTTCAGTAACAAACTTATTACCTGTAGTACTAGGTTTTTTTGTTGAATGTGCTTTTGTACTGGCTTTGATTTTCTGTGTTATACTTTTCGTTTTTGTTAATTTTTCCTTGCTTTCCTTCATCACCTGCTGTTCTTTTTGCTGCCATTTTTTACTAGCAGACTGAAGTGCAAGAAGCCGAAGTTGCAATTCAGACATCTCCTCCTCATCATCAAGCAGCTTCTTGAGAAGAAAACAGAAGAAAGAAGACAAAAAGTCACGAAACATAATTCAACAATTTTTTCTTTAAAAGGTTTTCTGAAATCTTGACTCAATATTTTTACTAAAAGAAAGCTCAAAATCCAACTTTACTGTTACATGTCATTTATTAAAAACTAACAGTTTCTATTACTGCAATGTTTCTGGACTGCCATTTGGAAAAAGCCACCAGAGTATCATAATGCAATCATGCCTCATCTATGGAGGAATATTTTCTTACCTTTTCAGATGCAACATCCGAACCGCTAAGCTTTCGCGCTGATGTTTGCTCTTTGTCTTCTGTACCTTCCAAGAGAAAAAAATACCATATTTTTAAACAAGCTGTTTGCCATGAGACAGAGCTACATTAAAATGATACCTGAATTTTAATCTATACAACCATATTTCATCAATATCACTGATACACAGTATAAAACAATAGCAGGTACACGCAAGATCACACGAACAAAAATTCATATAAATTTGGCAGGACAGATAAAGTCATCATGACTCCGTAAGTGTAAGGCAAGACTTGTCATTTCTTAGTAACTCTGTCTTAAGGTTCACATGTACTCCTCAAGAAACAATGAAAAACAGATTCGCAGACAAGGGGAAAAGAAGACTTGTCAGGTGTTCTGTACTACCATCGCATATCAGCTGCTGTCCTGAGCATCTCATATTTCACTGGCAGCTATTTTGAGTAATTGATCACTCTCCTGCAGAATTAAATATAAAGGCCCAAAGCTGCAGTAAGAACACACTTCCTCCATTTCACATCAGAGGAAAACAGAAAAAAGTTATCCTATGGAAATGAATACTACAGCACTGTCTTCTCACTAAACATTTCGATGTTAAAATATTAATTTCTTAGACTTCCCAAAATATAGTCAATTTTCATAATGTATATGTACACACACATTAACATACTATATTTTACACATGGTATACACAATGCTGTACATATTGCATTATTACATACTTCATTACAGCAAATAATTAGTAATATAATTGGATCCAAAAACTAATTACATGATTTTTATATTATCATACATTTATATGTTTATACACATCAGACAAAGGACACATTTAGAGAAGCTTGGAGTTCTTTTGCTGTATTAATCTTTCTTCAAAGATTCCTTCTCCCACAATTCAAAATGGTGGAAAATAAATTCAGATTCTGTACAGCTTTAACTCTTCCTAGCATTTCATACAAATTACATTCAGAAATGCAGTGTTTAAAGTACCTTATATGTAAACAAAAATGAAACCTAAAAATGCTGAAGGTCTTTCTCCTTGTACATGCATGCATTTTTTAAAAATGCACATACAAAGAAAGAGTAATATCTATTACCCAAATGAGCTATGGAAAAAAATTCAAGAAAGTTAGTACATACATATATATGTGTGTATATATATGTGTATATATATATGTGTGTGCGTGTGTGTGCATATATATATATATATATATATATATATATATATGCAAAGTTCCTAACCATCCAGTTCACAGGTTGAAAGGTAGGAAGACAGATGGCACATTAGGTTTTTTTGATGCAGGCATATGCTGGGACACTCTATACAAGCACAAATGCTCTTTCGAACCAGAAGGGGACAACATGGACACAACGGGCTAATGCACAACACAGGAACTGAAGTAGGGAATACTGTCAAACCCGTCAGAGCAGCTGAACCACAGAGAATTAATTTGAGAGAGAGACTGGAATTTTTCTGAGTTTTAAGACAAGTCCCTCAACTTTTACAGGTTTGCAGAAACATCCAGTGCACCATTTAAAAATAAATAAAAATGGAAAATCAAATTTTGCTGATTTCCCAATACATGCAGCATGTAATGGGGCAGTAAGGAGACTGATGTAGTATATATTAATTTAGAACACATGAATCTGCCATAACTCCCATCAGCTGATTTTTTCTTTGGAAGCCTGCCTTGTATTGTCCAACATTCATTCATACATAATCTTTCTGCTTTCAGATCATTTATACATCATAGATTTGAGGATCATGCAAAAATTAAATGCTCTTAATATGCATATTACAGCACCTATTTTTCACTATCATAAAGTGCATTATCAACTTCAGTGCTTTTAAGTTTGGAAGCTGGATTTTTGAGACTATTTTGGTTTTTAAATAGCCACTTCATTCTGCTGTCTTGCTATGTTCTCTTCCCAGAGACTACTAGGTTTTCTTTTATCACCGAAATTTGTTTTCTTCATGTCTGTCAATAAAATCTGTATGACCTCTTAAAGAACACAAAAAAATTTATTATTAATGGAAAACACACAAGGGGGAGAAATTACCTAGAATGAGATGGTTTGACTACTAATTATCAGTTTTCTCTTTTGTTTTCTTTACAAGGTCTGTCTTGTTCTGAAGTCATACATAAATCATTCTGACTTTCAGTGCTCTAGTCCTACCTTTCTTCATATTCCTGCCAATTACTCACCTGCGTTCTTATTCAATCCATTAACTACTTTGTCTCTTCCCACTCAAATTGACAGTCTACACACACTGGCAAATTAGCGAACATCCGATGACAAGTGATAGCCTCAAGCGCCACTCTCAACCACAGCAATCACGTACTAGAAGGACATGAAGCCTTGGAGCAGGAAGCTTAAGTCGGCTGCCTTACTTTGCTGCAGACTCAGAAATAAGCTCAAGTGCTTTCACTGCAGCCAGGTGGACACGATCACTTGTTTTTCTGATCGCTTGTTTTTCTGTAACCGGCTAAGGCATCTCAGCAATTACCCTCTTTAGTCAGCAGTCCAGAACTATCTTTGACAAGACACTTCTTCTACCCTTCGGCTTCATTTTGTCTACAAATCCTTTCCATTTCTGCCCTACAATTTCTTGACTATTTGTGACTATCACAATGATCAAAACAATTCTCATGAAAATATCTTATGGTGTTAAGAACACCAAGGTCGTGGGTTTGATCCCTGTACGGGACATTAACTTTTAAAAGTTAGACTTGATGATCCTTGTGGGTACCTTCCAACTCAGAATATTCCATGATCCTGATATTACACTTTAGAAAACACACAAAGATGAAATGCAGAAAAAGGGGTCTCTAAATGTTCTCTTTTCAGCTAAAAAAAACACACATTTTGCTTCTGCAGAAAAGAACAAGTCAAAAGCAAAAGTAAAACTTCCAGTGAAAAGTCAACAATTTCTGCTGTGAACAGCAATTAAAATCTTCAAGTCTTGACCTCATGCTTTCTACCAAACAGTCTAACACATTAACAGTCTAACACATTATTTAAAATACAAATCCAAAGCAAAAACATGCTTCCAAGCATGTTTATATAATTCAAGGAATTATAAAACACAAGAGTTAGGTATATTTAATCTTTAACTTGTAACTTTTAACATTTTAATTACAGTAAAGTTTTCTCCAATACCTAATAAATATAATAAATAACAGCAAGCGAACAGAACTTCACAAGCCAAAACAACTTTATAAGTATTTCTTTACCTTGACCAGATTCTGTTACTTCAGATTTTTGTGAGGACTGCTTCACTCCTTCTTTGCCTTTTTTCAATCTGCTCCTCTCAGCTGGAGTAGGCAGTTTTTGTCTGAGAGGTTTCAGTTCAAATGCCTGAAAGCCCATAACTGGATTTTTCTCCTCAGGAGGTATTTCTTTTACAGAGTCCGTTTTAATACTGTCATTTTCTACAGTTTTTTGGTCCTCAGTGTCCACTGTTTTTTCATCATCTTGTTTCTCGTTTTCTTCCCTGTTGCTCAAAGCCAGTCTTTCATCTTTATTAATGTGTTCAAGTTCTAATTGTATCTGCTTATACTTCAAGAGCAGATCCTCAAAACTTTCTTCCACAGAGCTTTCATTTTTAGAAGAGTAGTTCTGCTTTCTAGATGGAGACCTTCCAAAAGTTTTAGCTGAATTAGTGGTCAAGAAATTTAAGACAAGAACTTCTATAATCTTAAAACAGTGGCAATATTACCACTGAAGATCAAATTAAGACAAGCGTAACTTATGACCATTCTCATATATTTTACCTTAAGGCTAGTTTGAAAAATATCCTCAATAAATACAAGCAGCATGCAAAAGCTGTAGTCATTATTATACACTGACAAACATTTTCTCAAACCAACAATTTCAAATATTGGATTTATGACAAGAAGGTCATGAAATGCTGACAAGTCTTATCTCAGAAGCCTCACCATCCTCTTGGAAACAACAGCCATAAAGCTGAGATGGTTCTCTATCACGGAAAGTCAGACTTCCAGAGTTCATAACTCCAGTACTGACTCCCCATATGACACTCTGAAAAAAACAGGTTAAATTCCTTCTCACTCATTTTAGCCTTTCATAAAATGCCACATCTAGCCAATACTAAGTCTGGCCATAGCACACTTACACACTTCAGTAAATGCAGTTCAGCAAATAAGGCACAGAAGAATCAATGAACTGAAGGGAATTT
Organism: Prinia subflava; assembly: GCF_021018805.1. Taxonomy (NCBI): domain Eukaryota; kingdom Metazoa; phylum Chordata; class Aves; order Passeriformes; family Cisticolidae; genus Prinia; species Prinia subflava. The sequence goes on along the minus strand of NC_086250.1, from coordinate 38,036,104 downwards.
TAAAAAGTAACAGAGATTTGCGACCAAAACATTCAGAAATGCTGAAGACAACTGGGAGTTACTAATTACTCAGAAAAGGTTGATTACGAATGTCCAAGGAAAGCAGTGGACTTAAGCACCTCTACCCAGAACAAAAGTTGTTACTATTAGAGGTTCAACTACTCTTACCCTAACCTGACCCTTGAAAACGATCCTGTAAAATAATCATGCTCAAGGGGAAATCGTTCAGGATACCGAGTCAGGGTTTACTCATTTGACTCACAGTATCAACCCCACTGTGATAACAGCTGACTCACACACCCAGTTATGCAAAATGCTTTTCCAACAACATCATCTCTTAAAACAATAAACAGAATAAAACCAGAAGCTAAAATAGGTGTCCTCTGAATGCAGACATACTGAATCCAAAGGAAAACATATTTGTCTTATGCTCACAAGCATCGAGCACTTACTTTCAGTTCTAACATTAGTATGAACAATCTCAGTATGTATCCTGCAAAAGCTCCTTCCGTAATACCAGGAAATGTTTTGCTATACAGTGCTTTCTCAAGTGTCAGCACAAGAAACAGAAACTAGAAAAGATAAACTACATAAAATCCAAAAAGCAATTAAACAGTCTATAAATATGCTGAAAATACTAAAAGCTGTATGCAGTATAACACCAAATTATGCAATAAGCATATCTGCGAAATTCCTTTACATTCATGATTTCCTAAGTCACAGGGAATTCTGAAGCTGACTCACCATCAGTTATAGAAGTAAGTCTAACTACTATCTGCTATTGGAATACTTCAACAGGGACCTTCTAAAGTCATTGGAGATGGCTAGCAAGACAGTTTGGGGATGTTTTTTGTGCTCAGGATAATACAACTGCCAGAAGCTCCCACAATGGAGTTAACCAGAAATTCCGTGGTTTGCATATGTAGAATTTTTTTTTAATGTGGTTATACACATAGAATGCAAGATTCCATTAAGTGCTGCAAAAGGCAGACAGGCATGCACATATTAAAATAACAACTGCGCTTCAACCAGCTCAAGAGAAACGTCATCTGAGAACCAAAAAGAAGAAAGGGAGTTAGAAATGAAGAAAAAAAGTACACTGTGAAGAGTTCAGAATTCAATGGAAACAGAAAGTCCCATAATGGTTCAGTATTTCAGACTCAAATTGCACCAGAATTCCTGGGGAATTACTATATAATACATTAAAGTTGCCAAGAATTGAAAGAGAAAAGTGTATTAAAAGCTAACACCTCAAAAAAAGTAACAAGAATTGTCTAAGTGTTCCACCACATCCTTTTCCCCGCTTACATATATATTCCTATAAATTGTGGTGCAAAGCACAAGTTCCAAAGATAAATCAAGTAAACAATCTCTGTCTTATCAGACTGTCATGGTTTATCCTGATCAGCAACTTACTGCACACTCTCACTCTTCCCTCCCTTCCATGGGATGCAGAAAGAACTTGGAAAAAGGTAATGTGGGTTGAGGGAAAAGTGGGTTGAAAAAAAGAACAGTGTAATAATGGAAATCAAGTAAAGTAGTAACAATAATGAAAAAGGAGATAAGAGAAAGAGAGACTGGACTGGACTAATGCCCAGGTGAGGAGGGTAATACAATTGCTCACTACCAACTGGGAGATGGCCAGTCCTGCCTCAAGCAGCAATCAGTGGCAATCAGTGGCTCTCAGCCAATTCCCCACAGTTAAATCACTGGGCATGACAGTCTGTGGCCAAGAACTGTGGCCAAGTTTGGGTCTCAGTTTTGCACACTCCGGTTTCTTGTGCACCTCCTCACTGGCAAAGCATGGGACACTGAGAGGCCATGACTTAGTGTAGGCGCTTCTCAGTAACAACTAAACCACCAGCGTGTTATCACCATTATTCCCACACTAAATCCAAAACACAGCACTACACCAGCTACTAAGAAGAAGCCAAAACCAGGACTCAAGACACTTGAAACATTTTATTTTCCAGAGGGAACTTCAAATACCATTCCAGGCCACAAGCCTCCTTGTACCAGTTGATATGAAAGTCTCCTCTGCAGCCACATGCCAATGAACTACACCCGTACTCCATTAATGTTAGCAACACAGAGGTACCTTAGCATTTATGAATTCTCTAATATTGACTGGATAAGGTGGCAAGGATACGAAAAATACAGAAAGTAACTCATAGTGAGGGAAAATCATGGACCTTCCTTAACTATATGATCCATAAACAACTGAATGTTCACTTATTAAAGAGCCAGAGTAATAGAACATTCTCCATCTACCATGTTTCAACAAATAACTGAATCTTAAGTGCCAGGAATAAAAACACTTTCAACATCACCATTTTCTACCTTTGGTTTGAAAATGGAATTATTCATTTCCGAATACTCTTTTAATTAAAAGAGAAAAGGAGATTCTGCATCAGTCTCATTAAGAAACATTGCAAGATCCGTTTAGGACAATCTCTACATTTGCCGTGCAAATTACTCCTTACACCGAAAATAACCACTTTCGGGTACTCAGAGCAACACTGCAAAGCAAGATACTTGAAAACTATTTTCAGCACTAGAATTGTCTTACTGTGAAACCTTGGGCAAATCACATCTTCCCTCGCTGCCTCTCAAGATAAAACCCTGGAATGAAGGGCTCTAATGAAGCCTTCAATAATGCTGTAACTTTACCACATGGGACTAAATAAAAGCATCTCTATTGCTAATTTACATATTCCATCCACATTTAAACAAATAAAAACATTAATGACATAAATAATAAATTTGTGTCGAAAACAAGATCCAGGAGATCCAAGAAATCAACCCACACGGTCCAGCAAAAACACATCCTTTGACTATTGATATGGACAATAAAACACTGTAAAATTCTGGAGAGCAGGATTTAACCACGTATCTCTTGCTCAGTGTTTCTTACACTCCTCTACATTTTCACTTAGGCAACAACGCAGTTACATCAAGTAACCAGACTGCCCCAAGCTACATTTAGCATCAGTTCTACATATATATATTACTTCCTATGGCAAACAAGAAAAATCAAGGAAGCTTTTCCCATCACTTTCACAATTCCTGCTCGTGAAAGGACAAAATATCAGAATCCTCATAATGAGTCACCTAAACAACTCGTAAGAGCAACCAGTGGAGAACATCCTACAAGACATGGTGGGTATGGCTTTCATCTGAATACCCATCTAAACTACAGTTTGTGTGTACAGACCCACTTCAGCTTCGCTAAAATTGACTAAAGCTAAACCTATGTATAATAACCTTTGACGGGATGAAAGCGAAAATGAAAAAAAATAGTAGATCCTTCATTGTCCAATACAGTAAATTAACAAGCTTAGGGGGTTTAGCTTTACAGCTGTGACACTAATTAAACATATTAATACTGCCCCACCAAAGACTGGCCCCACTTCACAATATTCGCACTTGGGGCTAGAAAAGCACCGTTCGCAATCCAACCGACAGAAGCGTCCTTTCAGGCTATGCTTCTCCTTTTTCCCTACACACGACGGATCGGCCAAGCCGCAAGCCAGGTCACGGCAATAATCCGACTTGCCAGCAGCCTCTCCATAAGCAGGGACAGCTGCCCCGGCCAACCCCCAGGATTAGTTTGGAAGCCTCCCTCTCGGCCGCGGGAATCGCACTGCCACAGCGGGAGGGAAACGCGTCCCTTCCCAGGGCTTTCGGCCACGTAGCGCGGCACCGCCACACCCAGGCCCACCACAGCAGCACGGGCCCCCCGCCACCGTTCACGTCTCAAGGATACATTTTCGAGGCGACGGCTCCCTCCAGCCCTGGCTGCCACTGAACCCGGCGCCGCCTCCCCCTCCGGGAGGCCTCCCCGGAGGGTTGCCTGGCCGATCGCTGCAGCCCCGGCTCCGGCCCCAGCGCCCACCGCCGCGGTAGGGCCGGCCTCGGAAACGGAACCGGTCTAGGGCGTTGTGGCTGCGCTCCCAGAAGGAGAGCCGGGGGCCCGTGTCTGAGTGCGAGCCTGGCGGCATCCGCGGCGCCGGCGGGTGGGAGCGGAACGAGTCCTTCGGCCGGTACCCGCCGTGGCCGTGCACGTGTCCCGAGTCGGGCGGGGGCTGGTGCCGTGAGCGCGGAAAGGGCCGCCCGGGGGAGGACAAGGAGCCGCTCCCGTGGAGCCCGGGGGGCGGCCGGCGCCTCGAGTACGGCCTGCTACTGCTGCTGCTGCTGCTGCTGTTACACCCGCTACCGAGGCCGCCGGCAGGCTCGGAGCCGCCGCCGCAGGGACCGAAACCGTTGTTGTCATCGTCGCTGATCTCGCCATCCTCCAGCTCCCCTTCCTCCTTCGGGGAGAGCCCGCTGGGGTCGGGCGCGGCCGCCGCCTCCGCGGCCGCCATGGGCCCACGACAACGGTCTCGGCGCACCCTGCGCCCCCTCCACCGACCCGCACGGACTCTCGCGAGACCACGCCCCGCCCAGGAGGAGACGGGGCCGCGGTGCGTAAAAACCAACGGGCGCGGGGCAACGCCCCTGTCGCGGGGTATCCTGGGTAATGTAGTTCCCCCGCTCGGGGCGAGGCCGGGGAAAGCGGGTGCCTTAGCCTATCGCGCGGCTGCGCCTCCATGTTGGTGGAGGAGGCCGCCATCTTATCGAAGGGCTCGGCGCTATGTGGGTGGGGAGATGTGGCAATGGGGGCGGGCTGCCTTGCCTGCCCTGCCCTGCCCTGCCCTGCCCTGCCCTGCCCTGCCCTGCCCTGCCCTGCCCTGCCCCGCCCCCGCCGCGGGACATCAGTGGCAGCTCCATTCAGCGCCTCCAGGCCGCGGGAGCATAGGCCTCCTGGGCTCAATGCGAGTGCTGCTTACCACTTCTCTGTTGGTGGGGCCAGTGCCCTGCTGCTATCCCTGAACAGTGCGCAGCTGCTAAAGAAGGGAAAGCAGCGGGGGTACAGGCATTAACTCGCAGAACCCTCCTAGTAGCTAAGCTAGTGTTAAAATCTTTAAGAAGGAGGTTTCTGCAAGGCTTTCCAGACCTGTAATTGCCTAGAAGTACAGATTGGGCCTAATGCCTTCAGTGATACAAATGACAAGTGAGCATCAGAGTGTGCAAAACAAATGTATAAACACCTTTAATCATTTGTTTTATTTTCATGTCTCTAAATAGCATTCTGTTACTACCTAAGTGGTTGTTAGGGAATGCAACATCCTACCACGACTGCTGGCTGGAGACCGGTGATGATTTGCTTGTGCAGAAAAAACCCATTTTAAATAAAGCCTTTCTAAGTCAGATTGGTGTCTCCTGTAAAACTCTCAAACCCTGACTTTTAAAACTGAGAAATGGGAGAGATTCTTTTCAATCATGCATGCTAAATGTCTTTGCAGATTTGCCATGATTTTCAAACTTGGAGAAAGATGGCTGCATCTTTATGCTTTTTCTGAGAGTGAATTATTAAGATGTTTTGCTGGGTATTTTTTTAGTGAGTAACGTGCTATGAAATCAGAAGCACCAAAACAAAACTCAGTATCATGTTGCTATTTATTTTCCCTTGCCTTCCTCTCTAAACTTCATTTAAATCCAACAATAATAGAGTGGATAATGCATATGCTTAGTAAAGTCCAAAATGTTGTGCCAAACAAGCTTACTTTGCTCAAAACACTTTTCACCCTCTTTTTTTGATTTAATGGGACAAATTATATGACTCAAAATGGATACCATTGTAGTGACTTCATACAAAACAGGGCAGAGTAATGGAAGGTGTATATCATATCCTAAATTTAACTATTTTTTTTATGTTTAAAACAGTGTGCATTCTTTGAAGATGTTTACAGGGAAACAAGTTAAAGGTTCGCTTTTTCACTCCTCCCCACCCCACATATACATCATTCTACATTAGATATTTGTGTCAGTACTTCTTCTATTCAAATTGTTGGGATCTCTAGGAATCAGGCTTACATTATTTTACATATCCCACAGTACTAAAAACATGCAAATATGACATAGGGCATACTGAAAACTTCCTCAAGTAACAGCTGGAGGTCAAGCAGGTTTCTTAAACATTGCTGGGTGCCTATGTGTGTGTCTGAAATCTAATCCACTGCAGTCACAAAGCAGTTTGAGTATCACTACATATAAGTTGCAGGAATTTCTCTCCCAGCACACGTCCTTACTTGGGCATCCTAGAGCTTTGCATATATCTGATTTCAGCTGCCTTTGTGCAGTTACCTTTATTTCTAAGTGTTTCCACACACAGTAGGAAATCAGGATCAATATCTTTTAGACAGGAAAGGAAAATGTTTATAGGAATGTAAGATATTGGCAAAACATCAGCTCTTTTATGGCAAATTACCCTGATGTGGGTATTCCATCTCTATTGATTGTTATTGTATGTACTGTTCATCCAACAAGTGGGCTGAATTTATTAAAAAATGCTATATGATCTGTATTACAAATTTCTAGGAGAAAACTTAACCATCTGTACTTAACCATCTGTAAAAGAATATCCTGAGAATCTTCCAGGGGTTTTGTATATCCTACAGTATCATATGTCCCTTCTTTCATTTCAGTCATCTGATATTCCTAGCTTTTTGCTATCATCTAGGGTTATCATGCAAGTAATTTTAAATTTTCAGAAAGAAGTAGATTCACTACAGTTGATAAATAGAGAAAATTATAGTGTTAAATTCTTTTCTGTAAAGGTAATAAAAAGGCGTGTGTAAAAAGAATGTGGTTTTCTGATTGCTACCTACACATTTGAACAAAGGCCATAAACATTTAAAAACTGCAAAGGAGCTGCTATTCAAATAGCAAACATGAAGGAAGTTCCTTGCTTATGACATGAGTAATAGATAAAGAATTTTTTGTGAAGTTTCATTGTAATGTGTGAACTTAAGAGAAAAAAAATTATTTTAGCTGCATTTGACTTCATGCCTTTGAAACAGATTATATTGCTGCTGGAAAAAAATTATAATAAATAGTGAATATTTTTTCAGGAAAGGACAAATAGAATAATTTAAAATACAGAAGACCATATGTTTTAGTATAGGAGCACAATTTGACTTGTTTCAAAGTTTGAGGCAAGAAATTAGTAACATGTTTACCATGTAAATTAAATTCAATGATACAAAGCAAACTGGATTTTGTTTTTACAGAAGCACAGTCTGAGTTACAAGGCCTTGGCCAGATTTCAGAATATAAAAGGCATTCATTATTTTTTGGCACTATAATATTTAGCTTAGGCTAAAATTATTTTTGCTCTTCCTGCTTTGAAAGGGTCAATTGCTATCATAGGTTCAGGTTGGATCCCCTGATTGGTGAGGTAACAAAGCTAAATGTATTCTTTGCATTCCTTCTGCAGTTTTGTGGGTTTTGCTGCATTCTGTCATGCCAGGTGACCAAATGTCCAGTTTGTCCATAATTCGACACTGCTGCACAATTTCACGTAATTTTGTTGTTCTGTTTCTTAACTCATTTTCTTCTGGATTTTTTCCTTCTTCTTCTTTTTTTTTTTTTTCTTTTTTTTTTCTTTTTTTTTCTTTTTTTTTCTTTTTTTTTCTTAACAGAAAGCTGTGTGAAATCTTCCAAAAAAGATTTCTATCCAAGCAAGAACATCGAGCTTCAAAATAAACACTAAGTGTAGGTAAGTTCTTACTGAGCATAGTCTGAACATAGTGTCTTGAACACAATGCCATCAAAATATATATGAAAGTAAAAAGAAGTAAAAGAGGAGACCATAAGTTTGAAAAAAAGAACAAAGAATCATATTCAAATAGCAGGCAGAGCTGCATAATGATAGAATTAAATATTTGCCTCATGACGTGCTTAATATCAACTAATATTTCACCAAGAGATATATCTGAGCAAATTATATTAAATACCAAAAGGAATCTTCCCTTGGATGAGGTAAAACTATGAGATGTTTATATGAGATAGGAGATAAAAATTAGATACTTTACAGAAGACTATTTATAAAAGCTTTTTAAATAAAAATGTAGTCTGTAATCTTTATTTTGGTATTTATTGTGAGTTAATGCTAAAATACAAGTCAGTCAAATTGTTATGTTCTCAGACGTGCACTTAGTGATGAGAAAAATCTCCTTTTAATGACTGTGCAATTATTCAGTACCTATCAGTTACTAAAGAAGACTTTTTTAAAATCTGGAATATGTCAAAATGTGATTTTAGGTTTTCACCTCAGTTATTAATAGTCTGATGGAAGAGCTGATTCTAAGAATTCTGTCTTTCCTGAAGAGAACTCTTGCATACAAGAAGCTTTTTTCTTTTGCAAGAGATTTTATTTTAGGAACATAAAATAATCACTGCAGATAACTTCAGATGGAACACACTCAAGTAGCAGTTAACTCCCTCCTCTTAGATGTTGCTTAAAAGAATGGCAATTTCCTCTCAGGAACCTCAGCACCCTTTCCTGTATCCTCAGAGGTTTTCAACAGAGGACCCTGCATTGGTACTTGAGACCCTATACAAGCCTTTGAGAAAGGACTCCTAGAAGTGAGCAACATGTTGAGGAGAAGTAAGCAAGATCAGAAACTGAACCATAGAACTCATGCCCTCTTTAGAGCAAAGAAGATTGTAGGCATTTTCTCTTGAGTTTCTACTTGTATTGAACACCTAGCCCATGGTTAAACCCAAGGACTGTAGTGTGTAATGCCTTTTTTTTTTTTCCTATTTGATGGCATGTTTGTGCTTCATAATTCTGCAAATTGTATTCAGGGTTGATTATAGTTATTTATAGTGTTATTTATAGAATGCAGATGCTACAGCCAAGTTAGAGATATTTAACAGATCAAGTGTCTGTGGTAATTTTTTATGCCTGGATAAATATGCATATATAGTAGTATAAGTGCATATATAGTGGATTAATTGTGGCACTTTCCACTATTTGAATACTTTATTTTCCTCAGTGGTTTTTAAATACTTCAGATATTCCTCAAAACATAAAGTCTGAAACTAAAAACTCAAATTAGCATGATTTAAAATAATATCAGCAATTGTAACTTTTCTATTTGACAGGTAAATACTGCAATGGATTTAGTTCTCCGTCGGTGTTCTCACAGAGAGCCAACGGGCTCTGTCGCCGCTGGCCCAGACACAGCAACAGGTGTCGTAGGGGGGTCAGTCTGCGAGCAACGCAAGCAGTACTGACTCCCGTGGGTTCTTTGCCTGGCAGAGGCTTATGCGAGCGATGGAGATTCGACAGGCAGTGGAAAGAAAGGAGGAAACAATTTCAGACGAACAGAGGGTTTATTGCAAACACCTCCTCAGCCCGAAACTGTTCGGGGGGAGAGGGGTGCGGGGGTTTTTGTCCGAAGGATTCGGAGGGGGGACAGGGGGTGGCCAGCCACTGCCAGCCAACCGGGGCAGGTTGCCAGGGGATACAGGTGTAATAGAACATCACTTGGACTAATCAGGGGAAAAATAGGAGGGATTTACAAAGGCAGGAGAAATGACAGGCAGCTAACCGTGTGTCGCATGACAGGTGCCGGAGTCATGTGAGTTAAACAAAGGAACAATCGAGCAGTGGGGTACAGGGAACCCAACAAGTACAAAAGTATAGAAAGCCTAACCGATTAAATTAACACACTGCCACAAGTTCCACACAGAATGCTGAAAGGAGAAAGAAGTGAAGAAATAAACTTCACATTAATTTCCTAAGCCTATTTTTTCTGATGAGAAGCATGAAATTATACTGTAACATCATCCTCTATGTATGGAAGATATAATACTTTTCTTTTTGTTAAAAACACTCTAGAAACATATAGAAGCAATATCCTATCATGTCCTGCAGCTTTGAGAATTACTCTGTCCCATATGGCATGTTGCATTGGCTTTCAAATAACAAGTGTTCTCAACTGCAACTAATCCCAGGTGATGGGTGGGGGTTGGAGCTTCATGCATATCTCTGTTGGATCAATCAGTTCCCATCTGTGACTTTGGACACGGAATTTGTGCCTTCACGGTTTTCCAGATTGGTTGTTCTATACCAGCGGAGCAGTCATGGCAATCTCCACAGGCAGGGCCACGATGTAATGCTACAGGGTTAAGGACATAACTGCAAGAGTCATGGCTGTTGACAGGAGTTTTTGTTGGAAAATGTGTCTGTGCTAGTTGGAAATATGCAGTTTTCCCTTTTAAACGGGGGCTGCAACAGGGTGGGGAAGTGGGGAACAGCAACGGTTAGGGGATAGCCTAGAACCAGAGTATTGAGGTGAGGTTTTGTTCCAATAAAAAAAAAAACAGCTGTAATGACCTTCTATGATTTCTTTTGTTTAGGTTTTATTTAGGTTTTTTCCATTCAATGTCTTTTAATACCAGCTGAAAAAGACATCCCATCAGACTGTGCCACCAGGTTGCCTGATTATTTATACTATTAAACATTCCAACAAGGGAGCCAGACTTTAAAAAATGAATGATTATAAAAGTGATATTACCAAAAAGGAGCATGCATATTACTTCTCAGTTGGTAGCTGTGAAGTGTTGGGACTGCAGGCCCAGAGAATTAAACTGATATGTAAAGATGTGTGACATGACCCTCAGTGTCAGGACAATTTCTCAGCTTTTCATGCAGCACTGTTATTTTTAAATGTAATCTGAACTATGACTATGTAGGAAAATTAAAGAATTTTAAATGTTTTGTCCATCTCCAAACAACTTTTCTTTACACTATTTTCAAGAAAGATCAGGAACCTTACCTTGGCAAGGAAACAAGTTGAAGGTGATGGTAGTCACAAAGGCGCAGAGGTTTGCTGTTTGACTTTGCCTGTTCTGCCAAATAAGTGGCCTTAGATTCAATCCCTCAACACCAGCTGCTGCTTAGGAGCAGCCCACTCTCTAAGGATTTCCTGGAATCAGCTGCTCAGAGCAGTCCAAATACATCTGGAGAGTAGCTTTACAGATAAGCAGTCACTTACTGAGAGGTCAGTGTTTCAGCTGCACCCAGCTGCTATTTATCTTCTTCATTTAGCAGTATAAATATATAATCAAAGTCTTCCCTCTAAGTTAATGCAGAAAGAAAAGCTTATTTAATGGTTGTTTCAGTTCCCCTCATGGAAAGTGACTTTAGAGGGGAAATACATTGCAGGAATCTCCTTGTGTTAATTAGGAGGAGGACAGTGACATCCATAGGCTCATTGACTGTATATATGCAAATGTCCTACAATAATTCTTGAACATCATGCTATGAGCCATTTCTGCAAATGTTTCAGTACCTTATGTCAGCCAGCAGCTACTAGTGGGCTGATTATTTAAAATAATTTTTCAGGGAAAAAAAAAAAAAAAAGAAAAAAGAAAAAAAAAAAAAAAAACCAAAAAAAAAAACAAAAACCAAAAAAAAAAAACAAAAACACAAATTCAGAATCTCTCTGTTTGACACTTCCAACTCTGGCAGAGTTCTTGAGTTTCTTGTTTTCACAGCCTTTGACAAATGTTCTTTTGGGTTTGAATTTTTAGGGGAAGGAAAAAAAAAAACCAGGTCCAGCATGCCTAAGGCTTACACCTAAATCTGTGTCTTACATAGGAGAAATTAAACATATAAGATGAATTCCAGACAGTTGGATATATTTACAGGTGCAAGTCTCAAATAATTAACATAAAAGCAGGTTGGTAAAGTCTCAAGACAAAAGGCTGCAAAATATATTTTTAAAAAGTCATGAGCCATTCTACTAAAATAATAATGGATGTTAAAAATGTTCACTTCGTATTTATTTATGGAGATTTCTTCTGAGAAGATTTTGTTTGAATCCTAGTCATTCTCATTTCTGCATCCATATTACAAATGTCAATGCCATCAAGAAAAAATAAATGATTTGCAGGACTTGGCAGCTGGAAGATAACCTCCTGTTGTTATTGTGATGCCGTAGACATCAAAAAACTGAAGAATTTCATATCTTGAAAAGCAAAGCACTAAGTTTTCTGTTTGTTATGAGAAAAACAAAAATAAGGCATAAATGCAGATTCCTTTCACAGATGAGGGAGGTGCTTCTGTCCCCCTACAGCTTGTCAAAACTTTTTTTTTCATAAATTAAAACCTTATGCTACCTTAGAGTGTTGTGTACAGTGACAGGATGTTCTGGGACTTCAGTACCAATTTCTGACACTGGGTGGATCTCTGAAGTCAGGAGAACAAGAAAATAAATCTTTAATTGATGCTGTTTTGGCATGAGAAGAGTGGGTTGGGCTCCACCCTGTTTGTTAACGTCTTGATTTCTCCATTTTTAATCTGGTTTGGGACAGAATGATTTCTGTGGCATCATTTTACTGCTGTTGACTGAAAGAATGGGAATAAATTGTCACGGCAAATAATGCAATAGTCTTTCTGATGAGAAACTTCAGTTGCTGAAGACATTGGGAATCTGCAATTCTTTCTCATAGCACTTAAACTCATCTAACTTTTGAAATACTTTTTCTGCACCAGTTCTGCTGAATCTGGACTGAAGATAAAAAGGTAAGGGATATTTCTGCTTAACTTTTGAACATGTGTTGTTATAGCCGCTTCTTTTTGGTAAAACTTTCCTTCCTTATTCCTTATCCTGTAGTTTTAGTTTTCCAGGATATTTTCACATTTCATACTTAATTATCCAGTTTCTAAATGGAAAAGTTCTTCAGTTCCATAGCAGTGTTTGAAGTTGGATGTGTGGGTATTTGTCCTGTGAAAACCAGGACCAAAATTCTGTACTGCCAAAGTCAAAATATTGTATTTGCATGACATAATTTTTGATTTAATAAGTATTCAATGATACAAAATTCATTCTTTACTAAAAAGTAGATTTCCCAAAATTCAGTTTATTGATCACAGAGTACTTGCTGCTTTTGTCTATCTGCAAAATACAGCTAAATCTGTAGTGCACTTGGCATTTATCTCTCTGAGAGATATTTATCTTGTTCAACAAAAAACTGAACATTTACCCAGGTAAGACACAATATATAATTTTTCAGATACAACCTTACAAATACAAATTTACAATCTACAGTAAATCTAAGAATTGTGAGTTTAAATTTATATTATAAACTTAATAATAATTGCTGCAGTATATGTAAGAAAAATAATTCTCTGCAAAAACATAAGGCACCACTGCTGTCCATAGTAAATTTTAATAGGTTTCTACTAAATGGTAGGGTCTTCTGTGGCACAAGACTAAATCAATACAAGATTTCTACATTGTATTAAATGTGGAAAGTCCCACTGTGCTGTGGATTTGAATTTGCAATCAGCCCACAGCTGGATATTTCCTTTATGAACTTTCCTTATAACTTCTTTGGTAGTTATATGGGTAACAGTTGAAGAATGATTTTATAATTTATCTTATTACAGGATCCAGAGACTCTGCTCAGGGCTCAAGGTGACTTTTACAAATTTTAATAAAATGTTTAATAAAATGTTTCACTATATATTAAAAAATGGCAGATCATCGGGTTTTATGTTGCTGTTGTTAAGTTTTTCATGTGATCTGGAACAAGGCATTGAGCAATATTACTTCTCTTCCTTAAAATTTGCCCATTTGTGAAGTTTTTTAACTTCTTATGATTAAATGTTATAGAAACGTAAAGTACTTGTTGCTAATTCAGAGAAACTAAATAATCTCAGTATTTAAGCTGTCTTCATAGCTGATGCTTGTGCATATAACACCCAGCCATAATGTAACACTAATAGTGCCTTTATTTGGTTCTAATATTCATATTAATTTTTATACTTTCAACTATTCCATGCTTTTAGTAACATAAAAAGATGAAATAAAGCTGAAGGTGATTTAAGAGGCATTTTACATGCTTTAGTAGAATGGATATAATGGATTATAAATGTAAACCAAGAAATATAACTGCAGAAAAGAGGTGTGACAACTATTTTTCTATACTTCCCTAGTCAGAACTGAATTAAGTACATATGCAGTAACCTCTACTGTATCTCCAATCTTAATTAACTGAAACAGACATAAATGAGGACTATGTTCAATAGTAGATGAAGTGAAGAGATGGTTACTGTATTTCTCCTATCAGAACTACCAGGAGACCATCAGTATTCATCACATGGTTTCATTAATCCATTTGATGGTGTTGATATCATCTCCCTTGAGTTTTTGGGTCAATCCTCACATTGTATCTATCACCACATCTTCCCTGACTTGCATGGCATTGCAGCATAGCACAGCCACAAAGGGTTCACATCAGAATGCATGAAGTCTGTTTTGTTACAAAAGCATCCCATTCTCTTCACATGGAAACGGCAGAGAACTGGAGTCACTATAGCTTAGAGCAACTGAAAACAATGTTGGCAAAAGGCAGTGGGGAAGATACAAAGTCATACACTATGACCCACTGATTACACTGGCAGAGTTTACCCTTCTAACAGCCCTTTTATTTCAGATGCAGATAAAGACATTATGAGCAACTGCTTGAAAAGTCTCAAAAACTATTTATATAGATACAGTATTTTGGTATTTGAGCCATTGTTCAAAGAAAGCATGATTTACCACCCCATTAAGGAGATTATTTTTGAAATGAGCCACACGTTTCCATTGCTCTTCAGCTTCCAGTGACTCACAGTGTGGTCTGTGTTTTGAACCTCTGCAAGGAAACATGAAACAAATAGTTGGACTTGATAGCCTGTTCACGTCATTTCTTTATTAGGAAGAAATGTTTAGGAATACAATATTTTTTTCCTTTTGCTAAGTGCTGCTGAGCTAATATCAAAACATACCACTTGTAAATGATTTTTTGGGTTTTGTTTGCTTGGTTTTTGTTAGAGGTTTTTGTGGGTTTGTGTTTGTTGTTTTGGTTTTGTTGTTGTTGTTGTTGGAAAGCTTCTAAACTCAGTACAGAATGCAAACAAAACTCTTGTCATACAGACATCCCCTAGAAAATCCATTAGACTGCTGATTGGAATAGTCAGATAAAAATAGTAAATCAAATTTCCATCCTTGTTCTGCTTGGTTCTGGCAAGTCAAGACTAGTAAGCATTGGTCTTCTATATGCCCAGTGATTTCCAACTCATTGATATATTTCATGTCTGCAGTCAGACATCTCTTTTTGAGCTCGTTAAATTCAATCTTGATTAACAAGATTAACAAAACCAAATTTTTTCTAACAAAATAAAAATTTAAAAATGCTTGGCAAGCTTGTAAGAATCCAGGCCTGGTCACTAACAACCTGAAGGCAACATTTTTTTATTAAGATTTTATTCCATACCTAGATGGAGCTTTGGTTGATGCCCTCACCTCCCAGTATCTCTTACAAATTATTTTAACCACAATGGAAGTTAGCAATCTTAAATCTTTAGCAGTATTTGTTGCAGTATAAACAGAGGGGATTCTTGTTTCTTCATGCAGGAAAAGCCAATCTTTAATGTTACATCCCATTTTTATACAGTTTTCAAAGACATCGTGTTTAATTGGTTAGTAACTTTCTTGCCACTCAATTAAGTGGTTAGAAGATGCTTGTGTGTGTATGTGCTAAGACTCTCTCTCCACAGGTGTTTACGTATTTTCTTTGCGGATTCTCATGGGATAGAGTTCCTGTTTTTACAGGTGCAAATGGCTTTTTTACAAGGATAGATTGTTGTGCTAACTGATTCTTATTCTTCTAATTCTTTTTCATGGGAATTAACAGGCTAGCTATTAATCCAGCTGCACTTAGCCAAAGTAACAAGCCTAAGCCATGATTTATAAGGCTTTTCTTTTATAGGGTTTTTTTTACCTATATGCAACAAGTATTTATCAGAATTGTCTGCTAAACAACATAAAAGTAAATGTGACAGAGTTCTTGAGCCGAAGATCTGTCCTGGTCTAGGCTGGGATAGAGTTAATTTTTTCTTGGTAGCTGGTACATTGCTGTTTTGGTTTTGGTATGAGAATAATGCTGATAACATCCTGGTGTTTTGGTTGTTGCTAAGTTGTGTTTATCCAAGGACTTTCTTGGTCTTGTGCTCTGACAGTGAGATGGTACACAACCAAAAAAACCCCACAAAACAAAACCCAAAAAAGCCCAGCCAAACAAACAAACAAAAAACCCCCCACCAAAACAAAGAAACAAACAAAACCCACAAACAAACAAAAAACCAAAAAACCCCCACCATAACAGAAACAAAACCCAAACAACCAACCAAACAAAAACCCCACAAAAATCCAAACAAGAACAAGAAAACACAAAACAGCTGTGAGGGAGCATAGCTTGGACAGCTTACCTGAACTGGCAAAAGGGATACTCCAGGCCATAGACCATCCTGCCTTGTTGCATAAAGTGAGGGAGTTACCTGTGAGGGAGGCTAACTGGGGTTCAGGGATGGTGTCTGACATCAGTCAGCAGATGGTGAGCAATTGCTTTGTTCATAATTTGTTTTTCCTTTTAATTATCGTTATTATCACATACTTCTTTTTTTTTTCTTTATTTCAATTATTAAACTGTTCTTATCTCAACCCGCAAGTATTGCTTTTGATTCTCCTCCCCATTCCATTAGGGTGGGGAGGAGATAAGTGAGTGACTGTGGGGTTCTTAGTTGCCAACTAGGTTTAAACCCCAACAAGGCTGTAAAATTTATGACCATTGTTGGAAAAATATATATGTGCATAGTTCCATCACTGCTTCTCAGTCTGTCTAAACAAGATAAACTGCTGATTTGAATCATTATGTATGCCAAGTTACACCTACTTGCTGTGGCAGATGTAGAGGACTTTCACCATGAGATTTCCTAGTTTTCTGAGTGTTCATATTACAGTAGAAGTTCTCACTTTCTCATGCTCTTTCATGTAAACAGGAAATAATGTTTTGTAAATATTACTACTATTTTCACATTCTTCTCCAAAGACAGGAGAGGTTGTTTGACAGTCCTTTTGACCAATGTGGTTGAGAGGTGGGGATTCCACTCTCCAATCCATGGTCACCTTTCTTAAAGTGTATAAGAGCATGTAATAAACAAAAGGCAGATTTCTCTGCTCTGCTTTCTCTCACAACTTCCAAGTCTCAGCGTGTAGTCATTTGAGTGTAGCAAACAGCGACAGAGGACATGAGTTTTCACAGGATAAAAATGTAACTTAATGATTCTGAATCATTTAAAAGTTATCTCAATCTAAAAGCCAGCCAATCCTGTTCTCTGCATAGCCATAATTCTGCACAGACTATCCCCTACATCATACAGCAGAGATGCATCTCTGATGCTAGTCAGTGGTACTCTACCAAGCAGACTCCTGAAGAGACCAGTCTCCTCTCCTGAAGTCCAGGTGAGTGAGCTGGCTCTGCACCCTCTTTGCTGCCCTAAGTATCTTGAAAGCCACCATTCCGTGGTCACTGGCAGCCAAAGATGCCCTTGAGCATCGTGTGCTGCAGCAGTCCCTCCTTGTTGGTGAGAAAAAGGACCAGCAAAGAACCTCTCCTTTTGGCTTCTGTGTCACTTGGAGAAGGAAGTTATCAACACACTTCAGGAATCTCCTGTATTGCTTATGGCCTGCTTTGCTATCCTTCCAACAGATATTGTTATGGTTGAAGTCCCTCAGGAAGGTGAGGGCTTATGAATGTGAGGGTGCTTTTATCTGTCGCTAAGAGATGCATCCTTCTGGTATGTCTGAGAGTCTGCATCCTTCCATTTGAACACCAGTCACAGGAGCCACCCACCGTGTCTCCATGGTTCCAGTTAGAGTGTGGCCCTGCAGGCATATCCACATCTCTAACTCCTGTTGTTTACTCCCCATGCTGTGTGTGTTCACATACAATCATTGAAGTTGGACCCTCCTCCCCCCACCCCGATGAAGCCAACTCACTGGCTGGAGTGGCTGGAATTCCTTTGTGCTGCTCTTCAGGTGCTCTCCTGCTGACCTATTGTTGCCTAAAATGAAAAGAAAAACTTTCTGAACAATGTTAGAATGGATAACATAAAGAGCAGTCTTTTAATGAAAGCTTTTAGGTGCATAGATTAGCCCTACGTGCACACGCAACATCAAATTTTCACAATTCTTATAAGTTTAACTAATTAGTATATCTAGCTAGTCCATCCAATGGGAGACTGGTTGCCCTGTTGAACCACCCTTGGACCTGCCCCACTGGAGTCCCTCCAAAGGGTTCTTAGCCCTGTATCTTGTTATGTCTCCCAGGTGCTGGTGCAAAACAAGATGTCCTTGAAGTCCTTTTCCTTGAAAATAAGACCAAACAGCATTTCAAGAATGTGACATGATGTGTGAGAAAGGGTAACTGCTGTTCTAAAGTGTAAGAAAGTGCTACAAACTATACAGCTACATACTAACATCTACGAATCTACAGCTATATAAAGAAGCTAAAAATCTTTAGACATCGCTATGATCCTCCTCCAGGTTCTGGGCATCTCTTGCGGGGGCACTGGCATCAAACCAATGGGACTGGGATGAAAGGAAGCTCTTCTCCCCTGGTAACTTTACTTTAAAGCCCCTTTACCATGTTGGCAAGTCTGTGACTGAAGATGGTCATTCCTTGTGCACAGATCTTTAGATCCTGTTAGATCTTTACCTGCCTTGCTTACTGTTACCCTTCTCCATTACTGAATTAGCCACTGCTGAATTCTATTTTTTTTTCATTGATTTATTTTTGCACTCTAGTTTAATTCTTTAACTTCCTCATCTGTAAAATGCAAATATACTAGAGATATCACAATCTGGAGCACATGCTACTTTCAGTATGTTGGTTCTTTCCTGAATTACTTGATAAAGTAGAAAAACACCGCATAAACACATAGTAAAGAGGTGGGTCATTTGTAATAAATGACTGGAAAAAAGAACAATTAGGGTACTATGAATAAATTTAATTGGTGTCATTGTCCTTGGATAAATTCATTTAACATAAAGAGAAAGGCTATCCACATATATTTAATAAATTTAATACTTAAAGCTTCATTCTAGGTTCTGCTGTTTTTTGGTAAGTGATTTGGATATTTATTCTTCACTTGCCACTTTATAGACCACAATCCATATGCTGGTATGAATACTTTTGCTCTAGTGTTAAGCACTGACATCTTAACTGCCTCAAAAATGTTAGGAATTCATCTGTAGAGCAACTCCTTCGGTATGAAAATTACTGTTTGCAATTTGTTCGGTATTTTCACAGGCAACTAATAATTATCAATGCTCTACTTAAGATGAATATTTATCTGCAGTATTACTTTTCCCTTCCTGCAGTATAACTTTTCCCCTTTTGTTTTCTGTAGCTATCTAAATATACTATCAGCATAAAATTTTACAGCTTACTATGTTGTCTTTTCTAAGAGTGTGATTATTATTCAAGGCCCTTGTGAACAGCTGTACTTAATACAATGTTAATAATCTTTACAGATTTATAAATTGATGTATTGAACAGTATTTTGTCTTCAATCAGTTTTTGGTTATTGAGGAAAAAAAATGTCAACGGAGAAGAAAAGATGTTTAAATTAGTATTTAACTTTCAAGCTATATTATTCATAATGCATTCTATCAAGCATAAATATGAATAATGTCTTAAGCAGTGAAGAGAAATTGAAAGTTCTATCTCAGAGATACAAAAAAAGGCAAAAAATCTATTTTTAAAAACGTCATAAAAATTTAGAATTGGTATGCTGTATTATGGCAAATCTACTAAATTCCTAGGAAAAGAATGAGTGTAAAAGAGCTAGTAGCATGTTGTGTACAGTAACATGTTATTATCTTCTTTCTGTTGCACTGCTTTTAATCATCTCACATTCCTGCCTCTTATTAAATGAAACTTTTTTTTCTCCTAGACTGCACTGGCTGTGCTTTGCATCCTATATATTTGGTACAAGGTAAGAAGAAACTCTTCTTCTAAATATTGGGTAGTTTATAATCCCAAATATAATTCCAATACTTTTCTTATTCCACGTATGAATTTGGATGGGAAAGTGTGGGGAAAAGCTTTCAGGTCTATTTGTCATAAGCAACTGTTACTTGATTTTTTTTAAATTCTCAAGCTTCTCACTACTACTAGGTGTGAATAAGGAATGGGGGGAGGTTTATAAGTAAAAACTCATTATGAAATTAATGTATTGCATGTGTTAAATAAACATAATGCTTTTCTGACTCATTCAGGATGGCTTTTTAAATACATTCATTCTGTATTCACAATATTGTAAGCATCTAGACAGCAATTTAAGTTTTCTTAAAACCCAGCTTTTACTAATTAAAATTGGTATTGGAGTTATTATTATTATCATTATTACAGGACCTAGTGAAAAAGAAAAGGGCAGCATCTAGAAAAGAGGAGTTTAAACACAATATATAGGGCAATTACAGAACTGTTGCAGACATTACTTTCAAAACTGTAGCTACTTCTTCCAAATGCAGAAAAGTCTAATTTTGCATGCCTTTCTTGTTTTCTAATCTACTTGTAACAGGTAATGTCTACCAAGCTACTGCAGGAAAATTTGTTGTCAATCAGAAACACTGGAAGAGGGATGTATGAAACCACATTTAACAAAAGACTCTGGGCTGAAAAAGGAGTCAAAGCCAACATTTTTCATGCAGTGTTTGTTAGACATTTCCTGACCAGAACCACCTTTCTCACACCAGGGGCAGAGCTGTGCTCCCTGTTGCTGTTCTTGCTCAGGTAAACTCCAGCAGCAGCACCTTTGGCTTTAAGCCAAGATGCAAGGTGTGTAGATAAACCAGTGCAATAGTCTGGCATGTCCCTAAATTAGTGTCAAGTGCTACCTCACATGGGTATGGGACCTATGAAGGAAGCTGAAGAGTCCTTTAGAGCTCCACAAACCTGCCCCTCTTCACACAAACGTGTTACCATTAACCATAGCCCCACAGTGTTACAGAACCACAGGTAACAGCCAGGGCTCTAGGATTCCTACAGGAGCATTTTTTTCTCCAGCAGAAATTCCAGTTTCAGTCTGTTACAGTTTAGAAAACAAAAAGTAAGCAGTAAATTAAATAAAACAATTTATTACAGTTAAGGATGTATTTGAATGAGTAAGCTTATGGGAGTTGGTTATACCAGAACAAGCAGCTGCTTGTTCAGCCACCAGTTTAAGTACAGTTGATCTTGTTCTGGTTGAAAATCTCAGCTAGTTAGATTCTGGGAGAAGAACCTAAGCAATGTCATGTCAGTGCTATTCTTGAAAAGTGTCTTATTCTTACAAGGCAGCCCAGCTACTGAGTCCCTGATTCTTAGATCTCAAATTCAGACCTCAGGTGGATATTTAATGCAAATTTGGGAGGTAAGAAGGAAAACTAGATTTACAAAAATCAGTACTCCTACATTAGTGTTACTGTTTTAGGTATCTCTACTTGAGATAAATTTTGGGTGTTTGGGTGCCAGTATTTGTTACCAATAAGTATGGCAGAAAATAAGATAAAGCTTTGTCTAAGTAACCTGTTCCAGATTTTGTCTCTAATTGCCTGGAGAAAATATATTGTAAGCATCCACGTATTAATTTTAGCCTCTGGAAAACACATTGTAAGCACCCAAGTATTAACTTTAGCCTGTACTTTCTTCAGCCAAAACCAGATATCTGTAAATCTTTAGGGACTAAGTTTCTTAGCTTAGATAACATCTGAAGAAGGAGCTCTGAGTCATAACTGAGTATTTTTTTCACAAATAATTTCAATGTTTTCAACATGAAAATATATCCAAGTTTATGAGAGAAAAGAATCATGTTCTTTTTCTGAGAGAAAAAGAACACGCGGACTGTGTTCACACCTTGATAGAAACCTGCTCCAGATGCTGAATGAAAAATACAGGAGCATGCCTCAAAAATAAACGGGTGCCAGAAATATTCCTAAATTCAGTATGGAAATTATCATCTTTTAAATTAAGATTGCTCACTTTAATTTTCTAGCTTTAAAAACTACTTCTGTAGTTGTATATGAAAGATCTTTTACTGTCCTTTTTTGTATTACCCTGTCTCTCGCTGAATACTTAGATAAACATTCTGTTCTGCTGCTGCTACATGTCCATGAGATAAAAGCACCTGAGGTCATTGATGTTCATGAGGTGACTCAGCTGTACAACTTGAAGGTTTTGGTCTACATTCCACTGAACAAGTGCTTATTCAGCATTATCTCCTGGGATGCCTGAAGTTTCGTTTATTTCTCCTTTATTTGGAGGCTGCTGCCTCAAACAGTGGGTTTTTGAAAAGCTGTGAAGTTTCACCTCTTTCTGTGCGTTGTTGACACAGACTCTAATGTGTGGAAAGGGGAGCTGTGCAGTCCGTCCCGTAGCTGGTATCTGCTTATTTACAACCCGAGTGTTTTGGGAGCCATTCTGACGTGCCCCAAGAAAAGCCACCAGGCAGGTTTGGCATGTTTTCATCCCAAGTCAACTTTAGGAAACGTTTCAAGTCTCTTTCTTCTGCTGTTAATGAACTTCCAAGTGCTCCGACAAGTTTCAAACCTCATCCAGGTACTCACTGGTCTCACTAATTATCCACAGACTTCATGCCTTTCCCAGGCGTGTCGTTCCAGGTTTATTTCGCAAACCGGATCTCCGCTGGCAGCGTGTGTCGGAGGGACGCTGCCCCGGCAGCCGCAGGGCGGTGCGAGCCCCGCGCTGAGCGCGGCCCGGCCGCGGCGCCCCCGCCCTCGGCGCGGCGCAGGCGCGGGCGGGCCCGCGCGGCGGCCGGCGGAGCATGCGCGGGGCGGCCGCGGGGAGCAGGTCGGTGTCGGGGCCGGGGCCGGGAGGTGCGAGCGCCTCCGGCCGCCCAGCGCCGCGCAGCGCAGCCGGGGCGGGCCGGCCGGGCGGCCGCAGCAGCCTCTCCATGAGCGCCTCGGTGCATCCCGGCAGCTCCCCGAGGGAGGTGCGGGCCGGGCCCGGCCGCGGCTTCGGCCGGGCGGGAGGCGAAGGAGGAGGAGAAGGAAGTGGTGGCGGTGTCGCTGATGCCATGCGCCTTGTGTTTTCCCATCAGGTGTTGTCCTTCTTGCTTCCCATGTCATATTACCCGGAGGATTCCTTCAGAGAATACCTCAAGATGATGGCGAATATGGTCATCCTGAACTTGCTCATTTGTATTTCGCTAGTGTTCTGGATCGTGTCCATGACTGCGAGTACGTACTACGGTGAGTCCAAAGGCCGGGGAGAGGCTGGCGTGGCACGGCCACGGGCGAACCCTCTCCATGACCCCTCTGGTCAGGAGACAAAAATGGGGAGAGGGGGGTGTACACACAGCCCCTTCCTTCGTCAGTAGAGCTGATAACCTCACCTTGTCACAGTAGGTGATAGTGGTTCAGAAGATGCTGACAGCCGCTGGCTTTGCAGCTCCGCCCAGGGATCACATACAATTGAAAATGTTGGTGTCCTTTGTGATTTCTTTCTCCGAAAGAAAGCAAATAAAAATTAAACGTGGAAAGGAAGACCGAGCTGACAGAGATCTTCCTATATCAGGGAAAGTACGTGACAGCACGGGAGGAATGCGCCAGCATTCAAAATAGTTTTAGGAATCAGCAACATCTTCAAAGTGCAGAACAGGGCGTGCAGAAAGACTTTCTCCGTCGAGGAACAGTGAAACGGGAAATGGTGTAAGAAGACAGGGCTGTGTGCATGGAGTGGCTGGCTTGGGTTGTGCTGTCAGCTCAGAGTTCTGCTCAGGCTGGGTGTGACTTAGTTGTGTGTAGTTGCAGGGACACGAGTCCTCTTCGTAGTCTCTCTTTTCAGCTCTAGGACCGTTCTTACAGCAGTGTGCAAAAGCAGCTGGTACAGCCTGCAGTATCAGTTTAAGCCTGTTTCCAAGACTGGTAAAGACTTATCATTCAGACCCCAGCCGGTTTGATGCAGGGAGGGCTCCAGTGTCATTGCAGTATTGCTGAAAGTGCCTAGGGATGCAGTATGAACACCTTCAACTGCCTAGTGTCACCCTGGATCCAGAAGAAGCTGTAATAAATACCCCACCAGTGTAAGGTGACTTTTGTAGAGGCAGTTGCATGTCTCTGCTCAGTGTTTTTCAGTGCTTCAGGTTTTTGGATGGGTTAGTTCTGGTACAGCATTAAATCTGTGTTGTCTGGATACTTCTACTTTGGCTTGTAGTGAGATGCCAGATGTTTAGAAGGTATGCAGAAGCAGGCTTCACAACCTGCTTTTATTTGTGTCGTTTGTAGCTACCCAAGTTGGATTTAAACATGCAATTTCATTTATGTATGTCTGCTCTCTAAAGGTATAGCTTTTCTGACAATTAGGATATTCTAGTCCCTATTCTCTTGTGTGATTTGGAATTTACAGTATAGCCCGGAGAGGCCTGGGATCAGGTGAATCAGGATAGAGCCTGGTAGAAAGGAGAAGACTGTGGACAAATCCTCCTTTTTGTATGAATGGTTATGGAACAAGAAAGACATAAAACTTCTGTTGTTCATTTGCCTGAGACTGTGGAAAGACCTTGGCTTTTCAAGGAGGTGAATGAAGCATATAGACAGTTTATAGTAATTCTTAAGCACCAAACGGTGGGCCAGATGTTAGTGAAGCCAGAGTGTCGAAGAACACATTCATTGTTTTATTATAGATCCTATCTGAGTCTTAACTGCTTACATTTAGTAGTAATTTAATACAAATACTTTCCTCTCCTACAAGGAAATCCAAAAAGGTTAGTATAAAAAGGACCCTGAAGAGATGAAAATTCTGTTTGTTAACCAAGCAAAAGGAACCCCTTTGTGTTCCAGTGCTGCTTACACTCAAGTTTGCACTAAGAGCTGCTTGGTTTGTGATAAGCAATACCATGCTACAACACTGGAGGGCTCTTCATACACAGCTGGTGCTTGTATTCTGAATTTCTGACTCAGCCCTGGGCTGCAAGACCCCCTTGCTCACTTACTATGGCTTTGGGGCTTTTCAGTACACAGAAGAGAATTTTTTTTCTTGTGAATCTCTACGTTGCAGTGAGTGTTTTACTCTGATTTCACAGACATGTTTGTCCTGCTTTGCACCAGGGAGCCTGTGTTTGTGCAAAGGTTGGGGTACTGATGACAGAAAAGTTCTTGTTGAAAACTGTCTTCTTTAGCTTTCTGGCAAGACAAGCCTCTGTGCCTGTCTGAAATCTTTCTTTTACAAGATTGAGACTTACTTTAATGCAGGATTTGTGATGTCTTGTATTTGCATAGGAGATGTAATAAATAACTTATCAAGATTTTTTTTTTATTATTTCAAAATGTACATTAACTATTGGCTTTAGCTTTTAGAAATTTGTGGCTTTTTCAAACTAAAACTGTCACTTCAAATCTTGCTAAGATAGTCATCAGCTCAAAGTAATTTTAAAGAGCCTTACATCAGGGTCAGAAGAGGTGAAAGGGCTGATGTTTCATAAAGTGGTCACACTGCTTTCACCTAGCAGACTGTCTTGCTTGTCTTTTTTTGGTAGTGGAATTTTGTCACAGTAAATTCAGATGTTAGTTTTTGAAGTTCATTAATGTCTTTTAGAATGGAAAATATCACCATATTTATTTCTTTTCACATTTTGCTATTTTTGGGTCATTAATTTTAGTTCATGAAATATATTTTCTTTTGATAGCTGGGTAGAAAAATTGAGCAGATAATTACAGATATATTGTTCTTCTGTCCATATAAATATCTTTCTTCTGAAGGATAAAAAGTTAAATCTCTATTAGGATTTAAATTTAAGTATATACTAGGAAATAATGACCTCTCAGACACGAAGACATAAAAAAGGCTCAATTACAATCATCTGTGACTCTGTTATTTGCTTTATCAGGTACTTTACGACCCATTTCTCCATGGCGCTGGCTTTTTTCAGTCTTGGTTCCACTAATGATTGCTACACAGGGTTTTAAGAAAAAGAGTCTTGATCGCAGTGGTGCATTAGGAGGTATGTTTTTCTCAGACTTAAGCTAAACATTTAGTAAATTAAAGGCCCTTTTGCTTGTTTGCAGTTTAAGACTTTACCTAGTTCTATTATAATAAAATATAAGTGTAAGCATATATACCTCAAATTCATACTGGGTTTTTTTCTTCATGCCTGTTTAAATAGTCAAGTTAATTCTGGGCTACTGTTTGTAATTGATTTAATTAATATTATTATGTTTATATAAACCTAGAAGATTCTTTTGAACTTCAGTACAGTATGCAGTTAAATCACATAGTTTGGTTTAACATACAGAAGGATTCACAGAGAAACAAAGAAATGGCAGAGGCAGTGGTAAAGAAAGACCCTAAACTGATCTTGTCAGCAGCCTTCCTGCTTGGTGGGAAATCAGTTCTCCTTTCTTATGGTTCTCCTTTCTGTAATAGAAGCAGTTCTAAGCATTTTTTGGCCTGGCAAAAATAAGAAAATTGTACTTCACTAAGAACGCAAGACTATTTCTGAAATGTTTTTCTAGACCACATGATAAAAAGCCCAGCGTAGTGTATGATAGTGTTTATTGAAATTTGATGCAACGTTTCTGGGTGAGGTGATTCACCCTTGTCTTGTGACATGGTCTGAATTGATGTTCAGTGGAGTAAAACAGAGCCTCAAATCCTTCAAATCCATGTCACCCATTTTGCAAATCTAATGTCTGTGAGAGTTAAGGGAAGCATTTTCTACACTGACAAAAATCTTTTTGGCTTTTCTGTTCTGACCTTTTAACAGCTCTGCAAGCCAATTTATACCGGCGCTTGCTCTTAAATGCACCCATTTTTCTTTCAGTCCTTTAGAATTGTAATCTCATGATGAGGAGTGAAATTAGGCCTCTGCTCTGAACAGGGACATAAAAATGAATTGCATCAAGGAGATGAAATACTCTAAAAAATTACAGAAATAAAGAGGTGGAATAAAAATCAGAAACTAAAAAAGAAAAGAAAGAAAAGAATAGAGAAGTAGCATCTGCTAAGATATGGAGGAAGGTTTTACAGGTTATCTTAAAGACCTTGGATGTGGGATTTGATACCCAAACTGATGATAAACTTGCTGATAGAGGCACAACCGCATTTGCGCCTTATAAAAGTAATAATATTCTTCAGGCAGAGTACTTGAATTTCAATTATACATTCTTTGGATTCTAGGAGTTTAATTGCTTTTCTTTTATTTTTGCATGGTATTACTGATTTGTGGCAAAAGATCTTAAAAATCACATCCATCATCAGTTACAATAAAATTAGTAATTTGGCAATAGAATCTCTTATTGCATGTTTGTCTTAGGTTTATCAGGAAGATACTCATCATATTCAGAAAATTCAAAATACTTAATTGCTTTGCAAAGCAACCATTGTTACATGAAGGAACTTTATATACTTCTTTTTTCTTCATAGGACTGGTGGTTGGATTTATCCTTACAGTTGCAAATTACAGTTTCTTCTCTTCTTTGTTTGTATTTTTTGTTACTTCTTCAAAACTTACTAAGTGGAAAAAAAATATAAAGAAGCAAATAGATTCAGAATACAAAGAAGGTAAGCCAAAATACTTGAATTCTTTCAGATCCCGTGTGTAGAATAAATACTGCATGTTCTTGTTCCCTTCAAAGGGTCAAATGAGATGTAACATCTAGAATAGGGAACACTGTTGAGACTCCCCTCGACCCTATCCCTGTGAATATTAGCCAGCCACTTTGCTTTTTCTTCTGTTGTTTTTAATAAATTGCCATACAGTTTCTGTTTTGAATGTGTGTCATTTTAAATCTAACGTTATGTACGCGTTATTTTGCTCGTGTCTCATGCTGTTGCCTGAAATAACTAAAATTCAGCTTTTATACTTCAGGTGGACAGAGGAATTGGGTTCAGGTATTCTGTAATGGTGGTGTTCCTACTGAGCTGGCTCTCTTATATATGATAGAAAATGGACCAGGTGAAATTCCTATTGACTTCTCAAAGGAATACACAGCATCATGGATGTGCTTATCCCTTTTGGGAGCTTTGGCATGCTCTGCTGGTGATACATGGGCTTCAGAGATTGGTAGTGTTCTGAGTAAAAGCAAACCAAGATTGATAACAACCTGGGAACAGGTTCCAGTAGGTAAGGTGTTGCCTCTTTTACATGTTCTTAATACATTGTTGATCTGTTTTGAATTATGCATCAAACTTGAAAAGTTCCAAGAAAGACATAGAAAAAGAAATATCAGAAATCTGGGATTACAAAATTTACCAGGGATGCATTTTCTGAAATGGAATATAGTCAACTGTGTTTCTTCTGCATCTTGTTGATGAGAAGCATGAGCATAGCAGCCATGGAGCTAAAATCATTCTGAATGCTGTCACTTCTAATCTCTGACAATAGTAAAAGAGTTTATATTGCTAAGGTGAAGAATATAAGTTATCAACTGATATTTTTCAGGCATTATTTCAATCAGTAGAATACATATGTACTCAACAGAGACACTACAGAAAATTCACTTGTTAAATATATCACTGATTTCCTTTAAAAACCTACCAAGGGTGAATAAAGTGAACTTTCTGTCTGTCAAACATTGTCTCCATGGTGGATGTCATTGCTGCTTTAAAGCAGTATGCCTTTTTTGAGTCTTGCTGGCAAATTTATCAGAGGTACACATCTTGTTGGATAGAAGTTAAATGCAAGGGAGTATTTTTCTTCATATTCTCCAGATTTTATTCAATGAGCTATCCAAGTCTATGGATTTGGTTCTTTTATTTTTAAATGTGTTGGTGAAACATGTCTTAGTATACTACTTCTGAAAGAGGCCATGGCTTTAATATTCACATCTCAAAGTCTGTTTTTTTTGATCACATCTTTTATTAGCCCACCACCACGCAGAGCAAACACCAGGTGACTGAGAGGTGTGCTGTCTAGTTTAATTTAATTTAATGCTGGTGAATATTTCTCAAGAACTAGCCCTAGAGACAGAAAAGGAGGAGTAACAGGCAGTAATGGTACAGGTTAAGCTGCTCAACAGCATAATGGGAATTGTAAAAAGCTGCAGTAGCAGAGCCTTGTGGATGTAAGGGGAGAAGATCACTATGGACAATTTTGATTTCATGTAAAACATTTCAATCAATACAAGTCTTTTAAAACTAGTTTGTAAATCAGCTACATTTTATTTGGTTTAGGTACTAATGGAGCAGTTACTTTAGTGGGCCTGATCTCAAGTTTGCTTGGAGGCATGACAGTAGGTATAGCCTACTTTCTAACTCAACTGATTTTTGTGACTGATCTGGAAATATCCGCTCCGCAATGGCCCATTATTGTGTTTGGTGCAGCAGCTGGCCTGCTGGGATCAGTTGTTGATTCGTATTTGGGGGCTACGATGCAATACAGTGGTAAGAGTCTTCTTCTTCTCTTTCCCCCCTCCCTTTTGCCCAATGTGACCTAAAATTGGACTTAAACATAAAAAATGGCTGAGGATGTGATTTTTAAATGGAAAGAATACAGAAATAGCGGCATAAAGGACAAAGGGAGCAAAAGTAATGGACATAGTAAGGAAAAGGAGCAAGGATGGTTGGTCCTTTTCCACATTTCGATTTGTTTATTGTAGCTTATTGTCTTGTTGATGACTGAAAGAGACAGAGATATCCAACAAGTTACCTTGGAAGAAGAAGTTGCTGGCCTCTCCTTTTCTATGTGTCTAACTATGGCAGCATTTTATAAGAAAAAATGTCAGCTTAATTTTATCCATTTACTTGGATTAAGTTGTCACTGCAGAAGGTCCATTCCTAACTCTGAAGTCTTAGCAATGGGCACAAATTTCAGAACTAAATAAGAAAATCTGAGCAATAGTTTACCTTCCAGTTTTTTTCACTGCTTCCTGTAGAAGCTGTATAATACAGAGCACCGTTTCCTACAAGTTAAGCTTATCACAAACTAGCTGTGACTTTAAATAAAAAAACAATATGCATTTTTTTTTAAAAAATGTTGACTGGCTGGTTCTAAATTATTTCAGTGTTTACTCATTGCCCCAAAGGATCATTGCCTGTGAATAAACACTACAGACAACCATTAGGCTAAGCTGTAAACTTTGAAACATCTTATGTTTCAAAATTGCTTGGAAATCACATCTGACACTGTTGTGTTTAACAGCTTGTTTACAGAGAGAACTTAAGTTTCCAAGTTTCATTGTTGGTGTACTTATTAATTGGAAGTGAAAGTGTGAATGTGCAGATGAACTGCCTGAGAGACACAAGTCCTTTAGGTCTGCCATTACACGAGACCTACAGACTGTCGTTGATGCGCTGGGTTTGGCTATACAGCATTTTTTATGCTCTGTTCCTTTTAATTCCATAAAAGTTCAAAATACAGTGGAGTATTTAACTATTTGATGAATTTTTAGATGTTTCTGTCCCAAACAAGAAACTAATGCACTCAGACAATGTTTCAAGCTCCTAATGAGGCAGACACATTAAGAGAATGGAGTAAACCTAGCTAATGCATTCCTGCATTTATCAGCATCTATTTTTTCTTCATTTCATGTATCTTTTCCATGCTCAGCAACCTGCCTTTTTAGCTGCAGCAGGGCCAGTATGCCAGTTTCACATTTCTTTTACAAATTCATAAGCCTTGCTGGAGTATGTATACTATGTTGAACATCCATACTGTGGTATATATGTGATGTGATGTGATACAGGCAAAACTGTGCTGCTCATTTTTGTCTCTCCTTCAGCCCATTTTTTCAGTCCCTTTTCAGTGTGAAGTCAGAAGGAATGCTCTAGTCTCTTCAGCATCTTGAAAAACAATACATATGGCAGTGGGAATAAAGAATTCTGTATGGTTTTTTTTTGGAAACAGTATGCTGCTAATCCTTTCTGTCAGTGTTTTACCTTTTGGTAATATTCCTAGATTTGGTATATCCTGTGATACCCAGTGTTTCTGAAAGAAAATTCACCACTGCCTGTACAGTTATTAATTAAAACTTTGAATAGCTGTGCAGAATAAGATTCAAATTTGCCCATGTTATCAGCCTATACCTATTCTGTAAATAACAGAGCTAAACTTTTAAAAGTAACAAAACTGTTACTTTACCTACTTTTATTTCCAGTTTTTCCTCAAAAAAAGTACTACTCTCTAAAACATAGCAAGTGTTGAGAGTTAAACTATTAGACTTAAATTTGATTTTTCTGTATCTCTTTTGCATTATTTAAGGCCAGGTTTAAATGTATGTTTCAAAACAGTATTACTAACTATATACCTGCCAAGGAGGTTTGTATTCGGGTTTTTTTAAGTTTTGTTTGAGGTGCAGAATTTTTTTTTTTAGTAAAGCAGCAGGTTTCTTTGAAATTTCCAGGTTGTGACTGTTGACAGATAGTCAAATCTAAGAAGAAAAAAATAATAATATAAAATACACTGATTTAGTTTGGAATGTTCCAAACTTGAATGTGTGCACGTGCACATACCCAGTTGCACTTCACTACAGTGTGAGTTAAAATGAAGCATTCTAGATTGGTGTGCTCTTATCAGCATACAGAATGGGGCAGCTGGACAAAACAGGATAATGGTGTCTGTACAGTAATAGCTAATAAAGCACAATATTAAAGTATTGATAATACAGAGGCAAAGCAAGAAATTACCACAGAAAGAACTCCAGCTGCTGGTAGTATAAAATTGCTGTGTAAATAGAATTTATAAATTCAGCCTTCATAAGGAGCTTGTTTTCTGTCAGATTAAATAATAATGTTGTTTCCATAATTTTCCTTTTAAAACAAATACATCTTCTTGCCGGAAAACGTGTTGCCAATAAGTGGTTTCTGTTCAAAACAGCATCCTTTGCTTTAGAGTGATGCTTTTTCCTCTTCTGATTTAGCTTGTTTCATTCCTTTCTTTGCTGTGAAATTACAAAAAGAGAGATGATTTGACAGAAGTGTAACTTCTCAAAACAAGTGACTTCTAAGTATTGCATTTATACCTCATTCTTTGAAGGTACCAAATTAAACTGACTGTTAATTTAGTTTAGTCTATGATGTCTTCTTTCAGAGATTTAACACTGTTACAGTAAAATAAATTTTAGAAGGTGTATATACTTGGTTACTAAGTTTCTCTTCATCTTGGTTGGCTTTGTAAAATGAAGTTTTTATCTTTTTCCAGGTTTTGACCAGACAATTGGCATGGTTGTTAACCACCAAACAAAAGACTCCAAGCACATATCTGGAAAACCTATATTAGACAACAACGCCGTAAATCTTTTTTCTTCTATAATCATTGCTCTGGTGCTTCCAGGCACGGCTTGGTTTTTCTGGCCAAGGGGTTGAAATGGTTTAAGGTTTTCTGCATGCAATTAATTTATGTTCAGTCTTGCTCAGAGACTCAGAGTTCCAGTTGAACTCTCTTTCAGAGATGGATCTGAAACATTCAGAGAGCCGAAGGACTTTCCATCTCAATTTAAGGCTGTAAACTTCATGTGGCAATCAGCATCTCTCAGGAAGGTGCTTTGTCAATAATGCTCTCGCTGCTCCTCAGGTGGGTGTAGGTCATTGCCAGCTGAGGTGAAGCACTTAATTCCTTAATTTATCCTCCATTTATGGAGCTGAAGTATTGGTGTCTATTCTCTCCAGTTTCCAGCATCTGGAAGGGCAAGAAGCTGGAAATAGAAGTCTAATCCACATCAATCAGTGTGATGGAGCCTTGTGCTACTGTCCAAGCTAGACACAAAATACACCACAGCTTTACATAGGCAATGGTGACATGGGTGAAGTGAGTGAATTCTGGTATTTCTCATTATCTATGGTTTGTAAGGTCTTTTTGAAGGTATTTGGGCGGGGAACAGAGAATTCAGCCTTGTTGCCTGATACTATCTCCACTTCCCTGAGAATAGGTTTATTAAAAGTGATGATCCACACATAACATTTGAAGCAAAAATCTAAATTTAAAGTAGAAACTCACTAGCTGTTCCAGTAAGAATAATAATTTCTCTATGCTTTTTTGACATCTTAATTTCAAAGATAATGATATTTATGAAGATTTGTCAATACTATGGTACTTACCAAATAATTTTAAATTAAAGATTGACAGTTGTGAATTCACATTCATCTCTTTAGAAAGAGAATGCTTTTTTCTATAAGCATGGAAGTGTTCCATAGTGTTTGGCATTCTAACCAAACTATACTCCTTGGTTATTTTTCAACAGTGGAGATGTTTTCCATTTTGTTTGGGGCTTCAATTTAGAGATGGTGGCCTCAGCCAAAGAAAGTACAGATGTTATCCTTGTAGCAAATGGGGGAAATCACACTTATAAACCATTTAAAAATAGAAATTACATTTTTGATGCTCAGTCTCCTGTGTTAGGAGTGTCTTCCATCATTCATTTGCAAAAGCTGCAGAAGTAATGTAGCCAGTACAGATTGTATTTAAACTTTAGCGATACCCTCATAATAACCTCTCACTGTTGATATTCAGAAGTGTGGGCCCTTACTTTTAACTTATGAAAAGCTTTTTCTTTTATTGGTAGAGAGATATGAATATTTTCTATTGAACATCTGTTCTTTCTACAAGTGTCTTGTGTATATTGCCTGTCTTAATTCAATTGACTTTTTTATTTTGTCGCCTTTTATGGGAATACTAAAAAACTTTTAACACCTTCCGTACTGAGTTTACTCTTTTGAAATCTATACAAATCTGGAATTCATTACTGGAACTACTTCACTGTATTACCCAATAACAAAGACGAGATTTCAAAGCAGTGAAAGCTTTCTGAAAAGAACAGATTTTGTAGCTGCTCTATGTCTGTTCCTGTGGAAGGGCACAAAACTATGGAAGTAACATATGCACTTAAACTGTAACAATAAACACTTGGGAATTTTATGCACTGTTTGGACTTAGGCTGCTTCTAAATAAAGACTGTATTAGTTATCTTGTATGATTTTTTGATACTGTTGTGGGTTCTAGAATTGAGCAAGATAAAATTTTTGTAAGATACTTTTTTTTTCTCAATTAAATGCCTTGTTTTCTTATGCTTTTGTTTCCTGAAGTGAAGTGTACTTTCAGCCACTGAAATGGATATGGTCAGCTTTTTCACTATTTTTTATGAGTTCATTTGAAAACCAGCTTACCACAGTGAGAAGACATCTGATTTAATATTCAGAGCAGCATGAAATGCTTTGATCTGTGATCATATGAACGAATGTGATTTGACTGAACTCCTGTAGTTAACATCTTCAAAGGCCATTATTTTGGATATTTTTTTTTGTCATGTCTTAGAGATGACACTTGAATTGCTTTTGAAATTTCCACTCATAGTTTTCCAGTATACAGAAACATTTGAGCACACTTAAACTTTGAAAAGGACAGCGTTAGCTTCGGGTATATTGAGTATACCTTAGGCAAATATTGTTACACTTAACGACTTAGTAGCTGTAAACTGACAAGCTTTGGGAAAAGGTGGAGGCTGGAGCAGGGGATATAGGGGAGAAGTTGCAAAATGTGACAAACTGCCTGTATATTGATATGGGTCACTAGGAGCACTTTCTGGGCTCACAAAGCAGCAGACAAAGATACCACCCATCCAAGTGCTACATGGAGAAACAGGAAATGCAGGAAGTAAAAAGAAAAAAGGGGAGTTAAGAGAAAACCAGGAAGCTGATAGATTTGAAATTGCAAAATATTTTACTTCAGTTAACATTTCATTCCATTCTTTAAACACTTGAATTATTCTTTAGCTTCAGAACCATCAGTACCCCTAGTATATCTTCTGTCACTGATTTTGCATTCATAATTAAGTGGTATCAATATTTCCACAGCACCAAGACAATACACTCAAAAACTTTTTAATTGAAGCAGTTATAATTATTAGTTACAGGTCCTCATGCTTGGCTTGGCTGGTAGATGTGATAGACATCTAAGTCAAATTTTGACATAATTGCATACGAGAAATCTTCAGCCACGTCTCACCCAGACTTGGTGCCATGATTGTTGAAGTATACTGGTATCAGAGTCACCAGTATCTGTTTTTTTTTAACTTCTATTTTATTGTTAGAGCTGCAGATTGTCTTGAGTCTGCACATGCTGCATTTGAGTGGTCCATCATTACACAATTTCCTGAGACAGCAGAATAAAGTGGTATAAAGAACAGAGGGGGTATACCGCCTCTTGAGTATTGAGGACAAGCTGATTCTGCAGACTGACTTTGTCTGGCAATAAGGGGCTGAAATGTCATTAAATACTTTTGGTATTTTACAGAACAAACTTGGGCACTGTTCACATTACAATCTGTTAGGACAGGGTATCACAGATTTGTAAGTAGGATTTGTTTTCCCTGCATTTCTTCCAGCAGTACTTTGGTCCCCACACAGCCTTTTCTTTACATTTCATTATCTAACATTTTAAATTGCCATTAAATTGCTTTTCTTCAAGCAGGAGTTAACCTGTTTTACAGGAAATTTATTCCCTTAAAGCTTTGTAGGTATGTTACAGTCTCTGCTTCTGGCTATTGCTATAACTAGATAATAATTTTCAATTTAAATACTGCTTCTGTTGGGGGATGAGGTGCAGCTCTGGGATACAATTATGGGCCTGTTGTAATGCATAAATCAAAGAAGGTACATGAATTCACTCAGACTATGTGGATCCCTGCAGCACTCCCGAGCCTGCAGCCTCCCTCAGTAAATATTAATGCCAATACCAAATGAGGATGAATACAGAAATGTGGCAACAAAGCTACTGAGTAAATGGCAGCTTGTGCTTGAGTATCCCCAAGTCTGTAAAACTTGATTCCAACTGAAGAAATTCCGCCAGGAAAACTCAATAGCTTTTCTACAACGTTCCTCCCCCAAAGTCAATTTGAATATCTTCCCACTACAACCACTAATTAAACCATAGAATCACAGAACAGCCCAGGTTGGAAGAGACTTTTGAGAGATCATCTGGTTCAACCTTTTGTGGTAAAGGGATCTTTGGTTGGATTATCTAGAAATAACCAATCTGTCCAATCACATTTTGAAAACCTTTGGTGATGGGCACTCTACCTCATTCTTATATGTCAGAGTTTTCCTTGAAACACACTAAGGCAGATGAACAGGAAAGTTCTGATTTCTGATCAGGAAACATTTGGTGGCTGACTGATGGTATGAAGCAAGTGTCATACACTTTATCATTTTGAAAATATCTTCATAATAAATGTATCTTTCTATAGCAGACTACCCAGCAGCATTGCTTGCTCTGTGCTGTTCTGGGATTTGCTGTTTTAGAGCAAGGACAAGTGTTTGCTAATCCAGGTGAGATTCAAGAAGTGAAGACTGGATTAAGTGAAATGTGGAAGAACCAGCCTGACCCATGCTGAGGAAAGGAGAATACCACCAGTATGGAAACAACTGAGTGTTTGCAGGGAGCTACCCGACTGGACCTGCTGAGTCACCTGGGAAGCCTTGCATAACTTGTTTGCACCTCTCTTGTCTGGTGGCTGCTATTTTGTGGGTTTGTTCAAACAAGCATAAATGTGATCACTGTCCAAATTGATCTTGGAGGTTCAAACCCACACCATTACCAAGGATGACAGTGGTTTAAAAAAGCCAGAATGCATCCTGCAATTAGAGGAAACATCAGTAGAAAGCAGTAAGAAGTCTCCTGGTGCTCATTTGTTAATACCCTTTAGTATCTTCAGTAACTATTTTTGTAAGGTCTTTGTAGCTGCAGCCCTAGCTGCAAAGGTGGGAAGATAGAAGGACATCATAAAAAATCATGCGACTGTGCTCTGATGTTTCTTGGTAAAGGGCTCTTGCAGTGCTGGTTTATGCAGAGTTTAGCCCAGTACTAGAAAAGCAATGACTTCTGTCAGCCTACTCTTTTTGTCACTACTACTTGTTTTCCTGATATTTATTTCACTTGTTGATTTCCTAAGTCCTGAAATCATTCCACTGTCAAAAGCTGCTACGATCACATCCTCCCCCAAAGCACAAGCAGTTTCAGTCTGCCTCAAAATGCCCTGGTTGTGGTGCTCCCAACAGGTGTGCCTCATCCCATTCCATTAAGTGTCTGATCCTAATATAATTTAAAATGAAAAATGGAAAGGAGCTGCATCATGATGCATTGGGATGAGAAGCATGAGTGTTACCTCTGAATTCTGGAAACTCTTTGTTTTT
This sequence comes from Prinia subflava, assembly GCF_021018805.1. NCBI lineage: Eukaryota > Metazoa > Chordata > Aves > Passeriformes > Cisticolidae > Prinia > Prinia subflava. The sequence continues at coordinate 37,999,255 of NC_086250.1, read as the reverse complement.
TTTGGTAGGTGCCATAAGGAGACATGAATGTCAGCACCTGGCACTGCACTTGGTGGTGTCTACTCGAGAAGCTCTGTAGTGGATTTAGCTTGTGCAAAGCTATGCCAGAAAAAAAAAGCATCCACCATCAACCAAACCATAAGAAGTGCCCAAAGCCCTTATCACAAGTTAAAAGTGAAGTGTAATCTAATTCATTGTTCTTTAGAGTTTGAAGTTAAATGAACAAAAATATTCTCCCATTGTTTGCCTGCAGATTTGAGTAATGCAGCACTTACATTGAAATAGGTTTGGTTTGGAGTAGTTTAAGAAATGTTTCACTTACATTCAGAACTCACATGAAATAAAAATGTAATCTAGATGTTAAACTTACCTGTCTGACTTTTATCTTTCCTATCTCAAATAAAAACAGTTTTTTACATTTAGGGTTTTTTTCCCAGCAGCAAAAAGATGGATCCATATGTATCAGTCTGTGCCCGTGTCATGGAGTCTGCAAGTCCAAAAATAACTCCTGCACATATGCCATTTGGGGATTTTTGTCCCTAGTTCTTTGCAATTCTAATCCTTAAAGGTCTATTACAATTGTTAAATATCCCCTCATGTTTGTTTTCTGCCATTATTTGAAGAAAGAAAGCAGGTTGGATTTCATTCCAGTTTCCTTTATCTCTTTCTCTGTTTTACCATCCCCAGCTCCTGGACTGCAGTCTGCAGCTCCCCTCTGATCGTGACTGTGAGTAAGAGGAACCACAGAAGAAGGATTCTTTTCATAGCAACAGATACGAAGTCAGTGTCTGCTGTTCTGGGCATGACACAGGACTGATCTGTTTTGTGCAATTATTTTTCTTTGCTAGTGCAAATAGTCGTAACAAACTACTATTTGATGTCCTCTGAGACCTGTAATGTCTCCCTTCCCATCCATGTTTGGGGAAGAGTGAAATGTAAATCCACAAAAACTGGCAGCTAGAGCTGAAAGTTGCATAAATCTGAGCTCCACTTTTGCATTAAGGATTCTGAGGAGAGCTAAGGTATCCTCATACATATTAGAGTTTAATGCAGAATTTACCTTTAGGTTAGAAGGCAGTTCTTAAAAAATCAGCTCAGTGCCTTCCCCAGAGTCACAGCATCAGTCCTCTGTGAGGCCACATCAGGTCATGACAGAGACAGATGCACACCAGGATTATTTTATTACTCTATCAAGAGTATCTAGAACTGGTTTCTTCCCAATTTTTTTTATCAGACAGGAATGCTGAAAAGCAGAAAAGTAACCCCATGCTGGCAGGGGCTTTCCAAAGCCCCGTTCAGGGGTACAATGCAACTTGCTGTAGTGCTCTCACTCACGGATGGGTGCAGTGGAGGCTTTGGCCAGCATCACTGCTGCTGCTTGTTACAACATGCTTCTCAAAAATGTAATCATAATCTAATCAGGCAATGGGGGACCCCATGGGACCATTCCTGTTCAGAATCTCTTGACAGTGCAGAAGATTTCTTCCTTCCTGCAGAATTGAAAAGGTAGATATAACCCCCCAGCCCCTCATGATGCCCTGGAGCATCATCTGCTTCAGGCGTGGGGGCAGGAATAATACTTAAGCATTTTTCTAGACAGAAAATGAGACCAATATTTCTATCACTACAGCTTTCCACTTCTAACAGCAAAATGCATTTTAATAGAAAATATTTCATTGGTCAAATCAGCAAAAATGTGTTGGTTTTAGGGGAGCATTCTGCTGAAAGTAATGTGCATTTTACTTTGATAAAGTCTTCTTTGCTTTTGTCTATGTGGCTTCCTTGAAACTGGGTTACTTAGTGTAATTAAAAGAAGCACTGGCTTTAATCAGAAATTTCTAAGGGAAGAAATTATGAAGGAAAGGAATAACCTAGCTGATTCAATTCCATTTGTTCAGTCACAGAAAGGAAAGCACTTGCTTTAAGAGTTTACATGATCATCCTGGTGTCCAGTCACTTGTCTTTTACACAATATTTTAAAATGCAGGACTGAGTAAGGGTGATAATTGACAATGTAATTGTGTTTGCTGATTTGTTTATGTGCTCATCATTAGTATCTGCTGAGCAAAACACATCAAGGAACCCTTCACAAAGGAAAGTCTCTGCAAAATTTATGTATTTTAAGAGTGCAGCAATAAATTTTATATCAATGGTAAGAGTTGAATGATAATGCTAAAAAAAGTTTTATTAAGTCTTTTTCCTTGTTTTAAAGGCTACTTTAGGATAAATTCCTTCAATTTAAGCCATACAATGTAGTCTTGGGATTTCTCCACTCATTCCCATGAAGTGTATGTTTAGAATACAAGCTTTCCTCAAAATTTTAGAAACCTTTGTTGAAGGTTCTACATTTTAGTGAGATGTGGTTCTCATTTGGGCATCAATAATTCTGACTTTTTTCAGCAGTGAATATGATGCATACAATATTGAAATAATAAATTACTTTACTATTAGATGTGAGAGCTGGTAGAGATAGTCTCCTGTGAACTGGGCCTGGGGACTGCCTAAAATGCAATCTGTATCTGGCCAAACTCATGTCACCAGGCTACCCAACACCCCTCATGAAGAGCTGTCAAAAAATAAGGAATTATTTGCTTCACTTGGTAATTGGTCATGGTTTTAAAAACTTGTGTTTCATTTTGAATCTGAATGTGTCTGCCTTTAAATTCCTGCTATTAGTTCTTTTCTTGTGCCTGTTGCTGCTACAGCACTGATGAACTGACCAAAGTGAGCCAAGTGAGTCCTGCTCTCTGCCCTATTTTTCAACTGTGTGCCAAATTCCAGTACAAGTTTTATCTGTGCCATGCACTGAGATAAAAAACTTCTTCATTACTTCCTTATTTCATATCCAGGAATTACCTCTGCTCTCTTGCTGCACTCATGTACTTAGACACATACTAGGTTTTGACTCTCTAATTTGTTACATTGACTAAGAGGTAACATTTTTGTATTCCTTATAATGTTTCTACTTTTCATTTTCAGAGGACAGCTTTTGATACAGTTTTTGCTGGATTGCACATTCTTGTCACTGTTTATCACTCCAACAGTGCCATATCAATTCAAGTTTGATTAGCTTTGATTTTATATTTACTTTATTGGCCATTTAGGAAACCCCAAAGGCCCTAAAGGAAACATTAGTTTTCAAAGAAAACTGTCTCACCAGTAACTACTCTGAACTGCTCATCCAGTTCTTTATGCAATGAATTTGTCCTTCATTGCATCAAAAAGCAATTTTTTCCCGATTGTTAGAATGTGGGTACTAAGTCAAGCTCCTGAAAAAATTAATACAGCTATGACCTTACCTTTGAACAGCCATAGACTGTAATGTCCTCTTAGGTTTCTCTGATGAGACCTGTTTTTCCATTAGATTTTGTTGACTGGTACACATAACATTTGAAAGCCTCATTTAATTATTAGTCTTTCTTTTGTGTCATTACTTTTCTTTGTGTCATCCTCTGCTCCTCCCCACAGCTGAAGGTGTGGCTGCCATGGTGGAGATGGGTGTATCAGGGCCTGTGTGAGTACAGAAGGCTGTGCAAGCCTGTGTGCAACAGGCACTTACCATTGCCAAAGAGCAGGTCTGTGGACAGGCTGGTTGCTGTTACACAGATGACAATTTGGATGAAGATGTACAGGTGATTAAGGAAGTTTTCCATTACTCAAAACAGGCCTGTTTTGCTCACAGCAGCTCATTTCTATCCTCACTGCTTAGCTGAAGCTCAGTAATACTGAAACTGGTAGGTTTTAGGATGTCCCTGAGAAACCCTTTTGGCACCCACGCTTCCTTTCTATGTTCCCATTTCTTAATAGAAGCTCTTGGAAAATCTACTGGCTTATCAGCCAGTAAATGAAAACAACTCTTTTACTGCTGTGGCCCACAGTCAGCACATTGCAAGATCTCCCCAGGGATCTGCTTGCGCACCTCTCTCACCCTGAGCAGAGTCTGAGGGAGCCTGCATGACCACTGACATCCCCATCTCCTGCTGTACCACACAGCAGCAAGTTATTCTGCTGCAAAGTTCCATTTTTATACATCCCATGAAGTGAATACAGCCCTGTGGGTTTGTTCTTGAACCTGCCTCCTTCCACATTTGGAAACATTGGCATGACTGTTTAAATGAAGTTTAAAGTTAATAAAACCAGCCAATGACTGGTACCTATTCTAGGTGGTTTATGATTGTGTGGGTCTCATTTTTACTTTATAAATTTTAACCAGTTCTGCTTTCCTCTGGAATTTCCCTGGTCTGCCAACATGTGTTTAAAACGAGCATTTCTGTGCCTTTTTTTTTTTTTTTTTAATGTTTTCAGGCTTAATACTGTTACAGCATACATCTAGTAAACAGACTTCCACAGAAGGGAAGTTTTGTCTTTTGTAACTCTGACATTTTAAAACTATTACCTTTATAAGCCATTGGTTTACTCTCTCTTAGAGGGTTAGGGCCTCTCATTTGGAGTTGGAACATTGTCTTTGCTCCTGAAAGTGGAAACACCAATGGCAAGGGGTCAGGGAATAGTAGAGCAGCATGCTTGCTCTTCTTAGCATGCACCCAGGATGCTGCTTGTCAGTAAGGGATCTGTCACAATTGCAGGGGGATGGTATTTGGCATTGCCATACGTCAGTGTGGGTGCATGAAAACCATACTGCAAAGCAGCAAAGAATTCAGAACTGCTTTTCCTGGAGGGAAATGACATTTGCAGACAATTCTGCTTCAACATGGAGACTTGAACTTTTAGAAAATAATAGTCTTTTTCTTTACGAGAAAAAGTAACATTGTTTCTTGCTGGCCTTGTTTCTTAGGCCAAAATCAGAATCTATGTTTTATTTATTCCTTTAAATCAGAAAAAAAAATCATGCTGCACAAAGTATCTAAGGGTATTACTGAACCTGTCAAGTACATCTCTGTGGAGACATGGAGTCTCTCAGCAGCGAATGAGTGGGTAAAACACATTCAGAAAAGTCCCTCCAGGTTAACAATCTTTACAAATTATTTCCCCTTCCCCTTCCCCTTCCCCTTCCCCTTCCCCTTCCCCTTCCCCTTCCCCTTCCCCTTCCCCTTCCCCTTCCCCTTCCCCTTCCCCTTCCCCTTCCCCTTCCCCTTCCCCTTCCCCTTCCCCTTCCCCTTCCCCTTCCCCTTCCCCTTCCCCTTCCCCTTCCCCTTCCCCTTCCCCTTCCCCTCCCTTCCCTTCCCTTCCCTTCCCTTCCCTTCCCTTCCCTTCCCTTCCCTTCCCTTCCCTTCCCTTCCCTTCCCTTCCCTTCCCTTCCCTTCCCTTCCCTTCCCTTCCCCACATGCTTTGCTCTTCACATTTATTATTTGTCTTCTGAACCTTAATCTTTCTTTTTGACAATATTATTAACTTCATTTTAAGTGAGTTTTTGGTTGTTATTGTTGGGTTGGGTTTTTTTCCCTGTTCTGATTTCTTGCTTTTTTGGACATCTTGTACTCTTATGGACATGGATCTTATACAACTGTACATTATTTAGCTGAGATTTTGTAATATGATTATTTTCCAAACAAATTCAATAAATTCAGAACATTTTTCTGCAAGTATATCAAATTATGCTCAGAAATGTTCTCCAAAGGAAAAATAGGGAAAAAAAAGACTGACATTATCTGCAAGTCAACTTCTACCCTTATAATATTCAATACATAATTGTCCCGGAAATGAGTTGTGTGTTGTCCACAGCTTGGGAGGTGCTGTTTATGCTGTTGTAGGTTTGATCAACCATGGTATCTCCACTAAAAGCTACTGCATACACTTAAGTTCACAGTGGAATCAACACATTTAATATTTTTGTAAGGAGATCTAATAATGCAAGCTGAAAGAACATTGTTTTCACTTTTAGAGATTATACCACCTGTGAAATAAAACACCAGAAATGATTGAAAGTCATGTCAATGGATACAGTAGTACAATTTGGTTTGGTTTAATAACATGCAAAGTATGGTAGTATCTTTATGAAATATAAAATATATCTTGAAAGGCATTTCTCATGCAGATGTAATCAGAAACACAGATAACACAGAAGGTCTGTACAAGTGGTTTTAGGAAGCTGTGTAAAAAGAGGAAGAAAAATAAATTAAAGGAGAAAGAACCATTCTCTTTTCAAATTCTCTGAAACAAACACTTCCCAAATTAAATTAGCACTAATAAAATAACTTTGTAGAAGTCACAGATAGTTAAACCTATAGATTTTACAAGGCTGTGTATGAGATTACAGGGAAACATGACACTTCAGGTAGCTCTGACAGAATTTTCTGTTCTCAGCCAGATTAATTTCATTTAATACAGGTGACTGAAGTTTTGGAAAGTGCAGTACTTCTCATACAACAAAATCAGTAATCACAGCTTCCATACTAGAGAGGAAAACAGAAATGATGGAATACCATAGTTACTTGCAGCAGTCTAATATCTGTGGGAAATGCATCATTGAATTCTGCACCATGGAAGAATTCTTTGAGAAACAGCCAACCAGAACTGAGCTTCAGTCAGAGTCCTGCTTTGGTGTGCTCTCTGTTAGAAAAACAGTGCTCACAGTTCTGCTGTCAGGTGCATTCAGCACATGGACCTCATACCAAGAGTCCCTTGTGCAGCCCCTTCCAAAGCTTCAGCTCTCTTTCTCACTGGGAGATAGCCTCTATTCCCACTACAGTGTTCACTGGAGCAAAACATTTAGGACTGTTGAAAAATCACCCATGCAGAAAGTACCCTTTTAACAAATCAGATGTATTAGTATATGGATCATTTCTGGCAAAGAAGAACTGAAAAGTACAAATCAGGCACATTCTTCAGTACAATCCTGTGTATTTATAAAGAATGTACATGGAAACTGTTTTTGTTGAAAACAGTAAAAAGCTGTAAGAACAGGAAGGTTTTTGAAGACAGCCCTCCACCCAGCCATGGGTCTCAGCAGATGGATTTGCCAGCAGTTACCCAGGAAAGCCTCAACCCGCTGGGCCCTGCAAGCAGCTCGTACTCATGAGCGCTGATTTCCACTGTCTCTGGCAACCTTAATCCAAACTCCATGTTGCCTCCTTCTTCCTATTCAGCCTGAAAGAATAATTAACATGCCGGTCAGTTTTATTGCCTGTCCGCAGAAGGCATGTATGTCTGACAGAAGCCGGGATGACTTTTCAGCAAGACAGTATTTTTATAGCAACTTGCTGGAAGCACTTACATGCTAGTATAACTGGAAATTTATTTGAAGAAAAGATATGCCTAAAGATTGTGTCTGCATTGACTTTTTTTCCCTTGACCCATTTCCTTTATTTATTAAAAAGGTATATTTTACTTACGTCTGGAGGAAATAAAAACAATCCATTCTGTATGTGAATGTAATACTGTTCAGTGACAAGGCTTCTTATTTCGGAAAATCCAATCCTTGTTCTCATGGATGCATTCTCTGTTCTTTCTTTCCTCTATTCTTTCTCATACAACAGAGCATAAAGACTATCTGACAGAGAAAAAGGGAATTGCATTATGAAGCCCTTTCATAGGCACTATTTCTTACCACTAAATGATCTCTAGAGAGAGGTTGTGCTGCAGTTGTTTGGATCAGTTTGGGGGCATAGTTTTTATTAATGAATGATAGCCAGTTTTACAAGGCAGTTATCCAATTCTTAGAGTTATCCAAACTCTGCTGGACCCGTGCAGTCAAGGAACTCGATGGAAGAACGTTTTTCTTGTTCCTTTTTCCTCCCCTGCTCCCACACCCCGCTTTTAAAGTACTCTTTTACGGACTTCTATTTTGCAAACATTTAGAGACTAGCGCTGCTTAGTTCACAGGAACGAAAATCACACAAAATCCGTGCGGGTGCTCATTAGGGGCTTTCTGTTTTCCCGGGGAAGGGCTCGGTAGGTACGTGCGCTGCAGGAGGAAACCTCAGCCAGGGATTCAGGGACAAATCCTTACGGACTGCACGGCTCGCGCGGGATCGCGCCCTGGCCCCGCCCGCTGCGCCGGCCCCGCCCGCTGCGCCGGCCCCGCCCGCTGCGCCGGCCCCGCCCGCTGCGCCGGCCCCGCCCGCTGCGCCGGCCCCGCCCGCTGCGCCGGCCCCGCCCGCTGCGCCGGCCCCGCCCGCTGCGCCGGCCCCGCCCGCTGCGCCGGCCCCGCCCGCTGCGCCGGCCCCGCCCCAGGCCCCGCCCGACGGCCGCGGAGGGGGCGGGGCCTCTCGCCGCCGCCGCGTCCTCCCCTCCCATTGGCGGTGGGGGCTGCTCGTGACCGGGCGGTGCGTGACGTAGGAGGAAGAAGCCGCCATTAGGGGCAGCGGAGCTGCGGGCGCGGGGCAGGTTCGGCTGCCGTGTCCCTCTCCGGCCTCGGTCTCCGCGGCCTCGCTGGTGCCTCTCCATCCCCGCCAGCCCCCCTTGCACTCCCCCGCGGGTCTCCGTCCCGGTGGGCGGCGGCGGCGCCGCGGTGCGGCCCGTTGATGTGAGGCGCGGCTCGGCGGCGGGGCGCGGATGGCGGCGGGGGCAGGCGCGGCGGCCGGGGGCCGCAGCTTCTCCTTCAAGGTGGTGCTGCTCGGGGAGGGCTGCGTGGGGAAAACCTCGCTGGTGCTGCGCTACTGCGAGAACAAGTTCAACGATAAGCACATCACCACGCTGCAGGTGCGGGCCGGGGCGGGTGGCGGTGGTGTGGGGGGTCCCGCTGTTCGCCCCTCGCCGTGCGCACCTCCTCGCTCTGCTGGCACTGCCTTGTTCGCGGCCCGGCGGCAGCCGGAGCCGCCGTCAGCGCTCGCTAATGGTGGCTGTCCCTTGCCGCGTCTGCTGGAAGCCAGTTTGCTCTTTATTTTCACGCCTCAGATCTAAGTTGTCAATATGTTTAGGCCTCGTTTCTACTCTGCATACTAACTGCTCCGTTTTTTTCCAGTTACGTATGTGAATGTCCTCATTTGAATCTTGGAAATTATGATGCAAAAGTAATGGTGTTATTGTAATTATTGTTAGTGGACTGATGACTAAGTGTTTCATATACCCTGCATTTCTGTTAATCACACTCTTCCTCATGTTCTCAAATCCTAACACGAGCACTATCTAAACGTTTCTGTTTAAAGAGAACAGCTTTTACAAAATGGTTTATGAGATTAAGGCTTATGATTTAATAACGGGAAAGATTCTTAAAGTTTAACTGCTTGTCACGACAGTTCCCTGAGTTTTGGCTGGATTCTCAGAAGTCTGCTGTTATAAAGAATTATGAACGATGTTCTGGTAATGAAATGTGACAGGGTGCCTGTGTGAAAGTAATGGGTTTTTTCATGGCCTGCTAGTTGGTGATGGATGACATGTTTGCCATGGTACAGAATAAACTGCTTGTGCTGCACATAGGCTCAGAAAGCATGTTTTGAAGTTCATATTGTGAATGGTGTGTTAAGTCTTTCAGGATGTCAGCTTCCATAGGTAGAAGACTGGATTTAATGTGTACCACTCTTAATATATATATATATATATATTTAAATAAAGAAACAAAATCTGCCACTTGGTACACCTGTAGTTTTGAACTAATTTTGACTTTCTTGAAGTACAGAAGAAATAGTAGGTGATAGTAAAAGAAAATAGTTTTAAGGCAGCTATATGCCATTCCCTTACATTTTTGGGAAACTTCTTGAATTATGTATCTCAGAAGTAATTAATAGTGAAACTTTCCCTTAAAACCAAAGCAGCATTATCGATGCATTAGGAGCAATACAGGGAATGTTTTGTAAACAGGTAATGTAGCTCGATTTTTGCTGTGAAGAGGTAAGAAGGATCTTTTATACTTCGTTATCCTGTGTTCATATTCCGCTTTCGGGTTAATCCATTGGGAGCTTTACTAGGTAAGGTATTTAGGAAGCTACTTGTAGCTGCCATGCCACAGACGTAGTTGACACTTGGTGTGCCACAGAGATGCCTGATAGCTTGGTGTCGGAGGTGCAGCAGAAGTGTAGCATTGAGCAAACAAGCAGTTAAAGTGCATCAAAATGGTCATGTGCAGCTGAGTTCTCATATCCCATTGTTTTAAGAGTTGGTCCAAGTAGATTGTTGTGTGATGAAGCTTATGTTTGTTGTTTTGGGGTTTGTTCTTTAAATCTGTAGTGGAAAACCTAAAATTATAAGCAAAAATTGAGTTGGAATACAGGCTTGGGTCAGATATTTAAAACACACTTTTAAACTGCTCCAAAGTGCTGATAGGAAAATGTCTGTAGATAGTGTGGCTCCAGAGCTTTTGGTTTTGACTGTCTTGAGAGAGGTGTATTGAGGAGTGGAAGCACGTGCTCCCAATTCCTACTGAGATTTTTTTCTCCACCGTAACCAGGTTTGTGGTTGCTGCCTCTGTCTTTCGACTGTGCATTGTTTATCAAGTTGTTTGCTTTTCTGTTCTGAGCCTCCTTGGCCACATATGCATTTTACTGATTGTATAATATAATGTCAATTGCTGTTGAATCTTAGCATCATGTGCACTTGTAAAGTATTATCTTTATTGTTTTTATTTCTCTATGTCTTACAGTTCTAGAAAAAATTGAAGTGAGTTGTTTCACTATTAAATTAAAAGATAATTTAAAAATAAGATGAAGAGAAACTAGGGTATCTGATTAAGCAATGAAGTAACATGTTTGCAAAGCACCCTTTGTTTTTTAAGATAAAAGGCTTAATCTGATAAGGTTGCTTTGTTTCATGGCAACAGTTCAAAGTATTGCACCAAATTCCTTTTGGTCCAATAAAGCCAAAATTAGATAAATACTTTGCTCCTGGTCCAGCAAAGGAGTGACAATGATGAATCGTATGAAAAGATCACTAGATATTCAGACAAGAGCCTCTCCATCCACAATATTCTCTAACTTTAAAAGAGAAAGTATTGCAAAGTGCTTTATTCCAGTGTGCAACAAAAAGATTGGTGAGACTGTAACCTTCTGGAAACATCGTTTAGTGATGTTATTCTACTGTGAAGTTATTCTTTGTATACCCAAATGGGTAAGTTTCTTTGGTTCTAGTAACAGAAGACTCTGATTAAAAGGGAGCAGTTTCTCCTCCCTCCCCGCTCCCCTTCTCTCAGTGCTAACCAGAGCACACTGGAGCCTCCTCTGCGATGTGCTGCTGTGGTTCTGTTAGTATCAAGTCATGTCCTTAAGATATTGATGACCTGCATGTTGAAGTTAAGGTAGCTACTGATTCACAGAAGAAAGCATCTAGTTAGAACATTGTGGAAAAGCTGATGCAGGAAAAGTAGGGGGTTTTGCATGCAATTAATATACTTCATAACCTGTTGGCAGACCTGATAGGGCAGTTAGAATTGGTTCCCATTGTTTGAAATAATTAAGTAAATGCCCTCATCTTGATACAATAATTGTAAGATATGATATCAAGTGAACTGTGCTGGAATTAGTCCAATAATAAACCTACTGTCAAACTACTGGGTTTTTTAATTGAGTTAATTACCCAAGATAAATACAACTTCTGAATCCTGCTCTCTTAAATATGTGGAGAATTGTGGAATATCCAACCCAAGAGAGCTGCTGATGTGGTTGTAATTGTAGAGTTCCTGATTCCTGTGATGGACTTATCATAACCTGGAAGAGCTGTCCTGGCTATCAAGATAGCTAGGGGTGAGTGGAAGACAATGGAATGAAGTTCAGTGCTGTATGCACTGTTTGTATGCCTGACCTGCTTCTCTTGAACATGAAACACTCAAGCGCAGGTGCCACACACCTGCCTTTGTTCAGGAACTTTCAGGAGACTCTCCTCCAGCTGTGTCTTCCTTGTGTTCTACTCAAGCCCCTTTATCAGCTCCTGGCAGGGCCTGGTGGGCATACAAAACTGAACTCATAGAAGAAAGAATTAAAAGAAAGAAAATATTTCCTACAGCCACATGAAAAGATTGGAATTTTAGCTCTTATAATTGCATTATTCTTTTCCAAGTGCCTAAGTATTCTTCAAACCAGTCATAAGACAGTAGAGTCAAAATATGAAAATTAGAAGCTTCAAAGAGTTGTTTGAAGTTACTTATCTTTGAATTAACCATGGTCCTATGAGTTTTTGAAAGTCCTAGCAAAAATGAACTGTCATAGTAATTAAAATAATGTGGAAAAGAGCTACTGATTGTAAATGGAGTCACAACTCAGACTTGTAGTAGTCAATTCAGTAACTTCTTGGGAGATTAGAGAAAATGTTAAAGCTTTTTCTATGTGTAATTACCTAATGCCCTGTAGGTACTCAAAGGTTTTGACTTTGAAACTTGACAAACTTTAAAATCTTGGCAACCGACTTTTTCTCTAAACTGCCTCAAAACAGAAGTTAAGGCTCTTTCTTATGTGCTGGGTTTTCCCAAATTTCTAATAACTGCATAGTCCTGCTCTTCACTTGGTTGTTTTTCTCCTTCACTAACCTCAGAATGGTTGGGGTGGGGTATGGGTATGTTGAAAGGTTAAAAAATACTAGCTGATTTGTCTTTGGCATGTTTGCCACTGTGGATGTAAAATATGTTTTATTGATGGTAAATGCACTGAACTTACCCATGCCTACTAATTCATGAGCAGAGCATGCTAACTGTATTCAAGTGTATGAACAAAACAAAGAAGAACAAAGCATTAAATGTGTATTATAGTATTGATGATTTTCTCCAGCATGTTCACAAAGCTTTCTGTTCATTACTAACCATGACTGCTTCAAATACCAGGTTCCAATCTTGTTATCAGACAGATCTGCTGTAATCAGGGTATCTGATAGAGGATACTGTCTCTCCTTTTTTGATTATGGGCTTAAGACTTTAGATAGACTAAAACTTAATCATTACAAATTCACCAAGTTTTGATACAGAGAGCAAGTATGATAGCCCAGGGCTACGTACCCTTGCCACAGTCTCCTATGGTTGTGGATGTTTTTGTAGTACTAAAAAGTCTTATTTGCAGGTAGGAGTCTTTTAGTGCTGGAGTATATAAAAAAAGGAAATCTGTATCTGAGTGATAAAATACAGTATTCTTGTCAAAAGCTGTAGTACCTGAAGGACAGGTTATACTGAAGCAAGACCTAGCTATGTAGAAAAACCAACTTAAGTTTTTGGTCTGTTGGATAGGAGATACATTTGTGCTATTAACTGGGTGCATGTCTAAAGCTACAGTGATGTGACTTTATGGATATTGAGTTCTCCGTGGTTTTAAATATAAATCCCCTTTCTGTGAAAGATTTTTCTGCTCAGAAACTGATTTTCAAATACTTGTGTGGAATTCACATCAACTGAGCAGGTTTGTATTGTTGGTGTTATGGCAAAAGCAAACATTGCTCAGAAGAACTTTTCTTTTGAGATTTGCAGGAGAATATTGAGTACTATTGTACTGCAGATCAATAAAATATTGGCAGATAAGCTTGATTCATTGTGCCTAACAATAGCTTCTCTCCCTGTGGCTCAAGTGTTGGTGAATTAAAACTTCTGAAGTAGCCTCCAAGCTTTCAGCTTTTAAACTGTGGTGTAATACAAGAAATGATGAGGACTACTGATGAGTTAATCCTCAGGGACAGATGTTTGAAAGCCATCAACTTCTTTCTCTAGAGTTTTTAATAAAAGAATGAAAAGTTTTCTGGTGTTGAAGATTTGCTACTCTTGTGTTAAGCTGCTTGTTACAGGTTGGCTAGAGGGTCAAATCTATTTAATGTGTGTCTGGAAGTTTTTCCAGGCTTCTGACACTACAGTGAGTCCCTCCCTTCACTGTGGACTGAGGGAGTAGTTACGTTGAACACAAGGGTTGTAGTGATCAGTTCTTTGCTATCCGCTCTTCGAAAGTGTCTGTTTTCTTCTGGTCTGTTCTCTCTCTCTGTTACTTTTATCAGATTTCATGGAAAGGTCTGGGGAAAGGTACAATTTAAAGATGAGAAGGTTTTTTAATCATCTCATCTTGGGTCATACAGATGCCAGGGAAGTAGCTGAAGAGTAGGAGCTGCTCTATCAACTGAATGTTGAATGACTTTAACTATAATACAGGCAGCACTTCAGAAAGGCACTTTGATAGCAGTTTAGGCTGGTGTACATTGAACTGTTGTGGTCTTCTGTGTGCATTCTGGTTGCTTGTGTAGTTAAGCACCAAGCTGGTTCAAGCAGCTAGTGTGGCCCAGGACACTTTGCACATATGTGACTCTTGGTTCTGTGACTGGTCAGTGCTTGTACTGAGAGCTCCTCTTGAGCTGCTAATCCAGCCTAAAATAATCTGTGATGCATTTATCATAAAGTACCAAGAGTACGTGTTTGAACCCAAATGCAAACTGAGGTAAAATTGAAAGGAAAACTGACTATAATTTAAAGCAGAATACAAAAGTTAGCCCTGAATTGTTTGATACAACATGTTACTGCTAGTCTTTAGAATGGAGGGAGCAGGTTCCTAATGCACCAACACCTTCAGACCCTCTTCTGGTCCATTAAACTTGGATTAAACTGTATTCCCTTTTTAGCTGTCAAATTACAGACTTGGTGACAGAGGTGGTGTCTGAAAATGTGAATCATGCAAGTTTGGAGGAAACCAGACCTACTCAAGTTACTGCAATTAGATTAACCTTGCAGTGTACTCTAGTTCTGTAAAACATTTCCAGAAGTTAAAGTAGTGGAATTCTAAAGCAGCTTGTATGCTTATTCTCAGCTCAAACGAAAACACAGAACCAAAAAACAGATGAGGGTGGGTTGTGGGCTTACTTCAGCAAAAAAATGGAAAAGTTACAGATAAGGAAACGAATGTTTCCAAGATATTTAATAATAAATGAAAACAATTGTTTATGGTTCTCATGACTTACTAATAGTCAACTACTTTGTCTAATTCCTGCAGATTAAAAATCCTGTTAGACAGGTTCCTGCCCAAACTTCATGTACTCTTGCGAAATGCTTTGAGTTCAGCTTAGATTTATCGGTGTTGTGAATTCAGACTCTTTCCACACAACTCATCCTTTCCAAATCATTTGAAACAACAGCAAAAAGATGCAGTGAATGATTGGCTTAACCCAAATTTATTTAGAATAGGCTGCTGGCAAACTGTAGTGAAATGACTAACTGGCTTAGTATTGACTTAGCCTTCTTGCTTACAGAGTCTTTCAGTCTGGAAATTTGTGTTTTATTGATTCTGATGCTTTATTAATAAATTAATTTGAAGTCAAATTATGTGTTTGGTGTGTAAACTGAACTTTAATCTGTTTTGCTTTCCAGGCATCTTTTCTTACAAAGAAGCTAAATATTGGTGGAAAAAGAGTAAATCTTGCAATATGGGTATGTTTACATTTCTGGTTTTTTTCTCCTTAGCTCATTAGAATGTTTTTCTGGAAAAAAAATTGCTTAGCCTTACTGTATCACTAGTTTTGGGCACTTTTTATTAAAATAAACTTCCCAAGTATTTGGATTTCCTTGAAGTATTGTTTATTTTGTCTTAAATGCTAACAAGTGCATTTTAAATGCAGGATACAGCTGGTCAAGAAAGATTTCATGCGTTGGGGCCTATCTACTACAGGGACTCCAACGGCGCTATTCTAGTATATGACATAACAGATGAAGACTCTTTCCAGAAGGTACTGGGCAGCTTTTGTGTCTAAACTGTGAACTGGTTGAGTGATAATCTGTGAGGTGTAAACAGAAGTCTGCTCTTTTCAGCAATATATATTATATTTGTAGATCATGTAATGGACATATACAGCTGATAGCATTCTTTTGAAGACTGACTTCTGTGCTATCAGGTTATTCAAAGAACACCAGAGGATTAGCTCAGTTTCTTAGAGCACAGTGCTAATAAGGCCAAAACTGTGGGTTGGATCCCTGTATGGGCCATTCATTTAAGAATTGCACTTCATGATCCTTGTGGGTCCCTTTTAACACAGAATAAACTGTGATGTAGCTGTGTGAGTTACCTGTGACAGGCTATAATCATAAACTTGGACTGTTGTCATGGTATGCCATACATCTTCACTGTCTAAACCAAATTACTAAAAGATACTAAGTGACATGGCCTTTTACAGATCTGAAAACTCTGAAATTGCAGTACTGATAGTGGAGACATTACCTTCTCTATGATAAGTTATTTGTTCTTCAAAGCCTCATCAAAATGTGTAATTTGATGGCTAGTTATTTTATGGCTGTATTAGTAGATTAGTTTGATCAGGTGAGTTTTTTCTACCCTGTGTCAATCTATGTTCCCACTATAGGATGTTTCAGTGGAAAACTGGTGACACTTTTCCAAGCAAGTTTCTCTCTGATTAGCTTTTGGCAAAACCAATTCGACTTTTGTGTAGTGAGAAGTAAGAAATTGTGGTTGTATGGGCAAGGCTTGGGTTAGCAGTGACAGAAATAGGGTAAAGGGTACAGATCCACAACAGCTTAATTAATTTAAATGGTCTGGTGTAGGGCAAGTAAAGCACTTGTGCTAGCAGTGAAATACTTGCCACCACCTGTAGAATGGTTATGACTTGTGGATACTGCTTCAACTTGTACCTTTCCATGCTGAGCACTACATAATAATAAAACCCAGTGATACCAAAACATTTAGATGTGCAGAAAAAAAGAGGGAAGGCTGATTTACAAAGTTACTGCAGAAGTACTCCTGTATCATGTAGCCTAACTTATTTTTAGATTCTTGAAGTGATTGCCTCTCTTCACAATTATTCCCTTAAAATGGCAGTTCCTAAGTCAATGCAGTTATCATACAACTTTCAAAGCACAAGAACAGATTTGATAACAGATACTTTACCATCACCTGACTCAACATGCTTGTCCCATCTGTTCTCTCATGAAATACACATGTTATAGTCTAACCTGAAAAACTCAGTTCAGGTGCTTCTACCTTTAAAGTACCATTTGTGGACTATCAGTAAGTGCCTGTTGATAAAAAATCTCATGTCTGACCTAAAGTGGCCCATGCAGTGAACTTGCTATATTGAGTGTGGTGAGTTATATTTCTGGAGTAATTGAACCATTTTATCTAAGTCATTTGCTCTTAATTTCACCTGTGAAATACAAGCTGCTGAACAAGGGCCATGTGTAGCTATCTAAAGAATATCTTTCCATCTATGTTGCTCTAAACATTTTTGCTTTACATTTAGACTAGATGGTTAATGAAGGAAATGGGATGGTTCCACATTGCCTAAGTTAATAGTATAGTGAAAACAAACTCACCTCTGTTCTTTTTGCAGGTAAAAAACTGGGTTAAGGAATTAAGAAAAATGTTGGGAAATGAGATCTGTTTATGTATAGTAGGTAAGTGTTTTCCAACATGACTGAATTGGAAGTATCTCTTTTGATTAATAGCATCTTCCCAAATGCTGCTTTGACAGCTTGTACATGTAAAGGGGTAAAGCTTATGTTAGATATTTAAAATTAAACTGGAGCTAGGGTTTCAGTAGATCACATTGAGGAAAATAAGAGTTTGATTGAAAAAATAAGCTGTTTACTTATACACTATTACAAGTGCATAGTACACACACCTGCAGGTGGTAGTTTAACAAAAAAAGTATATTATCCTTCTTTCAAGTACTCAGACTCATGGCTTTTCTTGGTGGCATAGCCTAGGTGCTTGTCTTTTTTGATAACGAAGTGCTTGCAGGTTGGAGCAAGTCTTAAAGCTTGGATATTTCAATGCAAACAGAATGCAACAGAAATGCTGGGTTTAATTTAGATCTGATCTAATTATTAAAACACTTTCATGTAGTTAGATATCTGGACATTCTACAAAAATTACCTCTACAGCACATGGAAGGTGCTAATAAATCACAAAAAAAAAAGGGGCAAAAAGGCTGAATTGGGTGATTTACATGGAGGAATTTAGCTGTCCTGAGCTCTCTACAGAAGTAGCACTTCATTGTTTGTAAATGCGTGTGTGAAAGAAGATTCTCAAAACATACTGTCCTTGAAAGTGAGATGTGTAAGAGCTGGTCTTTACTGGGACAGCTTGAGAAAATGGAGTACCATGATTACTTGTCTGCCTTCTTTTGGGGTAATTTTAAAGTACAAAGACTTAAAATATTAACATGTTTTCAACAGGTAACAAAATAGACTTGGAAAAAGAGAGACATGTTTCAGTGCAAGAAGCAGAAATGTAAGTCACACTTATTACTAATAGAAACAGTCATTGTGGAATTATGCTGGAGTAATAAACTCGTGATGCTGTTAACATAGCAGCCAGCTAGGCACTGCTGGCTTATGCCTGCCAGTTGTTGAGTGTTCTGTTAGTATCTGAGTCACAGGGTGTCCTGGCTGGCCAAACTGTAGCTTGAGAGTTGTTTGTGATTAAAGTCAACATTTGCAGTTTAAATCCATTTCTAGTCATGAAATTTTCTTAATTTCATCTAGTGTTGCATCAGTCCTGGCGGTACCTTTGTATTAAATAAGCATGTGTAAATTAACTCTGAAGATAGACTAAAACCTGTTGTGATCATCTCACTCCTTCATGTAAAGTGTCTTAGAAAGATTGAGTCCTTTACTACAGTGAGGCTCCATATCTGCATTTCTACAGGTATGCCGAATCTGTTGGAGCAAAACATTATCATACGTCAGCTAAACAGAACAAAGGCATTGAAGAACTGTTTCTTGACCTTTGCAAAAGTAAGTATTCTGTAGTTTGTTGGTAAGAAGCTCATTCATAAAATGCTTCAGGCTTCAGAAATACTTGTCAGGCCGTATAGAAAAGTTTTAGTGTAAATTACTACTTAGAACTGACTTCAGTCTACTTCAAGTCACTTGTGTTCTGTAACAGCTCTGGAAGCTTGATGTATGGATGCTTACAATATTGCAAATTCATGCTGTACTCCAAAAATGTCTTGGTTATTTGTTGGAGCACTGACTGCTGTTCTACTAACCACGCATAAGTAGTGACTCAAATCAAACTTCATGTTACTGGTCTCACCTCTGCTTGCTTCAAACACTCTGTTTCAACCTCTTTCAAAAATCTCCTCAAATAATGTCAATTACCAATCATGAACTCAGAGCTTTAATAATGCAAATTTTACTCAGAAATCTAAACAAACAGTAAAGATCATGGTATGTGGGATGAAAATCCAACACAAGCAAATCAACCTATTAGTTGTATTTCTGTGATTAAAGAATTTAAGGAAAAGATCTCTGTTTCTGAAGAGGTAGTGGGTTGGGGTTTTTAAGGGGGGATTTTTTCAGGAGGGTGGAGTTTGTTTGTTTGGGGTTTTTTAACAGTGTTAATGATATGGGTGGGTAAATCTAGCTTTTGAAGTTACTAACTCCAGGAACACTTGAGGTTCTCTACGGTCTGCCCTAGTTACCAGGAGCTGCTGTGTGTTGGGTGCTCTAGAAAAAAGATCTAATATGTTCTTGGAGCTATGCCGTGTGATACCCGAGTACTTAGTTCTGCATAACAAATAGGAAAACTATTCTTGCTGATCTCTTGTCTCTGTGCATATAGTTCAGATAGGTTGAGGTAGCAGAGTCTTAAAGTAAAAATGTAGTGGAATGTCATTTAATATACTTCTTTCTTTACAGGAATGATTGAAACTGCTCAAGTGGATGAAAGAGCAAGAGGCAATGGCTCCAGTCAGTCAGGAATAGCAAGGCGAGGTGTACAGATTATTGATGATGAACCACAAGTACAGAGCAGTGGAGGGTGCTGTTCTTCTGGATAATTATAAAACTGTGCATCACTGCCCTGTTGATATGAAGACTGCCATATTCCAAGTCACACATTCTTTACCAATGGAGTAATAGAATTAACAGTATTTAAAAATAATCACATGTAACACTGCAGAGACCTTAAGTGCTAAACTAGTGGCGTCTGTGACCAGAGAATTGGCATTTTCTACAGTGGTTAACAAAGCAATTACCAATGGCCTTTTTACATATTTTTCTTTAATGAGAAATAATATGCATGTAGAAAAGACCTACTTAAAGGCTTCATTTATATTCTTTTAAATCAGATCATTATTTAATAACTTATATACATTGTTGTTGGAATGGTATACGTTTTTGCAGCTCTTTGTATTTTGTGGTAGATGGAATTGTATCACTTCTAAAATGCAAATTGATTTTTTTTAAATTAGCAGATATCTGAATTAATATTTTTGCAGGGCCTCCACAAGCCTATAACTCAACTACTTTGATATATTCTGTTCATCTCTATGCCAAGCTGATAAAATACATTGTAAATTACATATTAAATATTTTATCTGCTTTTACAGTTGCAGGTGCAGAAATATGTACATCAGTCTTGTCAGTGATTGTGAAGTGAATAAGTCAGTGAAAGATGCAAACTTTCCATGTGCACTGTTAAATTGCTCATTCTATTCCCTTACCTGAGAACAGCTTTGTTTTGGGTGCATCTGTAGCTACAGCAATTCTCTAATCCATTTCTGGAAGCAGCAGTATTTAGAGTATCCCCTTGCTGGAAAAGAATGTTTCTGTAAACTGCTGTTTAACACTGAGGTGTTTGACTTGCAGCTAAAACAGTTGGTGCATGCACATTCCTTGCCTCTGCAGTTACTTTGTCCTCTCAGAAGATCCCCAGAAAGTCAAAGCAGCTTTAGCCCTCATCTGTCTGGTAGCCAGTAAACCAGATGCATGGGAAACTCGTTAGCTGTTTTAATACATTTCTTTCCAAAGACAGCATTATAAACTATTCATGAGCATATTTTTTTCCCTGCAGGGCTTGAGTGAACAATTAATTGGCATTAACTAGAACTTCTAATTCAGATTGATTAAATTGAAGATGTGAAACTTGCCAGATGTAGCTGTAACTTTGGGGATTCTAGGCAGAATTGAACTTATTCCCAACTTGCTTATTCTCCTGTAAAGCATTTTGAAAAAGCCCACTTAAATTTCAGGAGGAGGGGTTTCAGAAAAAATGTGTAAACTACTATCACAAAAGAACACAAATGGTGGTAGCTGAAACTTCAAAATGTTTTGTGCTCTGACTTTTTTTACTTAAGTTGTCATGCTTGGAAAAACAGTAAAGGTGATGTCTATGACAAAGTAGAATATCCTTGGCCTTCCTTTTTCTGAAAGGTAGATTTAGTATTGCATATGAATGCACTGAATGGTGTGGGTATGTTCTGATACACAAAAAAGTAGTGGTAATGAATTAGTCTGTGTAAGAGAAGTGTGCTGTCTTCAATCTGATTTTTATTTTCTCTGAAATAATAGACGGCTTTGATACAGACTGATCCTGGTGCATTTTCTCCTTTTTTGCCTTAACTGTGGTATAGATAGATTTTCATAGACTACCACTGCTGTGCTCTTCTGACATGTTTGTATGCATGATGGAGAAAGGTGATCTGTTCATGCTAATGAAGATAATTTTTGGCTGTGCAGAGCTTTGGTGTGAATCTGAGATCTGTGATTATATATGTCAACATGTAGCAACACCATCAACTTTCACATATCTAACAACAGTGAGGTCTGGAAAAGTTGAAAACCAGATTGGTTTGATCTAATGCTGGTATCTGACCGCCTTACAAGTGTTACAATACGAAGAGTGAAAATACGAAGAGTGAAATTGTCAAGTCTTGGATGTTCAAGAAAGGAATTGTCTCAGAAGAGGAGTTTCAGATTTTTTGATTCAAATTTAATTTTTTCCATCTCTGCAAATAAAACCCCAAACAGCCCCACTTCAATTAAACTTAGTTGAAGTAGTGTGTAGAATATATCTTTTTTCTGCCTGCAGCTGAAGAGTTTTTAGTGTATTGTGGGGTAGGGGCATCCCATGTGACTTCTGGCAATTGCAGAACTGACGAAGGCATGTTGATACTAGCTCTTAATTCTCTTACAGAATTAAAACTATTACTACTGAAAACTTTGGTGGGGATAAAGAAGCTTACAATTCTGTAATACTAAAAAGGTTTTGGTTGCTATTAGTGGAATATTTTTTAAAAAAATCTCAAGTTACTTTTCTTACTTAAGCTACAACATAAAAAACTCACTGGAAACCTTCCTGTCTAAGCTGTGGTTTGGTCGGACTTGATTTATGAAACTTAAAACCTGTATTTGCAGGGTATCATTATATAACTGGATGAAAGGATAGCTTTGCGAAGTCAGGGAAGCCGGTTGAAGACTAGACAGAAGTGAAAACATGAATTGTTTAGACTGATTAACATAAGACTTCAGCTGTTCATTGTTAGCAGACAAAATACAACAGTTCAGGAAAAAGCATCTTTGTCAAAGAGACTGAGAATGTTCTTTGCACTTGACATACAGAAAAGCTGTCCTATAGCTTTTCTGTATTTGAGCAGGATCTTACTCAAGTAACCTGGTGTTACTAGTGCATGGCTTGCTTTTCAAGAATCTTGAACCTTGTATTTGATCTAGATTGCCTGGTTTGTACATCTGACTGTTTTTCTTGTTGCTGATTTCTGTGGCTGTAAACAAGTAAGCTATTTCTCATTCTTTTGAGAAGTGAAAGAGAACAAGGCTGTGTGTCTTTGGAAAGTACCTCTGTTGTGGAGCAAATAGCCAGACGTTGCTAGACACCTACTGTAGCATGTGTAAATCAACACTGAGCACACTTCCTCGGAGCTGACAGAGATTACTCACTTACATACTAAAATAAAGTGGTCTTACTTTGTACAATACCTTTCTAAATCAACTTCTAAGTGCTTGCTCATGGTCTTGATGCTGCTACTATGAATACATGAGCTGCCAAAGAAACTTTATCCCTTGCTGAAATAAAATCCAACCAGCCAAAGTCCAACCGCTGTAATGCAACAGTATGTATCTATGTTAGGAGTTATGGACATGCTTAGACTTTACTTCAGAAACTATAAAAGATGGGATAGACCAATTCAGACAAGGACACGCAAATTCAGATGTGTAGTATTTGAAGGTGACTGTGTAGTATTTGTGTAGTATTTGAAGATGACTGTAATTAGCTGCAAAGACTGGGAGAGATGGCTTCATCTGGTTAGCAGTGATCTTGCACATGATTCCAAAATAGGGGTATCTAGATGAATTGTGTGAGATGGTCTCTTGAAGCAGTCAAGTAACTGAGTGTTAGTTTGATTATATTACATGCCTTTCTTCAGTGTTCACACATTGTGGACAGGTGTTTTTGCATCTACCACATTGAAAACTGCCTACAGTTCTTAAAGAACTTAGTAATTTCTACTTTAGTTTCCAAACCAGATGAAAAAAGCTTTACAGAAAGGTATGAAGTTCTGGAAAGTGGTCAGATCTCAAATGGGGTTCTCCAAAAATGTTGGATGCTGTCAGAAAAGAAACTGAATGCAGGTCAGGAATCTCCATAAGCTGAAAACAGTTAAATGATACGAACAGTAGATAATGGGAATAAGAGCTGAAACTAGCCACATCCCATTTTTCTGCTTTTAGTGGAATGAAAAGGAGAAGTAGGTAAAAGAATGTTGGAAAAACTGAGGGTGCTGGAGGTAGGCTGCTGGGTAAGGTGCTGAGTTAACCTTTTCTTTGAGTTGCTAGAGAGCCTCAGCAATGGCAATACCTTTTTCAGGACTTCAGGCCACTTCTTGTGTTGTTTTTACTTCTGTGAAATACCATTTTTGCTTTAATAAAAGAGTATGCAACTAACTTTGAACAGGCTTTCAGGCGCAATACTAAACCCGCTTAAAACTTTTTAGTAGAATATGCTTATTTATTTATTATGTTTCACTGACTTTGTTCATCTGCATCGAATCCTAGGATTTTTTTCTTGAGAAGTCAGGAAGTATATCATTACGAGGGTGACTTTTACTGCAGTTGTGTCAAGGAGTTGCAGATGGATGACCAAGATCCTTAGCACTACTTGCTATGCAAGCTCAACGAGGTCCCCAAGCTATCTCACCAGCTCTTAATAGTGCTGGGCACTTGCTCCTGCTACTCCTTGGAAGATTCTGCTCAACACCAGGATCTGCCTTCTTTACAGGCAAGCCTATACATCTCCGTGATGTAGCTATCTAATCAATTTAGGCTTTTTCTATCAAATAAGTGTATACTCTTTACTCCTGAGTGTTTTAGAGTTGTCATTGGCCACTGTATTGAGTAGAATGAGATGGAGATGATTTTGAGAGTAGAGTGGTGGAGAATATGGAATGTTTCTTGTCTTGAGATCACTTGAAAAACTGAGAGTCCCATGAAAAATTCAACATTATGACAAAGTATTATTCTGCCCAAGATAATAGAAAATAGTTTGACTTGGAGGAATTTTTACTGGAATATGATTAAAATGATACATTGTTCTACTTCTAAAATGAAAACGTGTTTCAAGCTGATCTCTCTAGTCTTAATTTTTTTGGTAAGATTTAGGTTTGCTTAACTTGGCCAATGCCTTAAATTGATTGCCATGTTATACAGCCATAAACTAAACTTTGATTGTTGGGAGGAACAGCATACTTGTTCATATTCCACTGGCCAGTTTAGATCTTAGATTGTGTTTATTTAATACCAGGATATTGAAAGATTAAAACAACTGTTTTTTCAGTCTATTTCCACTGCTTTGTGCACTCAGGCAAGTAACATGGATGTGATGCAGCTGCAGGGTCACTGAAAAGAGGGCTTCTCTTTCTTTTCTTGCTTCTTGGCTGCGTTGATCCTTGTTGCTAAATTACTGCTACAGGAAACTGGATGCTGTGCAAGAAAGGAAGTGCACATTCTCTCCTTGCTTTTCCAGCTCTTCTGGACAGTGACAGGCACTACAGCAGTAATACCCAGTTCCTCTCAGTTTGATAAGATTTTTTTCCTCAAGTGGAGCTTCTCTTACATCCTGACAAATAACTTTTTTCAGTGTATCTGGTCTCACCGATCCCTTCAAGGGATTTTAATGCTTTATTGTAGGTTACCCAAAAGATGTTTAATTTGAAAGCATGACAAGGAAGGATAATGAGTAGCAGGTTTAAGCAGTCTACCCTAACAACTGGCCATATCCCATCTCCAAAACAGTGAAGAGAGAATATTGAAAGTTTAATGGTGAGTCCTTGCTAGCTCTTTATCTGACTTCTGATTCTTGGATATTGAAAGTGACTTATAAGAAATCTCAGTTGAGAGGATTTGAGAGCAAGGACTACTTCCTCATGGAATGCAAATAGTTGATATCCTGTGACAGATCCAAACTCATGTTTTTGAACTGTTGAAACTTAAATTGCAGGCCCTTCTTCAAGTTAACCATCACTCCATTCTGATAAGTCAACACATTTGGGACTTACAATGGAAGAGAACAAGTAGTTTCAGAACAGGAAACTTAAAACTGCCTAATCAGGCTTGTTTTAGTAAAAAAATATGAGAAAAAGCATGTGATACCTAAACCTTTAAGTGCTGTCAGTGCTATTTGATCATACAGGCATTGTTAATGATTGTCTTACTGGATTTTTCTCATCAGATAAGCTCATTAAGCTTATCAGTCTCACTCAAATAGAAAAAAAAAAACATTAGGGCAAATCCAATGCTGAAAAGAATGCAATATTTTTAATGTCAGGTAACTTAACACTGTGAAATGTAGGAATATTCTATCTGGCATTTGTGGATAAAAGAAATTTTGTAAAAACATACTAAGAAATATCTGGCAAAGGCTTCACGAATGTTAACTTTCCTGCATTTCTGCAGCTGTAGTTCTTAAATACATCTTGATACATTTTATATACTAGTGCATTTACAGGAAGATATTTCTGTGATAAATTAATGCCAAATGGTCAATCAACTATAAGAACAAGGGTTCTTTTGTTGTGACTGCTGATTAATCGATGCCTAATATTAAAAGTGAAAATGCATGGAAATAGATCAATAGGCGAAAAAATGTACTGAAAATCAATACAGAAAGAAAACATTGTCGCTTCTTATATTTACAGAATGTTACAGAATTTGAAACTTGATGACAGTCTATAATAAAGTGGCCCTGAAAGTTAGTGGAAACTGGGGGCAGTGTCTGAGACTGCAGGTTTTTTTATGTTACACATACAGTATTTCTGAACCCACCTGAGCATGATGTGTCAAAAGATGGCTTTAAGATGTCAAACCAGCCTCACTGAGCTTGCTGCAAATTATGCTAGCATATACCCCAAGGACTGTAGTGTGAGCAAATCCCCAGTAAAATACAGCTTTGATTCTCAACACTGGTCTTGGGTATCTCAGAACAGAGGAAGGAGAAGTTGCTGTTGAAGCGCATTTATGTTTAACAGTAGCCTCAGGGATGCTGCCTGTATGCAGCAAAACAAAGTCAAATATGTAACCAAGGCTAAGGTGAGAATTTCCCACCAACTACTACTGTGTCTGTAACCTACTGCTGTCCTGTCTCTACCATGAGTGCTTGTTCATGCTTCCATAGTGAAAACTGCTGGTGGGCTGATGCTGTGGATTTGAACTGGGTGGACATTGTGAGTGAAAACAGCAAGCAACAGGAAAAGGACACAGGTTGAGAGCAATTTGTGTGTTTCTGCTTTGACTCTTCTTAGCCCTTTCACTTGCAGTTCTGAAAAGTCAGCAACTATATCCTACATTCTTGTCAGAATCACTGAAATCTCAGGTTGGAAGGGACCACAGTGGATCATCTGGTGCAGCCTCCCTGCTCAAGCAGGCTTGTCCTAGAGCCCATTACATGGGATTGTCCAGGCAGTTCTTTAGTATTTCCAGTAAGGGAGACTCCACAACCTGTCTTTAAAAAGGTGTATTTTCTTGTTAGTGTAATTTTTTGTTGTTGTTGTTCAAGAAACTAAAACCCAGAGCTCTTTGGAGTTAATGTAGTTCCTTCACAGATTTAGTCGTTCCAAAATCTGTCAGCATTTCACTAAATGGGTTATAGTAAGTGGTCAAGAACAAGTGTACTGCTTGTAGTTAATATCCTGTGATCAGAGTCCTAGGGTGCATATTTCAAACAGCAAGAGGCAGCAGAGTATCTGATACACCTCTGAAGTCCATCTCCTCTCCCACTGTTTTGTGACTTAGAGTAATTGCAAAACAATCCTCAACTGTAAGATGTGCCCATCCTGAAGTTGGATTGAGGCTTAAAATTACTCCAGTCAATTGCCTGCAAGGAATCCTTTCAGTATGTGAATACTGCAGTGCTTAGCACTATGTACACCCATTCTTTTTCAGAGACTTGGGGATTTCAGCTTGTGTGGGAAATGGAATGATCTCTGAAGTCGATTATGGTGGCAAATGAGGATCAGGAAGTAAACATTGACTGCCCTTACCCTAAAACAATTGTTCTCTTAGTTTTATGCTCTTTCCAGGAAATGTTGTTTGTTGCTATTATGATGTATATGTAGAAGTGATAGGTTACAACTATTTGTCTTCCCTGCTGCATTCCTAGCTCTGGCAATACTCTGTGCCAATCGGCAAACAACAGATCAGTTTCTGTTTAGTCATCACACTCGGGATAGCTTCCAGCTACCATCTGTGGAGGCTGATGCAATCATGAATTTCTCCTTGCATGACAAATGCAGAGCATTCATGTTAGTATCTGCTCTGCTTCTTCTGTATTTAAAACCCCCACAATTTTATGGCCCACTGAGAGAAAAAAGCTATTGTAAAGTGATGGTCAGTTACACTGGCCATAATGTTTTCTTATGTGACAACTCCTGTATGTTTTAGTTGATTCATATTCTGGAACTGTATTGATACACAGATAAAGAAATTTCACAGATAAAGAAAGTTCACAAACATGAACTCAGTGCTATGCTTAAGGATATACAAAATGACAGTGCAAATGCTTCAAGAAATGTCGTCATCCAGCATACATGCCTTCATGTCTTGTTACATCTCCACGCCTTCACAATCTAAATGCAAATAAATGCTCTTGGGGTATGGCATTTCCTTCTTTTTAATTTTGGTCAATGTATACTTATTTTGTTTGTCCCAATTCTTGTCTAACCTTGTGGCAGAAGGCAGCTAAGCATGGAACAGTACTCTATCTGCATGCTCCACTTGTGCAGGTTAGTGGGTTTTTTATGTTTTCTTTGAGAAACAGGTTAGAAAGGCTATCATATCTTCATCTCTCAGTTTCTACTTTGAGGTAGAAACAATTGGTAAGTAGAGAAGAACCTAACTGGTCCCAGAGGCTGCATTTTTACTAGCAAATCCATTAGGCCAGCGTGCATAAGGAGCTCTGGCCTTGAGAGCAGATGGCACAGTGCTGCTTTAATCCAGGTGCTTTAGTCCTCTTCTGCCCTTTAAATCATATTTACATGCTGCCTGCTTGCAGTGGCTGTGCTGTTCCCAACCCTTGTCTCTGTATTAGTCTGAGAAACCTCAAATGGTATGGTCCATAATTACCTAAAAGAGCAAACTAGTGATAAAATGCAAATGCTGACTGTACCCCAAAGGCTTTCTTGGTTGACCTGTATGGATGTAGCCAGGGCCTGATCTCCCTCCTGCCCTCCTAAGTGTGGAATAGGATGGGAGGTTTTTTTTAAAGCCTTTTCCTCTTGCATGGGGAAAATAAGAGCATTTCACAGCTAAATCCTCAGATATTTCCTTTATTGTCTACAATACAATTCATGCTGAGAAATGGTACCTCTTAAAATATGGAGAACTTGAAAAGCCTAGTCTGCAGTTATCTCCTGAGTGTCTTGCTGCACCCAGAATCCAGGACAACACCCCTTTAATATCTCATTGTGGTCTGTGACAAACTGGAGTAGCCTAGAAAAATTGTGGCTTGCATCTGTCCATGCAAGACTTGGAATACATCCATTTCCTATGAGGAAAAATAAAGATCAAAGGGAAGGATATTTTTGGGACTGTTTTCCTTTGTTCCTCTGCTGTGGGGTTGTTTGTACAAATTAAGCCTGTGATGGAAGGACTTGACAGAATCTGCACTTGTCTTGTGTGGGCCAGGTTTTCATGTGATTGAGCTTGTGGGCAGCTGACACTTCTGAATACAGGAAAGTATCTTGGAACTCTGCTGAAATAGCTGTGTGAACAACAATAGCAGCTGCTGCAGCTTTGGGCATGGCAGTAATAGCTGTGCTTGCAGCTGTGACAGCAACAGAAGCCACGGGAAAGCCAGGAACACTCTGGCTGCACACTCAGTGCTGGCTGGTGTGCTGTGACTACCTTTTATGTGACAGAAGTATTAGAGCAGATGGTTAATTAAAATCCAACGAAGAATGAGCCCCCAGGCTAAAGATACCCTCCTCCTTAGATTCCCATCTGTGTAGTGTGTGAAAGGTTGGACTTTAGCATAGAGCTGCAGACTGTCCCATTGTTTTCTTCAGGGGCTTATGGAGAAGGCAGAGGTATCTGAGTGTCAAAAATAGTGCACAACAAGTCAGTCGTGAGCCGGAAAATAAAGCCAGCCTGGCCTCCATCAGGAAGAGCACTGCCAGCAGGCTGAGGGGTGATGATACTTCCTCAGCTCTGCTGAGAGAGTCTTGGAATGCTGGGTCTAGTCTGGATTCCCTGGTAAGATGGAGATACTGACGTCCTGGAGTGAGACCTGTGAAGGGCAATCAAAGGCAATTAGGAGACTGGACCATCTGTCATACAAAGAGATGCTGACAGATGTGAGACTGTTCAGAAGGCTCAGAGGATCTTTTCAATGTCTAAAAACAGATTATGAGAGGGAGTAAAGAAGACAGAGCTGGTCTCTTTAGTGGTATTCAATGAAAGAACATGACAAAATGACCCAAAGTGAAATACAAGCAATTTCATTTAAGCATGAGAAAACCCCTTGGCATTCCAAAAGCAACCAAACACTGATGAAACAGCTTGACTGAGGAGGTTGTGGTTATTCTTGAAGATTCTCAAACTTCAAACTTTATAAAGCCCTGAGCAATCATTTGTGATCTGCTCTGGGCAGGAGGGTTGGATTAGACGATCTCTAAAGATTCCTGCCAACGTTGACCTTTCAGCGGTCCTTTGGTAGAGCAACCTGATAACAAAGAGTAATTTTGCTCATCTTGAGTACCAATACACACATTGTTATGCGATGCTAATTTGCTAAAGAACAAGGGAGAAGGCTCAAGATGGATTTCTAGAAGATTGGGTAAGTAGCTAAAAGATGGTCATGTATATCTCATGGAGTATATTGGTCTGTGGGACTGAGAGTTCTCTGAAACATACCGGCCTTCTTCACACTGAGGTAAATGGTGACTGGCACGTTGAGAGCAGCACAAATGGAATGCTTTATCTTTTAATTTTTTACTTAGTTGCCAGCTCTACAAAGGTCAGCTTGAATAAAAAGCCTTTTGCACAACTTGTGTGCAAATTTTATGAATAATAGGCAAAGTCTAGCGCTGAGCTGACTTGATCAAGGCAGGACCTTTGGCAGTGAGAGTGAGCAGTAATTGTGCTCAAAATGAGTAATGGCATTTTATCTTGGGCCTTGTAGAAGGGCGAGAGTGGACAGACGAACAGAGGAGTTAGATGAGAGGTTTAAAATAATATGGGCTGGATGAATGACAAAAAAGTTCTGCAGAAGTTGGACATATCAAAATGGTATTGGTTACTATCAACAAAAAGAATGTTACAAGAAAAGATATTTAGCTGTGTGGATAGATAGGAAAAGCTATGATTTAGTGCTTTTGTACTAGAAAATGTCAGCAAGGGAGTTAGGTAAAACATGAATGACAGGGTCCAGAGAGTTTTCTAAGACTAAGGCATCAATCAAGCTGTGAGCCCTGGAGACATATGGCCATTGGTATTGAAGAGAGAGAGAGGAGTGCCAAGCGAGTCTGGAGGAAAGTAAAACCATTTTGTCTGTTAGCTGCCTGCAATGACAAAAAGAGATTTTAATTTGGATCAGAATTAATGGCTATAGTAGAAATATAGCAATGACTCATGAGATAAATATGTATTTGTTGACACAATTTCCTACAAAGAAACAGAGGCTTTGATTCAGTATGCTAATGATCAAGTCCAAGAGACAGGAGTACTAGAAGCTGGCAATCATGCTAGTACAGGGAGCAGACCTCAAGGAGTCCATTGTAGAATGTGGCTTGGCTAACAAAGATGAGATGTGAATCTCAATTTTGAGCTTCTCCTAGGAAAGAAACCTTAACAAAGCAGTTCCACTGAAGGGCCAGAATGAGGGGATGCAATGGAACTAATCAAAGGAAGTCTCCAGTGTTCATTGCAAATTTCAGGGAGGTTAGAGATGATTAAGAGGTGCAGAGGGAACAGGATTACAAATGGATGTGAAGCTAATGCATGGTTATATTGCAAGGAGTAAGAAACAAAGGAAAAGGGTAGGAAAAGGAAGGATGAAAATGAATGCATGGGAGACCAAATGAGATGAAACATGCGGATGTGGAAGATGGCTAAAACAGTTGTACCCTTTAAGGCAATTAATTTATGGTGATGAATTTTTAATGTGTCCTTGTATCCACCATGACACTAAGTTGTGTTATTGAATTTAAATAAAAGGACCACCAAAGTTAAGGTGCCCATTTTTTGCGACACTAATACAGCTTTCCAGACCTAGGTATTACTACAAGAACTTGTGTTCTGACTATGTTTGAGTCACATCAGGCTTTTCCAACTTCGAAGCAATCAGTATTTGTCTTGAAAATTGCAAATCTGGTTTTCCATGGTAAGTTACGGTATGGGTATTAATGTAACTAAATGGGTTTTTAATTTGAAAAGTCAGAGGGCAATTATAATGCCACTTTGTGACAGAAATCAAAACCCCCAACCCATCCCAAAACCCAACAAATTACCTTTGCTCCTTCAGAGAAGCAAATCATTTCCCTGCAAGCATCTCATCTGTTTTAAATAAACAGTATTTGGAGATATACTGCTCAAAATATTTTATGATATTGTTGGAATATAACCAATGTCTTTATTATGTTTCCGATACTAGGCGAAACCAGTTTTTTAAAAGTAATACCCCACATGATATACTTTTGCAGATAAAGAAGACCAATCAAAATCCATTGACTTTGCAGAATTCTTTCATACTTTTTATGAATCGGTACACATCTGAAACCTGAATATTTGCTAACATGGATAAGATTGTAATGAAGATTTACCTTTGTCCCGTTATGTGTGATGCATTATGTGTTAAAAACTACCATCTTGAAAGTGGTGTATTTTTCACTAGCATTAAAGATCTGGTGTATGAGTATTGGGGAGGCTCAGTAGTGCCTGTGAGTACTGTTATATTAACACTGAGATCTTATAGCACCTTGCAGTACCTAAAGGGGTCTGCAAGAGGGCTGGAGAGAGAGTTTTTACAAGGGCATGGAATGATAAGACATGGGGGAATGGCTTCAAACACGCCAGGGATAGGCTTAGAACAGATACTCGAGAGAAATTCTTTCCTGAGCGGGTGGTGAGGGACCAGGATGGGTTGCACAGCCGAGTGCTGGATGTCCACCCCTGGCAGTGTTCAAGGCCAGGTTGGATGGGGCTTTGAGCAGTCTGGTCCAGTGAGTGGAAGGTGTCCCTGGCCATGGCAGGGGGCTTGGAATTAGGTGATCTTTAAGGTCCATTCCAACCCAAACGATTCTATGATTCTATGACTGGACAACAGCAGAAGAAAGAAAATAACTCGAGAGACTATAATGTGTGTTTTATATCAACTATACAATACTGCTCAAATTATAATTGCAATCTCAGGGAGCTCTGAAAAAGCTTTAAGGGTGAGAGAGAAAGAAAAACAAACAAAAGAGCAATCTCCTCCTCGCCGCCGTACTCGCACGCTGTCGTGGAGCGGTCACCGCTGCCCCGGCCGCCGCGGGGCCCACGGCTGGACACTCGGCAACCTCCCCGAGGATTCAACATGAGCGACGGGACCAGGGCCACGGCGCGCAGCCCTTGCCACGGAAGGCCGCAGCCCGGCCCCCCCCGCTGCCCGGCCCGGGGCGCGGCCCCTCCGCCCCCGCGGGCAGTGCGCGTGCGCGGCCCGCGGCTGTGACGCCGTTGTTGTGGCGCGGCGGGGAAGCACGTGAGGAGTGCTACGTCACCATAAACACTCGTGGGCAACATGGCGGCGCCGCCGAGCGGCAAGGTAACGGGGGTGGGCGGCGGCGGGGCCGGCCTCTCCCGCCTCTCCCGCCTCTCCTCCCGCGGGACGCCCCGTCTCCGGCGCTGGGTCGCCCCGGCTGGCGGGAGTCGCGGGGAGGTGGGGTCGGGCCGCTGGATGGCCGGGCGGGTGGGTGCTTTTTTCCCGCCGGGCGGGTGTCGCCTCACGGGGCCGCCCCTCCGGGCTCGGGCCGTCCTGGCCTCGGGCGGGCCGGGCGCTGGCAGCGGCCGCGGACCCTGTGCGCCGGAGGCGGCCGCAGGCGGCGGGCGGGCCGCGGACCCTGTGCACCTGCTGCCCGGGCAGTGCCGCCGCGACAGCTCGGCTCCGGCTCCGGCTCTGGGGCGGCAGGAGGCCGCTCTCCGCCGGGGGCGAGCAGCCGCGGCCGCGCTGGCGCTCGGCCTGAGGCAGAGGAACGCGGCTCGTCTCGGCTACGTGGCCGAGTGTCCCGGAGTTGCTCAGGGACGGCAGTGGCCTTTCCCCCGGCCTGCGCACTGGTAGTGTGCGGGAACCTGCCCCTGGCATGGGTATAAAGCCTTGTCAGTCCTGTAGTTCTGTAATTTAAACATTTTTGTATGCCGCGGATTCTTGCCGAGCTTTCCGGCAACATTATTGCTTGACAGAGACTGAGCTCGCAGGAGGGGGAGGTACAGGCGACACCCACTGCTTCCCTCTGCCCCCGCCAACTGATACGGGTTGTGTCCGTATTGGTTTTTTGTGGAAATAGTTTTATTTCATTACTGTCTTCAGAAAGCGTTGCTTTGCAATGCGGTGTTCTCGAGCACGTGGATCCTTTATTTAGTATTTCAAATCTCAGTGTCGTGTCCGATTGTAGGTAGTAGCCACGGTGAGCGTGTGTCTGCGGTTTCACTTTTCCAGCACAGGGCAGAAGATGATTTTTCCAGCTCATGCTGATCTCGGCATAAGAGAACACACGTAATGAGCCACGTCCGCGCTTCTCCGAGGGTGCTGAGGAGTGCACTTAGCTAGAGCACGAAAATAACGTGGAGATCTTGCTTTGTGCCACCTTACCGTATCTGTTTCAACCCGAATTGTTGGAGCGGAGGTTTTGTACAGCTCCGGTTTTTGCAATTTTATTTTAATGTGCTTTTTTGCTGTTGGATGTGTAAATATAAAGATAGCCATACTGTCCTCCCAGCTGTTTCTAGCTGTGCACATCCAGTCTTCATATATGCAGAGAAGTTCCTCTTCTGATTTTATCCACTTTAATATCAATCCAGAAATTTATTGGATGAAGGGAAATATTTTAATATTTAGATAAATATTTTAATATTTAATATTTAAATTTTTCGGTTGTTTTTTGTTTTTCACTTAGGCTTTTATCAGGATCTTCTTCAGGATGTTTCTTGTGAAAGCAGCTGTATTATGATGGTTTATATGAGATTGTGGATTAGTTGTTTGTAAATTTGCTGTGTATTCATTGTTCCTTTCAGAGAAGCCTGTTTGCCTGAGATTAAATCTCTAAGATGTTGCAAAACTGTTTCAGTTATGCCACGTCCACAATACTAGTGCAACTTGTTAAAGCAAGTTCTAATTCAGTAACATTCTTTGCCATGTCTCTTTTAATACAGAGGAAAAACGACAGTTGTGTTTTCTCAAACTTGTCAAGTGGCTGGGCTGGTTTGACATTTCACGGTTCTCAGGAGCTGTTCCGTCCTTCTCTGTATTTTCCCACCTGTGTGTTGCACTTGTTGCTTTCTTGGATACTGTACTCATTTGATCTGTCAGTGATTAGATCTAGCAAGCTGAAATAATACATACAACTCACTTTTGTCGGGGTTAGTTTTCTGTTGGGAGAGCATTGGACCACAAATTGTCCCTTTGAGTGGCAGCAGGATTTTGGAAGGGCTCACAGACTAATGAAGTTTCACTCCAGGTGGAATGAATGCAGTGTAGTTGGTACTCTCACTTCAGCATTCTCACTTCAGGCCTTTTGCACTTGAGTGTCTTTACAAGAAGTGCATGTCCTAAGTTAACTGCAGTGTTCCTTCTGGGTGTTGTAATGGGGTGTTTCAGGTTCCTTCCTTTCTGAAGGAACAGTAGGCATTAGTTTGTGGGGTGCTTTAGTCCCACATGGCAGATCTTATCTCATGAAAGTAAGGTATTTTAATGTACATGCTCTTTTCTGCAAAATATGACACAAAGTGGTTCCCATGGAAAACATGTGGCAGTGTATTAAGCAGCTGGGATAACCTGCACTGTTTCAGCTTTCACAAAATCTTGTTTAAGCAAACTGTTTAAATTGTGGTTTCTATTACATTTTTACCCTGTTTGCCTTTCTCTTCTCTTCACTATTGCAGGTTTTTGGGGTTTGGGGAGGGTTTATTTGGTTTTGTTTTGTTTTGTTTGTTTTTCTTTTTATATCCCAGACATCATTAAGATCAGTAGATTCAGAATCCAGCTATTTCATGTAGTCTCTGGTTTCTGTTCCATACATTAAAGGGACATAAATTACAAATTTGGTTAGCTCATGTACTACTTTATGTGAACTTTTGTCCTCTTATTTTTTTTTCTTGCTGGAACTTCTCGTGAGGTTCTTATCAGTGTTTTTCTCTGTGTGGATGGTTAACTCGGTTCAGAAAAAGTTAATGTAGTTGAATTCTGGAGTCGTGATTCATTCTTTATTAATGACCATCTGCCCTAGAACAGCGTGAGCATCATTTTTTTGCCCTTACTTAGAGTTGGCAGTTTTTTCTGGAAGTAACTTGGTAATAAGGTCTTTTGTTTTCAGAGCTTTTGACTTTATGCAAACAGATGTATTTATATATTATACATATATTATACTTTATGAAAGCATAGGTACATTTTCTCTTGCTTTGTTGCTTAGCAAATGGCAGTTTGTTTACAGTATCCAGAGAACCTACTCTGGATTCACCCTTATAACAAAAAATCGTGTTAGAAAATGAGCTAAAAGGTTGTGTATGGGGAGCATTTCAGTCTGTCAGTATATAGGTGATTATTGCAGCTGATCTAAAGACAGTAATACTTTTTAATGTTCTTGGAGTTCAGAGTATCTTCAGCACATGGGCTGTTAGATCTTTCTCAAGTTACCAATTGACACATGGGCTGTCAGATAAGTTATTTTTCACTTGCTTGTGCGCTTGCTCTTGCAGTTAAAGTTTCAGAGTGTTAACTGGCCAAACATCTGAGCTTTATCTCTCTAAGCTCAGATGTCTGGCCAGTTCAGCAACTAGAAGTGTTCAAGAAGCACTGCAGCTATTACTAAATAGTAGTGGTGTTAGTGCTGTATTGTTTGAGGAGGAGATTTGCGTTTGCGGGGGTGGGGTTTTTTTAATTTTATTTTTTGTTCTTGTAACTAGGAATTAGCCAAGAGATATTAAATATTGTATATTAAAATCAGCTTTGCATCGTTCAGGTAGTTTGTTGGCGTAGATACAGTGAATTATTTTAGGTGTATATCTATTCTGTGGGATAGGCAGTGTCTTGCTCCACCTTCTACTATTTAAACTTGAGTGCACAGAAGCTTCTGTACTATGCATTGTTGTGCTATTTTATTAAGCATTTGATTTAAAATATTTATTATAACTTTTTCAGCCTTTATAATTTACTGTGGACACAATCAATTCTTTTTTATTATATTGTACTTTGTAGTTTTTCTTTGTGAATGGAAGACTCTCTTGAATTTACTTAAGGTTTTATTATGCTTGAATGTAAAGCAGTTCAGTGATAATTCTGAAATTTCAGTATTTTCTTTCTGTTTTCTCTTCATTAAGGATTTCTCTTTGCAGAAGTGCTTACAGTAGGACCAGTGGATTACTACCTGAAGCTTTTGCTCTCAGTACCCTGAGTAGACTTGTATTTTCACTGGTATCTTGCTATTGTTGCATAAGTAGCAAAAATACCCCATGGTTCAAGAAATCTTCAAAGCACATGAGGCAGAGCTTGAAATAGGTACTGCTGTCAAGTAGGAAACTTCTCTTATGATGTGTAGTTTCTGAAAGTTAAGTTTCACATATTTGTCACAACATGAACAACATTTGTGGGATCCTGCCCCTCTCTACCCTACCCCTACTTACAAATAGGGTGTTTTTAAGACTAGTAGGGTGTGAAATTTTACTTTCTTGGGAAAAAAGTTGAGCCATTGGCTCAGCAAACAAGGCATACAAAGTTCAGCAAGGCCAAGTGCAATGTCTGTGGGACAATGCCAAGCACAAGTACAGGCTGGGTGGAGAATGCATTGAGATGAGTTCAGGGGAGAAAAACTTGAGGGTGTTTGTGGGTGAAAAGCTCAGTGTGACTCTAGTGTCCACCTGCAGCTCAGAAAGCCAGCTGTGTCTTGGCCACAAAAGCAGTGTGGTCAGCGGATCAAGGGAGGTGATTTTCCCCCTCTCCTGTGCCTTCATAGGACACCACGTGAAGTAGTGGTGTCCATATCTGCAGTCCCCACCATAGGCATAGATCTAATGGAGCAAAGAGAGCTATGAACATGGAAAGAGAGCTGGAGCACCTCTCCTATGAAGAAAGGCTGAGAGAGATGGGATTTTTCAGTCTGGAGAAGAGAAGGCTCCAGAGACACTCTAGAGCACCTTCCAGTACCTAAAGAGGAGGAGGCTTACGAGAGAGCTGGAGAGGGATTTTTCCCAAGGTATGTAGTGATAGGATGAAGGGCAATAGCCTTCAACTGAAGGGGGAGCATAGGTTTAGACTGGACATCAAGAAGAAATTCTTTGCTCTAAATGTAGTGAGACACTGAAACATTGCCCAGAGAAGTTGTCCACTCCCTGTCCCTGGAGGTGTTCAAGACCAGGCTGGATAGTGCTGTGAGTAACCTGGTCTAGTGGAATGTTCTCTGCCCATGGCAGGGCACTTGCACCCAGATGATCTTTAACGTCCCTTCCGACGAAAATCATTCTGTGATTTGTATTTTATTACAATTCAGATGCCAGGTATTGCAGCGTATCTTCTGTGGAGAAGAAGATCGTGTTGGCCAATGTTAGCTTGATGCTTTGTGAAGCACTCAAATATACTGGCACCTAGTCGTTGGAAACAGACTCTTGATGCAGTCATACTTCAATATGCCCAGGGACACTTGAGCAGTGGATGTGTGAGTAAGCTTTGGGCAAACATCAGCTATTCCAGAGAAGAAGATGGAAATTCAAGCAGTATAATGTAGACTTTTATATTGAGTCATATTTCTTTTTACTTAATTAACTTACTTAGTTCTAAACTAAGATGCTTTCTTTTGTGGGTGTAAGGTCACTTAGTCCAGCCATTGTCTAAATTGAATTAATTTTGTTGGCCTGTAACTGTTTCCTTACAGTGTTGTATGTTTGTTCTGTTTCCCTTCCATCAGAATCTGAAAATAAGGTGCTGCACAGCTGCTATATCTGTTGTTGATGTTTGTGGACAGAGGCATTTTCCTTAATTTGAAGTTTGCAGAGCATTCAGACTTTTTTTACTCGGTCACTTTCTTATGAACATGCCTGCTTGCTGTTTCAGCTGTTGAATCCTTGGTGAGGTCTTTTACCTGATTCTCTAACATGAGGCAAAAAATGAAGTAACTGCTGTTGGAAAGTTGTTAATATCAGTATTTACACAGTGCCATAGCTGCTGACTCCAGAGCAGTGGCCGATTCACTATGTGAGTGCTTCAGGCTGTGTCTGTTGTGAGATGCTGGATGGCGTCTTGGCAGAGCAGTGCTGGCCTCGAGCTGTACTCTCTGGCAGAAGAGTGGAACACACTCAGAACACAGGGTGAGAGTAGGAAGTGTCTGAAACATGGGCCAAGCTGGGATTGTTGCAGTGCTTCTCCTTTCTCTCAAGTGTTCTGTGCTTGGCAGGTTGTTGGTATGGAACAGACCCAGGAACAGGATTTAGAAGATACGAGCAATCAGTACTCGTGGTGACAGCCAGTACTTAGGGCTCAGCACAGGTAGGGTGGAAAGTACATGGGTGAGGATGGCAGGACCATCCTGTTCTGTGGTAGCCCCAGATCTTAGCTCTCCTTTTATTTGTTGTCTGTACTTCATTGTCTCAGGGTGCAATGTTTTCATCTTTCACTAGCTGGTAGCACAGGGTTGTAAATTGCCATCAAATGGCAAGCATCAAATCACAAGGCTTTGCTTGTTTTCTGGCATATATTATTGGTGGTAGTGTGGCCTCCCAAAGGCCTTCTGCTTGTATGTGTCTTTGACAATAAAAATACTACAAATACTGCCTGTTTGCTGCTCGCTGAAAGCAATACAATAGGAGTATGGAGATATGCACTGACCATGCTGTGTCCTTATAGTGTTAAGAATGATACAATTTATTTCTCAGAAAATGTTACTGGGGCAATGGTGGGACTTCAGAAACCTATTTTTTGCTGGCCACAGACTATAAATACTTGAAGAGTTTTCCAGAACCTTAACTAGCATATGCCATGACATGTAAACTGAGCCTACATCATGGTGCTTCCATCTGTTTTTTTATAGTAGATGGGTAGACAGCTATTGCTTTGTGCAGCTTTCCTGAATTTTGTGCTGTGGTTCCCTGTTTTTACAGACCCTCAGTCAGGATACAAGTTGGCATAGCTGTTGCTCTGTGTGGTACAGTGCTTTCAATGACTGATCAGAATGAATTGTGAATTTGCCTCTGACCTCCCTAACACCCATGGAAAAAAAGAAACAGGTTAAAGTGGCTCACTAGCATTTGGAAACTTGCATCATTTTTTGGCTTTTGGTGGGATTCTGGAACAGATAGGCAATGAGTCTAGTTTTTTTTCAATAGAACTGGAAAATAAATATATTGTGAATTGTGCTTGCAGCATGGTGCCAGCACGGACTTCTTGACAAGCAGGAAAGACTTAGCTTCTCAGGTACATCTTATTTCAGACTTGAAACTTTAGGATTATTAAAAAGTAATACTTAAATCATACAAACTTTTTTCTTACTGTCTCCAAAATTTTCTTAGAGAAAAAAGTTGCCAACTGAATGCTTTTACAGTCTTTAAGTTGCCTTAAGTAACGCTTATGATTCGAAGTATTCCAGGTACTTAAGGATACCACAGATGGATAAATCTGTTCTGCATGGAGTTAGCTTTAAGCTAGTAAAATGTCTGAAAATCATTCAGTAATTCCAGTGTACAGCCACAAGATATAATTATCATTTATTTGAAATCAAGTAATTTTCAAAAATGTTCAGCTCCTGTCACATTACATCTTAATTTGCTTTGTTTGCGTTGGTGTGTGCTTTTGATAAACACTCTTCTTTTTTCATTTGTGGTTTTGTTGTGGAACCAGCAGCGTCTGCCTTTCCTGTAGATAATAACATCTAAACCTGTGACATAGGCATCTCTGTGGGCACTTCAGTAGATGTTTGCTAACAGGTACAGAAGAAAACAGAACAGTCGCTGTTTAAATCTGAAGTGAGGCCTGTCATTGCTGGACAGCTGTTTTGGCCTCGAGCATCTGAACAACACAAAAGGCTTTTCCTCCCTGAGGTTCTGTTTCAGGGACCAGTGGATAGACTGCACAGAACACAGAATTGCTATTAGCTGGGTGGGTGGAAGGGCTGTAAGACTGGAGTGAGGGATACTTTTGGGATTTTATTGAAATCCTAGGGATGTGTCAACTTATCTAGTGACCTGTGATGTGCACTTATTAACATTAACTTGTCTTTTTTTCATGACGGGCTTATTGATTTTGTGTAGATTTAGGGGAAGAATGATGGCTCTAATCATATGAAAAGAGAATGAAAGGTTGAGCTTGATTAGATCTACTTCTCACCTTTGTAAAGGAGCCCATAATGAATATGTAAAATAATAAACAGTACAAAACCAAGGTGAGCCAGTAGTGTGTTTTCCTGTCTTGTAATACAAAAAGCATAATGGACTAACTGAACAGATAATATTCTTTAAAATTCTTGAATTCTTTCACACAGTGGGCAATGAGGCCTTTCTAGTTCACTGGAGGCTAAAGGTTATCAAGAGTTAAAGGAGTTTAGATTGCTTTCCTATGCTGAAGGTGTTGGCAGGTAGTACAGAAGCAGATTTAGGTTGGGTTTGGAGGGATTATAGTTACTTCAACAGCTAATGAGGGGGCTCATTAATAATGAGAGGGCACAGGTCCTTGGTATTTTACTGATGCTCCAAATCCTCTAACATCTGCTGCCTTTTTGCATGTTCTGCAGTAACCTACTGCTTAGGCAAGAGGCAGTGTGTGATGCTGTTCCTTAGTTGTGAAATCTGTTTTCTTGAGTCCCTGAGAGGTCCAAGTGTGCTGACTGATCAGGCATTTCCCTGAGCATTGGGCTGCAGAGGCACTGAGCAAAACCCCTTGTAGGCCACACAGTGTGTGAGATTGAGCTACTGCTAAGTGTAGTAGCAGTTGTTTACTGATGGATGGGGTATTATTCAAATCTAACTATTGGTATACTGTCTTTCAGTTTGATACTTTCCTTAGTAATAATTACTTGTACATGTAATTTAACATTACTTTTCATCTTTGAATTGACTTTGAATAGCTTGCCAGTATTGCAGTACCAGAAAACAAAAATCTGTAACAAGCTACATTTTACTGTAAGGTACTATAAGAATACCTAATAGCATTTTTGAATTTTCAGGTTGCTAAGAACACTGTGAAATAGCCATCCAGTGTAGCTAATTTTCAGGTGCTACCACTATAGAATTACATTTCCAAACTCAATTTGTTCAAATTCATTTATGGAGTCATCTTACAAAGTACTGCTGAATAGAGTGGCTCAGTATTTTGAAGAATTCAAGATGGTAACTTCCAAAATGTTATGCAGAGGGATTAACTGTGGAAAAACGTCCAGATATTATTTTGTATGATCAGTGTTATCTCTTTCTTCAAATTAGTTACAGTTTAGTTAACAGTTAGAAAAAGTAAATAACTAGATCATGCTTGTGATTGGAAAAGAAAAATTTCAGCAGCTTGGCATTCTGGCCTTTCAAACTTGGAGAAGATTTTCTCTTAAATAACAGTATGGGAGGGGGGAATAAGGTGCTTTGTGACAAATCCTCTGTTTACAAA
This sequence comes from Prinia subflava, assembly GCF_021018805.1. Lineage (NCBI taxonomy): Eukaryota > Metazoa > Chordata > Aves > Passeriformes > Cisticolidae > Prinia > Prinia subflava. The sequence goes on along the minus strand of NC_086250.1, from coordinate 37,957,409 downwards.
CACCCTCTGAAGTTCTGAGCACATGCTTTGGTTTTATCACTTGTTTTGGTGGAGCATGGCACAGGGAGCTGAAGCTGTTACAGAGAGTAGTGTAGGATTTTTCCATTGCAGGACAACTGTGCATTGGAAACACATTTTTTCCCATGAAAGGGAGTGTTTGTCCTTCTGAGATGGACAGAAAATAATAAAAATGTTAGATGGCCTATCTTCTAAACTGAGAAGGTATACCTTATGATACTTACTAATATTTTTGCCAGAAGTGCCCTTCTACCAGTATAACTCTGATACAAATAGATTTTCTTTTTCTGAAGCAGTTGTCCCAGTGGTTGATAAGTGGTTCATATTTCTGGCTAGTTTTCATGATAGATCAGGTCCAAATAGCTAGAAGGTAAAATTTAAATAAATGTTTAGGTTCCGTTGTTTAAACAGAGACTGAATTTGAAAACAGATAATTGGTAGAAATAGAAGGAAGATCTTTTTGGATAGAAAAGAGAAAAAAAACTGTAATAGAGAACAGGAAAGAAGGCTTTCAGTATTGGAAAGGCAATGATGTTAATAATCCTTCATGAGGGAGATGTGCTAAGTGACCTTTAGAGATTTTTTTCCAAGTGATATTTCTGTTTAAACAGGACACTCCTGAAATTTCTTGCTTGTGTAAAAGGTAGAGAAATTGAAGTAAAACTAAATCAGAATAGATGAGTTAAGTGAATTTTATGCTCTCCTTAAGCCATGTTTTCTCATCTGGCTAGTTAAGCTTACACATCTAACCTTTTAGTTTAGTGGTCTGGCTGCAAGTGTAATGATTTTTAAAAGCTGACAAATGAGAAAAACAGCTCCTGATATTTTAGAACCACAGAAATACCTGTCTCCGATTATTCAAAAATTTCTAGGCTTTATATGAAAAAAATGTTTCTTAAGGCAGTGTTCGCAGCTTGGTGTGAAAATGGAAATGGCTTTGAAACAATTACTGTTGCTATTTGATTTATCTAACTTCCACAAAATCTACTTTTCACTCTTAGTGCTATGTAAAATAGGACCCATTTACAGTATTTATAGAGCTTTAAAAGGTATGTATATGTAGCTTTGAAAAGCCTGCTAAATTTTGACAGCCAAGGGTTCTCTGATTTTCTTTTTATTTTTTTTAGAGCATGATCAGAATACTGTGAAGAGTTTTGCAAATGCTTAAATGCAAAAGTTATGTGCGCCCTGCGCACTCCTGCAAGCCTTTCTTATCCAAGTGTTACATATTCTACCTTTCAGATGGAATCTTTGCAACTGGCCGTGAATATGGGATTAGGCATTTAATTTCAGGGTGTAGTTTTTTATTTCTCTGGAGTTCAAATTTTTGCGCTATTTGGTCCATTTTTAATTTAAATTAGTTTTATAATTACAACATGCTTAATGGCAGGGGGGAAAACGACTATATAAGAAAGCCTTTTAATGTTTTAAAAGCTGTAAAGGACTTTCCCTTAACCCGTGCCTGCTGATTTCAAAAGAACTAGGTATTGAATGCATCTTCGTGTGCTGTTCTGACAAAGTAGGAGCAGTCAGTGTGTTGCTTAGCGGGTCAGTTTGACAAATGCCATTTTTTATTGTTTCTTGCTTTAAGTGAAGGACTTGGATCTTGCACTCTTTGTAACAAAAGCGCTAACAAGACAGAGGTGTTTATTTCAACTTCTGTAGGCAAGTCAAAATCATGATGATAGGGGGATAAACAATTTTAATGATTTTAAAACCTTGGTTTTTTAAATTTCATTACTCGTTTTGTTATAGGTTGTATATGAGCAAGAAGGAGTTTTCATTCACTCCTCCTGTGGAAAAAATGATGACCAGGACAGCTTAATAGCAGGAATACTGCGTGTCATAGAAAAGGTATTTGCATAATACAGTTACAGAAATTTTGTGTATTTGTTGGCAAAGCACATAACGAGTTTGGCAAATCTTAAATGCCTTTTTTAAGTGTAGGATTTTGTAAATGAACAAACATCACATTGTGTTTGACATTGTCATAATTTATATGTATATGTAAGTCTTAACATAATCGCACCATGACTGTATATGGCAATAGGTACTTTGCTGTGTGGTGTTGAATCTTCTGTGATTTATATTGTAGGAAAATGAAGTGGTAGTAGACTGGAGACCACTGGACGAGACTTTGGATACTTCTAATATCCTCTGTGCTGGAAAGGTTTGTTTGTTATTTATCATTGTTCTTCATTATGTTTCTCTAGAGATTTTATTTTGTGTTAAGTAATGCGTAGATGGTCTCATAACTGGAAGCAAAACTTATTTATTATTGTAATTAATAGCTATATATAATCTATGGAATCTTATTTGCAGACTGCAGCCCAGTTCAGGTTATTAGAATACATGTGTAGGTTGACTGTATTTAGTTTTTACTTGGTTCACAAATAAAATAATAGGGGTCTAACTATGAATAATAAAGACCAAATGAGGGTAAATATATCACAGTCACCAGTCCCTCTGCATCTGCTGTGCTGTAGTTTGGTGATTCATTCTTCATAGTTAGACACAAAAGTGAGAGGTGCTGTTCTAATCCAAAATAAAAGTAGAAATCTGTGGGGGTTCCAAGATACAGTGATATGTGGTATTTAAGCAGTATTAAGAGGATGTGACTAAATAAAAAAGATCCAGGTTTTACGCTTAAATTAATAGTTTGTTGTGTTCGTAGAGTCTGCAAGAGAGGCAAGGATATTTTAGGATGTTGGAATTTACTAAGTAAAACCACATAGTCTTAGTCATAAGTCCAAATTTCCTGTGTTGAACTGTATTAACGCTTCTAATGATTTCAATACGTTTTCTTTTAATCTACAAAACAAAGATGCTGATTCTTTGTGTTGAATCTGAGAAACCAGGTCAATTTTCATGTCTTGTGGTTTTTGATAGTTGCTTTTGGTTTTTTTCTCAGGATTCCAGTTCTGTTGTGGAGTGGACTCAAACTCCAAAAGAAAAGTGTTCCCGAGGAGCAGACCGTCCAAGTAGCTATGAAGCAGAATGGGACATGGTCACTACAGTCTCTTTTAAGAAGAAACCTCATTCAAATGGAGGTACTTAAAAAGAAAATGTGGAGGGCTTTTTTGTGTGTAGGGTGTTTTGGTTTTCTTCCATGATGGTAATTTGTAACTGAAGAATTGCCTTTTAGATACAGTTAAATGGAATTTATTAGGACTTGAAAGGTTGGGATTCATTTGTGGCAAGTGGTGCATCTCTGAGTGTGGAAAAAAACTCACAAATGGGATAGCTGTCATCTGCCTCTATTTTTTTCTTTAAATTGGTAGAGAATTGTATTGAAAATTAACATTAAATAAAACTTCTTGCTTCATCATTAGATGTAGTAGCAGCTTTATCTGCACTGGGCTTGCATTCTTTAGAACAAATGGAATTCAATCTAGGTGTCATGTTAGAAATGAAAATGGAAAAATAAGGGGTTAACTACTCAAATGCATTTCCATACTGCAGGAGCAGGGGGCGATGGAACTGTAGAGTTATGACATACATGAGTCTTATATATGGTCTTTTTTACTTGGGCAAATTAATTCTGTAGCTACACCATTTTTGTTATAGTGTCTCAGTAGAGATGTTGAAAAACAAGTTGTGGCAAAAGAACAGTGATTTTCAAGTAATCTTTTTTCTCTGATTCTCACATAGTGTTTTTCCTTTAATTATACTTGTTTTCCATATATTATTTCACAGCCTGTAACTGGGGGCTATTGTGCTTATTTTACCATCTTTGTAATAGTTTTAAATGTCATGTCTATCATGTATGAATACAGGGTTTGGATGTCAGGTTATGAATGTTTTTGGGTAAAGCACAGTCCTTGGCTTTTATACACAAACACACACACACACACACACACACATACAGCATCTCTGTTGGGTAAATGTGGTTTATCACACCACTAGTTTGTATTGAATTTTCATCTCCAGTCAGAAGAACATGTAAGCATGTCTTCACCCTCAGTGAGTGTCACTGAGCACTACTGACTTGGATTATGCTCTTTGCCACTTCTTGCTTATTTCCAATTGCTGTCATTTGATGGGAGCAGGCCATGGGGTGTCCCAAATTCCTTCTAGGCATGCTGGCAATTTTGTGTCCTCTGGTGAAGTACACTTTAATCCCTTCTCCTTGAATATGTACAGTCTTGCACAGCATGTGTACAAGCTTGCCCATTAGAGGAGGAAGGGGTGAGGAGGACATTTCCAATTCCTTTGCCCTTACTTTGGTAGCAGCCTTACACAATATATGGCTAATAACTGTGGGCAGTGTATAGTTTACAGGATTGTAGTGCATATCATGTTTAGTTTGAGGACGTACCACTACCTGGTGGAAGTGCAGGTTAGATTTAGCCTGCTGCTGGAATTTGGTACATCAGATGTACATTTAACTGCTAGATCCCTTCTGTTGTAGGATCATAGAGTATCTTGGGTTGCAAGTGACCCACAGGGATCATCAAAGTCCAGCTCTTGGCCCTGCACAGGACAACCCCAAGAATCACACAACATACCTGAGAGTGTTGCCCAAATGCGTCTTGAACTCTTGTTAAGCTTAATGCCATGACCACTTCCCTGGGAGCCTGTTCCAGTGCCCAGCCATCCTCTGGGTGAAAAACCTTTTCCTGTAAACTGTAGGTACAGTTTAGGGGAGTAGCCTGATGGACTTGTTGATTGTTTTATAAGTCTGTAGAAGACAAGGAGGCTCAAAGAGAAATCCCAAAATAGCAGTTACAGTGCACATTTTATTATTAGAACCAGTGCTGGTATTTATATTTTGAAGTTGTTTTTTAGGAACAGTGACAGCTATAATGTAATTACTAACACTGAAAGTCAAACTGAAATCATGTGCTAATTTTGTTTTTAAGATGCTACAACTCATGCAAACGGAGAAAGCAAGTGGTCGTTCCTGTTCAGTTTAACAGATCTGAAATCAATCAAACAAAACAAAGAAGGCATGGGATGGTCTTATTTGGTGTTCTGTCTGAAGGATGATGTGAAGCTTCCAGCTCTTCACTTTCATCGTGGAGATAGCAAACCTTTGATTAAATGTCTTGAAAAGCACGTTGCACTGAATGAGTAAGTATCAGACAAAGTAAAATACAGATTATTGGTTAGTTCTGGAAATACAGAGTATTGGTTTACTTAAATTGCATCATGCATTTCAGATTAATACTTCCTGATTGTTATTCCCTTCCGTTTTTTATTAGTAGAAATAATTTTCAAGGTGAGTGGAACTGTGGTTTCGCACATGCATTGGGAATCTAAGCTGAAGTTTAAAAATTGTTGGATTGATTTACAAAGTATTTTAGAATCTGAAGTGTTACTAGCTCTGAATGCCTCTGTTGCCCCCTCTAGTGGATGCAGAAGCTTCTTGTGAACATGCAGTGTGAAAGTTAAATCCTTCATGAGCTACTTCTATAAAATGGGATAATTTGTGTTAAAATTTGAGATTGTCTCCTTTGTGCAAAATATGAATGAGTATTTACATGAGTGCAAGGTAACTTACAGTACTGTCAACTAAATCAATTGATATATAAATGTTTTCCCCCACAGTTCTGTTCTCCTGTAATTTCTTGCCTGGTCAGTGTTTCACTCTTGATCTTTACTGCACAAATCAATTTTCTGAGTATAAATACAGTTAAGACCCTATCATTCTGTTAAATACTTTGGGATAGTTATGTTGTGTTACCTCCAAGTTTTATACTGGGATAAAAGCCTTTTTATCAGCATGGCATAAGTGCAGAATAACGTCGAATTTTCTGCTCTCACCAGGTAGCCATAAGTATAATTTAGGAAGCCAACAGATAAATAAGGTTAGATAGAATATGAAGAAATAAATGCAATGTGATGTGTATGCCTGTAACAGCTGTAATACCAGTGTAACATGTAATCTGTTTTCAAAAGTGTTTTGCTATTGTCACTTGGAACATAGTAGTCTGATGACAGATTTGAAGGTGGATAGTGAAATGGCTGCAGGAATCCTTACAAAGGGCTCTTCTTATATTGGTTGATCACTGAGGTCAGAGATGTCTTCAACAAGTAGGGCAGGCTGATGCTGAATAATACTGAGGAAAATCTGGCTGGAGAACAAGTCAGTAGGATGTGAGTGGTGTATATTTATTGAACTGATTTGTGAAAGGCTTTGACAGTTTCAAGATACAGTGTTGGGATTTGTGATAATCAGAAGTTTTCAGCATGGTCAGTGTATCCAGTTGGTGGAATGATACTGGCTGTAGCATTGGATGTGAGCTTTGTAAGGGGAAAAGTTGGGAAGACCAAAGGAGAGGCTAATAGGGGGACAAGATGAACTTGTAAATAGGAATAGTCTCTGTACAACTGTAGATTAGACAATCCTGAATGACAACTTCATCTTAAATCCGGAGGGTTTTTTGCTCTAGGTTCCCTTCCTTAAACACCTTTTCATTTAGTGCAGTAATTTCCCAGCCTCTGCAGGCATAGGGAAACATTGTTGTCCTGCTGTCCTCCTTTCTCCCTCTCTTCCTTTTTCTTCAAGGAAACTGTTCCATTTTTGAGCATGCTGCTGTGTTTACTTATTTGTGGATACCTTCTGACTAGATGCTGGAAAGGTGGGGCAAGTTTTGGGAGCAACTGATGTAGCAAACACTGGATAAAAATTTGTGTTATTGGTGAGTCAGAGAAAGCTTTGTATCAGATCTCTGTCATCTGTTGCCTGTGAACTGCAGCAACATATTTGAAATTTCCTAACTAATTTCTAGGATAAGGCAGCAAAACTCGAGGTGATGTTCAAGCTTGAAGGATGTGTTGTGCTGCTTGGTATTGCCACCTTGAGCAGTTGTAAGCATTAATGAATGCAAGAGCAGCTGCTTCAGGAACTTTAAAGCAAAAAGCAAGGACAGCTACAGAAATTCAGTTTGGATGACCTTAAACATTGAGCTGAGCAGGAACTTCCAGTTTTAGTTTTCTTATTCAGTTAAGGTCTCTTCTGTCACCAAATTCACTTCTGTTGTTTAGTCATGAATTAGGACAATTATTTTTCTCTAAGGAAAGAGAAAAGAACCAGTAGACCATCCAAGTTATGGAAATGACAGAGTCAATCTGTATGTTTCTGTTGTTTCCTAATGGTTATTCATTCTTTAGTACATAACGTATCTCAACTCACAACCTCATTTAGGAAAAGGAGTTTACTCAGCAGTTTGGATGCAACAAGCAAATATTTGTCAGTGTAATTACTCATTATCCCAACTTGTATTTTATAAAACATGTGATAGTGATATTAAGGCAGAAATTGTAGCTTATCTATATATCATATTTATGTTATAGGTATTTTCTTATATTCCTATTACCTCAAAAGATTCTATCCTTCTCCAACACCACTCTTTACAAAATATCACGTCACTGCTGAAATCATCATGAAGCAGCTAAACTCATACAAAATAGTTGTATGTTGTTGCCCTAAGGGTTATGTGACTTCTAGTTTGATTGCACCAGTCTAATATTGAGAAAATACCATGTGCACAGATGACAGTTTCTAAGTTGCAGGACTATGAGGAAGTTTAAGGAAGTGCATAGCTCACAAATGTTTGAACATTACCTTTAGGTGCTGATGCCCGCCTGACTGTCCAGAAAGTGTGTGTAATTAAAAGGGAGATATGGTACAAAGTTTGAATTCTTTTAGTTCAGGAAAACATAATACATGACTCAGCCTTTGCCCCTGTGCTGCTCTTTAGAAAAAGCTAGCTGAGCTTCATTAACTGTTGCTGCCTCAGAACTATGACTGTGATGTCTGGCTGTCTGAAAAGAAGATCTCTTGTTGCATTTCATATCCGTCAGTGTTTACAGTGTCCTGTCCTGTTGGAATGGGAAAGAGATAAGGCTTATTAAAGTTCTTATCTTTGACTTCAATAACATGGTAGATGATGCAGGTGCTAATAAAAAGAAAAGTAATTTTTCCTTCAAAGGCTAGAAATAGTGGATTTAAACTTAGTGAGAGCAATAGAGAGGTATTTTATAAATGTAAGTCTGTGCAGTGGATTAGGGTCAGATGGCAAAGTGCTTGACTTTCTCCTGCCTTGCAGACTCCGAGGCTTGAATGTCAGCCTGAGCTGTTCCGAGCTGTTCTCTCTTCTGTCACCTACTAAGCACTAAATTGGTGATTCAGCAGCTGCTTAAGGAAGTAATGGGGTGCCTGTGCTGAAGAAGGGGACAAAATGGGATGTTGCAGGGGGAGTAGGTGTGAGAGCAAAAGAGCAGATTCATTACTAGGAGCAGCATGGATTCACTGCCTCTGTTGTCACTATTTTCATCTGCCTATGGAACCCTGATGAGTAGCAAATGTATTGAGCCGGAGTGTAAAAATAACAGTGAGTTAAGCCAAATTGGGTGTGTGTTCGTTAAGCTTTTGGAGTCTACAGAAATATATTGGCAGGGCTGTACTGAGATAATTCTGTTTCACAGTACAATGGCTCTTGTGTCTTTTAAGCTCCTATCAATAGGAATTTTAGAATTATTCTGACAGGATCTGTTGTAGTACTATTGGTTAGAAATTTGTTGATGTGCTTTTATGTATTGAAAAGCAGTTTGTATTCCTTAATGTAATGTTTTACAGGGTGCCATAATGTAAGATTTACTAATGGGCAGAAAGGATTCCTTAACTGCATGAGTGACATAGGGTCTTTTCACTTCCTCTATTATGTTAAGGGAGCTTCAACATATATTGTGTTGAGGCTGGCTCTGCCTCACTGCATTTCCTGTGCCACATTTTTTTGTCCATTGTCAAAAACAGAAAACTACTTGAGGATAATTTTGTCACCTACATGTAAATGGAGTTGTCTTACAGAATAATTTCTCAAAAAATTTTCTGAAGCTTCTTTTTTCGGGGAATGAAATGGTAAAATTCAGAATTAATATGGAAATTACAACCTTTTGAAAAATGAAGGTCCTGTTTTATGTAGCATTAGTTGGTTAACTTGTGCCAAGGACTAAGAATGATCTTGCATCAAATCTTTTATTTTTTGCACAAAGCCTGAAATGTGACCTCAAAAAACCAGTAAATGTTCTGAAAACTTTACAGGAAAAAAAAGCAGTCACACCCAGACACCTTTTTTAAATTTTATTGCAGATCTCCAGACGATGAACGAGTTCTTCTTGTGAAAACTCAGAAGTCACTGTCTCAGTCTTTTGAAAATCTCTTTGATGAATCATCATATGGCTTATTACAAGTATGTATTACCTTTGAGTTTTTTATTCTGAAGGCACGTATTAAAAATGCACCCTACCATGACACAGGACTATTTGCTAAGTAATCATTTAATGACATTGCAGAAGCAATAATGCCATTTACGACGTTAATTATTGCCAAGAATAATGCCATTGTAGAAACATTGACTGTATCCTAAACCAAATGCTTACTATAGAAAGTACACTTAATTGTAAATTGTTTTCTATGATGTAATAACTTCTTAACTTTCCTGTGGTATTACTTCAAACCTGTTCAAGCTCACGTTCTCTGTGATTCATACATTTGGGTACAGAAAGTCTTAGGGGGAAAGGAAAAGTTTTAAGAGTTACCAAAACATGTTAATTGTAATTTTCTAAGTTTTCCTTGACTAGGTATTCCTTTCGTTGATATTTTCTGAGACTTTTGAAAGGATAATGCAAATACAGCAGCATAGAGGGTCAGTATTGGCAAAAAATATGGATTTTTTTAATACTACAGCTGCTTATCATTTGATGGGGCTTATGAACTTGTGAAAGTCAGCAGCAAAACTTGAGTGACTTAAATGAGGCCAGAGGGTTGAGCTACTGATGTGTTTAATTAAAGAAAATCTTCATTAATTAATTACATTAGTTTCTGGATTTAGTTGTCAAATCAAGATTAGTGTGAAATCCCTAGCAGAGTACATGATGGTTCAGGCTGTGTTCTCTGTGAGGGTAGGGAAGCTGGGTGTAAGGTACATGTTTTGCACCAGGAATCCCTGGTACAAACAATGGCACTGATCCACTTCCATGGGTAGGTCAGGCGTACTGAGAACACTGCTATCCAACTTTTCACATCAGTTAGCAATATTATCTTCATACTTAAGATATGTTTTTAATCATGTAATGATTGATCTGTGTTACTGCCAATACATGAAACTGAAATAATTTTGAGATGTACAGTACTTTTCCTGATGCTTTGCTTTGAGTGCAAGAGTACAAATGTTTGTGTTTTGCTTGTTTTCCTTGTTATAACAGAAATGGAAAAAAGATCCATACATAGTAACAATGGGAAAATTTTCCAAAGTCACAAACTATATTGTTGGTAGTTTACGTTCAAGTGATGCGTCAAATCAGAGGCGACCACCATCAGAAATGGCAGACTTTCTCAACGATACCATTCCAGGGCTGAAGATAAATCAGCAGGAAGAACCAGGATTTGAAGTCATTACACGAGTGAGTCTGTAAATGAATGCTACAGATGCATTGATTGTTTTATGCACTCCTTTAGAGGAATGGTAGGACTTGAAGCATGATGAGTTATATTATTTATTCAATTGTGACATATTACCATTTATTCTCAAGAGTTAAGATCATAGTTACATTTGAATATGTCATTTTTATGCATGCAAATGCGAGTTTTCTTTGAAAGGAAGTTTGTAATAAATGAAATGGTGACTATGGTTGCAGTAGAGATGCTACCTTAAAAGGTGACCGAATTTATGTTCAGTGTTTCCTCTGAGGTCAATTAGAGCTACATTAAGTACAATTGGAGAATGCAGGCTAATAACCAACTTTATTGGCTAATCACTTCTAACATTTCAATTTCTTTAAGATTAAAACAAAATACTTAACTGGATGATTAATGTCTAGAGTGTATAAATTACAGATTTATGTATGATTTGAACCAAAGCTAGAATGAACTTATAATGGGATCATGAATCACTGTGGATGCCTGTTGGAGTCTTTTACAGATATGTGGAAAAGGTTTATTTTTAAATGCTTGTGATTATTATTTAAGCAGCTTACATATTTTTAAAACATTAAACTGTTTTATGTGAGAGATTTTTTTGAGTTCAAGCTAGTGTTAATATCTTAGCAGTAGCTGCATGAACTATGTAATTCTAAGAAGTTGCTGCCTAGCACTTAGTTAATTTATCAGTGAGAAAAAGTGTATCAAATGCTATATATAGAAAATAACATTGACCTATATGTCTTAATCTGACAAATGCCTTGGATTTCTAAAGAGTTAAAACACGGATTTGTGGGTTGCTATCATAAAAATATTTTTAGGAAGTAAGACTTTACTTTCTGCTGAATTCTCCTGTATTTAGACATGCAATTTGGGAACTGAGAGACTAAGCATAAATTGAAACTTTTGATGGGTGTTATAAATTCTGAAAGTACATACATCCTTGGGTTTTTTAAGAGGCTGTGTACTAAAACGGATCTTTCCAGTCACGTTGTGCAGTCTGTGTAGGGGTAGCATCTCCAAACCCAAGGTGGTTTTCAGTTCTCTCGTAAGATGCGCTCATGTATCAGGAATGTGTTTTTGAAGTGAAGCTCCTGATTGTCTTTAGTTGCTGTGTTGCATTAGTTTATAGGAACCTAGCTCAGAGGCATTTGTGGAGTTGGAAGGTTATTTAAAACACACATACATACTCCAAAATTTAAGATATTAACATGTATAGCCAGGTCCTCAGCACCAAGTGTCTTACTCTGAAGATCTGTTTGTGTTGGCCAACATGACTTGCTCATGTGGGTGTAGCCGTAGATCCTTAGAGTGGCTAACTGAGGTATGTGCATGTGGAAATGTAATTGCAGTGAATACAAGAAACTGGCAAGCTTTGTACCATTTGTGCAGTTGTTTACAGCTGCTGAAGTGCTTCACTGGGAGTCATGTAACCTTTGTGTGTGTTTCAGATCGACCTAGGGAAACAGCCTGAAGTTAGTAGAAGAGAGCCAGTGTCAGCTGAAGAATGGGCTAAGAATATGGACTCTGAAGGAAGAATTTTAGATGTTGACTACATAAAGCGATTGATATTCAAAGGGGTAACCAGTTTTTCTTAATCCAGCAAGACCTATGTCTTGATTTTCTCTTTTACTTTCATTCCCAAACCGTGGCTATGCTGCTTTCATTACACTTGTAATGTTTCATGCAGAACTTTGAGCATGACTCAGACAGTCATTATTGGGAGACTTCATAAAGCATGGTTTCATGCCAGTCAAATACCTCAGCAGTCTCACAGCTATATAAAGTGCTCTGCAAGGGGAGAGATCTTGTTGTGGCTGGCTAAAGGAAATAAGTTGAAAATACAGAAGCTTAAGTGATAAAATGAATGAAAGTGGCTTTCAGGAAAAGACCAATGTTTCAGTATTAGGATATTCGGTTTATTCTTTTCTCTTAAAAGGTTTTTTCTTACCCTTCTCCAGCAAAAACTTCAGGTTTTGCCCAGCAGTTTGGGGGGAATTTGACCCTCTTCAGAGCAGTACTAAACACTTTTGCTGATATTTTTAAATGAACTGAGAGGTTTTGCAATATGAATGTGAATTTAGTCTCAGTGATGGAAATTTTGAAAACTTAATTGCATCCTGTAGCTTTTTTACCTAATGTTACTTCAGTATTTCTGTATTTTGGTGGCAATTCAGCTGCCTTAAGGCACTCGTGTGTCTACTGATGCATATTTGCAAGCAGAGAATGTTCCCCAATATTCATGTGCCTGATGTGCCCAATTAAGGACCCTTCCACAATCATAAGAATTACTATAAAACTTTTCTTCCTGTAGCCCGCTTTCCTGTCATCTCTGCCCCTTGCCAGGAGAGCGAGTGCTCTCTTTTATTTATGACTCAAGATCCCCAAAGTGGGGATAGCAGAAGTTCCTTATTCTTACAACTGTACTGTAGGAGCTGCAAGAAGCTCTCTTGATGAGAGCAGGATATGATTCAGCTCCATACATTTTTGTTACCTAGTCATGTTGAGCATTACTTGGAAGGACTTCTGACAAGAAGGCTTCTTGAGTAGACACACTAGTATTTTTGACTGAAAGGTTCACTGAAGGTGGGCCATGTCTTGTGAGATGAATATATTTTTAAAAAAACCCAAATAAATAGAAGACTAGTCCTCAAGATCACTTTGTGGCAAGACCAGAAGTTTGGCAATTGTAACCAGAAGCAGCATTATATTTATATACATACATTTTAAAGGTACTTTTTTTTGCTTCCTAAAGTCTGTGATGCCTGTAATGTTTTTATTTTTAGCAGTGAAGCAAAAATACAGGAAGAAAATGATTTTTGAAGTTCCTTTTTTTACCTAAGTGTGAATCCAGTGCTTCTACACGTTTTTGATACTTCATATCTATTTTTCCCTAGGGTCTCTGCCATACTTTAAGAAAAGAGGTGTGGAAATTTCTTTTGGGGTATTTTCCTTGGAATAGCACTAAAGAAGAGAGAGCAAATCTGCAAAAAAGGAAAACGTGAGTACGGTGACTTTTTTCTTACAAAATAAATTTTAAAGTTACATATTTTTTAAGACATAGTGATGTAGAAAGCCTTTTGAAACATAGCTGCTAAAATTGGTGAATGCAAGAACATGTGACATTTTCTTAAATTTTTTTATACCAAAGACATTACATAAACAGGTTGTTGTTATTTTATGTATTGCAAAGAATAGATGGAATGAATGCTTAAATTTTAAAAAAGAATGTTTGGTGTCAAAATTGTCTTTCTTCTTCAGGGATGAATATTTCAGGATGAAACTGCAGTGGAAATCTGTCAGTGAGGAACAGGAGAAGCGAAATTCAAGATTAAGAGATTACCGCAGTCTTATAGGTAAATTCACATTTAGAAACATACTGAATTGCACACACACTTTTAAAAGTTAATATGAAAGTGAAAAAAGTACCCTTTCGAAGAGCCTGCAAGAGGAGGCACTAAAAACAAAACATTGCTCTTTTCAGAGATGTCTAAACTTGGTTTTATACTTAATAGTAACACTTTCTCAACTAGAGTATCTGTTCATATTTTATAATTTCTTATAGGGATTTGTGTATGTGCATTCTGATTTCTGGGGTTTTACGCCTACTTCTAAAAATTTCATCAAATTTGCTGAGTATTAGCAATTTGTATCGTCAGTTCTCTTTGGTAGTGAGATTTGGGCACCAATGTTTAGGATTACTAAATATATTTTCAGGAGACAGGCCAAGATTTCTTTGTTATTCTGAGAGAAAGACTAAACTTATTTCAGGCAGTTATTCAACAAGGAAGCTGAAAGGGTCAAAGTTATCTAGTCTTGGTAGATGAATAAACTACATTTTTAGAGAATGATAACAGAAAAAAGTATTATTCTGAATTTAAAAAAGATCATGTGTTTGTTTCTGTAGAGACAATTATTTTAATTTTTAAGCATTTGAAATGTATGTGACAATATTAGGGTTATGTAGTAAAATAGATCCAAAACTACAGAATACTCCCTTTATCAAACTGCATTCAAAATTTTGCAAAATTTCAAAATATATTGGTCTTGAATTTCACCTTATTAAGAGCATACTGTGTGCTTGTATGTTATATAATGTATGTTTCAGGGATCAAAACTGCCTGATGAAAGAGGCAGTTTCATCTGCTGTGAGTTACAGGAGCTTGTTACACAGCATTTATAAAATGCTGTTAGGAACTTTGACAGTGTCTTTGACCTGATCGTGTGGGAACTTTCCAGCTATGGCTTATGCTGTACTGCACTGGTATTCATAAATGGCATTGTAGAGTTAACTCACATAAAATTGCTTTTAATCCTTTAAGTGTAAAACATTTTTGCTGAATTATAATTAGGATTTTTTCCGTAAAATGCATTATCAAAGAAAAGGGAGAAAGCTTTAAAATATGTTTGTGCGCAAATCCCTTCATTGCAGATAGGAGGGATTTTCTTTATTTTAAAATACTCTTTATTTTGAAATGACATTCAGTTTTGCAGTTGTCTCTAACACTTCAAAGTTTTGCAACAGTGTTTGAGGAATAAATCATCATCTTTGACATTCTGAATTAATTTGATACTGGCTTTGTAGGCCTGGTTTTGAAAGTGTTTTTAATTCTGGACTTTTTTCCTAGAAAAGGATGTTAACAGGACAGATCGAACAAATAAGTTCTATGAAGGTGAAGATAATCCAGGACTGATTTTACTTCATGACATTTTGATGACCTATTGCATGTATGATTTTGACTTAGGTAAGTTGTGTTGCTCTGAATGTAAAAGCCTTCTTGGCTTCTGATACGCAGCTTTGCTTATTCTAAGCCCTATTAATAGAATTGAACTTACAATGATTACAATGCTTTTTGTGTTTTTAAAAAGATTTAATATTCTGTAGTATTTAATGATGTAGATAACTTTGTTCAGTTTTTCTTCCTCGCTTCAATTTGATGCCTGTCTTAGGCATCTGAGCTCATCATTTGTGGTGGGATTGGGAATTAGGTGGTAGATTGTCTTCACCACAGATCTACTATTGTGGGGTTCTTTTGTTGTTTTGGGGGGTTTTGTGTGGTTTTTGTTAAGTTTTTGTGGTTTAGGTTTATTTGTGTTAATTTTTAAAATAGAATTGAAGCAGGCTTGCTTATCAGAGTTTTAAATTAGCTTGGGCCTTTGGAACTTGAGTGTTATATATATTTTTAAGACTGATAATATCAATAAAAATGATAAGCCAGCTGCCACTGCTGTAATTAAAGCTCAGCATGCTGAACCAGCTGTTTGTAAACATGGTGTTCTTGTGAATACTTTAAAAGCTGATTCTTGAGAAGTGCACTTAGCAATCTGTCAAAAATTACATTTTAGTGCATGCATCTGCTGCAAAGGCAAGAGCATGTAACATCTTTCTTTAATCTCAGTGTTAATGTGATGGCTAAGCCTTGGCTTCTTGTTGATTGTCTTGAGAGGGAGGGAAAGGAACTTGTAGCTGTAGTTCCCCCTCCACCCCTGGCATGACATTTGGTTGTTGTATACTTAGGAGCTTTTTGGGTATTCTGTATCAGAAAAGTTTTTGGATTCTAAAAGCCCACTTCGTGCCAGATTTTGAGAACAAGAAGTAAGAATAAATCTTTAAGTGTTAGTTATCATGCTGCAGAGCTGTAGTTCTTGCCAGCTTTTGTTCTCTGTGAAAGAGAATCTTGATGTTTGGCTTGAAAAAAGAGAAAATTAAAACTGATGGTTTAAACATGTAGCTCTGTTTCACCTCTTTCCACATTTCAGCATTCATTAGTGCACAGTGACATTATAGGTGAAAGTAAAGCAGATTCACCACCTGCTCCATGTCAAGCATTGTTGGGATGGTTTAAATGTGCACAGTGGAAAAGTCTTTTGTTTTATAAACAAGCAGGAATAATGGAAATACAGTAAATTTGACATTGTAACTGCCCAAAGCTTCTACACATTGGTGCAGTGCTGCTCTTAATCTTTTGACAGCAGCTTTAGAGGGGTCTGAAAAATGCCACAAACTGCTGGATAGGGGAGGAGACAGAACAGCTGTTAATAGAATACTTTTCTGAATTATTTCCTTAAGTCTGCATTAAGGAAATTTGGTTTATTATTAACTAGACTTTTAAACTGTCTTGGACAGAATTTTCTCTGCATTTATTTTAGTTAGCTATAGTATTAAATATGTGGGGAACAAAACTTTTTTTTTCTTTTGACCTTTTAATTATTTAGCTGTTTACTGTTGCTTAATTTTATTATTCTCACAGCTGCTCCATATTTTCAGTTACTGACTCTAATCCTGTTTTCAGTTACATAGTTACAATTACATCATTAAGAAATAAAGTCAGCCAACTTAGAAATGTTATGTTGAACCAATCACTGATGATAGATACACACATTTATTGTGTTCTCTTATTTAGAGAGGTCAGCAACAAATGCGTAATAGATAAGCACTAGCATCAGTGGTAATTGGAAGAGTTGGGAAGAAGGGAAAAAAAATAGCTGTAAAAATCATTATGCTCTACTTAACTGTTAATTGAAAACAAGAAAGCTGGAAGAAGCATTAAAAAACTAAAAATCTGAAAAACTTTCTATAATACTAAAATTTTATAGCTGTTAGTAAAAGTTATATGCTTTAGTGGGCATTTCCTTCTCCAGTTAAATGAAGCTTTTCTTGAAAGTATCTGAGTACTTTTTAGGTGGTACAAACTTTATGCACCAGTTCTAGGCACACAAACTAAAATAACTTCTTTGAATCAGATCTAGATATATGTTGCTTTTGTGCTTCTTGCAAGCAATACTTTACTATTAATTCCCGTTCTCACTTTGATAGGTTGAATTCTTTGTTGTTGTCTGCTTGGTTTTAAAAAAAGTACTGTTCAAGCAGAACAGTCCCATACTTCATTAAATAAAGGAATCTTTAAAGCATATTCATTGATGGGAATACAAGTGCTAAATGCAAAGTTTTCTTCATAAGAACTGTTGCACTGTGATTTTCTGGAATTGCAACTCAGCATCTCTTTAAATGAATTTGAGAAAAAAGTCTTCATTGGGGATGGATGGGGGAGTGGGAAGATATTCGAAAGTTTTAAATGTCTAGAAGAAAGTAACCAAGTACAAATAGAAAGGAGACTATATACAAGTTTGTATTTGTGATGGTGCAAGGTATAGACTTAATCTTAAAAATATCAATATATGCCCCTGAGTTCTATTTAGAAACATTTCTACTAAAAATCTATTGTGTACAAACTCAATTTATACATATTTTAACAGCCACTCGAGCAGTGAATTTGCTTTATATTCTCTTTAGATTGGCAGAAATGGCTGATAAATCTTAATCAGATCTGCTGGATGTTGGGGCATATTAATATAAATTTGTCTTTACTGGTAGTTGAATTGGAGAATTATAGTATCTGTATGTGCTAACATTTGTTTCACTCAGTCATCACACTTGAAAAATTACTGTTTAACTGCTGAGTTTAAATTTCTTTTTGCTTTTTTCCCTCCTCTGCTTTTTCTCCATCAAGGTTATGTGCAGGGGATGAGCGACTTGCTGTCACCTGTCTTGTATGTTATGGAGAACGAAGTAGATGCCTTTTGGTGCTTTGTATCATACATGGATCAAATGGTAAAATGAGGCTTTTTCAGCTCACATAAACAGATAAGCTACAGATAATATTTGGGGTTAATTTTACTTCATAAATTTCACTGTTTTTTAAAAAATTCTTTTAAAGCAGTCATGTTTGGAATCAATATGCTTTTGTTGATTGAGGTTGTGGTGGGTTTGCAATAATATTGCTGTGCAATACAG